>NC_064618.1:751770899-752400274 GCF_023898315.1 Schistocerca nitens | reverse complement strand
TGACCCCAGGAATGTGTCAATAAAGTTTCCCCTTCCTGGGACAATGAATTCACGGTGTTCTTATTTCAATTTCCAGGAGTGTATATGTTAGTTTTATTCCAGTGCTACTAATATTTATTATTATTAGAGTAAAAAAACGTATCTGAGGATATAATGTATAAAAATTTTGCTAAAAATAATAACCAAGCTGTATGCCGTGCGACTGCACATCCATTTAAATGCAGCGTGTTTGCAGTTTCCCGTCTTCACCCTCCTCTCACTCAGACAGCGTCTGGTAGCGGTGGGGGGGAAATGTGAAACAAGGCCGAGCACTTTGGCACTCATGTCGGGCACGGCCCGCGAGACGAAATCTTGGCTGCCTCTTGACTAAGGCTACTCGGAAAACTACCGTAGTCCGCGCTCACTCGCAACAGCCTACGGTAGTCTACGGTAGTTTTATGACTACCGTCTCCTTCCAGGCCGCAGTCCCTGCGCAGCCGGAGGCGCCTGGCGCGCATGCTGGCGGCGCAGCTGGCGCTGTTCGCGGGCTGCTGGCTGCCGCACGCGGCGGCGGCGGCAGTGGCGGCGGCGCACCTGGGGGCTCCGGGGGTGGCGGCGGGGGCGGCGCGTCGGTTGCTGCTGCTGGGCCACGCGCACTCTGCGGCGGCGCCGCTGCTCTACTGGGCGCTCAACCGGCGCGCGCTCGCCTGCGGCCACTGGGCGCCCCGGCTGCGCGCCGGCAGGACCCAGCAGCCGCCGCCGCCCTCCTCCACCAACGAGGCCGCGCTAGGGCCCTTCCACCCGCGCTTCATCACGCCCAGGCCGCAGCCGCGCTGCGAGACCTCGCACTTCCTGCGATAGCCGCGGGAGCCTGGCCTGCTCGACGAGGACGCCCCGCTAGCTGGGGAAGCTGGGACATACCTCAAAGTACCGTTCCTCTCGTCTGTGAGAACGTTCTCCCAACCAATTCACACTCGGCGACCTCAGTTCAGCAAAGGTGGCAATAGTTGAGACCATTGCAGACTTCTCTGGCTGCCACCAGCTGACGGTAAATTTACTGGATTACTACTGGACGAGGATATCTCGGAGGATTTTCACTGACTGAGGATGATGGCATATAACAGGTGTTTATAACTAAACTGCTGCTACTCACGGAGATCCAGTGTTGGCTGTAACTATCCCATGGCAGCGTAACGTTTTAGACATTATAATGCGATATTACGGAGCCGAATTATACAGCAAACAAATATTTCCAGTTTTGGCCACCAGATACAAATCTGGCGCTGTGAATGCAAGAATGACGCATAGAACTATTTCCACATGTTATGGATTAGGACCGGAGCATGGGCAGAGAAGGTCGAACAAGAGGGAAAGGCGTAATGTAAAGTTTGCTGTTAACCACGTCTTACACGATGTGCTCAGTACGAACATCAGACATGTCAACGAGATGCTATACAGAGCCTGACTTGTACCTGGTGGCTACAACTGGAGCTATTTTTCCCTAGCGTACATCCATTCCAGATTAATGCATTAGTGTACCTACCAAGTTCCGCTGCCATACGATAATTACAGCCCACACTCAACATCTACATCTACATCTATATCTACATGGATACTCAGCAAATCATATTTAAGTGCCTGGCACATCTGTGAGTAAATGCAATTTAATCATGACCACCCGGTACGTCAAAGTACTCTCACCTACCTCCCTTTCTCAACATTCCAGCGATCAATACTTACAGTAAATGCCACCTTCAAACAGAATACCTAACTCCCTTTATTTGCAATCACGCAAAGTCCTTTTTCACATTAGGTAAATTACACACCAGACCAGAAAGACCAGAAAGCTAGACAGAGAAGGCCGTTCATCCAATTTTACATACACACTCAACGAGCCATCATACAGTGGGCATGGCCGCCACCGTGTACCACAGCTAATGTCCGCTTTGTGGTCAGAGCGTCTGACTGCCATGCGAAATGTATGTTGAAGACAGTAGGATCGTTCAGCAGTCAGCTTCAAACGCTGGTTCTCTAAAATTTCTCAGTATTATTCCTCTAAAAGAATATAACGTTCCCTCGAGGGATTCTCATTTGAATTCCCGAATCATCTCTGTAAAACTTGCGTGTTGTTGGAACCTATAAGTAACAAATCTGGCTTCCAGGCTCTGTATTACTTCGATATCATGGAGTAGCCCTAGTAACTGCACAACAACCGTGACCTGAATATTCAACAGTAACGTGAAATCTGTCCTGTTATGGTGTAAAACAAGGTCACCAAAGTGATTTCAAAGAACTAAAGAAGAGCAAACTTTCGTCAGTTAGTTTCATTGTTCCAAGTGCCCATGGACGCACTAAAGTTCTCGAAGTTTAGAATTTTGTTGTCACTTTTAGTTGTTTTCAGTTGTGCGATGAATGCTTCTTTATTTCAACATTCACTGGCAGACTTAGATACGTAGCCATCACAAGTGCTCATGTGCAATGGAACTTTAGATGGAACAACGATTTTTATCGTACAATCATGAGAGTGTCAGATAAATGTTGAAATGAAGATACACTCATTCAGAAATTAAAAATATTTGGTTGTGGATTACAGAATGAGAACATGAATGCTTGTAGGAATTCGACTGTAACAAGATGAGGATCACGACGAAATTCTGTATTTCACGGCAATCGCTGATTAATGGAATACAGATAAAGGGATGCTCTGTATTCACAAGTATTGGTGATGACAACATTCAAGATATTCTCCACCACAGAGCCCTACGAGCGTACCCTCTCTTATTGCCTCCACACTCAGGTGAGTGTGACTCCGTGTTAAATGTAGAACTTGTGAGACGTCAAAACTTAACACACTATGGATTAATGCAAGTAGGCCTATGCAGCATACGAAACTGGTTCAGAGGTTGCAGGCAAGTCAAGTAATACCAGAGCCTTCATATAGAGCATGACTGCATAAGTAACATCATGGCTCACTTATTTCATTATTATTCCACAGTCAATGAACGGTAAACTATTGAATCAGTTGTGACATTTTGCCAGACTTACAACTCTTTGATTCCGTTCTCCAAATATTTATATCTTTCGCTAACTTTTTACCACTCCATATTTACTCCATCTAGCATCCTCGACCATCTACTGCTGATATTTCAATGTTTGTTTCCCACCACAGTTATTCATTTGCCAAAAAAAAAAAAAAAAAGGTTCAAATGGCTCTGAGCACTATGGGACTCAACATCTTAGGTCATAAGTCCCCTATAACTTAGAACTACTTAAACCTAACTAACCTAAGGACATCACTCACACCCACGCCCGAGGCAGGATTCGAACCTGCGACCGTAGCAGCCCCGCGGTTCCGGACTGCAGCGCCAGAACCGCACGGCCACCGCGGCCGGCATTCATTTCTCCTTCCTACATTCAGTTAAATTCTCTTGTACAACTTACTATAACTCTTACCTCCAATAACACTATATAAGGGATTTTTTTTTTTTTTTTTGGCGTATCGCAATGAAACCTTAAACAGACTTATGACTCACAAAACCTTCATGGACAGTCTATAGCGTATTGGAAGTAAGACCATTCGTTTAATGTACTGTTGAAATCTTTGTGGAGATGTAGCATTGTTCATGAGGCTATACTGAGCGGATGTTCGTTGAACTTACTTCGATGGTGAGTTTTGGATGGGCTTCCGCAGCAGTATTAGCCAGAAGGTCATTTTAAATTACGTAGAAATAAGAAAGAAATAGTTTTGAAATTACCTTGAGAGAAAATAACGGTCCAATTAGCTTGGCTCTGGCTGTGCACCAGTAGGTAGACGTCAGAGTGGAATACAAATCAAAGATAGGTGGAATTAGTTACAACAGGCTTCCTAAAGGACGGGAATAGTGTCTTCCTGTCAGTCCACTCATATAAGTGCATGACACAGAAAGAACTAGCCGCACAACGGAGTGCACTATTCACATAAGCAATCAAAGGAAAAACTAATACGTCGGTAGAAGTTTTGAAAAATTTCACTCACTCAATAGACAGGAAAATCAAATGGTGCTGGTGCTGGAGACTATGAAGAGGAAAATACTAAATTTTATTCTTCCATCTGTTTACGTCCTAAAACTGCACTAGAAGTAAACTCTTTTCTAATTCTAAATTACACTGATCCTCACAGTAAAACAAGAAGAAAATGGTGAAATATGGCTATTTTTCATCAGCACTGGTGTTATTGCAGATGTTTACTTTACAAGGGAAGAGTAAATTTATATCAGTTTTCCTTTCAGGGGAACTCAGCAACAGTACCTTACAAAAATTTCCAGATATTGATCTGTAATCCACACCACAACGACCAAGTTGATTATGACACTGCCAATAATGTGGTATACAGTAGTTCTTGTAACCATATGCTTCCATCCATTGC
This sequence comes from Schistocerca nitens, assembly GCF_023898315.1. Lineage (NCBI taxonomy): Eukaryota > Metazoa > Arthropoda > Insecta > Orthoptera > Acrididae > Schistocerca > Schistocerca nitens. Next base: position 752,395,890 of record NC_064618.1, on the reverse strand, counting down.
ACAATTTAGTCGCTCACAAAAGTTCATTTCACACATGCTATAATAGTAAAGAAAACTATTATCTATTATGGTGCTTTCGGGTAGAGTTAATCGTTGCCAGCTATGGTGCAGCATTTAGGAGGGAAATACAAGCCGCTACTGGCGAAAACAATAGTTGTTTGTAGTCATACGACAACACACCGAGTCGTTGCTGTAGAGATGTTTACAAAATCGCATTAGGTGATCGATTGAGACAGATGCGCCAGTCAGCTGTGCCAAGCCCAATGTAATTGTCAGGGATCTTCTCACCCACACGTTACTATAGTAAGAAATATGCAAACGATTACTGTCATCACGTCCCCCGAAAAAGATATTGTTGACCCAGAAACGAAACGCAGATAAACATAAAATTATTTCAAGACAGCGCTCCATCGACGTTTCTGAGCTGCATGATGGAAATCGCCATCTTGTAAAATCAGTGGAGATCCGGACAAAATTCCTATTTGTTCGCACCAAAACTTAAACTGAGTTTCAACACCTAACATAAAGTGAATGTTAGTGGTATATCACAAGTGTTTTTAGAATGTAAACTCATTGTGTGGCCAAAGGTGTGATTTCTTTATAATGCCTAAATGCATTTAAAGAACTGTACTGGTGCCTGGAATAATGCAATGGCACCGAATGTGATTTTTATTCTGTGAGCATCCACTTTCCATAGTATGCCACAGAATAAGACTTTATTCCACGTTTTACTAAGAATGCATTGCATGTGCTTCTACAAAAAGTGCATTTTCGTGCGAAATCATCCAACCGCCTTCAGCAGTATCTCCCCTGAAGCGTTCTTACTACACACGAACAAATCTTGCTAATAATCACTGATTACAAAGCTACCGCTCAAACATGGAAATAATTCAGTCCAGAAAGTAATCACGATTTAGCATGAACATTTTAAAACAAGGAGAACGATTTTCAGTAAATGGTTTGATTGCATCGTTCTTCACCAATTTCCAAAACGGTTACCAGTCTAAATATCCGCACTTCTATGAATATTCATACCAAAATTTAAGAAGTTTTGTACATACAGCATAAAGTTAGGTTAGGACCAATGCTTCCTCCCGTTAATGGTTACTAAGAAGGATTTCATTGTGTAGCAATAGCAATAAGTGGAAATGAAATTAAATTGCCAATATATTTACAAGCATTTTGGTAATTTTCATATGTTATTCGAGGCTCATTAAAGAAATTGGTACTACAAAAAATCCAGTTGTGTCTTTAGAGCTCCCCTGCCATTTCTCTTGAAATGTGTCTTTGATCAGAATGTACTGTTTGTTATTCTACACGTTTGACGTATCTGAGAGGTTCTAAAGAATCCTCACGCACCGCCATTGTTGACCTCTCGTAAATGGTGCTGAAATAATTTTATTTCGCAAATAATTTCAGATTAAATAAGACATATTTTTTCTTTTACCTCAGGTATAGAGGAATAGTCTTGGATGTAATAGGAAAATACTTGCAGTAACTATAGAATTTGTACTGGCATTATCTACAATTTTTAATAAAACATATACCCATATGACAGAATGAGAATTTCAAAAGTACACTCATTCTTACACCATAATATGTAAGAATTTTTATTTTTACCCAAGCAGGTAATCCGACACATCATATTTAAAATGAACGTATGTACTAAATTTTGTAATCGGTGTATCAATTGTGTGACATATCTCTTTAAAACCGGAAATCTTGCTTTCATGTATTTTAACTAACTGTTTCAAGATGGTAACAGAATTACATAAAATGTGTACACATAAGTCTATAAATGAATTAGATATTTTGTCATGCTTCAAAATTTCCTGCTATTCTTCTAGCATCTTGTAAAATTGAAAATCAAATTCTAATTCCGAATTGTGTTACATATTTTTGTATCTATAACTGCTTTACTTTAGGTCTATCCAAGGCACTATGTCTGCCAATTTGGCTGTGTACTGTTGAGTCTATCGAGTGAGAAGTTTTGAGAGAGAGAAATCCGTCTTCATAAAATTTGTACCTGAACTGTGTAACTATTTTGCTTAGTGACTGTCACTACAAACTGTATGGTGAAATTTGTTTCTAATCTTAAATTAAATCGCAATTTGCATTTCACATTATTTGAAGACCACAGTTACTTGTGATAACAATATATTGATGTATTTTCCTGTTTATAATATTGAAATAAATTATTTATGTATGACTCGTTTTATGTATTGTCATTTCGTTTTCGTACATCCTAAATCATTCTCCAAATCCCATTGATAATTTAATTTGTAAACAATGAAAAGGTACATTACTTCCATGTAGAGCTTATCCAAGCAAACAGATTACTTAGTTAACGTTTTTCAGTTGAAACTGTAACATGCGGACTCCAGTCTGGACTAATATACGCTACAAATAGCGTTCATTGAATCCAATATAGATTTTCAATCGCTCTTCTAACTTCCATAATTTCTACAAGTTGTTCTTACTTATCCAAAATCAAGGCGCGACTTGATAGAGCGCTTCTTAGATATGAGACTGCTTGTCCTGTAGGTACTTTTCCAAATATGGAAAGTCTGTAATTCGATGAAATGACTGGTGCTACGGAAACTTAATAAATGAAAACGTGAAACCGGCGATTAAACGCTTTCCGAACATCTTTCACGCTACCTGAACCCAATACCTCCATACCGCTGTTATACAAGAATCTACCCATTTTCGTGTACCAGTATTTGGACTTCTTTAATGTCATCCTCTCGCATCACTCCGTATTTTGTCCACATCCTTGTGACTTTACAGATTGACTACAGCGAATAACCATTATATTTAATATATATATTCGATAGTTTCCAGGAGAATTTACCACAAATAACTTTCCAAAATAGCGTGAAGTATTTCGAGAAAAAGTCGTATTTTCAAAAGTTTGTTACTACCTTGCATTAATAAATGTGCAGGTTTTAGGTATTTTACAAAACAATTTTTTTTGTGTACCTACGGGCCTCAAAACATAGGGGTTGTTTCGGACTATTTGTGTTTCAGAACGTGCTAAACACAACACTAATGCGCTTTGGCATACTATCTCGACATAGTTGATAACAGACTCCTTGAAAGGTTGTTCTCGCCTGTATTTCTTGTAATGATTTCCTGTAATCCCGAGGCGGGATTGCACTACCATACTCCCATCTTATACTGCCACTAAAACATATTCCAAGAAATCTGCTTTTACATTAGCAGCTACTAGCTTACTAGCTTTAATACCTCTAGATCTTTAATATCCACCGTAAAATACAAAAGTTGAATCACTTTTTCGATGAAATATAGTGCTAGACAAACATACTCTGTCAGAAATCCTTAGAATGGTTGGGAGACTTCGTGAACAGTTTATCTTACAACGCATGCTCCGTCAACTAAAAATTTTCCTCCTACCCCACTAGACCCATGGGCATGTTAATTACTTTGCCCATGTTACGAAGCCAGTCACCATACTATTTACGGTTCCTGTTACAGATTGTTCCTTGCTTTCAGCCACACCCTCCCCTAATCGTTCAGTTTGGTTGCCCTTAGGCGGAGAACTACCACTTGCTTCCGCTATTTCCTACATCCATTCCAGAGAGGCACACACGCAGCAGCTGTCAGACTCACAGGGCTTGGACAAAAACACGTAAATCCTGATGCTAGCCAAGCCTACATGTGTAGTGGTTGTAATTGACCACGAACGGATGCCGTGCAATTGGGTTCAAATGGCTCTGAGCACTATGGGACTTAACAGCTGTGGTCATCAGTCCCCTAGAACTTAGAACTACTTAAACCTAACTAACCTAAGGACATCACACACATCCATGCCCGAGGCAGGATTCGAACCTGCGACCGTAGCAGTCTTGCGGTTCCGGACTGAACCCCTAGAACCACTCGGCCACCACGGCCGGTGCCGTGCAATTCCCTCAACACATTTCAAATGTCAGTCGTGGTCAGGACACGTTCTGTGTAGTTGTCTGTGCATTATGTCGAGGCAAAATGAATTCAAAAGTGGGCAAATTGATAGTGCTCGCCGGCCGCTGGTGGTCCAGCGGTTCTGGCGCTACAGTCTGGAACCGCGCGACCGCTACGGTCGCAGGTTCGAATCCTGCCTCGGGCATGGATGTGTGTGTTGTCCTTAGGTTAGTTAGGTTTAAGTAGTTCTAAGTTCTAGGGGACTTATGACCTCAGCAGTTGAGTCCCATAGTGCTCAGAGCCATTTGAACCATTTTTTTTTTTTTTTTTTGTTAGTGCTCGTATGGTTGGTGCATCCGTAACCAAGGTAGCCAAAGTGTTTGATGATTCGTGAGACACTGTATCGAAGATTTACACCTCATACAAGAAAGGCAGAAAAACGAGACCCACTAAGTGACAATGCGGACGAAAGTGTGTGCTCAGTGATCGTGTGGACGAAAGAGTGTGTTGACTGATCGTGACTCGGTCATTGCAGAGGGTTGTTAAGAAAAATAAGAGGACTACAGCAGCAAAAGTGTCTGCAGATCTTAGTGTCGCACTTGCGAACTCTATCAGCATCAACAAAACACGATGAGGACTTCGTAAGTCGAGACTTGAAGAACGAGATAGAACTCTAAAACTAAACACCAGTGACCAAACGTCCTGAAGTCATAAAACCAGGACTGAAGCCGTGGAAGAAATACATTGTGTCGGACGACTCTAGCGTCACACTGTTTCCAACTATGGAGGAGTTAACAATTGGCGTACGCCGTCCTAAGACTACGCTGCAGACCGCTTGCTACCAAGAGTGAAACGTGGCAGTTGTTGTCCGGCGACTTGGACAGTCATATTGTGATATTCCTTGGGCCAAGTTGTTTGGCGAGGCTACACCGTCTCTCTTCGTCGAGGACTTGTTTTTTGAGCACGAGGATGAATTGCTGCATTTCCCTTGACCATCATAGTCTTTAATATTATTGAGCCTTTTCGGGGTACTTTGGGGAGAAGGGAGCGTGATCGCTATCCACTTCCATCATCGTTACGTGTAAATTCCACTATTTAGCAGGAATAATGGTATAAGATTCTCCTGAAAACCATACAAGATCTTTATTTATCCGTTCTGTGGGAACTCAAAGCTTGTTTTGAAAGCCAGTGGTTTTCTTACACTGTTCTCGGCTTGGTAACGTGTTATGTTTTTTTTTTTTTTTTTTTTTAAAAAAACAACATAGCTCTACAGGGTAAGTCAGGCGGAAAGGTACATGCTTTGACGGTGTGATATTACTGGTTATTCGGAACAATAAACTTCCAATAAACATATGCCCTTTTCTTAACCGCCTCCGGGTACACCAATGAAAACAGCTAGGAACGGGAAAGGTGCCGGTGACGGTAAGTTAAGGTATTGTTATGTTATGGTTTGTTGAATTGTGTACGTTTCCTCACAGAAGATGTTCAGACAGCTCACCGTCAGCTTCAATGCATGTTGCTGCTCTTGTAGACAGGTGTTGAGTGGCCGATCGGAGCTCAGTTTTGCATTCCTTTACCTGGGCACAATGTTGTAAAATACGAATAAGAAGTTCCTCTCCTGTGTCCACTCTGTACTTGTAGACGTCGCTCTTCAGGCACCACCACAAATTGTAATCCAATGGGGTAAGATCGGGTGACGTCGGTAACCAAGCAATGGCTCCACGGAGACCGATCCAACACCCAGGATATGTTGTGTTGAGATAGTGTGTCACTGGCCGTACGGAATGCGTAGGAGCTCCGTCATGCTGAAAGTACATACGAGCTCGTGTTGCCAAAGGGATATCCTCCACGTATTTTCGTAACACATTCGAAGAAACTCAAGGTACCGAGTCCCAGTAAGACGGTTAACTAAAACAACTGGACCAGTGAGTTGGTCGTCAACAATACCACACCACACGTTGACTGAGAAACGTCGTTGATAATTCGTTTCCACAGCAGCGTGTACGTTTTCATTTGCCCATACATGAGAGTTTCGAGTGTTGTTGATCCCGTTGCGAGTAAATGTTGACTCATCAGTGAACAGAATACGTGGAGTTAATCGCACATTGGCAATGATCCATTGACAGAATTCTTGCTGGGCGGAAACATCTCCTTCATGCAGATATTGTACACCCTGCCGATGGAAGGGATACAGACCGTGCTCGTGTACTGTGCGTGTCACTCGTGTCTGTGGTATACCAAGTTGGGCAGCAATTCTTCTAGAGCTAGTAGGGTTGTGTTCCACTACTTGAAGAATGTTCTCAACTTCATTAAGAGTTTGTCGTACGGGACGTTCAGGGACAACATTTACGCTGGCAAGTGTACCACGCAATCCGTGAAACACCCTGCTGAACACCTTGCTATCTGGCAATCTGCGATTCGGACATCGTTGTTGGTATTATCGCACAGCAGATCTGGAATTCCCTTTGGACAAACCATAGACAAACACCATGTCAGCATATTCTGCATTTGTGAAGATCCGCGGCATTTTCACTACACGAAATTCTATTCGTTGTTCACGTAACAGCATTGTAGTACCGTGCACTACGACAAGCATTGTAGGACTGAGACTTGAGGTAATCAACTGCACTATGCGCATGTGAAATGCGTATTGACACGGTTAGTAAGGACGACGTTACACGTTTCCCGTTCCTAGCTGTTTTCGTTGGTTTTCCCGGAAACGGTTCAGAAAAGGGCATATGTTTATTAGAGTTTTTTGTTCAGAATCACCACTAGTATCACCCCTCAAAGCATGTACCTTTGATGCTGACTCACCCTGTATAATGAAATAATTTACCGGGTTCGGGAACTTAGTGCTCTTCTTCAGTCCGAAGCTCGTGGTCGTGCGGTAGCGTTCTCGCTTCCCGCGCCCGGGTTCCCGGGTTCGATTCCCGGCGGGGTCAGGGGTTTTCTCTGCCTCGTGATGACTGGGTGTTGTGTGATGTCCTTAGGTTAGTTAGGTTTAAGTAGTTCCAGGAGACTGATGACCATAGATGTTAAGTCCCATAGTGCTCATAGCCATTTTTTTTTTCGCTCTTCTTCAGAAGATTATACTTATCGCATTCTTTGCGAGTGTCATCAATAAGGTGCTTTGCCACGATCATGATCACGGCGTTTTGCTCTATGCATCTTTTTGTTGACACTCGCAAATAATGCGATTGGTTTAACCTGCCGAGGAAGAGTACTACGTGCCCGAAACCGCTAAATAAATTAAATTTCTTTTAGGCAACTGATTTCTTATAATTTTATTATATACGATTATAGTTGCCGAGGATGGTTAAGACACTAAAGATAGTTTGCATATTAAAGAGTTAATTTTGTTTGTACCTTATTTTAGTGGTGTGTCTCTGCACTCAACAAATCATACTCTGCTACCAATTTTTGTGCTGCTACTGGACCTTTTTCTTGATGTTGTAAGTAGGCTGTTTGTTTTCTTATTGGTAACGTCACGTAGCGCTCTGTATGAAAATCACTGGCTGTGCTGTGTGCAGTCTGTGGCTAGTTTGCATTGTTGTCTGCCATTGTAGTGTTGGGTAGCGGCAGCTGGATGTTAACAGCGCGTAGCGTTGCGCAGTTGGAGGTGAACCGCCAGCAGTGGTGGATGTGGGGAGAGAGATGGCGGAGTTTGGAAATTTGTAAGACTGGATGTCATGATCTGTTATGTATATTATGATTTTTCAACACTATTAAGGTAAATACATTGTTTGTTCTCTACTAAAATCTTTCATTTCCTAACTATGCCTATCAGTAGTTAGTGCCTTCCGTACTTTGAATCGTTTATTTAGCTGGCAGTAGTGGCGCTCGCTGTTTTGCAGTAGTTCGAGTAACGAAGATTTTTGGTGTGGTAAGTGATTTGTGAAAGGTATAGGTTAATGTTAGTCAGGGCCATTCTTTTGTAGGGATCTTTGAAAGTCAGATTGCGTTGCGCTAAAAAAAATATTGTGTGTCAGGTTAAGCACAGTCCTGTATAATTGTTTAAAGGGGACGTTTCATATGAATGAAAGATTTTAGAAGAGAACAAACAATGTATTTACCTTAATAGTGTTGAAAAATCATAATATACATAACAGATCATGACATCCAGTCTTACAAATTTCCAAACTCCGCCATCTCTCTCCCCACATCCACCACTGCTGGCGGCTCACCTCCAACTGCGCAACGCTACGCGCTGTTAACATCCAGCTGCCGCTACCCAACACTACAATGGCAGACAACAATGCAAACTAGCCACAGACTGCACACAGCACAGCCAGTGATTTTCATACAGAGCGCTACGTGACATTACCAATAAGAAAACAAACAGCCTACTTACAATGTTACGGGTTGATTGTGGGTGAAGTTTTACAACCCATTTTTTGCATTATAATTTAACTCGCACCTAAAATTACAACACTCTTTGAAATTTTTAAAATTGAATTCCAAACTATGATAAATAAATTAACAAGTGGCTTTTGAACTAACGGCTTCCGTTTGCAAACTGCAAATTATCAAATTAAAAAGTATTTTTTACAACTAAAACAAACTCTCTCCGACTGAAACAATGACACATGCAATGAGACAATACTTACATTTTTGAAAATGGGTGCTCAAATGAATATAAACATCAACCAGAACACTATGACCGTTAACCTACTATCGATATAAACCCGTCCAGGCGGTGACTGCGTCACCTGGCGAGGAATGACTTTTTGTCAGACACTCACGGTCCATTTAGTAACAGGGAGGGTGCGGTCCGTGTTTAGAATGGGGAAGGCGCGCTATCTGGCTGTTTGGCCCTGGGCAGATAGTGATGGAACACAAGCTCCGTACGAGCATTTCGGAAACTGAACGGATTGTCGGGTGTTCGAGGAGTGCTGTGGTGAGCGTCTTCAACACCTTGTGGTTGAGTGGTCACCCCTCATTACGGATATCGGACGTCGTATATTGTCAGACTGGTTCATCAGGGCAGGTGCCGAATTGTGTTGGAACTAACATCAGACTTTAATGCTTGGCATAGTACAAATGTATCTGCACGCACAGTGCACCGAACAATCCTAACGATAGGCCTCCACAGCCGACGTCCGATACGCGTGCCGATGTTACCACCACGACAGTCGGCAACTGCTACTGAAATGGGCACGTGACCATCGACATTGGACGTTGGCGCAGTGTGACAGCGCTGGGTGGTCTGACGAATCACGAACCTCCTTCACCATGCCGATGGGAGAGCGCGAATCCGTCGTCTTCCAGGTGAACGGCTCCTCGACGCCTGTTGTGAGACAGAGACAAGCTGGGGCGGCTCCATTAGGCTCTTGGGAAGATTCACGTGCCGTTTGGTTCAGTGGAACTCGTGCAAGGCGCCATTACGGCCAAGGAGTGTCGTGCACTGGTTGTAGACCACGTACTCCCTTCGTGACGATCATGTCTCCCGACAGCAGTGGCATTTTTCAGCAAGATAATGCGCCGTGAGACAGGGTCAGAAGTGCGATCGAGTGGTTCGAGGAACACAGTTGAGCCGTGCCGCGGCTCGCATTGGTGCTGTTTGTAGGCTTCCGCCCTCTGTTGGAGGCCAGACGGTATCACTGAGTTGGCATGGTTGTGGTTGTTTGTCTTCTTATCGTGTTGGCTGGCTTCACTCGGTTTCGCAAGCGTTACCTATCCACTAGTGGCAGCAGCGGTGGTTATCGATATGTAGTAACTGTTGCCCCATCTTTGGGGTGACGTCGTTTTCTTTTTTCGGGTCGTGTGAGTGGACGAGTTCGGTTGGGGACTCAGAGGTGTCAGGTCCGCGCGGTGCCAGAACACGCCGGGATCGCTGGACGCATGGACTGCCGGATGGAAGGGCTGTGGTCACGAGGGTGCACGACCTCGTCGTAAACCGGATCCAGCAAGCTTTAAGATAAATGTATTTCAATCCAAGTAGTGAAACCTCCACCATTGTGATATCTCGCGATTCTCCAGTGACTTGGGTTCTTGTGCTGCTCGTAGTGTCGCTGAGGCGAAGAGCAGCAAGTGGAGTGCTTTCTACTCTGGTGGTAGTGGTTCCTTTCTCGTTATGGGCGCTCTTAACACAGTATTCTGGGGACGTAGTGCAGACGGCCGGTTCCGGCTTTGGCGTATTGTTCCATCGTTGCGTTTGGTTTATTGATGTCAGGTAGCTTCAGCGAGATTACCATTAGTCATTCGTTAGACTGCCACTAGTCTAAGTTACCCTCTTTTGAAGTGAATGCAACTCTTGGCTGCCTTATCTCATCGCTCGCGAAAGAGTTTTTTGCCGGACCTTCTCAGAGCTAGATTCCTGGAGCACCGTCTGTGGCCCCTTGTGTTACAGAGTTTACCATCATCTTTTTTCACCCGTTTGGTGATCAGTTGCTTGTTTTCTTTCTTAATTAACCTTTGCTACTGTATTTGCTGTTTTACAGCAGGTTTCTAAATTTCTTGTATTATTGCCAATCCTGGCGGTAAGGCCTTCAGCCGTGAGTGTGGTCATTTGCCTTAAAATTCTAATTTGCTTTTTATATTTTAGTAGTAAGCCTTAAAACCTTATTTACTGCCATTCATGGCGTCTGATGCCTTCTGCTGTGTTTGTGGCGACTTCCCTTTAATATTTCAATACCTGTAATTTGAAGTTGTAGTGAGATTTAAATAATTCTTAACTTATTGCCATTCCTGGCGCGTAAGGCCTTCTGCCGTGATCACAGTGGCTTGTTTTTAAAACATTATCTGTTGTATCTGTATTTAATTGTGATTTGCTAAATTGTAGCTCGCTGGAAACACTATTATTTTCACAGTTGTTTATTACTTCATTAATAATGTGTAGCATTTTTATTTATTGTTGAGTCGGGAATTATTAGTTTAAAATAAACTGTGTGTCACTGTAAAAGGGAACTAATAGTAAGTGATTACGGCCCCGTCCACAATCGTAACCGAATCCCGCCTTCCCTTGCCTATCAGGTCTCAACAGTGGCAAGTTCCAACTAATGTGCTGACCCCCTAACTCGCCAGATCTGAAAGCGATCGAACACATCTATTCCTGGGATGTGGTGGCGCCAGCGCTCATCGCCCCGTTCCAAGGAATTTACGTGAAGTAGGTGATTTGAGTGAGCAGATGTAGCGCCAACTCTCTCGAGTAACCTACCAAGGCCTCATTGCTTCCATGTCACAGTTCGTCGCTGCTGTTATCCACGCCAAAGATGAGCATACCGGCTATTAGGTAAGTGGTGATAATGTTCTGGTTGATCAGTGTATGTTAAAACTCCTTTCATAAAAAGGCAGTAATAATTTGATTATTACTTCACTAATTAATGTACTAACTGGCTAGCTCACTGAAGCTGAGAACCCAAAATATTCCTTTACCCTGAAGAATAACTCATAATAACAAGAGATTTCAACAGTTTATTCGTATGCCAATTAGAAGGTACCATCTCTTGCTTCAGCTGAGGTAGCACACACAATACAACTCTTATTACAACCTGAGCAGTTCACTAAATCATTACAAATAACATTAACCTACAACAATTATGCAACAAATAAGGAGCCAAACCAGCGCAATGAAACTTCGTTTTTCTGTTGCCAAGTCTGGTAGCCTGGCCGCTTTCCCCCACCTGCTGCTTCTGTGTCTTTTCGCCGGTTCGTCTTCCTTGCCCACACATTCAAGCAGGACCATGCAATGTTGTGAGTATTTTTGGAAGGCAGAGGTATGCCCAGATGACCAAGTAGCTAAGAGAACGCTGCGACGTTATTCCGAATGAAGAACCGCAGAGTGGTTGGAGCAATTTCCCGGCGTGTCTCCCGGTGACTGACTCTCGGAAGCCGTGCGCCGAGGCTGAGAAATACACTCCTGGAAATTGAAATAAGAACACCGTGAATTCATTGTCCCAGGAAGGGGAAACTTTATTGACACATTCCTGGGGTCAGATACATCACATGATCACACTGACAGAACCACAGGCACATAGACACAGGCAACAGAGCATGCACAATGTCGGCACTAGTACAGTGTATATCCACCTTTCGCAGCAATGCAGGCTGCTATTCTCCCATGGAGTCGATCGTAGAGATGCTGGATGTAGTCCTGTGGAACGGCTTGCCATGCCATTTCCACCTGGCGCCTCAGTTGGACCAGCGTTCGTGCTGGACGTGCAGACCGCGTGAGACGACGCTTCATCCAGTCCCAAACATGCTCAATAGGGGACAGATCCGGAGATCTTGCTGGCCAGGGTAGTTGACTTACACCTTCTAGAGCACGTTGGGTGGCACGGGATACATGCGGACGTGCATTGTCCTGTTGGAACAGCAAGTTCCCTTGCCGGTCTAGGAATGGTAGAACGATGGGTTCGATGACGGTTTGGATGTACCGTGCACTATTCAGTGTCCCCTCGACGATCACCAGTGGTGTACGGCCAGTGTAGGAGATCGCTCCCCGCACCATGATGCCGGGTGTTGGCCCTGTGTGCCTCGGTCGTATGCAGTCCTGACTGTGGCACTCACCTGCACGGCGCCAAACACGCATACGACCATCATTGGCACCAAGGCAGAAGCGACTCTCATCGCTGAAGACGACACGTCTCCATTCGTCCCTCCATTCACGCCTGTCGCGACACCACTGGAGGCGGGCTGCACGATGTTGGGGCGTGAGCGGAAGACGGCCCAACGGTGTACGGGACCGTAGCCCAGCTTCATGGAGACGGTTGCGAATGGTCCTCGCCGATACCCCAGGAGCAACAGTGTCCCTAATTTGCTGGAAAGTGGCGGTGCGGTCCCCTACGGCACTGCGTAGGATCCTACGGTCTTGGCGTGCATCCGTGCGTCGCTGCGGTCCGGTCCCAGGTCGACGGGCACGTGCACCTTCCGCCGACCACTGGCGACAACATCGATGTACTGTGGAGACCTCACGCCACACGTGTTGAGCAATTCGGCGGTACGTCCACCCGGCCTCCCGCATGCCCACTATACGCCCTCGCTCAAAGTCCGTCAACTGCACATACGGTTCACGTCCACGCTGTCGCGGCATGCTACCAGTATTAAAGACTGCGATGGAGCTCCGTATGCCACGGCAAACTGGCTGACACTGACGGCGGCGGTGCACAAATGCTGCGCAGCTAGCGCCATTCGACGGCCAACACCGCGGTTCCTGGTGTGTCCGCTGTGCCGTGCGTGTGATCATTGCTTGTACAGCCCTCTCGCAGTGTCCGGAGCAAGTATGGTGGGTCTGACACACTGGCGCCAATGTGTTCTTTTTTCCATTTCCAGGAGTGTACATTGCGGACTATTTTCAGGCATGCGATTTAAGCTACGTTTCCGTAAGTGCGGAAATTTATTGCATCGGGCTGCGAAATACGTTTGCTTCTCCCTCTGTCCAGTTCAGGTCGTAGAACGCTGCGTGAATATTTTCCTAGGTGCGAGGCGGTGCGCATCAAAACATAAAGTGGTCTTTTTCTGATTTTTCAACTGTACTCGATACAGTGACACTAGAACAGCCTTTTGCTATTTATCTAATTCGATGAAAATCTTTTGCCATTGAAATGGATAAACGTTTAAGCTTTTAAGAAAAGTTGATTTTTCGCATTACACAGTATCAATCAGAGCACATCTCCTGAACTATGAACCTTAACACAACAAAATTTTTATTTCCATTCATTGGCATATGACAATAACAACTGAAAACTTTGTGACCAATAGAATCAGTAATACTGAAGTAATAACTTAAATCTCACGTGTGATGCAGAATTTTACCAAATGAACATCTAAGCTGTAGTAAGCAACGAACTTTTCTCTTTACACTGACTGTGTGGGGTGAAAGCGAGGAAAAGTTTCGAAAAGGATTCATTTCATTTCTACAGCTTGTTGGAAGTCGGTGCTACAGTTTCTCCTAGAAGAGAGAAGTATTGTGTGGTTCACTGGGGCTGTGCGAGTCCCAGCACGCTGCGAGGAACATTTTACGAGGCATGGGACAGTGTGGCGCGACTGTAGTAGCGGACACAGCGAATATGAAAGATGCAATACAATGCTAGGTATAAAAATCTGTCGATTTCTGCACTTCGAGAGTACATGGAAGATACGGAAGAGCAGGAAGGCTGTATTTTACTGGGAAGAGTATTCAGGAAGCGCAAAGCAGTCGGTTAAGTGTTCCTACATCATGGAGAAAGAGCGCATAACATTTTACTAACAAAACATTTGCTCGAAGATGCCCTTGGCTGATGGATTCACTGTGAGGAACGGATTCACTGATTACTGCAACGGACCAAATTTTAATCGTCGTTCACAGTACTGATCAACATAATAATATGCAAAACATTAAAACTATCTCTACGGTTAAAGAATCAGTATAAATATGATTCGAAGTGTATTACATTGTGTGGTGTCACCGCCAGACACCACACTTGCTAGGTGGTAGCCTTTAAATCGGCCGCGGTCCGCTAGTATACGTCGGACCCGCGTGTCGCCACTGTCAGTGATTGCAGACCGAGCGCCACCACACGGCAGGTCTAGAGAGACTTCCTAGCACTCGCCCCTGTTGTACAGCCGACGTTCATAGCAATGGTTGACTGACAAATTACGCTCTCATTTGCCGAGACGATAGTTAGAATAGCCTTCAGCTACGTCATTTGCTACGACCTAGCAAGGCGCCGTATTCAATTGATATTTATATTGTGAAGCATGTATCATCAAGAGCGATGTTCTACAATTATGGATTAAAGTTAAATATTACAGCAACTGCGTCCGTTTTTCTAAGTTCTCATTTCTCTGACCTGTTCCAGACCTCACGCCAGTCTGCGTGTAATTAAACGCGTGCATTTCGGCCTCCTCTAGCAATACGGTGTTGGCTCTTCTGCTAACACAGCACATTGTAAATAATAAAAGCATTTCTGCTTACTTGTTTTATTCACTCTTCTCCCAATTTATAACCCAAATTAACTACTTCTTTATTTTTCTCCATTCAGCATCAGTCATGTTTTACAAAATAACCAGCTCGGTAAGCTGTTCTTCCTCTGAGGCACACAAGCGGTCAGCCGGCATTCCTAGTGAAGGTTTCAATAATCAGATCGGAGACTTACCTGCTCTCTTGCAGCACATTAGCGCAAAACACGTAGGGGTAGTAATTCTCTGCTGCTCAGTTAGACTTGACCTCTGCCCCGCTCCCCTCCTCCAACCAAGCAAACGGCCGCGACGTGTGGGACAGACCCAGGAAGCACACAAGCTTTTCCTGAAGATAGAACGCACAGCGGCACTGCCCTGTCCACACCCAAGACAAACGGTCTGTTGTTTTTGCATTGCGCGGTGTCACACGCATTTTACGCAGCACGTTGTGAGAAATACCTGCAGATAGGGGAACACAGGTCAATGAAGGGAAATAGTTCCTCGCTCTGTGCACCTCCAGCCGTCGAAGATGCCGACTGAAATGCCAGCTGTCAGCGAGAGTAGCGCCTGCAGTGATGGTGTCTTGAATTCCCAGCGATAACAAGCCTCATCCTTATGATTGTTGTTGTGTTAGCATGCTATCCGAAAACTGTTAGGGTCGATGGGGGCAGCCAGTTGTGCAGGTGGTCATCGACTCCTGAGACTAGGCCACCCACAACATGGGCTTGCGTGTGTGTGTGCAGTTGCTGTTCGGTCAGAGTGTAAGTGCGAATAGCGCACCAGTAGCGATCCCTGAGATATTTCCTCCTCTCATATTTCCTCCTCTCACTGATCGTGTTCTCTTGAGTTACGTAAACCTTGAAAGGAACAATGATGTTGTTCCTTGCAATGGCTGGAGCGTTTTTAATTTTTATTTTTGACTTGAACCTGTCTGCTCTAAACTTTGGTTATTGCCGACTCGCAATATAACTTTCCGGCTTTTAAATTTTCATTCTGATGAAGACATCCTTAGAGGTGTTGAAACTTATGTCAATGTATTAAACAATTATTTGCAACCAGATGGCTGTCTTATTTCTCCGTTCTAATTTATACCTCAGTAGGTATAATACAATTAAATTTTCCTTGAGACGTATGAGTCTCATCTTTATTTACGATAGTGATAGAAGCTGAAGAAATGAATTTAAATTTTTGCCACCGCATCGACTTGAACCTTGGTCTCCTGCCCAGTAAAGAAGGATATATGGATTCAAGTACCTGTTATGGCACAAATTTTAGTTCATTTCTTCAGCTTCTATATTATGATAGACTTTATTAATCGTCTATTCCTACAACGTACACTTGTTAGTCTGAGACCTTCGATATAAAGCACCACTTACATTTTCAAACACTTTTTCTACGTCGATTAACCCAATGAACTCGTCTTGATTTTTATTAAGTCTTGTTCCCAATACCAAAATCAACGTGAGAACTACTTGTCTTGTGTTTTCACCATTCTTGAAGCCAAACTGATCCTCATCTAGCAGTTCATGTCATCTCTTTCCATTCTACTTGTCGACAGCTTGGATGACTGATCTGAATGTTCTTACATTTTGTAAGTAGGCTGTTTAGGTTTTTTTTATTGGTAACGCCACCTCTGTATGAAAATCACTGGCTGTGCTGTGTGCAGTCTGTGGCTGCTTTGCATTGTTGTAATACTCGCCATTGTAGTGTTAGGCAGCTGGCTGTGAACAGCGCGTAGCGTTGCGCAGTTGGAGGTGAGCCGCCAGCAGTGGTGGATGTGGGGAGAGAGATGGCGGAGTTTGGAAATTTGTAAGATATACAATGATCTGCTATGTATGTTATGAGTTTTCAACATTATTAAGGTAAATACATTGTTTGTTCTCTATTAAAATCTTTCATTTGCTAACTATGCCTATCAGTAGTTAGTGCCTTCAGTAGTTTGAATCTTTTATTTAGCTGGCAGTAGTGGCGCTCGCAGTATTGCAGTAGTTCGAGTAACCAAGATTTTTGTGAGGTAAGTGATTTGTGAAAGGTATAGGTTAATGTTAGTCAGGGCCATTCTTTTGTAGGAATTTTGAAAGTCAGATTACGTTGCGCTAAAAAAATATTGTGTGTCAGGTTAAGCACAGTCACGTATATAATTTTTCATAAGGGGACGTTGCATATGTCGACCCTTAGCCGAGGATACCTCACTGGAATCTTCTGATTTTTTCCTTGTAGTTTGTGTAACTAGTGTAGCTATTGTTTATTGCTAGCGTGTAATCATAGAGAGAATTTCCTTTGTAGTTGTAGTTTTTCATTGTTGTACAGTAAAACAGTTGTGGCATGCATGTAGATTTGCAGCAAGTATTTCGCAGCTGCAATTAACTAGATATTATTTTCAGTGCTATGTTAATGTGTTCTCTTGTTTTTGCTCTTCAAATTGTGCTTTTCTGTGTTATCGTGTGAAATGTTGTGACAATAATGGCGTGTGAAAAACGTAACACTAGGCTACAAAGTAAACTGAGAAATAATAGTGACGACGAGCGTAGCTTATCAGCACCACTGTGTAATGAATTAACAGACATTCAAAGTAGTAATTTGGTAACTGTGCATAGGGAAATGGAGCGGGCGTCAAATAATGGTGCAGACAGTGAAACAGGTAGTGAACACGGAAGCATTATCGATCCATCGGTCGGCAACAGCTCGCCTCAGGAATCGGGAATGACAGAACACAATATTGCAAATACTGTAGACTCAGGTTTTGGGTTCTCACCGTTTTCTCAAATGAGTCAAGACACATTTTCAGCTTGTCGAAATGTGAATGTTGCCGGTGCAAATTCACTGCTGAAAAGCACTGAGGAACATGTTTCAGACACCAATGCATTGTTATTACAATTAATACAACAAATGGGACAAACACAGCAAAAGCTTCAAAAGTTAGACACAATGGAACAAAATCAGAGACAAACACAGCAAAAGCTTCAAAAGTTAGACATAATGGAACAAAATCTTCGGAAGTTAGACACCACACTTGAACAAACACGTGAAGATTTAACTACTGAGTTACATAACATTGAATCGATATGTCAAAAAGTCTGTAATGACGTAAAAACACAAATTTGTGAGCATTTTTAACCTATTTTTTCGCGGCATGAAAATGCATTACAGAATCACGAAGCAGCCATAAAAGAACTGCAAACCATTGTTCATGAAAATCATGAGACCTTGTCGGCTAAAATTGACTCAGTTGCATCTACCGATTCGGTTACGCAACTTGAAAAAACTCGAGAAAACTTAAAGGACACAGTAGATTCGATTTCAACACAAATGGTCACTCTGAAACTTGGTTCAGAAAAACACACTGAGGAAATGTGTTCACTATCGGATAAAGTAGCCGAACTTTCGGATCAGTTCACTAACTTATCTACGAAGGTAGATGATAATCTAAACGACACAAAACCGGTAGTCTTTAATGACACAGAAGAGTGCGAACAAATTAGGAAATTCAAACAAAATCAGAATCAAATTAATACGCAACACCAAAGAGAAATCCGGGAAGTACAAGATCAGCTGACTCAGGTAATACAAGAATTACGTATTTCAGAGGCCACTCGCGCTCCAATACGGGAAGAGGGACTTAGAAATACGGAACAACCACAAAATAATAACACAGGACACTTCGGAAATTATGAAAGAAATTGGCAAGGCACACCGAATTTTGAAATGGAACCGCCGAAACGAAGTAACAATGACCGGTATGCGACTCGCCGACATGATGATTTTGACTATAAGCTGTTCATTACTACACGTAAATTCAAAACATTTAAGAATTCCGGCAACGACATTCATCCACAAGCGTGGCTTCATCAATTCTCTCATTGTTTTCCTCCCAACTGGTCATTAGAGCACAGATTAGAATTTATGTGTGGCTACTTGGAGAATGAACCAGCTGTAAGAATGCGATCGGTCATTCACGATTGTCACAGTGAAGGAGAAATTTACCACGCCTTCCTCCCAGCATATTGGTCTCAAGCTACACAAGACCGAGTAAAACATAGCATCATGATGATGAAACACTTTGAACAATCTGAATTTTCCAGTCTTGTCAAATATTTTGAAGACATGTTGCATAAGAATCAGTATCTTTCAAACCCATACAGCCCCTCAGAACTCATCCGCATTTGCTTAATCAAATTGCCTGAACATTTACGACATATTTAGCAGGACGTTGCAAAGACGACATTGAAACTTTTCAGGGACTGTTACAAGAACTGGAAATTGACACTGACAATCGCGAAACGCGAAAACAGGAGTACAACAATTACAGGTCACATACGTCACAATTCCGTGACGACAGAAACAATAACTGGACACGACAAGGCTATTCTTACAACGCAAATCGCGACCAAAACAGACACCACCCATATGACAACCACTGGCAGAGTAATAATAGTTACAGAGAAAGATCGCATTTCCGTAGTAATGAATATGACAGAGATTACCTTAGAAACAGACAATATGGGAACCAAAACAATTATTATCAAGGGAGGCAGAATAACTTCAGACGCAACAGTTCGGCGCACAGTTACGATTCGGGGAGAAATTCTCCACCACGTGACGGACAAGGAAGAAATTATCAAATCTACCGACATGACGACAGATGAGATAATCATATCGACAGACCTGAATTTCATCAGAACTGGCGAGCTTCAAACAGGGCAGGGCCTTCTTGGCAAGGTGAATTTGTAGAAGTTAGGTCCCCTAATCCCAATAACGACGCACGCCAACAAAGAGATAGCAGACAATTACTCGTACCGCAGGCACCCACGTATGCCCGCTGGCTCCGAGGAAAATAACACAAGGCGATAGCTTTGAGAAAAATTTTAGCATTCCTTACCGACATATACAACATGATAATTCCTTTGAAGTTTAAACTCTGTCCACTAGGAAGAGCAAAGGGTTACACCATATTTCACATATAAAACCATTTATTGAGAGATAATCTGCTTTTTAACTTAGTCTTTGCCATAAAATTTTTCACTTCACGTTTCTAGTATGCTTTGTCAGACTTAGAATCTGTTAATATGCAACGTTCCCTTAGGAAAAATTATATACGTGACTGTGCTTAACCTGACACACAATATTTTTTTAGCGCAACGCAATCTGACTTTCAAAATTCCTACAAAAGAATGGCCCTGACTAACATTAACCTATACCTTTCACAAATCACTTACCTCACAAAAATCTTGGTTACTCGAACTACTGCAATACAGCGAGCGCCACTACTGCCAGCTAAATAAAAGATTCAAACTACTGAAGGCACTAACTACTGATAGGCATAGTTAGCAAATGAAAGATTTTAATAGAGAACAAACAATGTATTTACCTTAATAATGTTGAAAACTCATAACATACATAGCAGATCATTGTATATCTTACAGATTTCCAAACTCCGCAATCTCTCTCCCCACATCCACCACTGCTGGCGGCTCACCTCCAACTGCGCAACGCTACGCGCTGTTCACAGCCAGCTGCCTAACACTACAATGGCGAGTATTACAACAATGCAAAGCAGCCACAGACTGCACACAGCACAGCCAGTGATTTTCATACAGAGGTGGCGTTACCAATAAAAAAACCTAAACAGCCTACCTACATAGATGACACTTTTGACATGAGCAGAGAATTTTTTTTAGGTTTTGAAATTATTGGAGGAAGCTACAACGATTTTGAGATTTGGCTGAGGTGTTATGATGTTATTTTTACGATGATGATGTGTATTATGCTGTTGAGGTATGTTTATGAGCAATAAGCTGATGCTATATGAGGAATTTGATTATGCTATGTATTAATTATGATGAAATATTGAAGTGTCGTCGCAAGATTGACGTGTCGACGAATATATATATGTGTAAAATTTTTTGGACACTTTTATATTTACAGGATTTTGTTTCTACATTTGTAACGCAAATTGTCGACCTGTGCAATTTTTTATATGAGACTGTCACTGTAGCGGAAACTGCTGTCGTAAATATTTCCGTAAGAAAGTTAAGTGACCACCTGCACGTAATGCGTCGTGGGCACCCAGATGGGCGACAGTCGCCTGGAATGAAGTCATTAGTGTGTGCCAGAGGCGCAGGTGGAGAAGAAAAAAAAGGGAGGCCATTATCCTCGCTATTGACGTTTCTTTGTAGAGAGCATCGCAAAAACGACACGGTCGAACTTGAAAACATATGATTACACTGTGGAGCTCTTAATTTATGATATTTACTAAAATGCCTAATGAAACGATGAGAAACATTTCACGGCTATTGTCTTGCTAATTGAGAGAAATGCCATATGGCTTGCTTTACGTATTTGTTTACTCATTGTGTTTAATATCTAGTTTCTAGCTGCACTGTAGCATTGGTTAAAATAAAATTTTATAGATGTACTAATATAAATATTTTATGCCTACAGACCCAGTAAAGAATAACTTCATGATGTACTTAAAGAAAACAAAGGAGCACAAAAAGACATTTCCCTTCACAGGAATTGCATACAGAATTTTCTTTTCAAGTACTTGGTAATTTCTTTTGTAGATTAAATTGTGATGCATCACTCTAGTGTTAAGATGTGACATAGGTATTAGACATGGCCATTTTCAGTGTAATATTTTTTCTGCTTGAACTTTGTCATGTTTAGGTATAAGTTATTTCATTTTATGCTGCTGTTTGCCAGGTGTAGTGCTACTAAATTTCACTTTGCATTACTCTGTTAAGCCAGTTTACTACTGATTTATTTTTCTTGTTTGCTGCTCATTGCCTTATATTAGTTGTAATATTGCTGCTTGCTTTGCGAATTTGAATATTTTGTCATTGCTGTTTGTGTTAATTGTTTTGTGCTGCTGCATTGCCTCGTCCCTTAGTTTAGCATCTGAACTCAGTAGATTTAAGTTAGTTTAAGAGGGGGTAGACTATAGAAGAGAATGAGTTGCGATGAATTGGAAGAAATGCATTGAGAAGTTATACAAAAAAAGTACAGAAAGCAGGTGTAGGTAGGATTTTCTTGGAAATAAATAATGAGGTAAGAAATATGTGAAATAAATACAGAAAGCATGCTTGGATAGGATTTTTTTGGTGGAAGCAAAGGTTGAAATAAGACGAAAGATCTATGGAATGAAGTTTTGGGGTGGACTGCAGTACCAAATGTTACACTGAAAACAAACCCTGTCCTTTTCTTTTGTGTTATCCCACTATGTGTTTGTGTACCCTTGTGTATTTGTTTTCTTCCTGTCTCTGTGTAGTTTCATTGAATTTTTTTTTCTTCTAATACTAAGCTGCATTCACTATGATGAGGAATACTGTTATCCTCAAATATAATTGGCATTAATAATATGTTATTTACCTTGTAGCCGGCCGCGGTGGTCTAGTGGTTCTAGGCGCGCAGACCGGAACCGCGCGACTGCTACGGTCGCAGGTTCGAATCCTGCCTCGGGCATGGATGTGTGTGATGTCGTTAGGTTAGTTAGGTTTAAGTAGTTCTAAGTTCTAGGGGACTGATGACCACAGATGTTAAGTCCCATAGTGCTCAGAACCATTTGAACCATTTACCTTGTAGATAGGCTCAGACATTATTTATTCTGTTTTGTTTTAATGCTCATGTGTAAAGTTGATGTTTCAAAAGTTATTCTGATCTTTTATGTATTTACTTATGTCATAATTCCTGTAACACTGATGTATATGTTAGTTCGATTCTTTTGTAAAGCCTGTACTACAAATGTTATCTGTATTATTATGTTCTTTAATGATGTATTTTGTACCTTTGTTATTGTATTCTCATGTTATAAAATTGTAATTGACACCAGTTCATCAAATTAAGCAACTTGTAAGTTACATTTCACTGCACACGTTTCTGTTGGTCATAGTATATGGACAATATGTGAGAAGTAGGGACTGATAGTGTTTGCACGTGTGTTAATATTCAGCAAGGCACTGGATAACAGCATTGCTGGTTCTAAGGACATTTCAAAAAAAAATTTCTGTGCGTGCAGAAGTGGTGGTTTATGGACTTGCTATATTCTCCGCAAGACTCTTTGATGGTGATTGTGCACCTGCACAGTCACAACAGATGGCTGCTGGCCATCTCTACAAGGACTACAGTGGGTCTGCATCTTTGATGACCCACCAGTACCATTATCTCTACAAGGACTACAGTGGGTCTACATCTTTGATGATCCATCAATACCATTATTTCTACAAGGACTGCAGTGGGTCTGCACCTCTGGTGGCCCACCAATACCGGAATCTCTACCAGGACTACAGTGGGTCTGCTCTGTGATGACCTACTCACCAATATTCTTCAAAACGTCGAATGACTCTGCTGTGGGTTTGCTCTGTTGTGGCCCATTACCTGTCAGCCTGTCAAGAGTCAGCACTGTCTTTCCGTTGGAAGGACAACACTACTTCTTCAAGAATGCATGGAAATCCACTACTTCTGTGTGCAATTTCTTTTACTAATGAGACTTTGTGAAAAAAAAGTGTAATTACTATTATGATGAACGATCAGGACTGTCTTTATGGACTGTGAGAAAATTTTAGCTTTTGACCAACATTGTATCAATAAGTGTGTGCCTTTGATTTCTTTGTTATTTTAATTATGAAAAACTTTATCAAATCTGTATTGGCCAGTGCCCAAAACAATTTGTAGAATTTGTTGTGGGAAGCATGGGGGCTATGTAAGTAGGCTGTTTAGGTTTTTTTATTGGTAACGCCACCTCTGTATGAAAATCACTGGCTGTGCTGTGTGCAGTCTGTGGCTGCTTTGCATTGTTGTAATACTCGTCATTGTAGTGTTAGGCAGCTGGCTGTGAACAGCGCGTAGCGTTGCGCAGTTGGAGGTGAGCCGCCAGCAGTGGTGGATGTGGGGAGAGAGATGGCGGAGTTTGGAAATTTGTAAGATATACAATGATCTGCTATGTATGTTATGAGTTTTCAACATTATTAAGGTAAATACATTGTTTGTTCTCTATTAAAATCTTTCATTTGCTAACTATGCCTATCAGTAGTTAGTGCCTTCAGTAGTTTGAATCTTTTATTTAGCTGGCAGTAGTGGCGCTCGCTGTATTGCAGTAGTTCGAGTAACCAAGATTTTTGTGAGGTAAGTGATTTGTGAAAGGTATAGGTTAATGTTAGTCAGGGCCATTCTTTTGTAGGAATTTTGAAAGTCGGATTGCGTTGCGCTAAAAAAATATTGTGTGTCAGGTTAAGCACAGTCACGTATATAATTTTTCATAAGGGGACGTTGCAATTTATTTATATGCCCTTGCTACCTTCAGGATTATTTGGGTGACTTGCTAATGTACTTCTTCAGCCTCACAGATCCTTCAACCAGCGTTAGTAGTTGTTTCATTTTCAGCTCCTCCAATTGATTTTAAAAATTCTTAAGGAATGTTATACATGATTACACCTTATTTGATAGCAAGTCTTCCAAAGCTCTATTAAATCCTAAGTTCGGATCCGCTATGTCTCCATTTATTCTCCTATCACATCATCACACAGTTTTCGTTTCTCGCAGAGGCTTTCAGTGTACTCTTTTCGTTTATCCGCTTTCTACTCTGCGTCTAGCAGAGAAATTTGTCTTGCACTCTTAGTATTGCCGTCTTTGTTTTTAATTTCGCCGAATGTGTTTTGACTTTTGCATTTACTAAAACAATCCCTCCGACGACCTTTTCCATTTAGATTCTTCGCATTTCTTTACTAGCCATTTCGCCTTTGATAACCTGCACTTCCTATTCACTTCATTCAAATGTGTGTGAACTCCTAAGGGACCAAACTCCTGAGGTCACTGGTCCCTAGACCTACACACTTCTTAAACTTAATCTAACTTATGCTAACAACAATACACTCATCCCTGGCCGAGGGAGGACTCGAACCTCCGGCGGAAGAGGCCGAGCAATCGGTGACATGGCGCCTCAAACCGCGCGGCCACGCCGCGTGGCATTCACTTCATTCCTCAGCGACTTATATAGCTGTATTCTCGGGGTTTCCGGCATTCCTTACGTCCCCGATGCTTCTTCAGAATTACCTTAACTGTACTTGTAGTTGCCTGTCCAACTTCTACTGTCCGCAGCTCGGGGTCGTGCGGTAGCGTTCTAACTTCTCACACCCGGGTTCCCGGGTTCGATTCCCGGCGGGGTCAGGGATTTTCTCTGCCACGTGATGACTGGGTGTTCTGTGATGTCCTTAGGCTAGTTACGTTTAACTGGTTCTAAGTTCTAGGGAACTGATGACCATAGCTGTTAAGTCCCATAGTGCTCAGAGCCATTCGAACCATTTTGAACCAACTTCTACTCTCATCTTTACTAAGTTGTAATTTGAGTCTATATCTGCATCTGGGTTCACCTCACAATCTGATACTTTCTAACATTCTGCGTGGTGTCAATTTGTCTAAGTCGTGTCTCCCTACCACTTTCGCGCAACGACCCTCTGAGCGTGTTTTTTAGGGAATTGACTAGTTTGAATCTGGGACCTGTTGCTGGTAAGGAGACGCCAGACCACACATGATATGTAGAGTTCAGAAGAGTTCAGTGGGCCTAGCGATGATATGATCAAATACTTAATGATTTCAGCATCAGCTCCACTGCACTCCCTGTAAAAGAATCTTCATACTAACTAAATTTAGTGTAAGGGGTTCAAGGTTTTCCTATCTTTAGTTAGCTGGTAAAATAACGTCGAAGAAGCAGTTAAGTTTACCATTGCAAATTTTATTCTACTCACAAAACATTGCTTATAAATTGCACTATTGATAAAAGGAAATATTTTAATACACGACGATATAAACCAACTGCGTTCAACAAAAATGTGAACGAATATTCCCTGAATGGGTTTCCAAGTTCTACAATGTATCGAAGGACGACCTATGCCATATCACATCTATAATCTAGATTTACGTTAAGTTTCATAAAAGAGAAAACTATCAAAATGGTCTACATTGACCCTCAATTATCTTTAATTACTTATTTAACTTGTCGTAAGTTACAGTGCCTGATGTGGCTTCTCAATAATTATATAACAAAAAAATCATCGTGTTTCAGATTTTTACTTCAAGTAGCAAATGTGAACACCATGAGATTTAATTGACGATCGACAGTAGTATTATGTAAAAAGGGGATGTAACAGATGAGACTTCTGCAGTTCAGAGTGAAGCCTAATACGCTCAACAATGCGGCATCGCGTGTGTTCATTACCTTGTCGTTGTGTAGGCAGCGTCAGGGGGCGGCGGGCAGCACAGCTCCACGCACCTCGCTGTCTCGCAAGCAACTCTCTCCTAAATTCTCCTTACTACAATTTACCGAAGTTGGTTTAAAAAAAGCTATCTGGCTGTGTTTTCAACTGACCAATCAGGGTCTCAATGTTAACCTTAAGCTCCACCAACAAAATTCTGTCTATCCAATGATAAACATTATACTTTTCGTGGTGGGGCAATGTTTTTAACATTTGCGACGTAACAGAGATGCGAAAAAGTCTCACACTAAAACTTGCAGCTGGTGTGGCCCTTTTAGTGTTATCCTAAGATCTATACTGTTCTTCTGGAGGGCTCTATCTTTTAACATGGGCTGGGGGTTGGTTTTGGCGGTCGGCTGGCAACGCGGGTGCCCGTCCCTTATCGTAGGGCCTCCTAGCCTACACGATTCTGCTCTCGGCTTCTGTTCTCGTTTCTCCCCTCAGAACTGCCTCTATTTGATGGTGGGAAGTTATGACATGCATTTAGGCGTTCTTGTGTTAGTCTGTGGTATTCCATTTGCTCACTCATTGATCGTATTACTTTGGTTCATTTAATGTCAGGATTTATTCGTAACTATGTGACATACTGTCAGATTTTGCTATCATGTCAGGGTTTTCATGGTAGGAGTTGAATTTGCCTGATACCTTACATATCACCACCCTTCGAACCTAACTTTTGCACTGAAGTTAGGCAATGATTGAATCGTTGTCTAAGTCAGTCAAAAATTGTTCCTTTATCTAAATTTTGTTGCCTACTGTTCAGCCACGTTATTCTGGTTCTATGCTAGTTTGTATTACTAATTTATATTTTTATATTCTTCCACATTATTCTCAAAAATATGTTTATATTGACAAGAGAAGAATATTTTTTATGCTATTATCAACATTAATTTTTAATTATTTACTTTCTTTATTTAAGTGTGATGTTTGTTTTTTAAGAAGTTTGTTATCGAAAGTGAGGAGTCTTTCACATCGATTTTCTTAGAAATGTTTTTTTTATAAATGTAGTAATTAAGTAAAATCTATTCCAAACACATTTTTAAATAACATGTACAAGCAAATACTGTGAATATTGTTGCTTATTAAAAATGTTTTTGTTTCTAGACATTCATTTCAACATTTGTTACACTAACAAATAAGAATCATTTCCAAGAACTGCTTTGGCAAAGAAATATGCTTACCCAAGTATTGAGATATTATCCTAACAAATGGTACAAATGTTAAAAAGTGAAAACATCCAACAACATAATTTTTTATTATTTGTTGTTATAAGGAGAAAATAAGTAGAATACAATTATTCTAATATTTTTTGCGGAGAAAATAGTAGCATATAGTTTTAGTGTTGATTATGCCTTACTTTTGTTCCTTATACACTGTCCATTTCAGAACTAGTGACTTATTTTTATCGATAGTCTATTTTTATGTAAGTCCATAGTCAATGACTGTTATTTTGTAGTTTATTAGCTGTCAGGTGTGCTTAACTTATTTAGGTTTTCACACATTTCTTTTGCACAATTCCTACATCACATAATTTGATTTCACACATTCACACAATCCTATGAATGTTTAAGCATGAGGTTGGCAAATGTTTTTGCACGAAGATGATGGACTTGAGCGAGATGGATGTGGGTAAGTATTTGATGTACAGCTTCGTTCGTCGTTCCTTGTTGGCTTTTCAACGGTGTGTTGCTGTTGTGGAGGTCCCATAATGGAATGGCACTGTGAGTGCAAAATCTCGTGGTTTACTGGCTTTGTATGCATGAAAGTCCTCGTTATGTGTCGCTGAAAGCGGTCGTTTTTCGTTGTGATACTTCGTAGATGACTAGATTAGAATAGGATAGGGATTTGGGAAGGTATGTCGTCTATTCTTCACCCATCTTCTTTCTTGGTCTCAGTTTTGCGAATCTTCAACTTCTGTTCTTCCTGCTTTTTCTCTGCTTCTTACTTGATTCTTGGTTCTTCTCTGGGCAGGATATGGGAATATTTATTGATAACTAGTCGCTTTGAAGTTGTCCTCTTAGTAACAGTTTGATAAATTGTTTGGAAGTGTCATTTTTACTTTGTGGAAGTTTTCTTCAGTTTCGTACTGCAGCATGCTGTTTAATAGCAGTAGTGTGACTTTTACACATATTTTTTTGCCAGTAGTGGCTTGCCCAAGCCATCTTCTTGTCGGGCCGTTTTTTGCTCACTCTGCTGAGTCAGGGTGTCCCAGGATCCTCCTGGCCTTCCATGTGTCTCTGCAGGGTTCCGCTTAGCAGCAGATTTACTGCCCACTTCGGATACAAGGGCCCTCTGTTGGTCTCACTGTCCTTTTCCTTCTCTTGATGCTTCTGCCTTGTAGGAATTGTGTCTTGCTAATTACGCCCTTTTCTTTCTTGATACTTCTCGCATTGCAACTTGTGGGTCGTTGCATCTGGTTTTTTGCTGGAGTTTTTTTAGAATGGTTCTTACAAAAAGTTTTACTTATAATCATCTAACATATGTCTAGTACCTACATTGTTTTACACCTTTTTAAAAAACTTTACAAATGTTGATGCCCTTTCCATGTTACAATTCTAAGATATTTTGAGTCTTAACTTCTACAAGAATCCTCAACTTCGTTTTTTTTATTTTTGTGTAGTGTCGTGGTGTATAGCATTTTAGTATTTCATGCTGTTAGACTATCTACTCTTATCCCTTCACCTTAATCTATGGTACTATTGGTGTTATTTTTGTTTTTGTTTTTATTGAATCTACTTTCTTTTTCCCACCTTCCTCTCTCTTCATTCTTCTTTCTCCTGACGATATTATCTGCAACATAAACTTGAAATATTTTGCTAATTACTTACTTGAACTTCTTGAAATTTTTTGTCGATTTCTTTATGGACTTCTAACATGAGTTGAGGCCATTCCCTCTTTTGTGCATACCATTCTACTTTTTCAACCTCTTTATCTCGCATCATTCTTAATTGTTTGTTTATAACTGGAATTTCCTCTAATTTTAGCTTTTGCTCAAAGAGAAGTGTGACATTCCCGAATGTTACGCTACCTTTCCCCACATCTATTATTACTCGTCTCTCATTTAAAATATCTGCACCTATAATCAAATCTACAGTTAGTTTAGGTATAATCAGGAAGTTGGCTTCGATCTTCTGACATTGGCACAAAAGAGTTAACCTTGTTTGTCTCATAACTTCTGCAGCATTGTTTCTAATAGGACCTCTTACATCAATCTTACGTATTTTCAGAACTGGCAATTCGTCATCGGCATTACACTGCATGATTAAATTTTCTGAGATTGCGGTCAGTTCACTTCCGCTATCAATTACAATATTGACTGGGATATGCTTTACCATGGCCTTCACAATTAGTTGAATTTGAAAGGGTTGGTTCTGTTCTTCTTGCATCAACGAATCCTCCACTGAATCATACATGAGCCTTTTCAGGAATTTCCCTTGTAAATTCGAACTTTCTGTAGGATAAGCTTCAACTGATACTTCTCTCTCTTTTATTTCCTCTTCTCTATTTCTTCTTCCATTCACGCTTTCTTCAACATCCTCTACTTTTTCGTCTATCTTCTCCTTCTTCATCGCTACTTCCACATAATTGCATTTAAATGCTCTAATTATTGCTTCATAACTTCCTTCATTATATACGTTGGGTTGTGTGCCCACTAGTAGCTTATTTTCAACTTCTGTCGACTGTGCTTTATCCTTATTGAATTCGCTTTCCCTGGTTTCCATCTCAAATAGCTCTGTAATACTCATTACTTAGTCCTTTCCTCCTACATTCGTTGTGTATGCCTCTGGTAACTCATCTTCCTAGTCAGTATTCTCCCAATTAATTTCGTCCCAACACGATATTGTTATTTTCTTGTCTTCGTTTTCATCTCGTCCCTGTGGTTTTGTTTCTTCCTTCTTCTCTTCTCGTGATAAGGTATTTACTTCTCTGTTCAAGGTGCTGCAGTTATCCTGGGTCGGTGCGCCATTCTCTTTGGCATGGGCGCTTAGCTTTCAATTCCAACGTTTTTCGGGGTTTGGTGGTCTTACTTCCACCTCTTCTATCTGTATTCTCTTTTCTTGCTCTGCTTGTTGATATTGGTTTCTTTGTTGATAATTTGTCAGTCTGTTGGTTCTCAAATACCCGTTTCGGTTGTCAGTGTTCCCTCTGTAATAGTTGTTGCCGTTTCTGGGTGAATTATAGTTATTGCCATATTCTCTTCTAAGTCCATAATCGTTTCTTTGTTGAAATCTGTTGTCGTTTCTCGGTGCGAAGTTATCACGTGGTTCGTAATTATTGTTTCTTCGTATTGTGTCTTGTGGATTCCACTGCTTTTTGCTTTCGTTTTCACGTGCGCTTCGTCTTTACCTTGCCTCATCTTCCAAAAATATAAACTCTAGCTCCCTTAGAATTCCTTTAAATGCATCGACGTCATTGCCTCCACGACCTACTAATGATTGATGGTATTTCAATGGTAACTTCATCGCGCATAATTTAATCAACTCTACGTCACTGTATGGTACATCTAAGCATTGATTTTTCTTTGCCATTACTTAGAAAAATTTCACGGGACTCTTCTCTCCTGAATTTTTAAAATATGGGTTCTGTAATAATTCGTACTTCAATCTGTTCTGTGTTTCGCTGGACCAATATCGTGAGAGAATCTTCTCTCTGAAATCTTCGTACGATCGGCATGTCGCTGCTACATTCTGCATGGTTTCTGCGACTGTTTCTGACATGTGTCCACATATAAAGTCATATTTGTGTGCTAGCGTCCAGTGTTCTGGTAATCCTACTCGGAATTGATCAATAAAAGTCCGTGGATGTAATGAGTTTCCTTCTCGAAAGTGGTGAAATTTTCTGACTGTGAGGAAATGATCGTTGTCGTACTTCGTCATTGTTCCATATGAAATTCGCGATTCTTCGCCACTTTTGTTTCTGATCATTTCTCCTGTCATTCATTCCGGTTGTGATAGATCCATTGGATATTGTCCACTGTAACTTTCGCCTATCCTTGCTTGACATCGTTAGAGTGGTACGCAATAATTATCTTCCATCGGTTGTGAACGTGTAGCTGAATGCATTGCACTGCACTCTTCGCGTCCTGGCTTTCCATTGTCACGTATTTGTTCGTTATCTTGTCTGGCTAACCTTGCCGCGTCATTGCACGGTCCAAACTGTCTTGAAACATACATTTGTGGTTCTGCATGTGTTTGTGGTGCCGTTTGTTCATCAAGAATTTCGAAACGTGTTTGTAGCGGTGCAGGCTGTCAGATTTCACGTATGTTACTTTCCGCCTGTGATTGGAATCGCAAATGCATGATATCTTCGTTAAGTGCTGTTTTTCGATGCTGTTACAGATCCGGATGTGGTTGCAGACTCAGTGCTTGTTCAATCTTGTTCACTACGCTCTTCAATGGTTTGCGACAACTCTGCTCGCAATTTCTGAAATTGTTGCTTCGTTTGCGCTTCTATTTTGAGTATGCTATTATCATATCTTTTCAGCGCTGCTTTTGTGATACGTTTGTGTAACATACTGTTTTCTACAATTTCACGCGCTGTACCTGCTGCTTGTCTAGTAATTACGTTTATCTGTTTCTCTAGTTTCTTGACTTCTCCCTGAATGTTGTTACGTAATGTTTTGATCTCGTCCTGAATGTCATTACGCAATGTTTACACGTCCGCTTGTACCTTGTCAATGTCTGTTCTCGATTGATTGTGACCTGTTATTAAGTTTCCTATCACTTCTCGAGATTCTTTTGCCTCGTCTTCAATATGACTTAGATGTAACTGAATTTTTTTTTGTTTTGTTCTTTAGTCTCACGCATTTGTCTCGTGGTTTCTGCAATTTGTTTCGTCGTTTCTGCATTCTGAATTTTAATTTGGTTCGCAATTTCCTTATTTTGCCTTGTCATGGTTTCCGTAATCTGTTGTAATAATGTTGCCAGATTAGTGGGTCGTATTGCGTTTTCTTCCGACGTCCTACGCTCTGTACTTTCGCCCAAGTGTTGGTTTGTAACCGATCGTATTGAACTGTGCGGTGACACGTTTCTGCTCGAATTCCTTGTACTCTGTGGTGAGGGAGCTCTGATTACTTGTACTATGGGTTCTACGTATTCAAGACGCAAGTTAGAATCCTCATCGACTGTCTCTCTACTTTCCTGCTCCTCCGTCGTATGCTGACCTACGTTTTCTATGCCTTGGCGTACATTATCCTCTTTATGGTGCGTTATCTGTCCTATTTCTCGCGATACTGCATCGTCTGTTGTACTGTCTTCTATTCTCCGTCCATCTTCAAAATGGGTCTCTACCTCAATTCGGTCAATGTCTCGATCTGCCATTGTTAATCTTACCGAATCCCTTATTTTCTGTTATAAAAGCAATTCACGCTCCCTACTTCGCGTCAACATGCACTCATATGATCTCACGCGTTTCATAAACTTTATTTTCACACGACTTGACACTTATTTTACCCAAGACTGACAACCCATTCACTTACTTGTTGGGTCAGAACCAACTTGTCAACGATGAATCCGCCACCTGTGCACTTGCATTGGAGAGAAAGCTTAATTCTAACAATATTAAAATTCGTAACTTAATTATGCTATTGACTCTGATAGAATGTCTCACTTTCTGTTGAATACTTTCTTACTATCTATCGCTGCAGCTACTGTTTTCAACTGTTTATGCCTTTAAAAAAAAAATTTTTGTTAAGAAAATTTTTTAACAGGATATTTTTCTGACCTAGTTGGGCATGTGGTCGACCTTCAATCATGGTATTTTACCATCCTGGTAGGGTCGCTATTTTATAACATTCTGCGTGGTGTCTGTTTATTCTATATCGTGTCTCCCTACCACTTTCGCGCAACGACGCTCTGAGCGTGTTTTTTTAGGGAATCGAATAGTTCGCACCTGTGACCTGTTGCTGGTAAGGAGACGCCAGACCACACATGACATGTAGAGTTCGGAAGAGTTCAGTGAGACTAGCGATGATATAATCAAATACTTAATGATTTCAGCATCAGCTCCACTGCATTCCCTGTAAAAGAATCTTAATAGTAACTAAATTTAGTGTAAGGGGTTCAAGGCTTTCCTATTTTTAGTTAGCTGGTAAAATAACGTCGAAAAAGCAGTTAAGTTTACCATTGGAAACTTTATTCTACTCACAAAACATTGTTTATAACTTGCACTATTGATAAAAGGAAATATTTTAATACAGGATGATAAAAACCAACTGCGTTCAACAAAAATTTGAACGAATATTCCCTGAATGGGTTTCCAAGTTCTACAATGTATCGAAGGATGACCTATGCCATATCACATCTATAATATAGATTTACGTTAAGTTTCATAAAAGAGAAAACTATCAAAATGGTCTACAGAGACCCTCAATTATCTAAAATTACTTATTTAACTTATCGTAAGTTACAGTGGCTGATGTGGCTTCTCAATAATAATACTACAGAAAAATCATCGCGTTTCAGATTTTTACTTCAAGTAGCAAATGTGAACACCGTGACATTTAATTGAAGATCGACAGTAGTATTATGTAAAAAGGGGATGTAACAGATGAGACTTCTGCAGTTCAGAGTGAAGCCTTATACGCTCAACAATGCGGCATCGCGTGCGTTCATTACCTTGTTGGTGTTTAGGCAGCGTCAGGGGGCGACGGGCAGCACAGCTCCACGCACCTCGCCTTCTCGGAAGCAACTCTCTCGTAACTTCTCCTTACTATAAATTACCGAAGTTGGTTTAAAAAAAGCTATCTGGCTGTGTTTTCAACTGACCAATCAGGGTCTCAATGTTAACCTTAAGCTCCGCCTACAAAATTCTGTCTATCCAATGATAAACATTATACTTTTCGTGGTGGGGCAATGTTTTTAACGTTTGCGACGTAACAGAGACGCGAAAAAGTCTCGCACTAAAACTTGCAGCTGGTGTGACCCTTTTAGTGTTATCCTAAGATCTATACTGTTCTTCTGGAGGGCTCTATCTTTTAACATGGGCTGGGGGTTGGTTTTGGCGGTCGGCTGGCGACGTGGGTGTCCGTCCCTTACCGTAGGGCCTCCTAGCCTACACGATTCTGCTCTCGGCTTCTGTTCTCGTTTCTCCCCTCAGAACTGCGTCTATTGCACGGTGGGAAGGTATGACATGCATTTAGGCGTTCTTGTGTTAGTCTGTGGTATTCCATTTGCTCACTCGTTGATCGTATTACTTTGGTTAATTTAATGTAAGGATTTATTCGTAACTATGTGACATACTGTCGGATTTTGCTATCATGTCAGGGTTTTCATGGAAGGTGTTGGATTTACCTGACCCCTTACAACTTGATTTTGGAATCTTTGTCCAAGCATGATATAATCCAGCTCGAGTCTTCCTGTCGCTCGAAACCTTTTGTAAGTATAAACCCACCTATCGATTTTTTAACAACTTATCCGCCACTGATAGCTGAAATCTATACCAGAGCTCAGTTAGTCTTTCTCAGTCCTGCTACGAAGTTCGCATTCTGTCGTAAGTCTGCTATTCCTCCTACTACTACGGTGTTCTAAACTCTGCATTACTTAAATCTCTGCCTCCTTTCACATAGTGATCATTCACCTTGTATCTTCATATACTTTCTTCAGCTCTTTATCTTCTGCTTCCGACGTCGCCATATACGCCTGAACTGTCAGCGGCGTTTGTTTGTTGACGAATCTGATGAGAGTAAACCTAACTCGGTCTCTGCCCTACTCATGACGGATCCTAGTGCAGATATAACATTTTCGTATGCTATTGATATTACCTTATATTTATCTGACAAGAAATCTTTAATTTCTCTGCGTATCATTTCATGACCAAGCCATAAACAGACAAAGGCTCTCCATTTCCTTTTCAGCAATTCTTATCGCAATCACACTTCTAACATTACACACTACAACTCTCAGAATGTTACCCTTTCATTGGTAATTCAATAACTTTTCTCCATCTTGGTGGAGCCCTCACCGAGAATGAAATAGGGAACTAATCTGATATCTTTTACCAACAGAAAGATTGACATATTTTTCAGTTACAGGTCTCGTGTCATGTAGAAACACATTATGTATCTGTAATGCAGGGGATTCCATTGTCTTCTGCAATCTCATTGCGTTGAGCATTGGTGATTGTTCCGTGTTTTATAGGCTGTTTCCCGCCTCAAGGGGAAAAGTGTGCCTCGAACTCAATCCAGCTTCTTCGCCCACTAAGACAAAAGTGTTGCCAGTATGAGGGTGACGCCTGATACTGGAAGTCTTGGACCGCCATTCTGAAGACCTTTATTCAGAATTTAGGGACTGACTATGTACGACTTCGTTAACGAAGAAGTTTTGATCATTAGTAATGGACGCCAACCATAGACCAAGTTGCATAGTCCTCATGTGAGAGACATGCGAGTTCCGAGAGAGGTGGCGCACTGGTTACCACTCTGGACTCGCATTCGGGAACGCGACGGTTCATATCGCCTTCCGGCCACCCAAATTTGGATTTTCACTGATTTCTCAAAATCGTTTAAGGCAAACGTGGAGTGGTGCCTTTGAAACGGCACGGTTGATTTCCTTCACAATCCTTTTCTAGTCCGAACTTGTGCTCCGTCTGTAGCGGCTCGTTGTCGAATGGACGTAAACACTAATCTTCGGCCGGCCGATGTGGCCGAGTGGTTCTAGGCGCTTCGGTCTGGAACCGAGTGACTGCTACGGTCGCAGGTTCGAATCCTGCCTCGGGCATGGATGTGTGTGATTTCCTTAGGTTGGTTAGGTTTAAGTAGTTCTAAGTTCTAGGGGACTGATGACCTCAGAGCCATTTGAACCACTAATCTTTCTTGCGATTGTAAGCGCAGATGCATATATGTGTAAATGTTTGTATTCGTGCGTGGGTGAACACGCGCGCAATATGTGTATACCATTCAGCTTTGTGTGGTAGTGTGTGAAGTGATTAGTCACGAGGTGCGATAGAAGATCTTAACAGTATTATCAGTTAACTTTTTAGCAGTACGTTTGCACCAGAGGTCTTTCTACACGTCTTACAAAATTTCTAATTTAATTCTTTCGTTCGCAAATATACTTGTAATTAACTGTGTATAAATACCTTTACTCATATTTTCTATTTTTACCAAGTTAACAGATCTAATACCATTGCCAATACGATATGTCACTAAACATACAGCCAACTCATGAACTGAATCTTGAGAGAGAAATTTTAGGAATCGCACAGCTCCTTTGTTTCAAGCAAAACTAGCAATGTAATACATCCCGGAATTGCTGAAGCACGTTCAGAAAGGGCTTGTGAGCCAGCGGTAATATTTTTGACTTTAAATGGCTGCCGTTATTGCCACTTGGTACGGCCAAGGGCTCTCCCATTTCGATAAGCCACGGCCTCATATCTTCCTAATTTTTATTTGGGCGGGGATGAGACGGTTGCTGCACACATTATATATTCATAACCAAGCGAATAGTGCCTTCATACATCACAGATAGCTCATTTATAAACGGAGAGGCTTGGCCTAAGAAAATTTTTTGGTAATATGGCGTCTTGACAAAATACTACGTTTTAGCAACCAAGCCAAGTATTTAGCATCTGTTCTTGGCCCTCACGTCGGTAAATGCGAACATCACATTCCCAATTCTATGGTGTTTATTCAGAGATTGAAGTCCTTGTCTCTTAGTCCCGGCGATTTGCTTGTGAGCTTTGATGTCGTGTCGCTTTTTACCCGGGTTCCTCTGGAAGAATCCTTGCAATTAATTGGTGAGAAACTGGATGAGGACACAACCAGGCTTTGTCGCCACGTGCTGACGTCGACGTACTTTTTATTCAATGACAAATATTTTGAACAGACTGACGAAGTGGCTATGGGGAGCCCACTGTCCCCAATAGTCGCCAACCTTTTTATGGAAGATTTGGAGGACATGGCGCTGAAGACGGCGTCCTTAAAACCAACCTGTTTTTGGAGGTACGTTGACGACACGTTTATGGTGTGGCCTCATGGGAGAGAGGCTCTTGACCGCCTCCTAGATCATTTTAATTCCCTGCATCCTAGCATCAAGTTTACCATGGAGGTGGAAAGTGATGGAAAGCTTCCGTTTCTGGATGTTCTGGTGTACAGAAAGGATGATGGGACACTGGGACACAGTGTTTATCGAAAGCCTACGCACACGGACCGTTACCTGCATGCTTCTAGCTGTCATCCATCGTTCCAGCGTACGGGGGTCCTGCGAACGTTGGCGAGAAGAGCTTATGCCATTTCAGATGGAGAAAGCTTGACACAAGAATTGGACCACCTTAAGGTTGTGTTCAAGCAGAATGGCTATACAGATAAACAGATCCGTCGTGCTTTCCAGTTTGGACCATCGCCTGAACCACCAGAAGATACCTGCAAATAGGTGGCTTTTCTGCCTTTTGCTGGGAGCATTTCCTCGAAGATAGGAAGAATTCTAAAAAGATATCACATCAAAAGTATTTTTCGTCCGCCGGCCAAGCTTAGAGCGTTTCTTGGCTCTGTTAAGGATGACTTGGGTTTGAGGAAGCCCGGTGTGTATAAGATCCCTTGCCACCTGTGGGAAGGCTTATATTGGTCAGACGATCCGGACCATTCAGGACCGATGTGTTGAGCATCAGCGGCACACACGGCTGCTTCAACCCGAGAAATCCGCAGTGGCGGAGCACTGTCTCACCGAGGGACACAGAATGCAATATGATGCGACACAAATGGTTGCCCCTGCATCTCGCTATTGGGACTGTGTTTTAAAAGAATCCATAGAGATTCGTTTATATGACAATCTTATTAATAGAGACAAGGGTTATCTTTTAAGTAAGACTTGGGACCCGGTGTTATCTGACATTAAGAAACAACGGTCTGCGTCTCAATCGTCGGAATAGAATTTTTTTTAATTTCTTTTATTTTTGACAGCGATATCTCTATTTCGCCTCTTTCCACCACTGGCGGCGCGGCATGTTTACTGCACTAGAGGGCAGCTACGGCACCTTCTCGCGCACGCGTTGTGGGTCTTATGCGGCCTATATATGGGCTGCCGCTTGCGCTGGGAAGTCAGTTCCGGCGAGATTGTGCACCAGCGCTCTCACCTGATGATGGCGGACAGTTGGACCGCGGAAATATTGTGTCTTGAAGACGTCATGATCCGGCTGCATACCCGAGAAGAATATTATCAACCATTTATTACATTCGTAACGAAATAAATTGGGCACACCAGTCAAGTGGCGCGTAGATCCATGTGTGTTCTGATGACGGCGAAGGCATTTTTGGCGCGGATCCCACGAGACACAGCCGGCCGCGGTGGTCTCGCGATTCTAGGCGCTCAGTCCGGATCCGCGTGACTGCTACGGTCGCCGGTTCGAATCCTGCCTCGGGCATCGATGTGTGTGATGTCCTTAGGTTAGTTAGGTTTAAGTAGTTCTAAGTTCTAGGGGACTGATGACCACAGATGTTAAGTCCCATAGTGCTCAGAGCCATTTGAACCATTTTGAACCACGAGACACAGAAAATTTCGAGGCCAACTGCGTCTCACGACCACCCAGCCAGCTTCCATAGACCACGTAGACTGTAGTCGTTTCTCAACAGCAACGCGGTGGAAAGGAATACATGGCAAACAACGATTAGAAAGGCCAGGATGATAGGGCAAGTGTTACGACGTCATGGATTAACCTTTAAGTTACTAGAGGGATCGGTAGTAGATAAAAATTCCATAGGAAGACAGAGGCTTCAAGATATATCTGCAGCATGTCATCAAAGCAACTAAGGTTCGATCGTCTAAGACATCGGGGACAAGGGGGGGGGGGGGGGTAGCGTGAGTGTACTGTAGTGGATGGGTGTCAGGCGTTGCCGTATTAAAACTCTGCGAGAACTTTCCAAATGATTTATTCGTTTCCAATACAGAGCTTCGTTCACCTCGGTTCGCGGCCTTGTTCGCCAGCCGTAGAGTTCCGATTAGGTAAGGATGGCTGCGCCAGCAGCTGACTCAGCGGCCGCCGTCCCCGTTGACGCTGCGCTGCTCCGCCGGGAGGCGTAGGCCGGCTCCGCTGCTCCTTCTTCCTCATCTGGTGTAGCTGGGAACGCGGCGGCAACCACCGCCCCTATTCCGGCGCCCTAACCTGCGGCCCTCGCCTTGTAAGTCTCCGGCGTGTGTCGGGAGACGAGAGGACTGCCTTCGGTAGGGAGCGGAAGAGTGGCCCGCCCTGGCTGGCTGCAGACCCCGCTTCGGCCTCAGAGGGTCGAACCAGCGACCCGCCGTGGACTGGGACGCTGTTACCCCATCTGTTGCCGTGTGTCACCGGTACTGTGACATGCCCCGCCGTCCAGGAGACCTGCCACACTTCAATGAATCTCGTTAGAAAATGACACCTATTTATACTCGACTGTTCCGCTAACGCATCGCTGCGAGTCACGTACGCCCCACACCCTGGTTGCGCCAGTGGACCCCTTCTGCCTATAGCTTGCGACATGCGAACCGTTGCGTTTACTCTTTTCAACGGTTCGACGGCCCTGTGGCCTTCATTCAATTTCACAACCTCTTGTCAGCGTAACTTACTGCAATCCAGCCTGCACCGGGCTGTAACTTGTGTGCTCCGAAATATTGCACAAAATCTAACTTCCCTATCTATTACTGTGGTGCCGCTACAGTATTGTGTAATTCCGGACACGGAGAAAGAAACAAATTACTTATTTCTCGAAACAAAATTTTCCACCAGCACAATCTACAGATTACCTGAATCCTATCATCTAATAAAATATGTCCACACTCGCATGACTCTGCGAAACTCTTCTCTTAAGAGCACACACAAGTACAGACCTGCGCTAAAATCTGGCTCTGCAGAGAATTTAAGCATACTGTTCCACTCTTTTGTACACTGAACTGACAAAAGTCGTTCGATAACTCCTAACATCATGTCAGACCTCCTTTCCCCCAGGGTAGTGCAGCAACTTGATGCAGCATGGACGGAACAAGTCGTTGGAAGTAACCTGCAGAAATATTGAGCCTTACTGCCTCTACATCCGTCCGTAACTGCGAAAGTGTTAGCGCTGGAGGATTTTGTGCACGAACTGACGTCTCGATTATCTCCCATACATGTTCGATGGGATTCATGTCCGGCGTTCAGGGTAGCCAAAATATTGGCGCAACTTGTCCAGAATGTTCTTCAAACCAGTAGCGAACAACTTGGCGCATTGTCATCCACAAAAGTTGCATCGTTGTTTGGGAACAAATGGTCACTAACCAGACGAACATAACTCTGGTACCGAGCGCAGCGGGTTTCGAATCCGCGCCCTATGACATGGACCTCGATTACCACAGCAACCATTTCCAGTCAATGTTCGGTTCAGTTGAACCAGAGGATCAAGTTCATTCCGTGTAATCACAGCCCACACCCTAATGAAGCCACAGCCAGCTTGCACAGTTCCTTGTTGACACCTGAGTCCACGGCTTCGTGGGGCCTGCGTCACACTCGAACCTACCATTACTTGTTATGAACAGAAATCGTGACTTATCTGAGTAGGCCACGGTTTCCCAATGCTTTAGTATACAACCGATGTGCTCACGAGCTCAGGAAAGGAGCTGCGGGTGATGCCGTGCTGTTAGCAAAAACACTCGCGTCGGTCGGTCGCTTCTACCATAGTCCATTAATTCCAAAATGTCGCAGCGTTTTCCTACCGGAGACATTCGTCGTACGACCACATTGCTTTCCGCTGTAATTCCACGCAGTGTTGCTTGCTGTTAGCACTGACAACTCTACGCAAACGCCGCTGCTCTCCGCCGTCATTGTCCATAGTGAGACTCAATGCCTGAAATTTTGTATACTCGGCACACTCTTGATGCTGTGGATCTTGGAATAGTGAATTTCCTAACGATTTCCGAAATGTAATGTCCCTTGCGTCTACCATCTATTATTTCCCGTCACGCGGCCGTACTCACGTCGGAGACCTTTTCACATGGGTCACCAGAGTACAAACGACAGCTGCGCCAATGCACTGTCCTTTTATCCCTTGTGTACGCGATACTACCGCCACATGGATATGTGCGTAACGCTATCCTATAGCATTTATCAACCCAGTATATTGTACTCTTGCGTCCACCTCATCATACGCCACATAGCCAAAATCTAATGGATATAACGATAATAAGAGGAACAGATAAAAAATTCAGGCCAGGCCGACTTCTGCTGCTAGCGTTTCTACCCATGACATGTACGTACCCCGTGCAGAGTCATAAAATAACACATACTTAATTGATAAAACCCATGACATGTATGTACCTCGTGCAGAGGCATAAAATAACACATACTTAACTGAGAAATTTAAAAGTGGTAAAATGTGATGTACTTTGACAGATAACTCAAGCATAGATCCTGAGAAATCAGTACCCAAAACAACCACCTCTGGCCGTAATAACGGCCTTCATACGACTGGGCATTGAGTCAAACAGAGCTTGGATGGCGTGTACAGGTACAGCTGCCCATGCAGCTTCAACACGACACCACAGTTCATCAAGAGTAGTAACTGGCGTACTGTGACGAGCCAGTTGATCGGTCACCATAGACCAGACGTTTCAATTGATGAGAGATCTGGAGAATGTGCTGGCCAGGGCAGCAGTCGAACATCTTCTGTATCCAGAAAGGCCCGTACAGGACCTGCAACATGCGGTCGTGCATTATCCTGCTGAAATGTAGGGTTT
The DNA here is from genome assembly GCF_023898315.1 of Schistocerca nitens. Classification (NCBI taxonomy): domain Eukaryota; kingdom Metazoa; phylum Arthropoda; class Insecta; order Orthoptera; family Acrididae; genus Schistocerca; species Schistocerca nitens. The sequence goes on along the minus strand of NC_064618.1, from coordinate 752,354,174 downwards.
CACAGGGATCGAATGAAGGGTAGAGCAACGGGTCGTAACACATCCGAAATGTAACGTCCACTGTTCAAAGTGCCGCCAATCCGAACAAGAGGTGACCGAGACGTGTAACCAATGGCACCCATACCATCACGCCGGGTGATACGCCAGTATGGCGAATACACGCTTCCAATGTGCGTTCACCGCGATATCGCCAAACACGGATGTGACCATCATGATTCTGTAAACAGAACCTGGATTCATCCGAAAAAACGACGTTTTGCCATTCGTGCAGCCAGGTTCGTCGTTGGGAACACCATCGCAGGCGCTCCTGTCTGTGATGCAACGTCAGGGGTAACCGCAGCCATGGTCTCCGAGCTGATAGTCCATGCTGCTGCAAACGTCGTCGAACTGTACGTGCAGATGGTTGTTGTCTTGCAAACGTCCGCTTCTGTTGACTCAGGGATCGAGACGTGGCTGCACGCTCCGTTACAGCCATGCGGATAAGATGCCTGTCATCTCGATTGCTAGTGATACGAGGCCTTTGGGATCCAGCACGGCGTCCGTATTACCCTCCTGAACCCACCGATTCCATATTCTACTAACAGTCATTGAATCTCGACCAACGCGAGCAGCAATGTAGCGATACGATAAACCGCAATCGCGATAGGCTACAATCTGCCCTTTATCAAAGTCGGAAACGTGATGGTGCGCATTTCTTCTCCTCACAAGAGGCATCACAACAACGTTTCACCAGGCAAATCCGGTCATCTGCTGTTTTTGTATGAGAAATCGGTTGGAAACTTTCCTCATGTCAGCTCGTTGTAGGTGTCGCCACCGCCGCCAACCTTGGGTGAATGCTCTGAAAAGCTAATCGTTTGCATATCACAGCATCTTCTTCCTGTCGGTTAAATTTCGCACTGTAGCACGTCATCTTCGTGGTGAAGCAATTTTAATGGCCAATAGTGTAGTATTACACTTAGGCTAGATAACCGCGCATGTAATTGGCTCTTTGTATTTCTTTCGACAGGCAGTCACTTCTAAGGCGTCTTTCTGTTCACGCTGTGAACTATGCGTACACAAAGCATTAAAGTTTAATCGCTTCAGGGGAACACTTCAGTAATTTCGAGAGCCTTGAATTTCTTTTTACTAGTGGATCTAAGCGTGGTTTCCAGCGAATGCTAGTGCCCCCAACCGTAAAGTTTTACAGCGCCGATACGGAGGCGCCTGCTCACCTCGCTTTATGGAAGAGAATTCCGGGTCTGAACTCGTTAAATGGAAAGCTGCACTCTGGTAAAGGGTCTGCCGTTTTAAAACAGCTCTAAAGTCAGGATATCTGTTTATCTAATAGCTACTGTTCGTTGGCGGATTTATCAAGAATAGTTCCGCTTTCGGGAAGTGGCTACGTTTACGTTCATACCGTACAATCGCTGGTGAAGAGTTTTTCCCACTGGTACCGAAACGGTGTTGTTTACCTACGCATTTATTTCACTTACATGGTTAATGCCTTCAGGCCATCTCTTACATCACTTAACATTACAATGTGTATAGTATTCCCTCAGCGTTATTGAAATCCTTGTGAGAAGCAGCCACAACAAAAGTATTCTACCTGGTGTTCAAGGCAAAATATCCTCACACGTCAAGAAGAATGTAATAATTCCAATTCCAAGGAAGTTACGTGCTGACAGGTGCGGATATTACCGAACCATAAGTTTAATAAGTCATGCTTGCAAAATAATGACAAGAGTTATCAGAAGAATGGACAAACTGACGGAAGAAGAAAACAGAGAGGTTCCGGGGAAATACAGGAACATGCGAGGCAATACTGTTCATAAGACTGATTTTAGAAGTTAGATTAGGGGAAGGCAAACCTACATTAATAGAATTATAAGTTTTACTGAAAATGTTGACTGGAATACACTCTTCGAGGTTCAAAATGTTGCATGGATAAAATGCAGAGAACGGGAGGTCACTCACAACTCGTAGAGAACTATACTGTATTTATAAGTGTCGAAGGTCAGGAATGAGAAGGGAATGAGACAGAGTTTCAGCCTATGCATGATACTTCTCATTTGAACGATGAGCAAGCAGTAAAGGTAACAGAGAAATCTGGAATGAGATTTAGAGTACAGGGACAGGAAATAAAAACATTGATGTTTACCGCTACTGATGGGTAATGTACTCGGGAGAGCTCTTTATTCACATGAAGTGCTGAGTGCTATTGACAAGGGATTTCAGATAGATTCCGTATTTCTGGATTTCCGGAAGGCTTTTGACACTGTACTACACAAGCGCCTTGTAGTGAATTTGCGTGCTTATGGAATATCGCCTCAGTTACGTGACTGGATCTGTGATTTCCTATCAGAGAGGTCACAGTTCGTTTTAATTGATGGAAAGTCATCTAGTAAAACAGGAGTTATTTCTGGCGTTCCCCAGGTAGTGTTATAGGCCCTTTGCTGTTCCTTATCTGTATAAACGATTTGGGAGGCAATCTGAGCAGCCGTGTTCGGTTGTTTGCAGATGACGCTGTAGTTTATCGACTAATAAAGTCATCAGAAGATCAAAACAAACTGCAAAACGATTTAGAAGAAATATCGAAATGGAGCGAAAATTGGCAGTTGACCTTAAATAACGAAAAGTGTGAGGTCATCTACATGAGTGCAAAAAAGAACGCGTTAAACTTCGGTTACACGATAAATCAGTCTAAAAGCCGTAAATTCAACTAAAAACCTAGAAATTACAATTACGAAAAATTTAAATTGGAAGGAAAACATAGAAAATGTTGTGGGGAAGGCTAACCAAAGACTGCGTTTCATTGGCAGGACACTTATAAAATGTAACAGACCTACTAAGGAGTCTGCCTACACTACGCTTGTCCGTCCTCTTTTAGAATACTGCTGCGTGATGTATGATCCTTACCAGATAGGACTGACTGAGTACATCGAAAAAGTTCAAAGAAAGGCAGCACGTTTTGTATCATCGCGAAATACTGGAGAGTGTGTCACAGAAATGATACAGGACTTGGGATGGACATCATTAAAAGAAAGACGTTTTCCGTTGCGACGGAATCTTCTCACGAAATTCCAATCACCAACTTTCTCCTCCGAATGCGAAAATATTTTGTTCGATTTACCTAGGGAGGACCGATCACCACGATAAAATAAGGGAAATCAGAGCTAGTACGAAAAGATATAGGTGTTCATTTTTTCCGCGCGCTATACGAGACTGGAATAATAGAGAATTGTAAAGGTGGTTCCATGAACCCTCTGCCAGGCACTTAAATGTGATTCGCACAGTATCTATGTGTATGTAGATGTACTGAAGGATGCTGAATATTAGATGGGTTGACTCAATAACTACTGAGGTACTGCATCGAATTGAGGAAGAGTGAAATTTATGTCACAACAGAACTAAAAGAAGTGACCAAATAACCGAAATTTCGTAACAGAAGGATGTGTAGGGCATTAAATTGCAGATGGAGGTCACGGCTGGAATAGAGTAATTAGGGTTAACTGAATGTTGGTTGCAGCTGTTATGTAGACATGAAGGGTCTTGAACATGGTAGACTAACTTGAGGAGCTCCATCAAACCAGTCGGAATGAGGACCAGTACAACAGCATCAACGTGTAGTATATGGGCAGTACATAATACTAATAATGGGAATGAATCTAGAGGTGAATATGTGCTATTTCAGAGTTGTCTGTTTAATTAGAACAGCATTAAATGATTACCCAATTACATTTGCTTAGACTGTGATTAGTTAATCCTAAGAGAAACATATAGCAGCAGTAAAGAAGGAATCGGTTCTCGAACGGTTATTAATTGGTCTGGAGAAAAGCAAGAAAATATAAGGCACATATTTTATGAAAAAAAGCATGTAAGGCGAAGGTGCAATCTTACGACTAATAACTGTTCGCATCTTGAGAAATTACTGCGGTTGGAAGAAAATCTTTTAACTCGTCTGAGATGCTTGAAGATTGCATTAGATCGGTTGGAAGAAAATCTTTTAACTCGTCTGAGATGCTTGAAGATTGCATTAGATTTTTCTGGTCGTAAGACAAAGCTGTGCGGTTTTTCCCACGCTGGTGCTTATTTTGACTCACGGCATACAAGGAAACGGAAATCTGGTTCTGGCACTGCGCACGTTTCGCTGTTCTTCAGTTACCCGCTTGCTCCACTAACTCCAGATGTTGAATTTCGCTTGGCTCTTCTACATGCATAATTTCGTTTATTTGTTTTCTTCTTATTTTTCATTAGGTGGCAGAGTTTTCTGCGCAGTCGTGGGGCAGAAATGGCTCTGAGCACTACGGGACTTAACATCGGAGGTCATCAGTCCCCTAGAACTTAGAACTACTTAAACCTAACTAACCTAAGGACATCACACAACACCCAGTCATCACGAGGCAGAGAAAAACCCTGACCCCGCCGGGAATCGAACCCGGGAACCCGGGCGTGGGAAGCGAGAACGCTACCGCACGACCACGAGCTGCGGACTCGTGGGGCAGAAGCTATCGTCACTTTGAATGCTGAGGGCACTTTTGTCACTTACTGAAGTGAAACTGAGATTGCATTTCCAGATATTCCCTTTAGATGCGGTCTAATTTATTACATTTTGCTTGAGTTATCTGTCAAATTGCGTGAAAGTGTAATGACATGTCAGTTCTAGTATAATATATTTGTCCAATGAATACCCGTTTATCATCTGCATTTCTTCTTGGTGTAGCGATTTTAATGGCCAGTAGTGTAATATAACGCTAATTCTTAGTGACTGAACAGTAAAGACCACGATTTCGGCATCTAACGAAAAACTACAGGAATGTATGCTCTTGCGGTGAGCTGAATTTATAAAATATTCTAAAATGTGAAAAACCCCGAGGGATATTCGGAAAGTAAGGAACAATCTGTCGCGAAATGGAAACCACAGTGAAAGACAAAAATGTTTTATTTGCAACAGTTAGCTACACCTTCCAGCTACTTTTCTTCATTGTCGCCTCTCCCGCATAGACATTCACCGTACCGTTGTACCAACATTCCAATGCCGTCGTCATAGAAGGCATCGTCAGGTACTTCGCAGCAATTTTCTGTGCTGAACTACTGCTTATTGTCTGTGCCGAAATGCTGTATTCATAGCCAGAGGGTCATTTGAGCAGAGATGAAAATCAGAGGGATTCAAGTATGGGCTGCGTGGTGGGTGATCAAACACTTCCCATCGAAAAAGCTACAGGAGCGTCCTCATTGAGTCTCCAGTGTGCGGCAGAGAACTGTCATGAAGGGGGAACGGCGTGACAGTTAGTTACCTGGGGTTGCACGAAACCAGGCGAAATATCTAAGCAGGCACCCATACATGGCGGCAGACACTATTTTCTAGATGTCTTTACGTACTCACTGCACTCAGAACTGACAAGAGCGACATGACGCAATCTACGGGCGTGGTGGAGACACTGCCCAACAAATCTGTGCTAAGCTTCATCGGATTATCACAGTGGTTTCCATTTTGCGACCTGTCATTCCTTACTTTCCCAACAACCCTCGTTACGTGTTAAGAAATTAACTTAAGATCAAACTTAAATCACATCTACAAACTCATTCAGCTAAATACAAGAATTTAGGAATATTTAATACTATGATCTGTGTGTGTGTGTGTGTGTGTGTGTGTGTGTGTGTGTGTGTGTGTGTGACAGAGAGAGAGAGAGAGAGACAGACAGGAAAATTGAAACATACCCCCGATCCTTAAATGAATAAAACGTCAATTTATAAAACAGCTTTAAAAGTTTGATTACTTTACAAATTAGTTAATGTGTTTAATATATCACGTTAAGCAAGTAAGACAGAAAACGTTCGAAAAGGTTTGAAATTATGCTTAAAGTTGTTGGAAATCACTAAGTACACACATTATGAAACACTGGACGAATATAGTGAAATGGTGGCGGCAAGAATTTATGGAAGGGCCAAACCCCATGTTCGACAACACATGTGGGTCACAAGATCTAGATTTATTATGTGAAAAAGTTTAAACTTTTCCTTTACATTGAAATGAAGCGAAAAGCCAGTTAACAACAATTTTTAGTTTATCACTTTAAAAAAATTACGACAAAATCAACATCAATAATAAAAAAAGGGTTCAAATGGCTCTGAGCGCTATGGGACTTAACATCTGAGGGCATCAGTCCCCAAGACTTAGAACTACTTAAACCTAACTAACCTAAGGACATAACACACATCCATACCCGCGGCGCCGGCCGCGGTGGCCGTGCGGTTCTGGCGCTGCAGTCCGGAACCGCGGGACTGCTACGGTCGCAGGTTCGAATCCTGCCTCGGGCATGGGTGTGTGTGATGTTCTTACGTTAGTTAGGTTTAAGTAGTTCTAAGTTCTAGGGGACTTACGACCTAAGATGTTGAGTCCCATAGTGCTCAGAGCCATTTGAACCATGCCCGAGGCAGGATTCGAACCTACGACCGTAGCAGCTGCGAGATTCATCAATAATCGCCAGAAGGCTTAGAGTTTACTTTAAAATTCTCTCATAAAAATTTTTATGACAAGATCAAAATCAATAATCACCAAGCGACAGAAGGCTCAGAAATTTCTTTGAAATTTTCAAGTATTCCAACAATGTCAAGATCAATGGGGAGTCCCAGAAGGCTTAGAAATATCCCCTTTAAAAATTCTTAGAAATCTTTAACAGAAAGAGATCAAGATATGAAACTTCCTGTCAGATTAAAACTGTGTGCCGGACCGAGACTCGAACTCGGGACCTTTGCCTTTCGCGGGCAAGTACTCTACCAACTGATGTACCCAAGCACTCACAGTTTTACTTCTGCCAGCACCTCGTCTCCTACCTTCCAAACTTTGCAGAACTAGCACTCCTGAAAGAAAGGATATTGCAGAGACATGGCTTAGCCACAGCCGTGGGGATGTTTCTAGAATGAAATGTTCACTCTACAGCGCAGTGTGCACTGATATGAAACTTCCTGGCAGATTAAAACTGTGTGCTGAACCGAGACTCGAACTCGGGACCTTTGCCTTTCGCGGGCAAGTGCTCTACCACTCAGAAATGATAAGTTCACAAAGGTACATGTCACATTAGAACAAGTGAAATAAAATGCTCAAACGTACCTACGTTATATATTTTAATTTAAAAAACCTACCTGTTACCAACTATTCGTCTAAAATTGTGAGCCATATGTTTGTGACTATTACAGCGCCATCTATCACAAAGCGAAAAAAGTGGTCCAGCTAAAACATTAATATTTCTTTACGTACTACACGAAAATGTAATAAAAAAAATGGGGGCTCCTATTTTAAAATACGAAGTTGATATCAGTTTGACCTATGGCAGCGCCATCTAGCGGGCCAACCATAGCGCCATCTGGTTTCCCCCATCAAGCTAGACAAGTTTCGTTCTCTGTACTTTTTCGTTGGACGCTTATTTCGTGAGATATAAGGTCCGGTCACGATCAATGGACCACCCTGTATACATATATCAAAAAAAGTTTGGCATACCCAGGTTCCCAGAACTCCTGAAGATAGAAATTAACTGTGGATATTGTATCACACACACAGTCCCTTTGACTGTTCAGAGGTGTCACTAAATCCGCCCAGAGATGTAAACAACCATGCATGAGCAGTGCCTATTGGACGGAGGGGGTCTGACAGTCATGTCACCAGGAAGGCGGTAAACGGCTAGTGTTGTCTGTAGTTCAACCGTGCCTAGACGGTCAATATCGCGGTTCGATCGCGTCCGCAAAAATGGTTCAAATGGCTCTGAGCACTATGGGACTCAACTGCTGATGTCATTAGTCCCCTAGAACTTAGAACTAGTTAAACCTAACTAACCTAAGGACATCACAAACATCCATGCCCGAGGCAGGATTCGAACCTGCGACCGTAGCGGTCTCGCGGTTCCAGACTGCAGCGCCTTTAACCGCACGGCCACTTCGGCCGGCTTCGCGTCCGCATTGTTTCTTTTTGCCAGGAAGGGCTCTCATCAAGGGAAGTGTCCAGGGGTCTCGGAGTAAACCAAAGCGATGTTGTTCGGCCATGTAGGAGATACACAGAGACAGGAACTGTCTTTGACATGCTTCGCTCAGGCCGCCAAAGGGCTACTACTGCAGTGGATGACCGCTACCTACGGATTATGGCTCGGAGGAACCCTGACAGCAACGCCACCATGATGAATAATGCTTTTTGTGCATCCACAGGAAGTCGTTTTATGACTCAAACTGTGCGCAATTGGCTGCATGATACGCAATTTCACTCCCGACGTCCATGGGGAGGTCTATCTTTGCAACTAAGACACCAACCAGCGCGGTGCAGTTGGATCCAAAAACATGCTGAATGGACCGCTCAGGATTGGCATCTCGTTCTCTTCACCGATGAGTGTCGCATATGCCTTCAACCAGACAGTCGTCGGAGACGTGCTTGGAGGCAGCCCGGTCAGGCTGAACGCCTTAGACACACTGTCCAGCGAGTGCAGCAAGGTGGTGGTTCCCTGCTATTTTGGGGTGGCATTATGTGGAGCCGACCTACGCCGCTGGTGGTCATGGAAGCCGCCGTAACGGCTGTACGATACGTGAATGCCATCCTCAAACCGATAGTGCAACCATATCGGCAGCATATTGACGAGGCATTCGTTTCCATGGACATCTATTCGCGCCCCCATGGTACACATCTTGTGAATGACTTCTTTTAGGATAACGATATCGCTCGAATAGAGTGACCACCATGTTCTCCAGACATGAACCCTATCGAACATGGCTGGAATAGATTGAAAAGGGCTGTTTATGGAGGACGTGATCCACCATCCACTGAGAGGGATCTACGCCGAATCGCCGTTGAGGAGAGGGACAATCTGAACCAACAGTGGCTTGCTGAAGTTGTGGATAGTTTACCACGACGTATACAGGCATGCATCAACGCAAGAGGACGTGCTACTGGGTATTAGAGGTACTGGTACGTACAGCAGTCTAGACCACCATCCCTGAAGGTGTCGCGTTATGGTGGTACAACATGAAATGTGTAGTTTTCATGAGAAATAAAAAGGGCGGAAACTATGTTGACCTCTATTCCAATTTTCTGTACATGTTCCGGAACTCTCGGAACAGAGGTAGTGTAAAACTTTTTTGATGTGTGTGTATATACACAGAAGAGCCAAAGAAAATGGTACACTTGCTTAATATCGTGTAGTAGGGCCCCCGCGAGTACGCAGAAGTGCCGCAACACGACGTGGCATGGACTCGACTAATGTCTGAAGTAGTGCTGGAGGGAACTGACACCATGAATCCCACAGGACTGTCCATAAATCCGTAATAGTAGGAGGGAGTGAAGATCTCAGCATTGCTAAGCATCCCAGATATGCTGAATAATGTCCGTGAGTGCGGAGTTTGGTGGCCAGCAGATGTGTTTAAACACAGAAGAGTGTTCCTGGAGCCACTCTGTAGCAATTGTGGACTGGTGGTGTGTCCCCAAGTCCGTCGGAATGCACGAAGAACATGAATGGATGCAGGTGACCAGACAGGATGCTTACGTACGTGCCACTTGTCAGTGTCGTATCCAGGCGTACCAGGAGTCCAATATCACTCCAACTGCACACGCCCCACGTCATTACAGAGCCTCCACGTGCTTGAACAGTCCATGGATTCATGACGTTGTCTCCATACCCTTACGTGTACATCCGCTCGACAAAATCTGAAACGAGTCTCGTCCGACCAGGCAACTCATCAATAGCACAGTGTCAACGTTGATGAGTCCAGGCGAAGCGTAAAGCTTTTGTCGTCGAGTCATCAAGGTACAGAAGTGGGCCTTCTGCTCCGAAAGCCCATATTGATGATGTTTCGTTGAATGCTTCGCATGCTAATACTTGTTCATGGCCCAACACTGAAATCTGCAGTAATTCGCGGAAGGGTTGCACTTCTGTCACGTTGAACAACTCTTTTCAGTCGTCGTTGATTCCGTTCTTGCAGAATCTTTTTCTGGCCTCAGCGATGTCGGAGATTTTATGTTTTACCGGATTCCTGTTATTCACGTTACACTGGTGAAATGCTCGTACGGGAAAATCCCCACTTCATCGCTACGTCGGAGATGCTGTGTAATATCACTCGTGCGCCGACTGCAACTCCACTTTCGAACTTACTTAAATGATAACTTGCCATTGTAGACAGTAATAACCGATCTAACAACTGCGCCAGACACTTGTTTTCTCATATAGGTGTTGCCGACCGCAGCACCATATTCTGGCTGTTTAAATGTATTTGAATACGCATTCCTATACGAATTTCTTTGGAGCTTCAGTGTGTATATATTGGAAGTCCAATTTAGAAAAAAGGGTTAAAAACTCGGTGCAATAATTGCCAGTAACATTCTTATTAGTTGCACCCCTTCATAGATCCACTAAACAAAAATACCCAAAGCAACTTAAACAATACAAAAACCTATCACCGTGCAGCAACAGGAACGAACTGCAAGTAACGAGTGAACACAGAACCCAGAAGCGGCCAAAAGACCCAATCCACGTCGTCCACTGAGACGAGCGACCGACCAATCATCTGTTGTTCCACCGCGCTAGATGTTGCACTGGTTAGCACACTGGACTCGCATTTGGGAGGACGACAATTCAAATCCGCGTCCGGCCATCCTAATTTAGGTTTTCCGTGATTTCCCTACATCGCTTCAGGCAAATGATTCCTTTGAAAGGGCACCATCCTTCCCTCATCCAAGCTTGTGCTTCGTCTTTAATAACCCCGTTGTCGACGAGACATTAAACACTAATTCACCCCCGTACACCCCCCCCCCCCCACACCAACAGTCGTTCCCGATAAAATCACAGCCAAATACGAATTTCTTTGGAGCTTCAGTGTGTATATATTGGAAGTCCAATTTAGAAAAAAGGGTTAAAAACTCGGTGCAATAATTGCCAGTAACATTCTTATTAGTTGCACCCCTTCATAGATCCACTAAACAAAAATACCCAAAGCAACTTAAACAATACAAAAACCTATCACCGTGCAGCAACAGGAACGAACTGCAAGTAACGAGTGAACACAGAACCCAGAAGCGGCCAAAAGACCCAATCCACGTCGTCCACTGAGACGAGCGACCGACCAATCATCTGTTGTTCCACCGCGCTAGGTGTTGCACTGGTTAGCACACTGGACTCGCATTTGGGAGGACGACAATTCAAATCCGCGTCCGGCCATCCTAATTTAGGTTTTCCGTGATTTCCCTACATCGCTTCAGGCAAATGATTCCTTTGAAAGGGCACCATCCTTCCCTCATCCAAGCTTGTGCTTCGTCTTTAATAACCCCGTTGTCGACGAGACATTAAACACTAATTCACCCCCGTACACCCCCCCCCCCCCCACACCAACAGTCGTTCCCGATAAAATCACAGCCAAATACGAATTTCTTTGGAGCTTCAGTGTGTATATATTGGAAGTCCAATTTAGAAAAAAGGGTTAAAAACTCGGTGCAATAATTGCCAGTAACATTCTTATTAGTTGCACCCCTTCATAGATCCACTAAACAAAAATACCCAAAGCAACTTAAACAATACAAAAACCTATCACCGTGCAGCAACAGGAACGAACTGCAAGTAACGAGTGAACACAGAACCCAGAAGCGGCCAAAAGACCCAATCCACGTCGTCCACTGAGACGAGCGACCGACCAATCATCTGTTGTTCCACCGCGCTAGATGTTGCACTGGTTAGCACACTGGACTCGCATTTGGGAGGACGACAATTCAAATCCGCGTCCGGCCATCCTAATTTAGGTTTTCCGTGATTTCCCTACATCGCTTCAGGCAAATGATTCCTTTGAAAGGGCACCATCCTTCCCTCATCCAAGCTTGTGCTTCGTCTTTAATAACCCCGTTGTCGACGAGACATTAAACACTAATTCACCCCCGTACACCCCCCCCCCCCCACACCAACAGTCGTTCCCGATAAAATCACAGCCAAATACGAATTTCTTTGGAGCTTCAGTGTGTATATATTGGAAGTCCAATTTAGAAAAAAGGGTTAAAAACTCGGTGCAATAATTGCCAGTAACATTCTTATTAGTTGCACCCCTTCATAGATCCACTAAACAAAAATACCCAAAGCAACTTAAACAATACAAAAACCTATCACCGTGCAGCAACAGGAACGAACTGCAAGTAACGAGTGAACACAGAACCCAGAAGCGGCCAAAAGACCCAATCCACGTCGTCCACTGAGACGAGCGACCGACCAATCATCTGTTGTTCCACCGCGCTAGGTGTTGCACTGGTTAGCACACTGGACTCGCATTTGGGAGGACGACAATTCAAATCCGCGTCCGGCCATCCTAATTTAGGTTTTCCGTGATTTCCCTACATCGCTTCAGGCAAATGATTCCTTTGAAAGGGCACCATCCTTCCCTCATCCAAGCTTGTGCTTCGTCTTTAATAACCCCGTTGTCGACGAGACATTAAACACTAATTCACCCCCGTACACCCCCCCCCCCCCCACACCAACAGTCGTTCCCGATAAAATCACAGCCAAATACGAATTTCTTTGGAGCTTCAGTGTGTATATATTGGAAGTCCAATTTAGAAAAAAGGGTTAAAAACTCGGTGCAATAATTGCCAGTAACATTCTTATTAGTTGCACCCCTTCATAGATCCACTAAACAAAAATACCCAAAGCAACTTAAACAATACAAAAACCTATCACCGTGCAGCAACAGGAACGAACTGCAAGTAACGAGTGAACACAGAACCCAGAAGCGGCCAAAAGACCCAATCCACGTCGCCCACTGAGACGAGCGACCGACCAATCATCTGTTGTTCCACCGCGCTAGATGTTGCACTGGTTAGCACACTGGACTCGCATTTGGGAGGACGACAATTCAAATCCGCGTCCGGCCATCCTAATTTAGGTTTTCCGTGATTTCCCTACATCGCTTCAGGCAAATGATTCCTTTGAAAGGGCACCATCCTTCCCTCATCCAAGCTTGTGCTTCGTCTTTAATAACCCCGTTGTCGACGAGACATTAAACACTAATTCACCCCCGTACACCCCCCCCCCCCCCCTCCACCATCAACAGTCGTTCCCGATAAAATCACAGCCAAGGGAAAAGGTTTCAAACGTATAGCCAAGTGATAGCTTGTTACCAAGAGGTCACGCCGACGGGCGGCAGCTCAGTGGGATGGGGGGAGAACACACTCGATGGAAAACCAGTTGCCTTCAGCCTCTCACGGCACGGATCCTGTCGTCACTTCCCGCACAATCGGTCAACCTTCGTCCGACAGCTTCAGCTCAGAGCCCCTACTTCCTCTCAGGGCTGTCCAAACAAGGCTGACACGCAGCGAAAATTTGGCCCACCGGCCGCGGTGCGCCGGCAGAGCCACCAGACGACCAGAGGAGATACCAAGCAGAGTAAGGCGCCCATAAGAGAAATCGCTACGAGCCGAAACGGCTCACATAGTCAGGGTAACTTGTGCTCTATTTTAAGCAAAATTAAGCGCTTCACTCGTGTCAGTGTTTATGACGTCATATCGCCTGAACTGTCCGCAGCTCGTCGTCTAGTGGCTAACGTTGCTGGCCCTGGATCGCGGGGTCCCGGGTTAGATTCCCGGCCGGGTTTAGTTTCCTCCGCCAGGGGACTGGATGTTTGTGTTGTACTCATCATTTGTGACACGGACTAGATTGAATTGTGAAAGAAATGAACTGTATAAAAATTGGGACATTGTACTGGCGTTGATGACCGCGCAGTTGAGCGCCCCTCAAAATAAACACTATCATCATGCCTCGTGAACTATGTGTCTTACACTACAGGTACATCCAGTGGTACAGGTGCACCCGTCCGGAAACGGTGTCGCGAATGTGGTAGGTAGTCAGAGAATAATAAAGTAAAAAGTCTTAACTGATGCTCAAGTTTCACTGCATGAACAGTGAAAATGTGGTAAGCGATACATTTTCTTCCTTTTGCTGTGGTGTGGGGAGGTGTTCCTGAAAAAAAAATTCCATAAAGGTTTGAAATTATGAAATAAGTTTGTTGGAAGTCCCTTAGTGGTTTCATTCTCAAATAACTTAATAGATGAACACAGTTAGAGAATTGGCACGTCGTAAGTTACGCTGCGTCAAGAAAAACACGCTCGAACTTGGGACCTTTGCCTTTCGCGAGCAAGTGCTCTACCATCTGACCTATCCAATTACTACTCACGCCCCGTCCTCACAGCATTAGTTCTGCCAGTGCCTCGTCTCCTAGATTCCAAACTTCACAGAAGCTCTCCTGCGAACCTTGCAGAACTGGCACTCCTGGAAGAAAAGATATTGCAGAGACATGGCTTAGCCCACAGTTTTAATCTGCCAGTAAGTTTCAGATGAGCGCACACTCCGCTGCAGAGTGAAAATCTCATTCTGAAAAACACACTGTTTGCAATCGTAATACTTGTCTTATTTTGTTGAACTCTTAACATAAAATTTTACCTGATAATTATCAGATTATGACCACGTTTTAAATTTTGAATTTCATTCAATAACTGGGCCAAATTTTGGAAGTCGTATGTTTGTAGCGACTGGAAACCTGCAACTGACGGATTCCGGGTTATAGGTTATGTAATAGTCTCATAGTAATATAGATTCGAATCTTCCAATGGGAACTGGCAACGAAGAGATAACAACAAGTAAAAGACTGAATAACCATCGAAAGGGTAACACATTAAGAAGCGGAGTGTGGGATGTCAGAAGTTTGAACGTGGCAGGAAAGTCAGAAAATCTGAAAACGGAGATGCAAGGGTTCCATCTAGATATATTGACGGTCAGTGAAGTGAAATGGATATAAGATTAGGATTTGTGGTCAGATTAATATACTACAGCGGAAAATGGTATAACGGGAGTAAGAATAATTATAAAGAGGAACGTAGAACAGAGAGTAGTTGTGGTGGCAGTAGGTGGGAGTGACGGTGCTGGGTTGTGAAGTGTGCACGATTCATATGTGACGTCTTTATTAGAATAAAAAACTATCAGACAATCCAAACTGAAAGGGTTAGCTCCAAGATCACATTCACAACTATCACGCCCATCTTTTAAACAATTAAAAGTCATGCTTTATGCAAGTACACCAGTGTCATCGAAATTAAATTAATGGTGCAAAGGAACAGACCCACAGAATGATTAATCTAGTTCACAGAGAACCTTTGTAATCACAAGAGGTCCCAAAGTACAGAATGACTAACAATAATCTCACAACAAATTTGTGCAGTTAAAGGGAACCACACACAACTGCACTAAATTTGATACCGAGAAACAATCTCACACGATAATCTTTATAGGTGGGGAGATCTTTCTGTTTAGCAAAAGAGACAAGAAACAGTTTTAGATTACCTGACAGGTCATCACGAAAATTTTGTCTCCAGCACTGATGATGTTGAGCATTAATGGAGAAAATTCAAAAGCATGGTAAAATACCCTTTAGAAAAGTATGTTCGAGCAGAATTGTAAGGTATGGAAGACAACCACCGTGGTTCGACAACCGTGTTAGAATGCTGCTAAAAAAAGCAAGGAGAGCTTCATTCCAAATACAGTATAAACGTAGCCAAAGACCCACAAATATACAAAAATTAAATGAAGCCAAAATTAGCGTAAGGCGGGCTATGCGTGAAGCGTTCAGCAAATACGAAAGTAAAACTGATGCTACTAACATGACAGAAATACTTTGATGTTGTCGCTTTATGTTAAACCAGTAAACGGATCAAAGCCAACTGTCCAGACCATAGTGGCACTTAAACAGAGGATGACACAGAAAAGTCCAAAACACTGACCGTCTTTTTCGAAAACTGTTTATGAGTGAAGTTCACACTGTAGTTTCTCCTTTAAATCGTAACAAGAACGCCAAAATGGAGGGATAGAAAGCCAATTGAAATCGCTCAACAGAGGAAAGGCGAATGGTTCTGACGAGATGTCAGTATGTATGTCAGAGTATGGAGAATAAATTGCCCCTCTCAGTGTACCGTGCGTCTCTTGAGCACCGAAGCGTTCCTAATGATTGAAATAAATCATGGGTCTGTCCCGTTCAATAAGGGTCGTCGAACAGTTGTAAACAAATTATAGGCCTATATCTCTCTTACATCAGTCTGTTGCAGAATTTCAGAACTTGTTTTATGCTCGTGTATCATGAATTTCTGGAGACCAAAAATCTCCTCTGTAGGGACAAACATGCCTTCCGAAAACAACGACCGTGTGAAACCCAGCTCGCGCTATTCTTCCACGAGATACAGAAAGCAGTAGGTCCAGGCCCTTACGTAACTTCCTTTACTTCCTAAAGGCATTCCATACATTTCGCCAGCCACTGTGACCGAGCGATTCTACGCGCTTCAATTAGGAACCGCACTGCTGCTACGTCGCAGGTTCGAATCCTGCCTCGGGCATGGATGTGTGTGATCTCTTTAGTTTAGTTACGTTTAAGTAGTTCTAAGTCTAGGGGACTGATGACCTCAGATATTAAGACCCATAGTGCTTAGAGCCATTTGAACCATACACTTCCTCATTTCCGCCTAATGAACAGAATACGAGAGTATCAAATGTGTGACAGGACTGAAGAGTCCCTAACAAACAGAACAAAGCATGTTATTCTGAGCGGAGAAAAGTCTTCAGACGCAAAAGTAACTTCGAGCGTGCGCCAGGGGAGTTTTATAAAACCATTACTTTCCACAATGTATATAAATGATATAGCAGTAGCAACAGAAGTTCCATGAGGCGTTTCGTAGATGATGCTGTTGTGTAGAGAGAAGTACCAACGGCAGAAAATTGCAGAGAGACCTGCAGAGAACGTGCTTATAGACATAAAGACCCTATAATGAATGATAACAAAATTGGAGAAGAATTACTGGAAGCAGTTACTGTCATAAGATACCTAGAAGTGATTAGAAGAGGAATGACGACATAAAATTAATTGCGAATAAGGCAGATGCCTGACAGGTTCATTGGAAGAATCCTCAGGAAGTTTAGTCCATCAACAAAGGATGTTGATCCGGTGGGTTTCTAGCGCCAGGCGATATAAATTCTTAATTCCATCTTTGATCGTTGTCCCTGTGCCTTGTTCTTCAAAATGGCTCTGAGCACTATGGGACTCAACTGCTGTGGTTATCAGTCCCCTAGAACTTAGAACTACTTAAACCTAACTAACCTAAGGACATCACACACATCCATGCCCGAGGCAGGATTCGAACCTGCGACCGTAGCAGTCCCACGGTTCCGGACTGCGCACCTAGAACCGCGAGACCACCGCGGCCGGCTGCCTTGTTCTCTTTGCGTCTTTGAGGCAGGCTATTTACGTCGGCTCGCGTGCGCAGGTCGAGGAGAGTGGGTCCGCGCATGAGCCGAGTCAGTCTGTGACGTGACGTGCTTTCGATGTTGTCGTTGTGGGGAGTTGGCGACACCATGTTACGTGGCAAGGCCGTATGCCGAGAGGACCAGTTGAGTTGGAGCAACGAAGAATTTGTAACTTTGGATTTGGTGCTTAGTGGCACGCTGAATGTAGATGGTTTACTTGAACGTCATTTCTTAATTTAGTTATAGATCTAGAATTTTCTGGTTATACGAATTAGTGGTAGTTGTTGTTTCTTAATAATTTCTTGTGTGTATGGATTGTCACGTTAGGTACTTAGTATCTAGTTTTTCGTTTTTTTTTTTTTTTTGGATCAAGGGAAACTAAGCTGCTTAATTCTCTTCATTGGTTAACTTGTAGTATGCTTATATCCACGGAGACGAAATAACAACTTTGAGGTTCGCCGATGGCATTGCAATTCTGTCAGAGACAGCAAAGGACTTGCAAGAGCAGTTGAACGGAATGGACAGTGTCTTGAAAGGAGGGTATAAGATGAACATCAACAAAGGCAAAACGAGGATAATGGAATGTAGTTGAATTACGTTGGGTACTGCTGAGGGAATTAGATTAGGAAATGAGACACTTAAAGTAGTAAAGGAGTTTTGCTATTTCGGGAGCAAAATAACTGATGATGGTCGAAGTAGAGAGTATATAAAATGTAGACTGGAAATGGCAAGGAAAGCGTTTCTAAAGAAGAGAAATTTGTTAACATCGAGTATTGATTTAAGTGTCAGGAAGTCGTTTCTGAAAGTATTTGTATGGAGTGTAGCCATGTATGGAAGTGAAACATGGACGATAAATAGTTTATACAAGAAGAGAATAGAAGCTTTCGAAATGTGGTGCTACAGAAGAATTCTGAAGATTAGATGGGTAGATCTCGTAACTAATGAGGACGTATTGAACAGAATTGGAGAGAAGAGGAGTTTGTGGCACAACTTGACTACAAGGAAGGGATCGGTTGGTAGGACATGTTTTGAGGCATCAAGGGATCACCAATTTAGTACTGGAGGGCAGCATGGAGGGTAAAAATCGTAGAGGGAGACCAAGAGATGAATACACTAAGCAGATTCAGAGGGATGTAGGCTGCAGTAGGTACTGGGAGATGAAGAGGCTTGCACAGGATAGAGTAGCATGGAGAGCTGCATCAAACCAGTCTCAGGACTGAAGACCACAACAACAACAACAACAACAACAACATATATGTGTGTGTGTGGGTGTGCGTGTGCGCGCGCGCGCGCGCGCGTGTGTGTGTGTGTGTGTGTGTGTGTGTGTGTGTGTGTGTGTGTGTGTGTGTATGCAACTTGTATATACTACAGTGTGTCTGCCGCTTATGTTTTCCTATTTTCAGAAACGTGTATAGTGGTCGACGCGAGCAAACGTCGCCCAGCGAGTTTGCAGTGTGACGGAAATCTCAGGATTTGAACTCAGGGCCGTCCGGACCCCGTTAACGCACGATTTCTCTATTCCATTCAACGAGAGGCTTCTTTTAGGCTGAAGATTTCCTACTGCCAGAAGCTTATAAGTTCACCCTTTGGATCGTGTGTTTGTGAAACCGTAATAGATTAACGTTTGCTCACGTCCATCACATTTTCATCAAATTGACGTTTCGCCTTAAGCTTGTATAAGTGAAAAACTGAGTGATAATAAAAAGAAGTAAGTAAATTTATGAACCTAAATACACACAAGGGCAAATTGTACCTTGGTTGTGCTTATCCCTAACTTGCATATTTAAGGTAATTTAAGATTTTGACATATTGCGCTGTCCTTGGAGGCTCCTTGGAGATATTGGAAGTATTTTTGTTGAGCTTTGTTGTAAGTAGCTTTTCTTGCGGTGAAACCAGTTTTCATTCTGGTTGGTTTTCAGGGGCCTTGTTAACTTGAAATACTATATAAATGATTCGGGAGACAATCTGAGCAGCCGTCTTCGATTGTTTGCAGATGACGCTGTGTTCATCGACTAATCAAGTCATCAGAAGATCAAAATAAATTGCAAAACGATTTAGAAAAAATATCTGAATGATGCGAAAAGTGACAGTTGACCCCAAATAACGAAAAGTGTGAGGTCATCCACATGAGTGTTGGAAGGAACTCGTTGAACTTCGGTTACACGATAAATCAGTCTAATCTAAAAGCCGTAAATTCAACTAAATACCTAGGTATTACAATTACGAACAATTTAAATTAGAAATAACACATAGGAAATGTTGTGGGGAGGACTAACCAAAGGCTGCGTTTTATTCGCAGGACACTTACAAAATTTAACAGACCTACTAAGGAGACTGCCTACACTACGCTTGTCCGTCCTCTTTTTGAATACTGCAGCGCGGTGTGGGATCGTTACCAGATAGGACTGACGGGGTACATCGAAAAAGTTCAAAGAAAGGCAGTACGTTTTGTATTATCTCGAAATATGGGAGAGAGTGTCATAGAAATGACACAGGATTTGGGCTAGAAATCATTAAAAGAACGGCGTTTTTCGTTGCGACGGAATCTGCTCACGAAATTCCAATCACCAACTTTGTCCTTCGAATGCGAAAATATTTTGTTGACACCGACCTACATAGGGCGGAACGATCACCACGATAAAATAAGGGAAATCTGAGCTCGTACGGAAAGATATAGGTGTTCATTCTTTCCGCGCGCTATGCGAGATTGGAGTAACAGATAATTGTGAAGGTGTTTCGATGAACCCTCTGCCAGGCACTTAAATGTAATTTGCAGAGTATCCATTTAGATGTATATTTTAAATACCGAAGTCTTGGTAAGCTATGTTTCAACAATATCATTAGGTTCTCTCCAGTACCATTGCCTCCCAGGTTCCCCGAACTGGAAATATTGTTTTTATTGTGCTGATATTTAAAGGTTTCACGTACTGCAAACCTGCTGGTAGTGTCTATGAACTCTATGAACACATGATGGATGGTTGTCAAGGCTTTCGGAACATGCCTAGAATTTCTGAACATGTATGGGCTTCGATGAGGAGACGTGCTGAAGAGTACCTTCATGTGGACGGTGGTCATGTGGAGCACTTGTAATGTGTTTGTCCTCGAATGCATGTCTGCAATTTGGTTACTCGGAGGATCTCCACTATCCCACACTTGCCCCTTTCGTTTGTACCTACAATAGTTCAACAGCCTGTCTATTACATGACAGCTAAGCCTTATAATTTAGTAATTACGCTCTCGTCATCGGCATCGCTGTTAGTAAGAAACTCGAAACTAATTTCACAAGATCAGGGTTCAAGTGCTTTCCTGGTTATCTCGATTTACCTTTCGACAACTGATTTCTCTGTAAAGTCACGATTAATGTAAATTATACAACCCATATAGATTGCTTGTACTATTCCCAACCTTATGAGCGATTTCAATTCCGTCGAAACCATGTTCATATCCATACAGATAAGAAAAATAAATAACCTGAGAGACCCGGCGCTCCTACTACAATATAATGAAAAAAAGCCATAGCGTACCTGAGTATGCTGACTGCAAAACTAACTCATCAATCTCCATAAGGAAACTGAATGCTTTGTCGCAGAATTCATTATCCTGACTTGCGCTACATGTATTTTTCCTAATATATAAGTACATAGGATGAATATTGAGATGTTCCTTTAAAATTCCACAGACGATTTCTTTCGTCAGCTGGGTCTAGTGGATTTACTGTTGCCTCTTTAATTACCTCATGTGTCTTCCCGCTTGTTCTATGACCACAGCCGTTGGGTGCGTCCTTTGTAGCACTCAAGACAAAACTCTATTATCACAGTTTGACCCCCGCCACCCTCCCATTCTCTTCCGATCGGGCTTTCTGGATGGTATCGCTTCAGCTGTTTGCTGTCGCAGGGTGGACGGTGCCTTGCCGCACGCGGGCCTCTTCCAGTGTCTCCTCGGTGACGGTCATTGGGACGACAGCCGCTGCTGGGTCCGTCGGTCCCTGTCAACATCTGGCGCGCTGATTGCGTAATGGGAGCCATTAGCTAAGGTCGCGGGGCCTCCCCCGGGGAAATCCGGAGAGTGCTGGCGGTCCACCACACGACCTCTCCAGCGGGTCGCATGCCGCTTCGCTGCGTTGCCCACTTAGCTTTCGTAACGCTTCCAAGCTACCTGTCCTAGCCATGGTTTATTCGGCAGCAC
Organism: Schistocerca nitens; assembly: GCF_023898315.1. NCBI lineage: Eukaryota > Metazoa > Arthropoda > Insecta > Orthoptera > Acrididae > Schistocerca > Schistocerca nitens. The sequence goes on along the minus strand of NC_064618.1, from coordinate 752,332,722 downwards.
GATAGTAAAGAAAATGTATCCTTCGTGTAACAACATATCATCTGGCACTCAACATCACAAAATCATTCAGCTCTTAATGTCTACCTGTGAACGTTCCAAATGCATCATTTGTAGAAACCTACATCACTGGAATTCGCACACACGACTTAAGACATGCACTGATCTGAGAACGATTTCTGTGTCAAGGAAACTGTAAAGACAATCATTTAATTCGTGGAGGTAAGTACCTTCTATGCAACTAAATTAAGGCAGTTTGTTTATTGCCATACGCGTTTCGCTTCTTTTATTTGGGAAGCATCATCAGTGGCCTGAAATACATGTTTCCTTTTATACATTCAATAAACATATACTGTTGTAGATATAATATGCTGCTGTATTACTTCTGTAGTGTTTTTCTCTTGCTTTTTAGATTAGAAGAAACTTTTGTAGCACAAGTTCTGTATTTTGAATGTATCTTTCGGTGATACGATTTCCAGCGCTTCTAACACATGTGTGTGGTCCTGGAGATGTATTTGTTATTTTTCATACTTCAGCCAGAAATCGGCCAGCTGGTGAAAGGATATCAAGATTTGTTGATAACATTTCAGGAGTGAAAATGAAGAAGAATAATGGGATTTGCCGAATAGAACGGTCTAATGAGTACAGAGTATGGACTGAGAGTAAATCGATGGAAGACGAAAGTAATCAGAAGTATTAGAAATTAGAAACATCGGAAATAGGGATCGTGATATAGACGTGAAAGTTAACCTGTGGGGCTGTTATATAAAAAGATTGAGAATGTATGCAAAATCTAGTTTACTGACAACATTTATTTTCCCAAAACAAAGACAGTCATAAATTATACTAAACAAGTTATGATTTAATACTGTACAGTTGGTTTAAAACCGCAGTGGACAAGGATCCTGGGTGCAGGAGTGAGTCAAGTACTCTGGCTCTAAAAATGTGGATAAGCAATCTGAAGCAGACTTTGACTGATAAATCTACAGAATTTTCTGTATGTAGGTGCAGCTGAGAACAAGTGCCAATTGAGATCTGTGTGCCCTGACAAGGCTGGAGCAGCAGTCCATTACCCTCTTTGCTTTGTGCATCGATGTAACTTGCGGCTGGCGAGATGTGGGTGGCGGAGGCGAGACATGAGGTGGCACCTTTGAATCCATTGCGGCCACGAAAGAAATGCGAACTCTCACAGTCTAGCGATCAGGCAGACGGATCGCAATTTGCTCTCTATCAAAGCCATGAAATCATGGTAGATTTCATTGTGTGACACACCCATTCACTGGTCGTACCAAGGAACAATTTGGCTCACTTATACATCAGAGCGCGCAAGGATACCAAACTTCAAGACTGGTAAACCAAAAACGAATAAGTGTGCTCTCGGCAAACGAGTAGTCCGAGAAATTTTAAGTCACACTGTTGGTAGAGTAAGAACTTCACCACAGTCTCCCCATTCCAAACTACTCTTAAGTGAAGTCAGTCTCAGGACAGGTCGCAAGCACCAACCACACATGCCAGAGCATCGACCAGAAATCCTCTAACCAGACCAAAGTCCAGCACCCAAGCGCCATGCACCTCTTCAGAAAAAAGTTTCTTAAACAACCAAGGTGGCTGATGGAAGTGGGTCACAGGCCTATTTACAGTATCGGCGAACATGGAAACTTGTGAATTTTTATTACACCTGGCTCTGCACATAATGCCCAGATTATGACTCCACTGTGTAGACACATCTCTTCAGTCTGTCGCCCCCAGCCCTGCCATCAACTGGCGCCAATGCAGATATAGCGGCATTGTTCTGCTGGAGTCCTGTCTCCTCAAGGGGCTGCTCTATCTGCCCTGTACGACAGTGGGCATGTCTGGCAAGATTTACTGAGGGATGGGCTCATCGCCAATTGCTTCCAACTCCCAACCTGCCGTTTCTACGAGCTAAGAACCACAAAAATACCTAATGCTTTTAGTACCCTACTAGGCTCCATGAGTGTCTGCTCACGCCGTTAACTTTCTAGAGTGCGTCAGGTTGAAATAAAATCTTTAATAATTTTCTGTATACGAAAAAAAGGTGAGAGAGTAACTTGTCCTCTCTCAGGTGAAGTTCTGGAATTCTACTACGTAGGCATGAAAGTAACCCATCACAGACAGAGCAAGGACGACATCAAAAGCAGACTAGCACTGACAAAAAGGGCATTCCTGACCAAGAGAACTTCTCGACTATCAAACATAGATCTTAATTTGAGAAAGAAATTTCTGAGAGTGTACGTTTGGCACACAGCATTGCATGGTAGTGAAACATGGACTGCGGTAAAACTGAAACAGAAGAGAATAGGAGCATTTTGCGTGTGGTACTATAGAAGACTGTTGACAATTAAGTGAACTGACAAGGTGAGATATGGGAGGTTCACAGCAGAATCGTTGAGGAAAGGAATATATGAAAACAATGGCAGGAAGAAGGGACAAGATGAGAGGAAATCTGCTAAGAGTTCAAGGTTTCACCCACATGTAGAGGATAAAGCTGTAAAGGAAGACACGGTAAGGCAGCTTATTTTACACCAAGCCAATTGTTGTAAAGGTAGGTTCTTCTCATGCAAATCCCAATGAAGTGAGAGTGTAACGGGTTCCCGGTTGGACATCAGCGAAAGCCGGTTATTAGTTATGGAATATGGCAAACAGCCAAACGAAATCATTACCAAATTTTTAGCCATAATCATGTTAAGTGGGCTATTATTAATATGCTTGTGGGACGATTTGGCATATATGAAGTCCTATACTGTGTATGTGTATATCGAGTTTACCTAAATGAAGTCGATTACTCGCTTGATGTGTTGTGCTAGCAACAGACCACTTATAACACTGCAACAGCATTTACGTAGCTTAATCAATCAAATACAAAGTTTGGCTTAGTACATGCGATGTCCCAACAGAACAATTAGTCCTGTCACGGAAAAGCCACGTATAACACTATCGTCCGCTACTACTATACCATAACCTCGAAGCTGGAGGCAGTTTGCAAAACAGAATTATTTTGTTAGAGTAATTATGGTATAACGCAACAGAGCAGTGTTACCCTCTGAGAGGAATTTTATTATGTTGACCGTATTGTACCTAAGGGAGGTGGCTTATCGGAAGTGAACGTCAGAATTACGTAAATATTCGAACAGTAATAAACAATATTTTGCCTGTCTGCACTGTTTAACTGATAAAGAAAACGGTCGCCAGCCTAACTAGGCAAGAGAATGATTAACATTCTCGTTCAAGAAAATAGTTATTAGTAATTTTAGTGGATAAACACAACCTATACTTTGTCACACGGAAGTGCAGTGAACTCTGATACATACATTTGTTTGCCGGCCGAAGTGGCCGTGCGGTTAAAGGCGCTGCAGTCTGGAACCGCAAGACCGCTACGGTCGCAGGTTCGAATCCTGCCTCGGGCTTGGATGTTTGTGATGTCCTTAGGTTAGTTAGGTTTAACTAGTTCTAAGTTCTAGGGGACTAATATCCTTAGCAGTTGAGTCCCATAGTGCTCAGAGCCATTTGAACCATACATTTGTTTACGTTAAGATTGAAGCTAACAACTGGAGCAGCACAAACTATTTGCAAAATTATAACAGATACCGAAACACACTATTACTTTCAGGGCTTACACAAACTGAATGTTCTTTATAACGTTATCATTAACATTCCCTCCAGGATCATAAATTGGACATAGGTTAAGTCTCTCTCAGTTAAATACTTTACTATTTAAAATGAAAGTTAGTTGAAATTCACTGACAGGTTACTTATCACTGTCTTTCTAATAAATAGATTATGGTTTTCATAAATAGAGATCTTTCCGTCACTTGTTACCTAGCATTAGCACAATAGACAAACTGTGGATCCTGTTATATTATTAATATGCACTTCCAATACACAAGAGAGACAAATGCTTAGCAAACATGAGTATAACTTTTCACAACTGCAGTTTTCCACTTTTATTACCGTGAGACACAAAATTAACATATATGTAAGATACTGACTCACCTGCGATTTACAACAGGCAGTAATATAATCATTTACTAAGCAAACCTTTATAAGTCTCGGTGTTGAGAACTTTTAATTTGAAGTTGGCAACAACACATTTATAAGCAGTTTTACTGGGAAAATTATTGTCAGCAAGCACCATTAACTTTAATCCACTCTCTTGCCACATTAACTTTAACTTTCTTTTTACTATGTTCAAGAGGCATCAATTAGCAAACTGGGTTTTCATGTACTTTCAGTAAGGACACTCGGTAATCACTTTAGTTCAAACGGAGAGGAACCTAAGAGGTGTTATGATGAGGAGAAAAATCAAGGTAGGTACATAAATTCAGATATAAATTACCTTATATTTGAGCACATTAGCACATCCATTAAGCTGATCCTTCACTGTACATCATTATTGTATTACGTTACAGTGATTGCGCAACGTGGTGGCAACTGCATGTTGGTAGGTGGATTCGCAGACAGAATTGCTGGACTCTGGCCCTTCTTGGTGGTGATGATGAATACCAAATCCAGAATCGTTCCAGCTATTTATCCATCCATCCGAGGCATTGGAAAGTAGCAGAAAAGTCTCTCTCGGAACCAGCACAATATACATACTTTACATGGCAGTGCACAGTTTCGTAGCTCGTCCCCGACTGGTAGCTTGTCCCCGACTCGTAGCTCGTCTCCGACTGACTATCAGTTCCACCTTTTCCACCTAGGTCAACCACAATTTGCGCGCGCTACACAGTTCCGTTCCCGAGGGGAACCACTACACCTTTTACATACAGACTAACTAAGAACCCTAAGTGAGGATCAGCAGTTTACATAACAGTAAACAATCATTTTAAACAAAACAGAACATTTGCACATATAGACATTTCTACAAAAAATTATTCATACAAAATTACAATTATATACAGTAAGTTTTGTTCCCTCCAAATGGGACAAAGCATTTAATAGACAGATACTAAATTGCATAGAACCAAACCATGACATCAAAGTTTGTGCAAAGAAAGAAATATACAGTTTTATGTTATCGATTCAATCACACACATTTATAGAAGCTCAGCGATGTAACATTAAATGAAACGAAAGCAAAATAAATCAGTACAACATTAGAGCTATGGTGTTACACACTCAACAACTAGTATTCACACACACAGTCATGAGCCGAATCATCATGACGACTGATAACTGCGACATTGAATGCCACCTGGTGGCTATAGGAGCGCGTCTCTGTAATTAAGATACACAGGCGGGAAAAAATAAAGCACTCTTAAGGAGTGGGTCATTTTATTTACAAATGAAGTGATAGGTAGCTCATCATTGTACGAACATACGATAAATTCAGACCAAATGAAACACAGATGTCACAGTGCAGTCCCATTGATACACAGTGTACCTCCCCCCATCCCCCCTCCACCACGCCGGTAGTAATGCAGGTGTGTATTCTCACATGTAAACGATCATAAATGTACCAGAAGCCATCCTGCGATACACTGTCCCAAGCATCTTGCGCCCTTTGTTGCAATTCAGTGATGGTTCTTGCAAGCCCTGAGGAGTAAATAAGTTCCTGCTTCGTTGTGTTGCATAAGCGTTGAATTCGCGACAGATCTGGTGCTCTTGCTGGCCAGGGCAGTTGGTGTACACCACAAAGACCACCATGCGTTGCGACAGCTGTATGTGGACTTGCATTGTTCTGCTCAAAAAGCACATCACTTTTCCGTTGAAGAAATGGCAGTACCACGGGAATACGCATGTATCTGGCTCTGGTTACTTGACCAAGCAGAAAAACCAAATATGACCGCGACCTGTAACTAAAGGTCCCCACACCATGAATCCTGGGAAGGGACCTGTTTGTCATGGGTGAATCAAATCTAGTATAAGCCGCACCACTACTTCTACGCTATACTTGTGTGAGACCATCTCTCGCATATAGGCAGAACATATTCGCTCTTATCACTAAAGACAGCAGTGCGCCATTGCGCTCACCAGTCAACTCTTTCGCGACAGCAAAGTAACTATACTTGGCAGTGTAGCAGTCTCAGTGGCAAACGTGATCTTATCATCGATCCGACGTGCAACTGGTGCTTCAGTGACCATAAAGACCATTAACAATCGGAACACAGAAATGTGTCTGAGCTCACAGCATAACTTTCGTCGACTACCATTGACCTCTATCCACCAGTAAACCAATTTGAGGTGCTGTTGGCACTTTCCACCTGGAATCTCAATGAATGGAGTAGAATTGTCTACCGTACCGACTCCCGCTTCGCTTATTCCAGTTGCAAGCTTCTGGCTCCCGATGATCCCTCATGACACAGCCGGTGCAGCATGTGTTTGGATATAGATCGTGAATGATGTTCGGTTGGTTGGCCATCGCTCCTCACACAGTACATCGATCTTTACGTTGAGTTGGACTTCAAGAAGCTGGTCTATAAGTGTGAATGTTCTACAGACAATGTTCTACAGACAACTGTTGAAAAAAGCGACACAGCACCGATACAATGTGCCCAACGTGTGCAGCAATTCTCCAGTAGGTCCTTCCAGACTCCTGCAAGCCCACAGTTTGACCCTGTTCAAATGGTTGAAGCTGTTCAGCAAGTCGATGCGGCATGTCTTTACCCTAGAATGAATGAACTGATAACGGACATCGTGTCTGCTCATTCTTCCCCAATATGAAGGATTAGGCTAAAGCGTGTCGATCCAAAGTTTTCCAACAGCCCATCGGCCATATCCACCACATCTACAGCGAGTTGGTCTAATTCAAACAAACACATGCAAAAGTGGAGAAAATAATTCTCACGAGCATGTAGCATTATATTGAAACACACTTGCAAACATAAAGGGAAGGTCAGAGCTTGAAGAGAATGGCCAAATGATACAAATGTATAAATAGCGTGTACTAGAAAATATATCTGACGGAGTGACATGAACCTTATATGAGGCATACACACAACAACGACCATACGCTAGAATCGGAGTAGACACCCAGGAAGAACAAACTCCATGGAATGACCCATACACGAACAATGACACAGGCTAGATTCCATGCCAGACACAGACAACGATATGTACACTTGTCTATACCTAACATAATATTAAGAATTTTAGATTTGTAATAATCAGTTTTGTACCTGTATACAGTAGTAAGCACCAATGTAGCACTTGCATAACGTATCAGAAACAAAGCACAATCAGTTTTGTTGAACATACAACACAGACGGCACACAAAGAACATAAGAGCCAAGCCTAGTTACAGGAACAGTAAAACGGCTGCGCCCTACAGAAACCAACCAGAACTTACTACAAGTAGCCATAGATAATAAACAATAGAAACACGTACATAGCTGAGGATAAATAATCAGCATTGGCGGCCGAAAACTTCCGGCATAAGAAGTCAGCCTCATTCTGTCAACGGCCTTGTCAAAGAGGGCGGAGGAGTGGATAGAGGTTCAGGGCACTCTCTTGTCCTAGGGGTGGGAAATTGCCCCTAAAGGCGGAAGAATCAGCAATGATCAACGACATGAGGATGCAGAAGGCAATGGAAACCACTGCATTAAAGACACGTAACGTGTATCCACAGGACATGTGGCCTGTAATTGAAGAAGTGTCATGATGATCTCTCTATTGGCAAAAGATTCCGGAATAGTCCCCCATTCGGATCTCCGGGAGGGGACTGCCAAGGGGGAGGTTACCATGAGAAAAAGATTGAATGATCATCGAAAGGATAACGTTCTACGAGTCGGGGCGTGGAATGTCAGAAGCTTGAAGGTGGTAGGAAAACTAGAAAATCTGAAAAGGGAAATGCAAAGGCTCAATCTAGATATAGTAGGGGTCACTGAAGTGAAGTGGAAGGAAGACAAGGATTTCTGGTCAGATGAGTATCGGGTAATATCAACAGCAGCAGAGAATGGTATAACAGGTGTAGGATTCGTTATGAATAGGAAGGTAGGGCAGAGGGTGTGTTACTGTGAACAGTTCAGTGACCGGGTTGTTCTAATCAGAATCACCAGCAGACCAACACCGGCAACGATAGTTTAGGTATACATGCCGACGTCGCAAGCTGAAGATGAACAGATAGAGAAAGTGTATGAGGATATTGAAAGGGTAATGCAGTATGTAAAGGGGGACGAAAATCTAATAGTCATGGGCGACTGGAATGCAGTTGTAGGGGAAGGAGTAGAAGAAAAGGTTACAGGAGAATATGGGCTTGGGACAAGGAGTGAAAGACGAGAAAGACTAATTGAGTTCTGCAACAAGTTTCAGCTAGTAATAGCGAATACCCTGTTCAAGAATCACAAGAGGAGGAGGTATACTTGGAAAAGGCCGGGAGAAACGGGAAGATTTCAATTAATCATGGTCAGACAGAGATTCCGAAACCCGATAATGGATTGTAAGGCGTACCCAGGAGCAGATATAGACTCATATCACAATATAGTAGTGATGAAGAGTAGGCTGAAGTTCAAGACATTAGTCAGGAAGAATCAATACGCAAAGAAGTGGGATACGGAATGTCGAGAAACGTTTGAAGTTCTCTAACGCTATAGATACAGCAATAAGGAATAGCGCAGTAGGCAGTACATTTGAAGAGGAATGGACATCTCTAAAAAAGGGCCATCACAGAAGTTGGGAAGGAAAACATAGGTACAAAGAAGGCAGCTGCGAAGAAACGATGGGTAACAGAAGAAATACTTCAGTTGATTGATGAAAGGAGGAAGTACAAACATGTTCCGGGAAACTCAGGAATACAGAAATACTAGTCGCTGAGGAATGAAATAAATAGGAAGTGCAGGGAAGCTAAGACGAAATGGCTGCAGGAAAAATGTGAAGACATCGGAAAAGATATGATTGTCGGAAGGACAGACACAGCATACAGGAAAGTCAAAACAACCTTTGGTGACATTAAAAGCAACGGTGGTAACATTAAGAGTGCAACGGGAATTCACTGTTAAATGCAGAGGAGAGAGCAGATAGGTGGAAAGAATACATTGAAAGCCTCTATGAGAGTGAAGATTTGTCTGATGTGATAGAAGAAGAAACAGGAGTCGATTTAGAAGAGATAGGGGATCCAGTGTTAGAATCGGAATTTAAAAGAGCTTTGGAGGACTTACGGTCAAATAAGGAAGAAGGGATAGATAACATTCCATCAGAATATCTAAAATCATTGGGGGAAGTGGCAACAAAACGACTATTCACGTTGGTGTGTAGAATATATGAGTCTGGCGACATACCATCTGACTTTCGGAAAAGCATCATCCACACAATTCCGAAGACGGCAAGAGCTGACAAGTGCGAGAATTATCGCACAATCAGCTTTACAGCTCATGCATCGAAGCTGCTTACAAGAATAGTATACAGAAGAATTGAAAAGAAAATTGAGAATGCGCTAGGTGACGATCAGTTTGGCTTTAGGAAAAGTAAAGGGACGAGAGAGGCAATTCTGACGTTACGGCTAATAATGGAAGCAAGGCTAAAGAAAAATCAAGACACGTTCATAGGATTTGTCGACCTGGAAAAAGCGTTCGACAATATAAAATGGTGCAAGCTGTTCGAGATTCTGAAAAAAGTAGGGGTAAGCTATAGGGAGAGACGGGTCATATGCAATATGCACAACAACCAAGAGGGAATAATAAGAATGGACGATCAAGTGCTCGTATTAAGAAGGGTGTAAGACAAGGCTGTAGCCTTCCGCCCCTACTCTTCAATCTGTACATCGAGAAAGCAATGATGGAAATAAAAGAAATACAAGGTGAAAGGATATCAATGATACGTTTCGCTGATGACATTGCTATCCTGAGTGAAAGTGAAGAAGAATTAAATGATCTGCTGAACGGAATGTACAGTGTAATGAGTACACAGTATGGTTTTAGAGTAAATCGGAGAAAGACGAAGGTAACGAGAAGTAGTAGAAATGAGAACAGCGAGAAACTTAACATCAGGATTAATGGTCACGAAGTCAATGAAGTTAAGGAATTCTGCTACCTAGGCAGTAAAATAACCAATGTAGGACGGAGCAAGGAGGACATCAAAAGCAGACTCGCTATGGCAAAAAAGAGATTTCTGGCCAAGAAAAGTCTACTAATATCAAATACCGGCCATAATTTGAGGAAGAAATTTCTGAGGATGTACGTCTGGAGTTCAGCATTGTATGGTAGTGAAACATGGACTGTGGGAAAACCGGAACAGAAGAGAATCGAAGCATTTGAGATGTGGTGCTATAGACGAATGTTGAAAATTAGGTGGACTGATGAGGTAAGGAATGAGGAGGTTCTACGCAGAATCAGAGAGGAAAGGAATATGTGGAAAACACTGATAAGGAGAAGGGACAGGATGATTGGACATCTGCTAAGACATGAGGGAATGACTTCCATGGTACTAGAGGGAGCTGTAGAGGGCAAAAACTGTAGAGGAAGACAGAGATTGGAATACGTCAAGCAAATAATTGAGGACGTAGGTTGCAAGTGCTACTCTGATATGAAGAGGTTAGCACAGGAAAGGAATTCGTGGCGGGACGCATCAAACCAGTCATTAGACTGATGAAAAAAAAAACATAGCTGAGCCCACATTATTTTTACCTAATGTATGATCACTTCATCTGAGGGCGAGAGGCAGCTGGCAGGGAATGCAAACATGGGACGTTTTGTCACCAGAACTTAAAAGTCTTTGCAGATTTAATTCCCTTTACTCAGTTGGACGGTAGCTATGCCTCGCAGACAGGCGCGTGATCAAAAGGCTCATATGTCAGTATTAGAGAGAGGAGGCGTAGTTGGGTTCAAAAATCTGGCTGCAGTAATCGGCGAATCCTTGACATCTGAATACTAGCGATGCAACTAATGGACGATGTTGGCAGGAATGGGTGAACGATGGCTGAAAAAAGCATCAAGAAGGAAGCGGCTGACCTAAAGAGACGACAGAACTTGAGGATAAAGTAAACGTCAAGCAGGCACTCAGAGCCCCTGATTCATCATTATCATCGAACCGACGTACAATTGTTGTGTCAGTGACCGTAAGGAACATTAATAGATAGGGTTGATAGAAGAGATAAGATCCGACGTAGAGCAGCGTGCTTCGTACAGGATCATTCAGTAATCGCGGAAGCGTTACGGAGATCATAGATAGACTCCAGTGGAAGACTCTGCAAGAGAGACGCTCAGTAGCTCGGTACGGGCTTTTCTTGAAGTTTCTAGAACATACCTTCACCGAAGAGTCAAGCAGTATATTGCTCCCTCCTACGTATATCTCGCGAAGAGACCATGAGGGCAAAATCAGAGAGATTAGAGCCCACACAGAGGCATACCGACAATCATTCTTTCCACGAACAATACGAGACTGGAATAGAAGGGAGAACCGATAGAGGTTCTCATAGTACCCTCCGCCACACACCGTCAGGTGGCTTGCGGAGTATGGATGTAGATGTAGACGTAGAATAGGCAGCTGACAGAAGGGGGCTGAGGTCACGGCGTCCCTTGCGCCGACTATTATCGACCTCAGTCCACCCATAAGTTTGAAGAGCTGTTAGCACATTTGACCTGGAATCCTAACGAATGGAGTAGAATTGTCTGCAGGACTGACTCCCACTTACAATTAAACCCGACGACCAGCGTTGGGATACCAGCCTGAGTGTTGCCGACCATATGGCTCAACAACCGAGTGTTGGTCTGACGTGAACCGTAGCGGCTCCGTTTGCTGGCCTAACTACCTCTGGCACCGGTATCGATAATCGCCTCCCTTGCGACTGGTTTTCCTGGTTGAGGAGTGGAGTTGTTAACGGTCCGTGACGGAAGGAGGAGGGCTGGAGCAACAGTGCCTGGTGGCGGGGCTTGGTTGGGCATATTTGGGATGGACAGACCGTTTACCCAGCAGGATCGCCGAGCGACTTGTTGAATGTTGCGCTGGCTTTAAAGAAGGTCACGAAGGTCGTGTTCTGGAGCTCTGGTGACGGGGGCCTCCTTCTGTTATTTGAATAGGAGTTGAAAGGATAATTCACGGTGCATCGTAACATACTGCCTATGTATATTCTGGCCCTGTGCTTTTATTGTTTAAAGGAAAGTTGGAACAATGTTAGTGTCTTGTTCAGTGAATAATATGTATTTGTTAGTTCTGCAGTATGTTCTTGGCATGAGAGTGGCCAATGTTTGTTAGTGCATCTTCTTTGAAGCCATGTGATTCTGTTAATTGGTAAACCGCTTGTTAGTACCCGCTTGGGGTGCGATGTTTTGAAGTATTATCACCGGTGAATGGCACTGTACCCCGTGGCAATGTCATGGTAATGTATCAGCTACTGGATAAGAACTTGAAATCAATCTAATTGTGATTTAGTAAAGTGTATTTATTCTAACTAACGTTGATGTGCTTAGGTCCTATCTGAATTACGTAGGGCTACTACTGTGTGAAAATTTCTGCCTTGCTTAAGTGTTTAACTGCAACTGCTCTGTTTGTACCTGCTCCTTGTCAGTTACATGTACTCGCTTATCATCTTACCTAGAAAGAGGCGTATGTATTTATCGTGTACGAGAAAATCTATTTTAATTATCTCTGTCAATGTTAGCGAGTTTCCCTTTATCTGATTAAAAGCCTTGTGGGGAAATATATATATATATATATATATATATATATATATATATATATATATATATATATATATATATTTAATCAGATGAAGGGAAACTCGCTAACATTGCTGGTCTCTGCTGACGGCAGCCCCTGCTAGTCCTTGCAGCGACAGCGGATCACCAAAAATAGTAGTAACGGTTGCTTCAGAAGTCAAGAGTGACAGCTCACTGAGCGGCAGAAAAACAGATGCTATAAAACGAAGTACCTCTGCTGAAATGGCATTGTCGGTAGCACCTGCAGATGCGTCGACTGCGGAAAAGACTACCGTAGTCGACGGTATTCTCAGGGAGCCTCAAATCGAACTGAGGCATAAAAGAACCCTATCAGTTATACCAGCAACAGTGAAAAACACAATCGCGGCACTCGCCACCATTATAGCAAAATTAGAAGGGCAGAATGCTGAGTTAAGTAAAGAAAATGAGCGTTTACGTAAAGAATTGGCTAACGCCAATGTGGCAAAACAATGCGCTGGAACGAATTCACCGTCTGGAATCAGAAATAATGAATCTCAAATCAGTATGAAACGTCCCCTTTCAATAATTGTACACTACTGTGCTTAAACTGACGCACAATATTTTTAGCGCAACGCAATCTGACTTTAAATAATCTCTACAAGAGAATGGCCCTGACTAACATTAACCTGTACTTTTCACAAATCACTTACCTCACAAAAATCTTGGTTACTCCCACTACTGCAATAAAGCAAGCGCCACTACTGCCAGCTAAATAAAAGATTCAAACTATGGAAGGCACTAACTACTGATAGGGATAGTTAGCAAATGAAAGATATTAATAGAGAACAACCAATGTATTTACCTCAATAGTCATAATATATATAGCAGTTCATGACAAATTTCAAAACTCCGCCATCTCTCTCCCCACATCCACCACTGCTGGCGGCTCACCTCCAACTGCGCAACGCTACGCGCTGTTCACAGCCAGCTGCCTAACACTACAATGGCGAGTATTACAACAATGCAAAGCAGCCACAGACTGCACACAGCACAGCCAGTGATTTTCATACAGAGGTGGCGTTACCAATAAAAAAACCTAAACAGCCTACTTACAAGGAACTAAAAGATTAGAAACACAAAGCAAGCAACTCCATTGTCCTTCGTAGCAGTTGCGGCCGTTACCTCAGCTTCAGAACCGAAGAGCAAAATATACGAACGCATACAGCAAGTCAAATTAAAACAGTCTTCATATCGGAAAGCAACCATGATGCCCAAGACATACATGAAACAATCACCAAAACAATCAATCCCGCTGCTGGCATAGGTGTGTGTGTCGTCCTTAGCGTAAGTTAGATTAAGTAGTGAGTCAGCTTAGGGACCGATGACTTCAGCAGTTTGGTCCCATAAGACCTTACCACAAAATTCCAAGAATTTTTTCTAATCTATCGCAGACAAGACAAATTAAAAATAAAAACAATCAGATAGAAGGCAAAGACACTCATCTTAGAAACAGAAACACAAGCAAGTAAAAGGAAAATCACAGAAAAGAGAGTCCAACTAAAAGACATTACATGTGAACAGCCGAGGAAACTCCAACCTCTCCTAGCAGTGTATCAGGTCGCGACTACTCTAACTGATCAGGACTTCCTGGAGGAACTATACAAGATCAATTTAATTGAATACATCTCTAAAGAAAAATTCTACAAGGAAATCAAAATAAAGTTCGAAACTGGTCCCTATACATCAAAGATTTTGTGGCTGTCCAGAAATGCTTCAATTGCTGGGGCCTACGTTACCACAACGAGGCGATAAAGAGCCGGTCTGTGGAAAAGTGCGAAGCCAGGCCACAAGAAGTCAGAATGCCGAGACGAAACGACAATTGTGTGTATACCATGCAAATATAGAAATAGGACATGTCATAAGGCAGGGGGAACTGACAGCCCTACCTACAAGCAATTGTTCGAGAGGCAAATAGAGCGCACCGAATATGACATTACCGACAACATTCACTAACACGGAGTGCAACTATAATGGTCAGACTCTAAAGCCCTTCTTAAATATAGGTATAAATATGCAGAGAAACAACACACGCAAGCACAAACGTAAATGTCCATCAACTTAAACTAGAGATTGGTGGCGTGTAGTCGCTTGGAGACAATACACGGTCATAGCACAATTCACAGATCTAGACACGAACAATCTTACTTCGCTGCAAACATGTGACATAATACAGCAAAGATGTTTTAACATCAGTGATTACGCAGACTACATGTGTGTGCAGGGAGCTATTGACTACCACGTAGGAAGATTGATAAAACACTAAATGTCCCAGTCGACAACCTTCCAGACCGGACTTCTACGAGTGGAAGTGCTGGAAGAGGACGTTTTTTACCAATGTAACAAAACAATCAGAAAATCAACACGAAACGATGCTCTAGGGCACCTCAGTAATACCAAAACATATTCATCTCGTAACACCGAAAAAAAAAGGAACAGACACACGTGTTGAGACACATCAGTACAAGAAACACAAAGGACACAACACCTGTTAATAGTTCACCAGGTGTAAACACATGATTAAAATTACATTCAAAATATGACCCTAGCGAACGTTGACCGTAAGTAAACCCCGTACATTTTACGTGTGATGGCAGCACACACGACACAGACACACAAGGAAACAGTCACAAAGAAAGCACTCAGTCCCCAAACAACTTCGAGATAGGCAAACAATATTCCAGAAGTAGAGATACTAAACGTCCACTGGTAAACACAACAATCTACTTACTAATACTGTTAAAAATACTTCATCCAGACACAATTCCCAGTGTACACAAAAAATAGAGGAACACAAATGTCACGATGTTTCACAGGACAGGTACAGAAACCCCCCTAAGAATACTATAATTACGTAATAGATTATGATAATCGCGAGAATAACTTACGCAGAAGTAGGTTAAAAGATAGGGAAATTTTCCAGACAGCTATGCGTCTGGTGATACTTCTCAATCACCCATAAGGTGAAAAATATGTTACCCTGCAACAGAACAGACCGACTCCAAGATATTTAGGATAGAGAATCGTGAGCTCTGCAGACTCTTAGGACAAGCATGCGCACGAAAGGGTGAAGGTTCAAAATGGCTCTGAGCAATATGGGACTTAACATCTGAGGTCATCAGTCCCTTAGAACTTAGAACTACTTAAACCTAACTAACCTGAGGATATCACACACATCCATGCCCGGGGCAGGATTCGAACCTGCCACTTTAGCGGTCGCGCAGTTCCAGACTGAAGAGTCGAGAACTGCTCGGCCACACCCGCCGACGAAGAGGTGAAGGTTTAAACATAAAGTTTATAAGGACTTTGTAATGGCGTTTGGGTGCGCTTGGGTTACGACCCAATAGACACAATAGCGCTCTGCCTGTACTAGATACCCCCCGTTGTCAAGATCTTACCACTTAACTGCAATAGGAGCACTTTTGTTGGAGTGGAACTGGGTAGACTTCTGAACAGGCTTATATAATCTGCCTCCAAGAGCCACATACACATGAGGGTGACTTCCAAGCCTTTCCAAACATCTCATAATAATTACTAGGACGCAAAACGTCGAGGCTGCAGTTGTAATGGAGAACATAAATTACATAGTCACGAGACTTTGTTCTGTAAATGTAGACACAACTGAAATTAAGCATGGACGAGAATTTGGGTTATCACATCTACGCACGCACAGTATTCATATGATATAAAGTCTTTTGCTGACCAAATAAGAGTGGCATAATTTTCTAGGGCGAAAGATTACTCACAGTTAGTGACATAAATGCACGGTCCACTCTATGGTACGCAAACAGAACAAACAATAGGGGAGAAATCGTAGTTGACACAATAAATGAATGCAGCCTCTTTGTTCTAAAGAAAGCAGGACATACACCTACATACTGCAGCAATGCAGTAGAATCAGCAATATTGGCACCTCACTAGCAAATACGGGGTCCATGCAATACGTCAACAAATTGGAGGTACTAGAAAATGCCACACACTGTGACTACAACGCCATTCTGATCTACACAAACACACCCACAAACACGAACACACAAACTTCACATCAACAAAAACAGCGACTTCTTGTAAACAATGCTGACTGGAAAAATTAAGGGACCTGATTGAAGCATTTTACGGTAGCACAGACTATAAAGCTCATATTCTGACGGACCTGCTTCAAAACGTACAACAATTAGCTATTCCAAAAACCGGCCGCACACCGAAACGGAAACTCCCCTAGTCCATTGAGTTAACAAAACTGAGGAAAAATGCTAGAGACAAAAGGAAACATTACCAAAACGTAAAAACAGCACAAGAAAGGGAGGTAAGATTGCAACTGTACCATGATGCAAAGCAAAAATACAAAAACCATTTATATAAGACCAGACAGGATCACTGAAACAATTTTGTCAAAGTTCGGCTACAAAATAATACGTGGTGGGGGGGACCATTTCAACAGCTAACAGATAAGGTAAAGACGCCAACAGTACTGTCGACTCTTAGGCGTACAGACGGCGCTACTACAAGGGGCTGGAGATATTTAGCAGAGTACCTGTGAATATGCATCTCTCTGATGATGAAGAGGCGAATGACCAGTCACATCACACAGGCTTACGAAGACAAACGGAGGACACCTACACAAATGCCCCGGTAATGTACCACTTGTTTAAGGGGAAGCGTTAGCAATAAAACAATGAAACAATAAGAAGACTCTTGGTCCAGATGGCATACTCTCAGAAACACTAAAAGCTACTGTTGCACAGGCCACTCCATTTCTAACAGAGTTACTGAATGAAGAGCTAATACAAGGTTGGGTCCCTGTCAGGTGGAAAACAGGGAATGTAGTAACCATCAAAAAATCAGAAGGTCGACACCCAACAAAGTCACAGACCCATCAGCCCCTTGAACACTTTGGCTAAGGTACAGAAGAGGCTCCTGTGTGATCCCCTACAGTCACACAGGACGCTCTTCGACCATAGTCCACATAAGTATCGTTTTAGACCAGAAAGCTCAACAGACGATGCAGTTAACCACAACCTGGAAATAAAACAGGACACAGACGAAAAATACGCAGTACCAATACCAACAGATACGGCAGGTGCCTTCGACAATCTATTGTGGCCTGCCTTGCTCGAACCGCTACGAGAGATGCAGACATTAACTAACAGTCTTACACAATAGCTTACTCGACTTCTGCAGAGATAGGTTGGTGCAATGGCAAGCAGGAACACGAAAGGTTGTCAAGAAAATAAGAAAAGGATGCCCACAAAGCTCAACCTACGGACCAGTTTTCTAGGATACTGCACGATGATGATGGGGTGAAGGGTACAGTAGCCTATGCTGATGACTTGCTGGTAGTAATACCCGCAGACTCGAGAATGCAAGTCGGAAGCAGGGCTACACAACACCTCATTAAAATGAGACTGGTGGAGCTATAACAAGCTCACAACTGCGGCAAACAAGACAGCATATTTACTGATCAAAGGTGCCTTGCAGAGAAACCTCACCATTAGGCTGAGCAACAGTTGCATACAGAGGAAAATAACAAGATACCAGATGTACATCGCGACGAACGACTGAAGTTCACCAAGCACATAAGACTTACAACTCAAAAATCAACAAGACTTACGCACAAATTCGCGACGTTAATCTCAACTCACTATAGACTACCATTGCAGAAACTGAGAATGTGTCATACAGCCCTTTTGAAATCTGTAATGTGTTTCGCAGAAAGTACCTGGGCCATCGGGTGTCACTCACGAACCGAAAAGCCATTGTGAGGCGTGGACAAAGAGGTGTATTGCTCAGAATGTCAGGGGCATTTGGCACCACGTCCGTGGACGTCCTATGCGTTGTGCTTGTAACATACCCTACTGACATAACCGTTAGATACAGAGTAGCACAGTACTGGCTCAAAAAAGGAAGACTGGATAAGGTATATGAGATACTAGGGATATTACAGAAAAACGCCAGTTAAATCTTAGGAAAGTGTAGACATTGTAAAAAGAATGGGAAATATCTGACAAGAGCCGTCGGGTTCCCTCGTTCTTCTCGAACATCCGGAAACGGTTGAGGCTCAGACACGTTGACTCAAATCGCGGGGGGTATACTTCTTGACGGGCCATGGGCCTTATCCTACTCATCTGCACTGCTTTTACCTTAGCCGGAGTGATATGTGTATGTGGTCAACATGGATCTTCCAACACGTAACACTAAACTGAGCCACACTCACACAAGTAAGGCCAAAATCAGAAATCGAAGACACAGGGCAAGCATTGAGAACTGATGAAATGTCAAGAGCGCTACATAAGACTTATAAGCAGAAACGATCATGTACAAGTTCACGACCCGAAACACACCGTACACCACAACATGATGCATGGGAAAACAGAGGAACTGATGAAATGTCAAGAGCGCTACATAAGACTTATAAGCAGAAACGATCATGTACAGGAGGAGGAGATTAGTGTTTAACGTCCCGTCGACAACGAGGTCATTAGAGACGGAGCGCAAGCTCGGGTGAGGGAAGTTTGGGGAAGGAAATCGGCCGTGCCCTTTCAAAGGAACCATCCTGGCATTTGCCTGAAGTGATTTAGGGAAATCACGGAAAACCTAAATCAGGATGGCCGGAGACGGGATTGAACCGTCGTCCTCCCGGATCATGTACAAGTTCACGACCCGAAACACACCGTACACCACAACATGATGCATGGGAAAACAGAGATTCGAACACCTGTATGGAAACAGATGAACATATAGACACGTATGATGATGCGAACACTCCTATATCACCAGATGCATATACGGCATAATAGCAGATCACACAACAGCAACAATTCTGCAAGTAATACCAACATAGAATTTATAATTAAGTTAGTAATAGAAATAAAACATGTTCCTGTTTGTACAAGTAAAACAAGTAATTATTTAGTTCTTTGGGTAATTATTTTCAAACAAGTGAACGTGTAATTTGTGAAATGTATAAGATGCAAAATGTAGAACATGTGAGCTTTATGAAATTATGCATAAATTTACATTTGCAATAGAATAAGATGGAAATACACAAACGCAAGCGCACAACATAGATAAGAAGGGCCCTACGGGGTACGAGGCTCGAAGTCACCTTCCGCAGCTCCTCTCCCGCTTACGGCGCGGTTAAGTGGAGGAAACAATTGTGGTAACAAACGGTAGCGTTATGCATGTTATACAAATCACGTAGAGTTAATATCGCAATATACATACATATAGTGCTATCTACAGTAGAGAAGAAGATGCTAATTCATGTGAGACAGGCTGGAAGTGTTAACCAATGCCATCCCACTTAAAGTAGCTAGGTAAATGGTCCTCTTTTATTATCTAAATCTTCCCCTTCCTGTATTAGTTTCTTCTCAAGAATATAGTAAAATTTGTTTTATTTTCTCAATTGCACTCTCTGTATCTTCTGTTTTTTTGTTTTGTTTCTCTTTGTTAATCAACAATTTAATTATATAAAAACCAGGAAAAGTACTAAAATTCTGAAAATTGTCTCGTTTGTAGTAGCAAACGACCTACTATAGTCACAAGGTCAGCACCTCTGTAATGTTAATAAATAAGTGAATAAATAAAGATCCAATACGCCAACTGCACAGAATTTGGCGCGATATCCTTCAGGAGGACCTCCAACAACGCTGTCAATCAATGCCGAGCTGAATAACGGCAATATAACGACCAGAGGGGAACCAAAGTGTTATTGACTGGTCAACTTGTGAAGATCTTTCTCTTAACCAAATCATCCAATTTTTCTCAAATTGTAATCCTTTATTTGTCTTTACATGTTCATAACATCTATCGATCTCCATGCTACTCGGATAATTCCTTCGTGGTGTGTCTTTTTTTATCATCTGAGAGGGTGTATATATATATATGTATATATATATATATATATATATATATATATATATATATATATATATCTTGAAAATTATTGGTCCTATATCAACGTCTGAAAACTTCTCTCTATTGAGAAAGACGTTTTATGTTCTTTTTGCTAGAAACTCTTAAGTCAAATCACCAAACCACACTGTTGGTCCAATATTCAGTGCGTTCTTTTATGTCGTTCATTTGGTGGCAGTGTGGAACTGTATCGAACACCTTTTGAAAGTCAAGCAACACAGTACCTATATGGGTGCTTGAATGTTTTGCTTTCTGGGTCTCGTGGAGCGGACAGAGCGTTCTGGGTTTCATCCAGTCATTGTTTTCGGTAGCCGTGTGATTCTACAGAGGAGATTTTCTGTCCCTAGAAATGTCATAATAATGCAAACATAAACATGTTCCTAACTTCTACAACAGACCGTCGTCATAAATATAGGGCTATCGTATATTCATCTATTCGCCGACCCTTCTTGAAAACAAATGACCTGCGCCTTTTTCCAATCTTTAGGAAGGCTTTGGTCTTCCAGGAACCTACAGTACGTTGCTGGTAGAAGAGGGGCAAGATCTTTCGCACGTCATGTTTATTGCACACCCATTTGTAACAACTTCTTAGATTCCATATGTACATCTAGCCATCCACCCGCAACATTCGGGCGTTATACGTGGCTTTTGCCCTTTCAGTTACCAACGTGCATCACGTCGAGACGGCAGCTAGCCTGTGGCTGCGTTAAAATTGGGTTCAGTGTTGCAGCAGTGTGAATATCAAACACACAGGCCAGACGTCTGCCTCCGGCGACCACGCCACGTTATTATCTGTCTGGCTAGACCTTCATCACGTACGAGCAGTATCCGTTGGTGCGCACCACGTCTCGTCCTCGTGTATGGATGCAGAATTAGCGTCAGTTCTGCAAATGAATTACGAAGTTTTACAAATAACCCTGGATCATTTCGTAAATTTTGACAATATCGTAGAATTCGCTGGTCCAGTTTCTCAACTTTATCAATGGGAGTGTTGTACGCTTTTGCGGACCTCAGACAGAAAAATCCAAAGGACCGCAATCAGGTAATTTTGGATGCCACTGTAAAGACCATGATCGATCTCTCAGTCATGGACCATACTGGTCAGGAAGTTGTTTAATCCGTAATGTTGTATGTTCAACATATCTACAAAAATGTCTACATTCCTACTTTGAAACCACCGTAAAGGCAAAGGGTAATTCCCGTTACAACATGCTGTACTGGCCCATGGTGGATGCCGTCTACGTTGGGAGGGTTGGGTAGCGGCAATGGCTCGTTGTCGGGATATTGGGCTTGCGAGTACATGTTAACAGGAGTACATGTAAAGAGCAGCTGCAGTCAACCTCAAACCACAATACTCGTAGTGCTGCTTCACTGCGACCGCACCAGTTCTGGCGCGCGTTGTGGGCACCGCGTGGAGGACGGCTGAGGGCAGCAGTCGGCCAGAGGCTCGCCGTGACGTGTCAGAAGGAATGATGACAACAGGACAAGTCCTCTGGCTACGCAAGCTTCTGCCGCTTGCAGCAAGGCCTGCCTGCGTCACGGGAGCCCACCGTAGTTCTTTCAGGGGATGCCAGACTTTGGGAGTGGAACTCACCCCCGCAAGTGATGGCCCGCAGCACCAGTTCGGCCCCAGCAGAGTAGGAAAGCGAGCGTCTGTACCGCCCTATTCTCGAACAGCTGCCCTCCAGGGAATATCAGCTACAGCCGAAGTGTGCTGGAAAGTGGCTCACTAGTGGGAAGGTGCCAGTTCCAAGGATGTGTACGTAGAGCCAGCAATTGTTATGGAGGTCCGTCTCCTGGAGTAGCCCTCTCCTCAAGAGCGGTGCTGTGAGACTGGAATCACTTGCCCAAAATATTATGGGTAGTTATACTGGTTAGAGACTCAGTTGTCGTGCGTTGTACCGCTTCTAACCACGAATGTTGCAACGAGACAGTCGCTTGAATTGTGGAAACCGACCAACGTTTTTCGCCTTAGCCTTGTTCTTTTGCTGTGTCAGCGATATTGCGGTGATAAACCGGGCTCAGCGCGCAATGCGTAAACAGGCCGGTTGGCGCAACTCCTATGGCGGTGTTTTGGTTCCCGTCGGCCTCAAAGGTTTCTCGTAGCTGCTGCGGCAGAACTGAGATTTTCATAGCGACGCCCGTCATATAGTGTCCGCGCTACAACGCAATAAGGTTTCTTCCTCTTCCATTCGTTTACTGAGTGTGGGAATAATGATTCCTTAATTGCCTTTCAAATGGTTCAAATGGCTCTGAACACTATGGGATTTAACATCTTAGGTCATCAGTCCCCTAGAACTTAGAACTTCTTAAACCTAACTAACGTACGGACATCACACACATCCATGCCCGAGGCAGGATTCGAACCTGCGACCGTAGCAGTCCCGCGGTTCCGGACTGCAGCGCCTAGAACCGCACGGCCATCGAATTGCCTTTGTGCGCATTGTAATTAGTCCGACATTGTCTTATCAGTCTCTATATGAACGATTCGCAGGAAACAAATATTCCTAAATTTATCACGTAGTACCAATTCTCGTAAGTAGAGTTTCGTGGGATAGTTGATGCCTTCATTAAGAGTCGGGTTCATCTGCATTTCAGTGAAGATTCCCTATCGTTTAGGCAAACCTGTATTTCTTCGTGTTATTTTTCTTTGTGTAATTTCAGATTTCCTCATTAGTCCGATTTAGCATGGGTCCCATATATCCGCACAGAGGAAGATGGTGAAATGGCCGGTGAGCCTTAACGGGGAGCTCTCATTACTCATTCGGAAATGTCCGAAAGAACAGATACCATATCTATATATGTATATGATGGTACCTGTTCTTTCGGACATGTCCGAATGAGTAATGAGAGCTCTCCGTTGTTGACTTATATCAACGCCTGTATGCAGCTAGGGGTATTCATTTCATTGTCATTTTATTCTAAGCCGGCCGCTGGTGGCCGAGCGGTTCTGGCGCTACAGTCTGGAACCGCGCGACCGCTACGGTCGCAGGTTCGAATCCTGCCTCGGGCATGGATGTGTGTGTTGTCCTTAGGTTAGTTAGGTTTAAGTAGTTCTAAGTTCTAGGGGACTTATGACCTCAGCAGTTGAGTCCCATAGTGCTCAGAGCCATTTGAACCATTTTTTTTTATTCTAACAAGCTGCATGGTCAGCGATGGTATCTGTTCTTTCGGACGCAGCTCTCCATGGTACTGCATCATGTGCAACTTCTTAATCTACGAATAACTACTGCACCTACATCAGCTTACTGCATTCAGTTCTACGATTTTTATCACCCCCCCCGCCCCCTCCCTCCGCCCCACTTCGACATACCTTGATGTCTCATAATGTATTCTATTAACCTATCCCTTCTTCCAATCACGTTGTGTGACAAATTTCTTTTTTCATCTGTTCTGTACCTCCCCATTAGTTACAAGATCAACCCATCTAGTCTTCAGAATTCTTCTGCAGCACCACATCTCAAAAGCTTCTCTTCTCTTCTTGTCCGAACTGCTTGTCACCCACGTGTCACTTCCATGCGAGGCTACACTCCAGAAAAATACATTCAGGAAATGCTTCCTAGCACTTAGGTTCGTATTTGATGTTAACTAAGTTCTTTCCTTCATAAACGCTCTTATTGCCGTTGCTGGTCTCAATTTTCCATCTTCTCTACGCCAGTTACTTTACTGCCCAAATACCAAAACTCATCTACAACTTTTTGTGTCTCATTTCCTAATCTGATTCCCTCAGCAAAGCCTGATTTCATTCGACTACATTCCATTACCTTTGTTTTGTTTCTGTTGATGTTCTGGCTCTGACAGAATTATAGTGTCATCGGCAGTCCTCAAAGTTTTTATTTCTTCTTCCTGAACTTTAATTTCTTCTCCGTAGTTTTCATTGCTTCCCTTTCCTGCTTGCTCAACGTACAGATTGACTATCAGCGTGGATGGGTTATAAACCTGTCCCACTTCCATCTTACCCACTGTATCCTTTTCATGCCCTCCGACTCTTATAACTGTAGTCTAGTTCCTGTGCAAGTTGTAAGCAATCATTCGCTCCCTGTATTTTATCCATGCAACTTTCAGACAAACAATGTATTCCAGTTAGCATTGTCAAGAACTTTCTCTAAGTCTACAAAAGTTGTCAAGGTTGGTACGCTAATCCTTAAACTATCTTCTGAGATAAGCCGTAGGGTCAGTATTGTCTCCTGTATTCCTAAATTTCTATGTAACCCAACCTGATCTTCCCCGAAGTCGGCATCTACAAATTTTTCCATTCTTCTGCAACAAATTCGTGTCAATATTTTGTAGCTACGATTTATTAGATTAATATCTTAGTAATATTCACACCAGTGAGCACCTGCTTCCTTTGGAATTGGAATTCTTACACTGCACATTCTGTCAGTTTCATTTTTTAGACGTCTGTAATATTCCCTATTGGTTCCTTCATTTTCTGGATTTTTATGTTTTCTCCTATAATCAGTTCATGTGATATGCAACGGTTTCTACTAGGTCTTGTCTTTTTATCTATTTAATCCCCTGCTGCCTTCACTATTTCATCTCTCAGAGCTACCAATTCTTCTTCTTTTGTATTCCTTTCCCCTGTTCAGTCAATCGTTGCCTAGTGCTTCCTCTGAATCTCCAAAACTTTCCCATTGTTTCAACTTATCCAGGTCCCATTTTCTTTATTTCCTACCATTTTGGAATGTCTTCAGTTTCAATCTACACTTCATAACCAATAAATTACAGTCCAAGTTCACACCTCTCTCTGGAAACGTCTTATAATTTCAAATCCCTTTCCGAATTATCTTCCAATTCCAGTACCTCCATGTCTCTTCCACGAAAATAAAACATTGTTTCAGGATTCTTAAACCAATAAACAGGACGATTAAATTATTCTCTTTGCAAAATTCGACCAGGTGGCTTCCACTTTCTCTCCTTTTCTGTAGTCGATATTCTCCTACTATTTTCCCTTCTCTTCCTTTCCTATTACCGAATTCCATTCTCCCATCACAATTAAATATCCTTCACCCTTAACTATCTCAATACTTTCTTTTATCCCCTCATACATTCTTTCAGTAGCTTCAACTGCGGTGTTAGCTGACGTATAAACTACTGTGGTGGGTGTTGTCTTCATGCTACCGTTGCTACAATAACTCGTTCGCTATGCTGTTCATAGGAGCTAAGCCACATTATTATTTTCTTATTCGTTATGAGACCTATTGCTGTATTACCGTTTTTTGAGTTTGTTTTGAACCAGCCAGTCAGTAAGACGGTTGCCGCTGCAACTACTGAAGGAGCTGCTGCCCCCTGTAGGAACCAAACGTTTGTCTGGGATGTTCACAGACAGACTTACTTTGTGATTTCACCTAGGGCACTGCTACCTGCAGTGTTCATACACACAATCCACCTCCTCTTGGCAAGTAACCTCAACTGTCTTTTTGCGGATTGTAATTAGTCCGGCTTTATCTTACCAGTGTCCGTATGAGCGATACATAGAAAATAAAAGTATATTCCTAGATTTATCACGTAGTGCCGATACTAAGAGAAAAAGATTGAAGAATCAACGGAACGATAACGTTCTACGAGGCGGGTGTCAAAAGCTTGAACGTGGTAGGGAAACTACAACATCTGAAAAGGGAAAAGCAAAAGCTCAATCTAGACATAGTAGGGGTCAGTGAAGTGAAATGGAAAGAAGACAAGGGTTTCTGGTGAGATGAGCATAGGGTAATATCAACGGCAACAGAAAATGGTTTAACGGGAGTAGGATTCGTTATGAATAGTAACATAGGGCAGAGAGTGTGTTACTGTGAACATTTCAGTAATAGGTTTGTTCTTACCAGAATCGACAGCAAACCAACACCGACAAGGTAGTTCAGGTATACATGCCGACGTCACAAGCTGGAGACTCAGACATCCACAATGTGTATGAGGATAGTGAAAGGGCAATACAATATGTAAACGGATATGAAAATCTAATAGTCATGGGAGACTGGAATGCAGTTGTAGGGGAAGGACTAGAAGAAAAGTCATAAGAGAATATAGGCTTGGGACAAGGAATGAGAAAGCGGAAAGACTAATTGAGTTCTTAAAATGTTTTAGCTAGTAACAGCGAATACTCTGTTCAAGAATCACAGGAGGAGGAGATATACTTGGAAAAGGCCGGGTGATAGGGGAAGATTTCAGGTAGATTACATCATGGTCAGACAGAGATTCCGAAATCAGATACTGGATTGTAAGGCGTACCCAGGAACAGACATAGACTCAGGTCATAATATAATAGTGATGAAGAGTAGGCTGAAGTTTAAGACATTAGTCAGGAAGAATCTATACGCAAAGAAGCACTAAGGAATGACGGGATACGGCTGCAAGTTCTCTAAGGCTATAGAGACAGTAATAAGGGAAAGCTCAGTGGGCAGTACAATTGAAGAGGAATGGACATCTCTAGAAAGGGCCATCACAGAAGTTGGGGAGGAAAACATAAGTACAAAGAAGGTAACTGCGAAGAAACCATGGGTAACAGAAGAAATACTTCAATTGATCGATGAAAGGAGGAAGTACAAACATGTTACGGGAAACTCAGGAATACAGAAATACAAGTCGCTGAGGAATGAAATAAACAGGAAGTACACGGAAGCTAAGACGAAATGGCTGTAGGAAAAATTAGAAGACATTGAAAAAGAAATAATTGTAGGAAGGACAGACTCGGCCTTCAGGAAAGTTAAAACAACCTTCGGTGACATTGAAAGCAAGTGTGATGACACTAAGAGTGCAAAGGGATTTCTACTGTTAAATGTAAAGGAGAGAGCGGACAGATGGAAAGAATACATTGAAAGCCTGTATGAGGGGGATGATTTGTCTGATGTGGTAGAAGAAGAAACAGGAGTCGAGGAGTCGAATAAGAGGAGATAGGGGATCCAGTATTTGAATCAGAATTTAAAAGAGCTTTGGAGAATTTAAGATCAAATAAGGCACAAGGGATGGATAACATTTCATCAGAATTGCTAAAATCATTGGGGGAAGTGGCAACAAAACGACTATTCACGTTGGTGTGTAGAATGTATAAGTCTGGCGACATACCATCTGATTTTCGAAAAAGCATCATCCACACAATTACGAAGAGAGCAAGAGCTGACAAGTGCGAGAATTACCTCACAATCAGCTTAACATCTCATGCATCCAAGTTGTTTAGAAGAATACTATACAGAAGAGTGGAAAAGAATATTGAGGACGAGCTATATGACGATCAGTTTTGCTTTAGGAAAGGTAAAGGCAGAAGAGAGGCAATTCTGACGTTGTGGTTAATAATGGAAGCAAGACTAAAGACAGAAGAGTGGAAAATAAAATTGAGGACGAGCTAGACGATCAGTTTTGCTTTAGGAAAGATAAAGGCAGAAAAGAGGCAATTCTGACGTTGTGGTTAATAATGGAAGCAGGACTAAAGAACAGGAAAAAGCTTGCGACAATGTAAAATGGTGCAAGATGTTCTAAATTCGGAGAAAACTAGGTGTAAATTATAGGGAGAGACGGGTCATATACTATATGTACAACAGCCAAGAGGGAATAACAAGAGTGGACGACCAAGAACGAAGTGTTCGTATTAAAAAGGGTGTAAGACAAGGGTGTAGCCTTACGCCCCTACTGTTCAATCTGTACATCGAGGAAGCAATGATGGAATTAAAAGAAACGTTCATGAGTGGAATTAAAATTCAAAGTGAAAGGATATCAATGATACGATTCTCTGATGACAATGTTATCCTGTGTGAAAGTAAAGAAGAATTACATGATCTGCTGAACAGCATTTGAGATGTGGTGCTACAGACGAATGTTGAAAATTATGTGGACTGATAATGTAAGGAATGAAGAAGTCCTACGCAGAATCGGAGAGGAAAGGAATATGTGGAAAACACTGACAAGGAAAGGAAGAGCATGACATGACATCTGTTAAGACATGAGGGAATGTCTTCCGTGGTACTGGAGGGAGTTGTACAGGGAAAAAACTGTAGAGGAAGACAGAGGCTGGAATACATCCAGCAAATAATTGAGGACGTAAAATGCAAGTGCTACTCTGAGATGAAGAGTTTAGCACAGGAGAGGAATTCGTGGCGGGCCGCATCAAACCAGTCACAAGACTGATGACCAGAAAAAACAACCGATTCCATTTGTTGTCCTGACAATTTGTTACCCCTAAATATTTTGCGTGAGTTTATTGATTTCTTGTTAAGATATGACAATACTTCAGCAGTTTTCTACATGTAAAACTTCATTAGAGATAACAGTATCACCTGTAAAAAACTGGAAAGTTGTTATCAATATTATCTGTCGGGTCATTAATATACAAAATAGACAGCAATTGTCCCAACACACATAGCCAGAGGCACACCTGTAATTACGTCTACATCCATCGATGACACTCTGTCAAGAACAACTTGATGCGCCCACCTTACGAACAACTCCTCAATCCAGTGTAGAACCGATTCGTATTAGAAAGTGACATTTAGTTCAAAGTGATCTGAACACGGGTGTTCCTCTTATTACATAAGTCTTTTCGCCCGGATATCATTAAAATAAACGACATGAAAGGATTTTATATACGTCTTTTGTACTTTATTTGTGACTACTGTGCACTGAAAGCACGGCTATTCTCTTATATTGTGTGACGATAGACGGAACTACGGAATATCGTCACTGTAAGGCATGCTTACTTTCAATTTGTATGCAATTTATGTTGGTTGACATTAGAATTTTCCGTAATTGTTCGTTTACGTACATCACAGTTGTGTCCATTTAGTGTGAACAGTTGACTAAATGGGTTGGCCCTTCACAAATTTTTCCTATTAAAACGATCTCAAGTTGGCGATTTAATTTCGCTGTAACTAGTGATCACTGCGAATAATCTCGTGTGAAAAAACAACCGTGTTTAGATTATGACATCACCTCAAATATAATTGGCAATGTCAGATAGGGTTAGGAAATCTTACATGGCAGTACACCTCAGTTAGTGCTATATTTTATTTCGTCTCTTGGTAACTTAACAGTGACTCTCGTAATTCTCAACACCTATCATTGATGGTGCAGAGTGTATTCTGGTATAGCTCACGCGGATCCACCGTTTTGTCATTGTTAGTCGAGTGTAGCAAATGTGAAAGTATAGAGAGCGGTATAGCAGCAATAATATCTTTCGTTGTGAGTAAATTTATACTTTATTTTATTTCTCACGTATATATTGATGTAAAGAGACTCGGTCAAGTGTGTTCCATTCTCAAAATCTAACAGAAACTCACGTGAAGTATTTTTTTTTTTTAGTTGCTCTTCGTATCGGCTTAGCATTTTAGAGAAAAATGTTTATGAAGTGATCATGGAGTCATACATTTAAAAAACCATAATTTACGTTGAAATTGTTATCTATGGTTTCCAGTGTTTTTGTACATTAGTACATACATAGAACTAAGCTTTTATTAAAAATGTTTTCGTACAGCCTATCACCAAATTATTTGTTACCACCAATCAAGTATGACTGATTACTTTATCTTTCACTTTAAGTTGGAAACGATGAACAATAATCGTAAAAATGCGGTATCACCGGAATGAAATAGAATCTATCGTCTTTGTAGCTCTATTCCAATGCTGGAGGTAGTAAGAATGATTCAGCAAAATCATATTAGCACTTACAAGGCTGCAAAAGAGAATTGTGTGCCTTGGAGCTCTACAAAAAGGTTCCTGACGAAAAATCAAGACGCTGGTGTGGCTGCCGGTCTGAAGAAATTATGTCGCCTATTCGCCTTAGAGTCAGAATTAGAGCAGAAATTATTGAAGTAGATAATATTACAGAGTAGGATGTGCGATTTGGACTTACTGTCAAACAAGTGAGGGTGGTTGCATATGTACTGACAGGTACAATTCATCGTGACATTTTTTTTAATAGAGAACACTGCAAGCGAGGAATGGTGGCTCGTTGTAAACGTCCATATAGTCTGATTTGAGAGTGCCGGAAAATTTGTCTGCATACAGCGCTTCCACGTCTAATCCTATTACGATAGACTTTTATTTTGACAAACTTTCAGATGTCATAGAGAAACCAGGCTTGTCTGCTTTAACAGAGGTGAAGATATTTTGTGGAATGTTGATGAAACCGGGTTGATGTTTGTTTTTAAGCTCAATAGGGTTGTAACCTAGATGGGAAATTAGTTCGTATGTAGATGTACCTACGCAGAACGGGGAGAAACTGTGACTTTGATAGGCTGTGTCTCTGCTAATGGTAGCTGGTTACCGTCATTTATAATTTTCAAAGGTTCTCGTTGGAATGAAAATTAGAAGGGGGTCAGTCTATCTGAAAAGAATTGGATTACTAAAGAACTGTTTATTGAATAATTTCAATTTTTTCTTGAATCAAACAGAACAAGACCTGTGCTATTGTTCATGGATTCGCATGGGGCACATATTTCTCCACAGGTGTTGAGCTTGCTAATCAAAATGTCATCTGTTTACTTGTATTTCCTTCTCACACTACGCACATGCTCCAACTTGTGGACGTCGTCATTTACAAGACACGTAAGAGAGCTTGGAGAGATGAACTGTACGTTCATATGCCAAAAAACCCAACAGAGAAACTAAAGAAAAGAAACTTTCACACTATCTTCAACATGCCTTTTCTAAAGGTTTTACTTGGGAAAAATATAACAAATAACTTCAAGTCTTGTGGGACAATACCGTTGTATCGAGATGCCGTTCCCTGAGAAAAGCTGGCTCCATCCGAGCTCACTGATCGACCTGATCGACTGGAAGGACTAGTGGTTCCTGACGCAAGTAGATCATCAAATAGGAATTCGGAAACAGACACTATTTAAATACAACAAACTACAGCAACTTCGTTACCCCCAGCTGATAGTATCCGAAGAACACCAGCAGAAACTCTACGCAGGAAGATCACAAGGGCAAGGACTGTTGACCCAAACGCTAGAATCACAAGTGGCTTTGAACCAAGAGATCTATCACTGAGAAGTCTACGAACTAGCAAAGGAAATGGAAGCACTGCTTCGGGTTCAACTGGACCTTCTGGAACGAGGTAAACAAAAGCTAAAAATGTTAAAAAAGTTCCAGTGATAATAACTAGACTTTTGACACGTGTGCATGCCAATATTCAACAGACAGAAAAGAAATGGAAATAAATGGGTGCAATGTTCATTCTGCTTCAATGACTACGATGAACTCTGCCAAATCGAATCTGCAGTGGGACATCGTTACATTTGTGAGGCCATATTGTTTAGACAGGAATAAGTGATCTTTCAATATGTGCTGTTAATTTAATGGTACTCAGTTCTTTTTCTTTAATTAATGTTAACTTTGAACTTGAACAATTTACTTTGTATCTGAACTCAAATCATATTTATAAAGGTTACTTTTGTTATAAATACGTAATTTTTGATAACTTACTTGACTCAGTATCTTCCTTTGATTGTGTAATAAATAATGTTCAGAGATTTGTCAATAAATCCATCGTATTTATCACTTATGTTAAGGTATCACCAGGTTAACAACCCATATCAAAAATTAATTGCCCTGATCACTAATTTAGGTTCAATTATAGTGTTTGCTATAAAACATGCTCAATTCCACCAAAACGAAACCAAATTCTATGCAATTGCTATTATATCGTACACATATAAAGGTAAGTAAGCTTATTATTTGCAGAATTAGTGGCCTTATCACCAAATTAAATTTACCCTAGTAATAATTAAAGTGAGTTATTGACAGCGACACAAAAATGTGAAAAGTAACTGACGGTTCTATCAGGCAAGTGATATGTATACTCGTCTTTACACTAACGTCACGTTAGCAACCTTCAGTCTTCATCTTTATCTTCGTGGGCTACCTCATACTTTCTTCTTTCTTGATGATAAACGCGTGATGCTCTCGTACCTTCTGCTATCTTCAGTTTTATCGATAAACTCCCATATGGGTCGTGCTCATTACTTCATTCCTTCGTCACTCCTTCAGAGTAACGGACTGGCGTCAGTGGTGAAACTGACGGCTAACTCTATTGTCCTCCCTAGTAGCAAGAGTAAGTGTGTACTGCACTCCGCTGTCCTACGATTGTCGTCTTCGTATGAGACTCTCTCAGTCCATTCTATCATCAACATTCTCGTCCTGCACTATACTGGGTGTTACGAAAAGGTACTGCCAAACTTTCAGGAAACATTCCTCACACACAAATAAAAGATGTTATGTGGACATGTGTACGGAAACGTTTAATTTCCATATTAGAGCTCATTTTAGTTTCATCAGTATGTACTGTACTTCCTCGATTCACCTCCAATTGGCCATATTGATGGAAGGTAATGTTGAGTTCGGTGCTTGTGTTGACATGCGAATCATTGCTCTACAGTACTAGCATCAAGCACATCAGTACGTAGCATCAACAAGTTAGTGTTCATCACGAACGTGGTTTTGCAGTCAGTGCAATGTTTACAAATGCGGAGTTGGCAGATGCCCGTTTGCTGTATGGATTAGCACGGGGCAATAGCCGTGGCGCGGTACGTTTGTATCGAGACAGATTTACAGAACGAAAGTGTCCCGACAGGAACACGTTCGAAGCAATTGATCGGCGTCTTAGGGAGCACGGAACATTCCAGCATATGACTCGCGACTGGGGAAGACCTAGAACGACGAGGACACCTGCAATGGACGAAGCAATTCTTCGTGCAGTTGACGATAACCCTAATGTCAGCATCAGAGAAGTTGCTGCTGTACAAGGTAACGTTGACCACGTCACTGTATGGAGAGTGCTACGGGATAACCAGTTGTTTCCGTACCTTATACAGCGTGTGCAGGCACTATCAGCAGTTGATTGGCCTCCACGGGTACACTTCTGCGAATGGTTCATCCAACAATGTGTCAATCCTCATTTCAGTGCAAATGTTCTCTTTACGGATGAGGCTTCATTCCAACGTGATCAAATTGTAAATTTTCACAATCAACATGTGTCGGCTGACGAGAATCCGCACCCAATTGTGCAATCACGTCATCAACACAGATTTTCTGTGAACATTTGAGCAGGCATTGTTGGTGATGTCTTGATTGGGCCCCATGTTCTTCCACCTACGACCAATGGAGCACGTTATCATGATTTCATACGGGATACTCTACCTGTGCTGCTAGAACATGTGCCTTTACAAGTACGACACAACATGTGGTTCAGGCACACAACATGTGGCGGCACACCTCCAACTGCACAACTCTAAGCGCTGTTAACATCCAGCTGCCCAACACTACAATGGCGAGTATTACAACAATGCCAACCAGCCACTGACTGCACACAGCACAGCCAGTGATTTTCATACAGAGTGCTACGTGGTGTTACCAATATAAAAACCTAAACAGCCTACACAGCCTACTTACATAGCCCCCATGCTCCCCACAAAAAATTTTACAAATTGTTTTGGGCAGTGGCCAATACAGATTTGAAAAAATTTTTCATAATTACAATAACAAAGAAATCAAAGGCACACACTTATTGATACAATGTTGGTCAAAAGCTAAAATTTTCTCACAGTCTATAAAGACAGTCCTGATCGTTCATCACAGCAAAATAGCAGTGTTTTTCTCAAAGTCTGAGCAGTAAAAGAGAATGCACACAGAAGTAGTGGATTTCCATGCAGTCTTGAAGAAGTAGTGTTGTCCTTTCAACGGAAAGACAGTGCTGACTCTTGACATGCTGACAGGTAATGGGCCACAACAGAGCAAACCCACAGCAGAGTCATTCGACGTTTTGAAGAATATTGGTAGGTAGGTCATCACAGAGTAGACCCACTGTAGTCCTGGTAGAGAGTATGGTATTGGTGGGCCATCAAACGTGCAGACCCACTGTAGTCCTTGTAGAAATAATGGTACTGGTGGGCCATCAAAGATGCAGACCCACTGTAGTCCTTGTAGAGATGGCCAGCAGCCATCTGTTGCGACTGTGCAGGTGCACAATCACCATCGAAGAGTCTTGCGGACAATATAGCAAGTCCATAAACCACCACTTGTCCACTCACAAAAAATTTGTTTGAAATGTCCTTAGAACCAGCAATGCTGTTATCCAATCCCTGCTGAATTATTAACACACGTGCAAACACTATCAGCCCCTACTTCTCACATATTGTCCATATACTATGACCAACATAAACGTGTGCAGTGAAATGTAACTTACAAGTTACTTAATTTGATGAACTGGTGTCAATTACAATTTTATAACATAAGAATACAATAACAAAGGTACAAATTACATCATTGAAAACATAAGAATACAGATAACAGTTGTAGTAATACAGGCTTTACAAAAGAATAGAAATATACATATATATCAGTGTTACAGGAATTATGACATAAGTTCATATATAAAAGATCAGAATAGCTTTCGAAATATCAAGTTCACACATGAGCATTAAAACAGAACGGAATAAATAATGTCTAAACATCTTTACAAAGAAAATAACATATTATCAGAAAAATTCTACAACATAACTCTTATTAGCTAAACACATAAAGACAGGAAAAACACAAATATACAAGAGCACACAAACACATAGGGGGATAACACAATGGAAAGGACAGGGTTCGTTTTCAGTGTAATATTTGGTACTGCAGTCCAACCCAAAACTTCATTCCATATATCGTCCCTCTTATTTCAACATTTGCTCCAGCCAAAAAAAAAAAAAAATCCTATCCAAGCATGTTTTCTGTATTCTGTTCACATCCTCTTTCAAAAATAGTTTTTCTCCACTGTGCACTACTTTTTTGGCCAAACCATTTTCTTATAGCTTCTCAATGCATTTCTTCCAATTCGTCATAACTCATTCTCTTATATAGTCTACCCCCTCTTAAGCTAACTTAAATCTACTGAGCTCAGATGCTAAACTAAGGGATGAGGCAATGCAGCAGCACAAAACAATTAACACAAACATAAATGACAAAAAATTCAAATTGGCAAAGCAATTGCAATATTAAAACTAATATAAGGCACTGTGCAGCAAACAAGAAAAATAAATCCGTAGTAAAACTGGCTTAACAGCGTAATACAAAGTCAAATTCAGTAACATTATGCCTGGCAAACAGCGGCAGCAAATGTAATAACTTATATCTAAACGTGACATAGCTCAAGCAGAAAAAAATATTACAGTAAAAATGGCCATGTTTAATACCTATGTCACATCTTAACACTAGGTTGATGAATCACGAGAACTTACTCTAGCGGACAAGTTACCAAATTGTAAAAAAAAGTTATTTATGCAGTTCCTGTGAAGGGAAATGTCTATTTATGTTCCCTCGTTTTCTTGGAAGTAGATCATATTTTTTTTTACTGGATCTGTAGGCATAAAATAACTATATTAGTACATCTATTCAATTTTATTTCAACCAATGCTGCAGTGCAGCTAGAAACTAGATATTAAACAAAATGAGTAAATAAATACATAAAGCAAGCCATATGGCATTTCTCTCAACTAGCAAGACAATAGCCATGAAATGTTTCTCATCGTTTATTAGTCATTTTAGTAAATATCATAAATTAAGAGCTCCACAGTGTAATCATATATTTTCAAGTTTGGGCATGTCGTATTTGCGATGGTTTCTACAAAGAAATGTCAATAGCGAGGATAATGGCCTCTTTTTTTTTCCACCTGTGCCTCTGAAAGGCACACACTAACGGCTTTTTTCCAGACGTCTGTCGTGCAGCTGCCCACGTAATGCGTCGTGCCCATGACGCATTACGTGAAGGTCACTTTCTTGCCGAAATATTTATGACACCAGTTTCCGCTACAGTGATAGTATCATATAAAAATATTTCACAGGTCGAGAATTTGCGTTGCAAATGTGTAGAAACAAAATCCTATGAATATAACAGTGTTCAAAAAGTTTTCATCGGCATTGTGATACATTCACGCATTTACACACATTTCATAACTCTTAAAGTACGATTCTTGGTTTCCAAAATCCTTTTCCACAAATCAGAGTCCCTAAACACTACTCATTATTCCTTACCTTATTACACATATACATATTCGTCGACACTTCTTCAATATTTCATCATAATAAATACGTAGCATAATCAAATTCCTCATATCGCATCAGCTTATTGATCGTAAACATACCTCAACAGCATAATACACATCGTCGTCATAATAATAACATCATAACACCTCAGTCAAATCTCAAAAACGTCGTAGCTTTCTGCAATAATTTCAAAACCTAAAAAAAAATTCTCTGCTCATTTCAATAGTGTCATCTACCTCAAACGTACTTTAAAATCATGCTCCCTTACCAAATACATCATTCAAAGCTCTCATAGTATCACAATGGTTCCGAAAAAATATGAACAGTTCACAAAGTACAGACAAAATACAATTTCGTAAGTGTGAAGTTACCCAACTGTGTAATTGCGTAAACATCTGTCACTGATGTAGTAAAACAAATGTTTGTCTCTCTCAGTTAAATGATCAGATAGCTGTGTAATTTATGTGCTAGAGAAATATGGTAGCGATGTGTAAAGTTGTATAAGCAAATACCATATTAGCTAGGGCTCCTTGTGTTTGCCAGACACATGGTACACAAAGTAAACGTGTACCCCCCTGAGGATTAATGTAATGATACCTTCAGGTGTTACAGATTACAGCAATGGAATGAAATGTATCACGGAAAACTTTCTTTGTAATTCAAAAATCTTTAAAAATAAATGTTTTAAGTATAAAATTAATCACTCAAATACGTGTACTGTAGCGCTAAACTGTGCTTCTTCTTGCAACTCTGTGGAAGTGTCGCAGTTATCATCCTCCAAAAGCTAAGTTCTGCAGAAGTCAATGTACTTACCTCATGATAAACAAAAGTGAAATGATTTGTGTATAGATATCGTAGTTATTATGCTTATTGGCGTGATGAAGAAAGTACTGTACAGTAACGTATTGTTGTGCCACGAAAAAGGCTGTCTCATTGTTGCTATACCACAAAAGTTACTACTAAAACATGTTTTACTTTCCAGAATAGTGCAGAAAAACTGTGCAGATATAAAACAGAAACACCGCAAAAGCAACATTGTAAATTGTCACTCATTAGTAGCGTCATGATAAAACCGTGTAGTTGTCACATAAACTAACCACTGTGTCGTCTAGTATCTCACAGAAAGTACTTTAAATCCAGAATGTATTTTCAAGTAAACCAAAATGTTGCATTAAAATCTCATTAGCAGTACCAGTATATGTTCTAAGTATGTAAGCCTTATAGTCGTTACGTAATCGTGCAACTAACAAGCAAGAATGTACACACACAATAGCACTGTGACGTCTGTTCACTATAACAATGCATTCGTAGTTTCTGTTTCAATAAGTTCTCTTGGTTCTTGACTGGATATTTAACTTCAAACATTGTTGCATGTTAACAGATTCTATGTGTGACAAAGCGTACTAGTAACGTGAAGTGAAAAATTTTATAGCAGAGACTAAGTTAAAAAGCAGATTATCTCTCAATAAACGGTTTTACATGTGAAATGTGGTGCAATCCTTTACTCTTCATAGTACTCAGAGTTTCAACTTGAACGCAATTATCATGCGGTATACGTCGCTAAAGAATACTGGAATTTTTCTCAAGGTTAGCGTCTATGTTATTTTTCTCTGAGCCAGCCGGCACACGCGGCTGCCTGCGGTGCGAGTCATTGTCTGTCTCTTTGTTGGTGCGCGTCGTTATTGGGATTAGGAGACCTAACTTCTACAAATTCACCTTGACGAGAAGGCCCTGCCCTGTTTGAAGCTCGCCAGTTCTGATGGAATTCAGGTCTGTCGTTTTGTCGGTAGTTTACATAGTTTCTTGTTTGTCGGTCATGTGGCGGAGAATTTCTCCCAGAATCGTAACTGCGCACTGAACTGTTGCGTCTGAAGTTATTCTGTCTCCCTTGATAATAATTGTTTTTGTTCCCATATTGTCTGTTTCTATGGTAATCTCTGTCATAGTCATTACCGCGGAGAGGTGATCTTTCCCTGTAATTATTACTACTCTGCCAACAGTTGTCATACGGGTAGTGTCTGTTTTGGTCACGATTTACGTTGTAAGAATAACCTTGTCGTGTATTATTTCTGTCATCGCGGAATTGTGACAGATGTGACCTGTAATTGTTGTGCTCCTGTCTTCGCGTTCTGCGATTGTCAGTGTCAATTCCAGTTCTTGTAACAGTTCCTGAAAAGCTTCAATGTCGTCTTTGCAACGTCCTGCCAAAATAATATGTCATAAATGTTCAGGTAATTTGATTAAGCAAATGCGGATGAGTTCTGAGTGGCTGTATGGGTTTGAAAGATACTGATTCTTATGCAACATGTCTTCAAAATATTTCATAAGACTGGAAAATTCAGATTGTTCGTAACGTTTCATCATTATGATGCTATGTTTTACTCGGTCTTGTGTAGCTTGAGACAAATATGCTGAGAGGAAGGCATGATAAAATTCTCCTTCACTGTGACAATCGTGAATGACCGATCACATTCTTACAGCTGGTTCATTCTCTAAATAGCCACACACAAATTCTAATCTGTGCTCTAATGACCAGTTGGGAGGAAAACAATGAGTGAACTGATGAAGCCACGCTTGTGGATGAATGTCGTTGCCGGAATTCTTAAATGTTTTGAATTTACGTGTAGTAATGAACAGCTTATAGTCAAAATCATCATGTCGGCGAGTCACATGTCGGTCATTGTTACGTCGTTTCGGCGGTTCCATCTTAAAATTCGGTGTGCCTTGCCAATTTCTTTCATAATTTCCGAAGTGTCCTGTGTTATTATTTTGTGGTTGTTCCGTATTTCTAAGTCCCTCTTCCCGTGTTGGAGAGCGAGTGTCCTCTGAAATATGTAATTTTTGTATTACTTGTGCCAACTGATCTTGTACTTCCCGGATTTCTCTTTTGTGTTGCGTATTAATTTGATTTTGATTTTGTTTGAATTTTCTAATTTGTTCATACCCTTCAGTGTCATTCAGATCATCATCTACCTTTGTAGATAAGTTAGTGAACTGATCTGAAAGTTCGGCTACTTTATCCGATAGTGAAATTATTTCCTCTGTGTGTTTTTCTGAACCAAGTTTCAGAGTGTCCATTTGTGTTGAAATCGTATCTACTGTGTCCTTTAAGTTTTCCTGAGTTTTTGCAAGTTGCTTAACCAGATCGGTAGATGCAAATGAGTCAATTTTGGCTTGCAAGGTCTCATGATTTTCATGAACAATAATTTGCAGTTCTTTTATGGCTACTTCGTGATTCTGTAATGCATTTTCATGACGCGAAAAAATAGGTTGGAAATGCTCACAAATTTGTGTTTTTACGTCATTACAGACTTTTAGGCATTTCGATTCAATGTTATGTAACTCAGTAGTTAAATCGTCAATTTTTTGTTCAAGTGTGGTGTCTAACTTCCTAAGATTTTGTTCCATTATGTCTAACTTTTGAAGATTTTGTTCCATTGTGTCTAACTGTTGCTGTGTTTGTCTCTGATTTTGTTCCATTTGTTGCATTAATTGCAATAATAATGTATTAGTGTCTGGAATGTGTTTCTCTATGCTTTTTGGCAGTGCATTTTCACCGGCAACATTCACGTTTTGACAAGCAGAAAATGTGTCTTGACTCATTTGAGAAAACGGCGAGGACCCAAAACCTGAGTCTACAGTATTTGCAATATTGTGTTCTGTCATTTCGGATTCCTGAGGCGAGCTGTTGCCGACCGATCGATCTATAATGCTTCCTTGTTCACTAATTGTTTCACTGCCTACACCATTTCTACATCTACACCATTTATACATCTACATTTATACTCCGCAAGCCACCCAACGGTTTGTGGCGGAGGGCACTTTACGTGCCACTGTCATTACCTCCCTTACCTGTTCCAGTCGCGTATGGTTCGCGGGAAGAACGACTGTCTGAAAGCCTCCATGCGCGCTCTAATCTCTAATTTTACATTCGTGATCTCTTCGGGAGGTATAAGTAGGGGGAAGCAATATATTTGATACCTCATCCAGAAACGCACCCTCTCGAAACGTGGCGAGCAAGCTACACCGCGATGCAGAGCGCCTCTCTTACAGAGTCTGCCACTTGAGTTTATTAAACATCTCCGTAACGCTATCACGGTTACCAAATAACCCTGTGACGAAACGCGCCGCTCTTCTTTGGATCTTCTCTACCTCCTCTGTCAACCCGATCTGGTACGGATCCCACACTGATGAGCAGTACTCAAGTATAGGTCGAACGAGTGTTTTGTAAGCCACCTCCTTTGTTGATGGACTACATTTTCTAAGCACTCTCCCCATGAATCTCAACCTGGTACCCGCCTTACCTAGAATTAATTTTATATGATCATTCCACTTCAAATCGTTCCGCACGCATACTCCCAGATATTTTACAGAAGTAACTGCTACCAGTGTTTGTTCCGCTATCATATAATCATACAATAAATGATCCTTCTTTCTATGTATTCGCAATACATTACATTTGTCTATGTTAATGGACAGTTGCCACTCCCTGCACCAAGTGCCTATCCGCTGCAGATCTTCCTGCATTTCGCTACAATTTTCTAATGCTGCAACTTCTCTGTATACTACAGCATCATCCGCAAAAAGCCGCATGGAACTTCCGACACTATCTACTAGGTCATTTATATATATTGTGAAAAGCAATGGTCCCATAACACTCCCCTGTGGCACGCCAGAGGTTACTTTAACGTCTGTAGACGTCTGTCCATTGATAACAACATGCTGTGTTCTGTTTGCTAAAAACTCTTCGATCCAGCCACACAGCTGGTCTGATATTCCGTAGGCTCTTACTTTATCAGGCGACAGTGTGGAACTGTATCGAACGCCTTCCGGAAGTCAATAAAAATAGCATCTACCTGGGAGACTGTATCTAATATTTTCTGGGTCTCATGAACAAATAAAGCGAGTTGGGTCTCACACGATCGCTGTTTCCGGAATCCGTGTTGATTCCTACATAGTAGATTCTGGGTTTCCAAAAACGACATGATACTCGAGCAAAAAACATGTTCTAAAATTCTACAACAGATCGACGTCAGAGATATAGGTCTATAGTTTTGCACATCTGCTCGACGACCCTTCTTGAAGACTGGGACTACCTGCGCTCTTTTCCAATCACTTGGAACCCTCCGTTCCTCTAGAGACTTGCGGTACACGGCTGTTAGAAGGGGGGCAAGTTCTTTCGCGTACTCTGTGTGGAATCGAATTGGTATCCCGTCAGGTCCAGTGGACTTTCCTCTGTTAAGTGATTCCAGTTGCTTTTCTATTCCTTGGACACTTATTTCGATGTCAGCCATTTTTTCGTTTGTGCGAGGATTTAGAGAAGGAACTGCAGTGCGGTCTTCCTCTGTGAAACAGCTTTGGAAAAAGGTGTTTAGTATTTCAGCTTTACGCGTGTCATCCTCTGTTTCAATGCCATCATCATCCCGGAGTGTCTGGATATGCTGTTTCGAGCCACTTACTGATTTAACGTAAGACCAGAACTTCCTAGGATTTTCTGTCAAGTCGGTACATAGAATTTTACTTTCGAATTCACTGAACGCTTCACGCGTAGCCCTCCTTACACTAACTTTGACATTGATTAGCTTCTGTTTGTCTGAGAGGTTTTGGCTGCGTTTAAACTTGGAGTGAAGCTCTCTTTGCTTTCACAGTAGTTTCCTAACTTTATTGTTGTACCACAGTGGGTTTTTCCCGTCCCTCACAGTTTTACTCGGCATGTACATGTCTAAAACGCATTTTACGATTGCCTTGAACTTTTTCCATAAACACTCAACATTGTCAGTGTCGGAACAGAAATTTTCGTTTTGATCTGTTAGGTAGTCTGAAATCTGCCTTCTGTTACTCTTGCTAAACAGATAAACCTTCCTTCCTTTTTTTATATTCCTATTAACTTCCATATTCAGGGATGCTGCAACGGCCTTATGATCACTGATTCCCTGTTCTGTACATACAGAGTCGAAACGTTCGGGTCCAAGATGTTATCTCCACGAGTCGGTTCTCTGTTTGATTGCTCAAGGTATTTTTCGGATAGTGCACTCAGTATAATGTCACTCGATGCTCTGTCCCTGCCACCCGTCCTAAATGTCTGAGTGTCCCAGTCTATATCTGGTAAATTGAAATCTCCACCTAAGACTATAACATGCTGAGAAAATTTATGTGAAATGTATTCCAAATTTTCTCTCAGTTGTTCTGCCACTAATGCTGCTGAGTCGGGAGGTCGCTAAAAGGAGCCAATTATTAACCTAGCTAGGTTGTTGAGTGTAACCTCCACCCATAATAATTCACAGGAACTATCCACTTCTACTTCACTACAGGATAAACTACTACAAACAGCGACGAACACTCCACCACCGGTTGCATGCAATCTATCCTTTCTTAACACCGTCTGTACCTTTGTAAAAATTTCGGCAGAATTTATCTCTGGCTTCAGCCAGCTTTCTGTACCTATAACGATTTCAGCTTCGGTTCTTTCTATCAGTGCTTGAATTTCCGGTACTTTACCAACGCAGCTT
The DNA here is from genome assembly GCF_023898315.1 of Schistocerca nitens. Lineage (NCBI taxonomy): Eukaryota > Metazoa > Arthropoda > Insecta > Orthoptera > Acrididae > Schistocerca > Schistocerca nitens. The sequence continues at coordinate 752,289,665 of NC_064618.1, read as the reverse complement.
CGACAGTTGACAATTACAATACCGATTACTGCTTGGTCCCCGCATGTCCTGACTTTGCCCCGCTCCCGTTGAGGCTGTTGCCCTTTCTGTACTTGCCCAAGGCCATCTAACCTAAAAAACCGCCCAGCCCACGCCACACAACCCTGGCTACCCGTGAAGCCACTTGTTGCGTGTAGTGGACTCCTGACCTATCCAGCGGAACCCGAAACCCCAACACCCTATGTTTGCAGTCCGCTCCATTTCCCTATGCACAATTACCAAATTACTACTTTGAACATTAGTTAATTCATTACTCTGCGGCGCTAACACACTGCTTTCGTTTTCACTGTCATTTCTCAGTTTACTTTGAAGCCTATTATTACGTTTTTCACACGCCATTATTGTCACAATATTTCACACGACAATACAGAAAAGCACAATTTGAAGAGCAAAATAACAAAACACATTAACATAGCATTGAAAATAATATCTAGTTAATTGCAAGCACAGCTGCGAAATACTTGGAGCAAATCTACATGCATGCCACAACTGTGTACAACAATGAAAAACTACAACTACAAAGGAAATTCTCTCTATAATTACGCACAAACAATAAACAAAAGCTACACTAATTACACAAACTACAAGAAAAAATCAGAAGATTCCAGTGAGGTATCCTGGCAGGGTCGCCATATGAAACGTCCCCTTTCAAAAATTATATACGTGACTGTGCTTAAACTGACATACAATATTTTTAGCGCAACGCAATCTGACTTTCAAAAATCCCTACAAATGAATGCCCCTGACTAACATTAACCTATACCTTTCACAAATCACTTACCTCACAAAAATCTTCGTTACTCGAACTACTGCAATACAGCGAGCGCCACTACTGCCAGCTAAATAAAAGATTCAAACCACGGAAGGCACTAACTACTAATAGGCATAGTTAGCAAATGAAAGATTTTTAATAGAGAACAAACAATGTATTTACCTTAATAGTGTTGCAAAATCATAATATACATAGCAGTTCATGATGTCCAGTCTTACAAATTTCAAAACTCCGCCATTTCTCTCCCCACATCCACCACTGCTGGCGGCTCACATCCAACTGCACAACTCTAAGCGCTGTTAACATCCAGCTGCCCAACACTACAATGGCGAGTATTACAACAATGCCAACCAGCCACTGACTGCACACAGCACAGCCAGTGATTTTCATACAGAGTGGTACGTGGCGTTACCAATATAAAAACCTAAACAGCCTACTTACAGCATGTATCCTCGCTAACGGAGGACATTTTGAACATTTCCTGTAACAAAGTGTTTGAAGTCACGCTTGTACGTTCTGTTGCTGTGTGTTTCCATTCCATGATTAATGTGATTTGAAGAGAAGTAATAAAATGAGCTCTAACATAGAAAGTAAGCGTTTCCGGACACATGTCCACATAACATATTTTCTTTCGTTGTGTGTGAGGAATGTTTCCTGAACGTTTGGCCCTACCTTTTTGTAACACCCTGTATACTGATAGCTCACACTTTTTTTTCTATCTTCCTCAGTGCCCAACTTTCTGCCTCAAATATGTGTATGCTGAAAATGTAGCTCATTAATAATCGTTTCTTGGTAGTCAGTGAGTCACCGACTGACGCCAGGAGTGTTCTTTTCGGGATAAGTGAGTCTTTTGCCAGGTGTATGATAGTTGTAACTTCTATTGCACTTTTACAATAATACTCGAGTCAAGCAGCAGCTCCGCGTTACTACCCTTAATATCTCACCCTATGATCTACTCTCCCTTATGATAGCATTTTGATTCTTGTTAAACCTACAGGGCTATTGTCTTCTCCCTGTGACCTTCAGTTACCAGTTACTAAACGATGTCTCTTCATATTGTGCACAAGAATATACTGATTCCTTGAAGGTTAAATTTTCTGTGTTAAATGTATGGCTTAAAGTAACATTATTACATTAATGCACTTGCGTATACCACTTGCTTAATAAATGTAATTCAGCCAACCGTCATCTAATTTCTGTACGAAAAAAGCTTATCTGTTTCCATATTTTTCTACAGATAATGTTATCATTCACGCAGTCCAAGATAACACTCGGCGGGACGATTGATGGGAAGTGCATTTTGCATTTACTATCACTGCCATCAGCCGCCACACCAAGTATCAGCTAGGACTGCGAGAATAATCACTTGCCCCGAAAACGTCATTTAGTATTTAAAATAGTACAATTTTTATGGATTTTTAGATACTCATCATGTTTCGTAATTGGTCTGTCGTTTGGCGCCTGTATTTTATGTTACGAATTGCTCCTCCTTAGATCTCCGTGATTTTCGGCTCCTAAAAGACCAATTTCTCTGGAGGAAGCTTCTTTCTTATGTAAGTGGGTCCGGCCGATCGCCAGAGGAAATCGGCGGGAGCTAACGCAATAAGCGCAGATTCGGTCCCTAACGTGATTGTCGCCTCCCTAGGCGTGGAACGCGGAAATCCAGGCCAAACGGGTGCGCCGCTTACCAGTCAATTCGAAGCCATAAACACACACTGCGCACTCAGCGGGTTCTTTTTATGGCCGACCTGAAAATCTTGTTGCTTGTGAGACAGAGGCGATCAGGACGCATCGTTACCGGTTGCTTAGCATTTATATTGAACTCCGCTTCTGGGAATCCCTCCAAAGCGGAGCCAGTCTGAAGACCGTTGGTTCCACTTCACAAAGTAATGGTCTTTCCCACCCGAGTTCCATTTTTCTCCTAGCGCAGAACACTCATTTCAAAGCTTCTTTCGAATAACGTTATAAAGCCATTCGGCAAATGAGCAGATATTTCTAAAGGATTGAGTTTTTTAATAAAAAGTTTAACGTCCCATCGTCGAATGGACACTTATTCATCGTTTGCCGTAAGTTACAATTAAGATGGAGAAACCCCGGGGATTAAAACTCAGTCAAGGTATTCATTAGACAAAAAGACGCACTATTAACGGTATAAACTCGGTCTGTACGCCGTCTATGATCTCTGACCGCTACCCACACTGATACCGAGCTTTCTCAAGTTGCGCGAAGGTAAATGTGCGCAAGACACGATTATAGCCTAGTGAGATTTGCTTTCCTCCCTGCGCTAAACTCCCGTTCTGTTCAAGGTCAGTGGTGTCATGGAACACAAAATCACTTTAAACGGTCACATCCATCATAAATCACGTCATACTGACATAACGGATGTACGTGCTTAGGTGTATGAGCAGTTATAGGACAGGCTAAACCCGGTTGGCGGTGGCGTGTTTTTTGCTGTTAGACATAGCTTAACTTGTCGCGAAATTGAAGTAGTTACTCCCTGTGAGTTAGTATGGGCCGAAGTCATTACTGGCAACCGGAATAAAATAATAATTGGATTTTACCGACCTCCCAATTAAGATGATACAGTTGCTGAAAGGTTCAAAGAAAATTTGAGTTTGACTTCAAACACGTACCCGATTCATACAATAATAGTTGGTAGTGACTTTAATTTACCTTCGATATGTTGACGAAAATACATGTTTAATTCTAGAGGTACGCATAAAATATCATTCATGTCCACAAGAACAGATACCAAGTTCATATATATATATATATATATATATATATATATATAAGGTGTTGTAGCTGCGACCGTGACGGTCACGGGGTTGAAAAGACGGAAAGCGCTGCGGGACCCGCGAAGAGACCCGCGAACAACAACTCAATGTGAGAGGACGGACACGACCAACGAAGGAAAAAACGAAGAACAACAAGTCGAACAACGGAGTCACAAGGAAACCTAACAAACACGTCCAGTCGTACACAGAACAAGTAAGTAAGCGGTCGAAAGAGAGGCGATGTGTCAACAGACGTACGCGAGATTAGGCTGGCTAGCTGACTTTTTTTTCTTTATTGTGATTTGTACACCTTATACAAAGGCGGACTGGCAGTGGATTACATCTACTGCACTCTTAAGCTACTAGCATACAATAATTGGAAAAGAAGGAGACAGAAAAGTAACAAATAGGAGGTTAAAAAACAGAAGATACAATAAATAATAAAAAACATGAAACCGTTCACAGTCGACGAAAACACACAAAAACACTGTCGGCACTGCATACAAACACCGACGATCGAGGCGGTACAAGTGAACGAGGAGTGTGGCGGCGCAAAACACTAAATCACAATCACGACGGCACAGACACTAAACAGATGGCGATGATCTCCGGCGCGCGAATGTCCACAAAGCGTGTGCGAGTCCAGGGACCTACCAAGAGGGGAGGAAGGTGGTGGAGGAGTGAGAGAGGAGAGCAGAGATGCCAATGGCAGGGGAGTTGGGGGGGGGAAGGAATAAAGGTAGGAGGGGGTGGGGAAGCCCAGAGGAGGAGGGGGGAGGAAGGGAGAGAGGGTGCCCTAAGGAAAGGGCACAGGAAGTGGGAGGGGAGGATCAAAGTTGATAGGAGGGTAGATGGAGGGGAGGAGAGCATCATCAGGGAGGGGGAGCTGGCGGAAGCCACCTTGGGAGAGGGTATGGAGAGTGGAGAGATGGAGAGCAGGTGGGACGTGGAAATACAGGCTCGGCAGCGGACAGGGGTGGGAGAGGATGGGAGAGACCAGCAGGTGAGGAGGATCGAGTTTACGGGAGGTGTAGAGGATACGTATCCGTTCGAGGAAAAGGAGGAGGTGGGGGAACGGAATAAGGTCGTACAGGATCCGCATGGTGGAGGAGAGACGGATGTGTTGGCGAGGCGAAGAGCATGGTGTTCTAGGACCTGAAGGGATTTGTAAAAGGTAGGGGGAGTGGAGAGCCAGGCTGGGTGGGCGTAGCATAGGATAGGACGAATGAGGGATTTATAGGTATGGAGGATGGTGGAGGGGTCCAGACCCCAAGTACGGCCGGAAAGGAGCTTGAGGAGTCAGAGTCGGGACCGTGCCTTGGCTTGGATCGTCTGGAGGTGGGGGATCCAGGAGAGGCGACGGTCGAGGGTGACACCTAGGTACTTAAGGGTGGACGATAGGACAACCATAGATGGTGATATAGAAATCGAGGAGGCGGAAGGAAGGGGTGGTTTTGCCTACAATGATCGCCTGTGTTTTAGAAGGATTGACCCTAAGCAACCACTGGTTGCACCAAGTGGAGAACCGGTCAAGATGGGATTGGAGAAGGTGTTGGGATCGCTGCAGGGTGGGGGCAAGGGCAAGGGAAGCGGTGCCATCGGCGTACTGGAGAAGGTGGATGGGGGTGAAGGCGGCGGCATGTCCGCCGTATACAAAAGGTACAGAAGAGGGGAGAGTACGGAACCTTGGGGCACACCGGCGGAGGGGAAAAAGTTGTAGCAATCCGTGTTGTGGATGGTAACGTAGGAAGGAAAGGAGCCGATCAGGCGGATGTAGTTAATAGGAAGGGCGAAAGTTTGGAGCTTGAAGAGGAGACCGGAATGCCACATGCGGTCATAGGCTCGTTCAAGGTCAAGGGAGAGGAAGATAGCGGAGCGACGGGAATTAAGCTGTTCGGAGAGGAGATGAGTAAGATGAAGGAGAAGGTCACTGGAAGAGAAGGACGGCCGAAAGCCACACTGGGTAACGGGAAGGAGGCAGTGCTGGTGGAGATGCTGGTGGATGCGTCAGGTTAGGATAGATTCCAGGACCTTGCTGAAGACCGCGGTAAGGCTGATGGGACGGTAGGAGACAGCGGACGGCGGTTTACCGGGTTTAAAGAACATCAGGATACGGGAAGTTTTCCACAGGTCGCTAGCTGAGCGAGAGACAGGCGCCTAAGTACGCTATCGGGGGCGCCGCTATTGGCCGCTGGAACCACGTGTTCCACTGTGGCGCCCTCACACTAAATGCAGGCCAGGAGGCGCGCGCCGCCACAGCTTACGGCTCCATGGTGGAAAGACCTCTAGGGGTCTTCGACGTCCATGACGTCTGGTGCGGATACAGATTCCGCTTCGCGCGGTACTATATAAGGCTCACCGGCCATTTGACCATCTTCTTTTCTGCAGATGCACAAACAGTGCCCGAACTCTTACGGGAATCGGCAGTAAAGCCGCGATTAATGAGTGTAACGGGCAGGGGCATTATGAATATAGTGTGGGACAATAAGTTGCGAATGTGGGTCTCACGGGAGACGTGCCAGAGATAAGTCGATGGATCATCTGGATGTCCGCCCCGATAGCTGAGTGGTCAGCGTGACGGACTGCCGTCGTAAGGGGCCCGGATTCGATTCCTGGCTGGGTCAGGGATTTTCTCCGCTCAGAGGCTGGGTGTTGTGTTCTCTTCATCATCATTTCATCTCCATCCGGCGAGCAGGTCGCCCAGTGTGGCGTCGAATGTAATAAGACCTGCACCAAGGCGGCCGGACCTGCCCTGTAAGGGGCCTCTCAGCCAATGACAACAAACGCTCATTTCATTCCCAATTAATCGACCACTGGCTACAAGCCCGAAATGTGTTTGATGATTCAATTCGCAGGCAAAATTTTGCCGGCACGGTAGCTCACCATGTTTGGTCAGAGAGCTAGTTGGCCTCTGTAATAAAAAAAAATTTAAAAAAAATAAAAAATAAAAAAAACAACTTAGTGGAAGGTTCAACAAACGAACTTGAACGGTGGCATGTGACGTCCGCAACGACGAAACACAACAATCAACAACGAACAAAATGCAAAAGAAAGATGGATAGATCATCTGCCATGTAAGCAGGTGATCCCGGGTTCGATTCCCGGTCGGGGCACGCATTTTCAACTGTCCCCGTTGACTTATATCAACGCCTGTATGCAGCTAGGGGTATTCATTTCATTGTAAATAATTTGCTGACACCGACCTACATACATTACCACGAAAAAATAAGGGGAATCAGAGCTCGTACGGAAAGATATAGGTGTTCGTTCTTTCCGTGCGCTATACGAGATTGGAATAATAGAGAATTGTGAAGTTTGTTCGCTGAGCCGGCCGGTGTGGCCGTGCGGTTCTAGGCGCTTCAGCCTGGAACCGCGTGACCGCTACGGTCGCAGGTTCGAATCCTGCCTCGGGCATGGATATGTGTGATGTCTTTAGGTTAGTTAGGTTTAAGTAGTTCTAAGTTCTAGGGGACTAATGACCACAGATGTTAAGTCCCATAGTGCTCAGAGCCATTTGAACCATTTTTTTGAAATAAAATTAAATTAAAATCATTGAATCAAAATAGCCTTGCCTTTGCCTTTGCCGCCCAAAAACGCGTTGATCAACAAAATCATTACCAAAACGGCGATGGTTGTATTTTTTTAAAAAAATTTCCCTAACTTCTATCATTATAGAGCTCGAATTGCGAAACATCGCCCAATGTGGTCAAGTCAGTGGGTCTCAGTTATGGACGTCCAAGCCAAATGCATCCTGTATCCCCCGCCCCTTTCGTCCAAAATGCAATTATGCTATTGTAATATTATAATAACTGAGCCTGGAATTCCATGCACCACTACATCTTAAAATAAGCATGCGTTCAGGCACAATCAAACGACCAAACAGCCGCAGTTAAAGGACAAACATGGGATATCGGATTTCCGTCTTTTGCTGTCATTTTATTTTATTTTAAATCAATATGCAGCAACTAGATTTTTCTCATTCTTCAGCAGCCAAGGTACCCTTGCTCCTTGAGACGCTGAATTGAATTAAAGCAAATAAGTGGATTCGAAGAGGCGAGGTGGTTCGAACCCATCTGCTTGACAACTTTGAGAATGGTCTTCCGTGTTTCTTTCCCATTTTCAGTTTAGGTAAATGCTGGGATTGATCCCTCATTATGGGCCACGGCCCATTCCTTCCGAATTCCTTTCTTCCCTGACAGAATTCAGTTCCTCTAAAGACGCAGCCTCTCTGCTTAACTGAAAAGAGCTGCATCAAATGCTAGTCGAACATCTCTTTGGAGAGTCCCTACACTAAATGTCATACGATAAAGAATAATTGCCGAAATTCTTCTTATTTAGGCTCACGTATTTTTGTGCTGGGACATTCTTTAATGCAAAAAATTACTTTTCTACTTTGCAAGAAACTACAGATGCCTACTGAAATGGCGAAATTTGGGAAGTGTAAGACTTAATAGTTCCAGATTATTTGCATTTTCGCTACCTGAAATTGTTCTAGCTTGTCTGTCGAACAGAACAGAGTCAGATTGTTTTATTACAACAGTCTTGTCGGTAATAGTGACGGTGTCCCAAAAAATTCGATCTCATCGATTCCTGATCACTGTCTCTTTCAAATCCATGTTGAAAGAATAAGAGTGTGAAATGGCTTTGGAGGATGGAGGGACATTGGAGCATGACTTCTGCTTAGTTATTTGCCAAAACACAGTACTCGCACGTAATGAGATTATTTTTCTTCTTGCTGAAGACACCGAGAGCATTGTTAAATCAAATGGTTTGACATTCTTTCTGGAAATTCCGATTTTATGGAGGAAAACTCAGAAAATTCACTATTATGCACAATACCGTAATATTATGCGCTTAAGGCAGAAAAAGGTGATTAATACGGGTGATTAAAGTGTAAAATATGTCACAGTAAGTTAAAAAGAATCAAAATATGCAATATCCATGAATTTACTTGCTATAAGGTCAAAATATGCAACCACGCATGGAAAGACTGCGGTTATATTTTATTATTAGGCTATGAAAAGAATAATACCATAGTTTGCGAAATGTAAATAACATACACAAAAAACATGGATTTGCATGGAGACCCTGGCTTTAATAATAATTATAACCAAAGTAAGTTTTGTTGCAGGTTACACTGTAATTGTGTTAATTTTTGTATCTTGTCTGCATTCGTCTATCATCCATGAATTTTAAGTACCATTTCTGCAATTCAGATAAGTAAATGAAAAATTCAACAACTGACTGTATAACGAAAAATCCAGGAGGAAAAAAGATTTCCCAAGATATATGAATAATCATCTGTTGTCAAAGTACCTACACAGATAAAGAAACAAGCTGAAAGAGATAACCATCCAAGCGACCTCTCCTGAAGCGTATTATAGAAGAGCAGTACTGTTGCCAGTATTAGGTAGACTCATTTAAAATCTGGAGAAGAAGTTTAATTGAAATAAGGATTTGCCCGCATCTCGTGGTCGTGCGGTAGCGTTCTCGCTTCCCACGCCCGGGTTCCCGGGTTCGATTCCCGGCGGGGTCAGGGATTTTCTCTGCCTCGTGATGGCTGGGTGTTGTGTGCTGTCCTTAGGTTAGTTAGGTTTAAGTAGTTGTAAGTTCTAGGGGACTTATGACCACAGCAGTTGAGTCCCATAGTGCTCAGAGCCATTTTTGAAATAAGGATTTCTTACCTCCAAGAGCCTGTTTGAATCTATAAGCTCCACGATACTTACACTGCGTGTGAACTGCCGAACTAGTTGCTCATGACAATTTTCGGTAAACGTGTTCAAAACTACTTCACAAGACTGTCTGTCTGTACCCCCTTCAATGAATACTTAAACATCCCAGTCTATACTCGGTAGGTTAAACTGATCTGGATATTTATGCACAACCGACCATAGATTTTCTTTGAATGGCTCTAGAAGTCATGGAAGAGTCGAGTGGTGAGCTATAAATGATTTTTCTATTCAATGAAGAGTGCAGTAAAGTACATGAAGTCAGGGACTTCACTAGTATGAACTGAGAGGAAAACTTTTCTTTTATTACTGGTTGAAAATATGTCATTAACTTAAAAACTATGTGAAGAATATCTAAAATGTACATGTCGTGTGAGTGGGGCCTCCAGTCGGGTAGACCGTTCGCCGGCTGCAAGTGTTTCGATTTGACGCCACTTCGGCGACTTGCACGTCGATGGGGATGAAATGATGGTGATTAGGACAACACAGTACCCATTCCCTGAGCGGAGAAAAATCTCCGACCCAATCGGGAATCGAACCCGGGCCCTTAGAATTGACATTCTGCCACGCTGACCACTTTTTTTTTTCCTCTCATTTTGTTCCGTGCATTTGTTCGGCGCGGATGTCCCAGGACACCGGTCCCAGTTCAGTATTGAACCGTTGACTCCGTTTTTTTTTTTTTTATTACAGAGGGCAGCTAACCCACTGACCGAACGCGCTGAGCTACCGTGCCGACACCACTCAGCTACCGGGGGCGGACTGAAGAATACCTGAAAGTAGCATTTACAAGATTCCGTGGTGTCGCACTAAGTTCCACTTCCAGTTTGGATTCTCTCTGACCCAGTACCAGCCTGCTAGGATATTTACTACACCAGCCCGCCCTGATTTGACGAGTGGGGAATGAAAGATTGAAAAATAACTAAGACTGCTCGACATGTACCGAACAGAAATCCTACACACATAAGGTCTTAGCTTTATTATCCACGGTTCCTATCACAGTACTTTACCCTTAACAGCCTCAATAGTCAACCGATCTCATACTTTTATCAGTCAAGATCCATGAAATTCGTCACAGTACACTGAGGTGAAAGAAAGCATGGGACAGCGCTTTGCGTATATACATATGGCGGAAGTATCGTGTACAACAGGCATAAAAGAGCAGTGCTATTGCGGAGCTGTCATTTGTACTAAGGTGATTCACGTGAAGAGGTTGCCGACGTGATTACTGTCGCACGACGGGAATTACCAGAGTCTGAACGCGGAATGGTATTGGAGCCAGACGTATGGGACACTCCTATTTACAAATCGTTAGAAAATACAACATTCCGAGGTCCACAGTGTCAAGAGTGTGCTGAGAATAGCAAATCTGAGGCATTTCCTCTCATCACGGGCAACGCAGTAACCGACGGCCTTCACTTAACAAGGGAAATCAGCTGCAATTTCATAGAGTTCTCAGTGCTAACAGATAAGTAACACTGCGTCAAATAACAGCAGAAATCAATGTGAGACTTACGACGAATGTATCCGTTAGGACAGTGCAGGCCCCTGCAAACACTACACAGTGATGGGTTACAGCGTTCAGAAGTGCTGGATCTGTGATGAAAAAGAGACCTACTGGTCTTCCTCGCTCTGTCCAGACCGCAGAAAACGTAGAGAAGGAACGGCAGTTCTTGCTAGTCCGAAATGATCTGTTAGGCGACATGCTGTATCGCAGGGTATGTGACATCGTTCACTTCATATAGTGTCCCTTTTGAAATATTCATGCCGTTATATTTGTAGTACATAATAAAAGGACTCTGAATAATATTATATGGACATAAACGACAAATTAATTATGAAAATGTATGAGATTAGCTTCAAAGAAAGACTATATCGATTGCAATGTAATAAAAGGACGTTATTTATATTAGACGAGATCGTAGAGCATAACGTTCTCTAAACTAACATTACTACCTTTGTCATTATGTATAACATAAAAAAGATATTTAAAATCACTTCGAGTCAGATCAATTCTTCTGCCGTATGTAAGGTACGCTTGCTATTGTAGAGCGGTAGCTTTTGTTCTATTGGTTCTCGTACGTAGCGAATAATTCAAGTGTGTATTCTGTGCTTAGTGGAAATATATTTACAAAAAGTGAGTGCATTGTGTTACTTAAAGAACCCATGCAAACAATTCTTCCTGAATTAATTATTGCAAGAAGTTATTTAGCATTTGTTCAGCCTCTGCGAAGCGAGCAGCGGTGATCTATGACTGGCAACAATTGGCCGCCATTACGCGGCGTATTTAAGTCCCTTTTTTTTTTTTTTTCTTTGCCTACCATATCACCTCAGCCGGAGCAGGAGGAATCATTTCACGTTATTCAATTAACTAAAGTGGAAAGCTTCACTAACTTTAATTCGTCAAAAAATGCATACTTTCAAAGACACGATTTATTCTAAGACAGTGACCTTAGCCTGCATTACATTTCGCCGAAAGGCTGGTTCAAATGGCTTTGAGCACTATGGGACTTAAATTCTAAGGTCATCAGTCCCTCTAGAACTTAGAACTACTTAATCCTAACTAACCTAAGGACATCACACACATCCATGCCCGAGGCAGGATTCGAACCTGCAACCGTAGCGGTCGCGCGGTTCCAAACTGTAGCTCCTAGAACCGGTCGGCCACGCCGGCTGGCTTCGCCAAAGCATTTGAAGTAATTTGTAGGGAGGCTGGCGCTCATTCGAAACATAATTTAATATTTAACTTTGGCCACCTACAAATCAATACATATATATTTATTATATTATCCCTTTCTTGTGTTTCACTTAATAATAATAATAATTAATAACCACAGAAAGGAAGGAAAAATATATTCATAGCATCTCAGGTGATGATGATTTACAAAATAATAATTCTCCCACAGCTAAGTCCAACGGATTTTGTACAGCAAAGAGAATGCTGTGGCATAATAGACACTATTCTCAGAGAAGATGCAGATGTCCCAGTATTCATGAGTCATTAAGCCCATTGTCGTCTGGATGGTTATGTTAATACACAAAACTGTCGGTACTGGGTGTCGGGGTATCTTCATGAATTACAGCAAAAACATCTCCACAATTCAAAAGTAACAGTGTGGTGTTGTATCTCCAAGATAGGAATTATTAAATGGTTCAAATGGCTCTGAGCACTATGGGACTCAACTGCTGTGGTCATCAGTCCCCTAGAACTTAGAACTACTTAAACCTAACTAACCTAAGGACATCACACACACCCATGCCCGAGGCAGGATTCGAACCTGCGACCGTAGCAGCAGCGCGGCTCCGGACTGGAGCGCCTAGAACCGCACGGCCACCGCGGCCGGCTAGGAATTATTAGACGTTACTTTTTTGAAGAGGGAGGAACTGTAGTTGCTATGACATCAGTGCGCTACATCGAAATGATAAACAACTTTCTTCGTACGGAACTTGAAAGGCATCTAGTGAACATGAGAGAAATGTATTCCGACAGGATTGTGCCACAGCTCACATGGCGAGAACATCTGTGGAAGCTATCAGTTCAATAACCTTTACCAACAGCCGTATACTTTAGGTTAGTTCATTTTATTTTATTTCGAACTCACCCAGTTTCGGCAATTCAATCTGCCATCTTCAGGCCCCATAAGCTATTCTCCAATCAACGAGCTTATCGTATAGCGCCATAAAACTGGATACCGTGAATCCCAATCGTTGTGCAACTGATTCATACGAAAGTTGCACTGCGTAGTTATTCACACATACGAGGGCTATTCGGAAAGTAAGGTCCGATAGGTCGCGAAATGGAAACCACGGTAAAAATCAAAAATGTTTTATTTGCAACAGTTAGATACACCTTGCAGCTACTTATCTCCATAGTCGCCGACCCGACTTAGACGTGTATCGTAGCGTTGTACCAACTTTCCAATACCCTCGCTATAGAAGGCAGCCGCCAGTGCTCTCCGCCAATTCTCTACGCTGGCCTACGGCTCGTTGTCTTGTGCCGAAATGTTGTCTTCATAACCAGCGGTTCATGTGACCAGAGCTGAAACTCAGAGGGAGACAATTACGGGCTGTATTGTGGGTAATCTCACATTTCCATTTGAAAACGATGCAGGAGCATCTTCATTGCCCCTGCAGAATGCGGCTGAGAATTGTCTTGAAGAAGAAACAGCACGACAGCTATGTAATGTTAGCTGCATAGCTTCAGGAGAAATTTCTCACCAGGCCCTCGTACTTGGCGGCAGACACTATTTTCTAGACATCTTTACGCACTCACTGCGAGCTCAGAAATGAGAAGAGCGACGTGATGCTAACTGGGGTTATACTACAGACACTACCCAACACATCTGTGCAAAGCTTTATCGGATTTTCATAGTCGTTTCCATTTCGTGACCGATCGGACCTTACTTTCCGAATAGCCCTCGTATATATTATGCTGTCCATATATACAGTGTGAGGCACGTAAGATGTTACTCCACTTTCATTTCGTTAACCGTTACGGATATCGAAACGAGTTGTTCGACAAATACTACAGTACAACGAAAAACTTGCCAACGTTGCAAATTTCACTTTTTTTCACTCGATAGCTAGTTTCGCGCCTGGACTCAGTTTTAAATCATAGTAACGTAGTCAAAAATGGTATTTCCGAAAGTACTAAAATCGTGTCAAAAATGTGCAAACGAACTGTTACAGAGCACACAGATAAAAAAAAGTTAAATTTGCAACTCCGGCTGGTTTTTCGTTGTACTGATTAACAGAAATTTGCTCACCCACAGCTATACCATCATGCTGGAAGTTCGTAAATTTTAAAGCGTCGAGGGACATGTATGTTTTTGTTTGGTTAATGTTTTTAACGCTGGTATCAACTGAGATATTGAAGTAAGCACGTTTTTTAAATGGAACCGTATACTTTTCATAACCGCACTCGACAGCTCTTGAAAAGGCTATTACAATTTTACAGCGTTTGTTAACGTTGGCGTTGAAAGCTATCGTAAAAATTCGAGAAATGTCCTAGAATGTAAGAGCACGGTGGCCGGAAACGGAGTTTGCAGTGCAAACACTGACAAGCGGGCGTCTCGGAACAGGCTGCGTAGCTTTATTCCGTAAGGCAGGCCAGAGCTACGAGAATGGAGCTTTATTTCCCCTTCAACCAACTCATGATCTACATACAGGTTCACATACGTATATTGTAACCTCCCCGTGAGAAATTTAGAAAGTCAATGATTACAGAAATGGTGCCAAATGTTGACTTCCCACAAAAGTGAAAAATAAAAATTAGCCAAGCGTAACCTCCTTGCAAAATTAAAGAATAATAATGGCCCAAATGTAAACTCCCCACAAAATATCGTTAAGGGATGAAGATTGATCACAAACCCACAATAACATTAATTAAATAATGAACCATGAACTGAATGTAACAACTCAACAGCAATAATTAAGCCTGACAAATTTTATAAGGACAGCAGCGCTGACCTACGGCCCTGTGAAATAGTTAAACCAAAATTCTTACCTCAGTAAAACTGCATCTATATCTGCTCTTATTTTTCGGCATAGCTTCGTGCAATGCTGGCTTAAATTTAATTTTGATTCTTGGAGGGAATGCATAGGAAATATTATTTAGCTTGAAATGAATCTTTTTCTTTCAATGAGTTACTTTATAAAAAGCTATTATTGGGGCATCATTTTGAACAAATTAATTACAATTAACATACGTTATTAGCTGAGCGCAATGCTGCTTCATTACCTTCTACAGTAATATACATATCGTCCACCACATTCCTGACCAGACTCGTGGGCAGAGCACACCGCGGACGCATGCCGACTCGCTACACACTAGCACTGACTGGGTACAACTATCCAACTGTCTACTCCCTCTGCCGACTCGCCACACACTAACTCTCGCGCGGTCAAGCGCAGACTAGCCACGATAAATAACTCTCTGGTCAGAGATTCTGTCATGCCTCGCCATCGCTGGTAATGAATACATATGAAATGTACGCGTTTCAATATTGCGTATGGATATACGACATAGGCTAGAATCTAGCGATTTGGCAACCACCCAAATCACATAACATAAATTTTGTCTTCCAGAACAATAACTTTGTCCTTTATTTAAGCATACGTTCAAGTTGTTGACTATGGACTGAAACTAACATCTGCAATCACCATTCGAAAGAACGCTGAACAGATGTAATTACTGTGGATGATTTGGTAAAGCATGCAATGGCGATTCGACAATACATATCGCCTGGCGTAGCTGGGGCTTCATCATAGACTGCATGGTTGAGTGCTCCTCGTAATAAAATATTGAAAGGAGTCAGATCGGGGGACCTGACAGGCCATTTGAGAACAAAATGTTGTCGTATCTAACGTCCAGGAAATTTCCCTTTCAGTATTTGAGCTGTAAAACGGTCGAGTAAGCTGGACAACCGTCGTGTTGCAGCCACGTACACTGCCGAATATCCAGTGGTAGCTGTTCTAGAAGAACTGACAGAATGTTCGTCAGAAATTGTAAGTACGAATGTCCATTTAGAGCGCCATAGATGTTTACGCTCCACGGCTGTTGATGTTGCCAGTGTTGATTTTCAGCTGCCCAGTAGTGTATGTTATCCGAATTTTCATTAGCGTGGTTAGTGAAAATTGCTTCGTCGGTCCAGACGACGCGTTGCAAAAACGTTGGGTCATCTCTTAATTTCTGAAGGGCAAAGAAACAAAATTTTGTACGACGTTCGAAATCACGCTCGTCGATGGCCTGATGTAATGGCAAATGATAGGGATGGAAATTCTGTCGATGCAGAATGCGAATGGTACTGTCTGGCTGATTCCACATTCCGTGCAACATGTCTTACCACTGTACGAGTTCATTACCTTCGTGACCATAACAACTTCTTCGTGTTCTCTGTCAATTTCAGTCTTCTCTCTTGCCCTCTTTTTGACGTTCAAGCAGCCTGTCCGCTGTAGCGTCTTAATAATGCGTTCAGTTGCCTGGTGCGTAGGGGACTGACGATCCGGTTAGATAACCCTATATCAATGTATTGTTTTTACGGCATTTCTCTCACGTTAACCACATAAAAGTAGTATATCGAACATCACCTGTTCATGTCTGCACGCAACGAATGCTGAAGCAAAAATAAGCGGCCTGCAATGCAGACACGTAAATAGGCAAATATGTTGAAATTCTGACACAACGTAGCAAGGGAACTCTGCTTGGCGGTGTTTGCACCGCTAATTACGATTCAGTCTACCGTACTCTCAAATTTTAGGAAATTTCTCGAATTTTTGAAGACAGGTTTCAACACCATCGTTAACAAACGCTACATCACTGCAACTGTCTTCTCAAGAGCTATCGCCTAAAAATACATACTTGCTTCAATACCTCCGTTCATACCAACGCTGAAAACATTAACCAAACATAAATAAACGTTCCGCTCGAGGCTCTAACATTTGCCGAAAACCGTGTTTCTACATGTGTAACCGTGCTTCCTTCGTTCCATTTTCTGCTTATATTTTACGAGGGATTATACGTAAGTAATCGGTTTTTTTTTTTCAAACATACTACCGGGTAACTTTACTAAAAGATTCATTAACTTTACCTAATATCACATTTATAAATGGCACATGTACAGGGTGATTCAAAAAGAATACCACAACTTTAGGAATTTAAAACTCTGCAACGACAAAAGGCAGAGCTAAGCACTATCTGTCGGCGAATTAAGGGAGCTATAAAGTTTCATTTGTACATTTGTTCGCCTGAGGCGCTGTTGACTAGGCGTCAGCGTCAGTTGATGCTAAGATGGCGACCGCTCAACAGAAAGCTTTTTGTGTTATTGAGTACGGCAGAAGTGAAGCGACGACAGTTGTTCAGCGTGCATTTCGAACGAAGTATGGTGTTAAACCTCCTGATAGGTGGTGTATTAAACGTTGGTATAAACAGTTTACAGAGAATGGGTGTTTGTGCAAAGGGAAAAGTTCTGGACGGCCGAGAACGAGTGATGAAAATGTAGCACGCATCCAGCAAGCATTTGTTCGCAGCCCAGGAAAATCGACTCGCAGAGCTAGCAGAGAGCTGCAAATTCCACAATCAACTGTATGGAGAGTCCTACGAAAAAGGTTAGTTATGAAACCTTATCGTCTGAAATTGGTTCAAGCACTGTCTGCAGCTGATAAGAATAAAAGAATCGATTTCTGTGATTTTATCCTTGCTCAAATGGAAACAGATGAATCTTTCGTTTCAAAGATTGTGTTTAGTGATGAAGCAACTTTCCACACTAATGGGAAAGTCAACCGTCACAATGTCTGTATATGGGGCACTGAGAATCCGCGGGAAACAACTCAGTATGAACGTGACTCGCCTAAGTTGAACGTTTTCTGTGCCATTTCAGCCAATAAAGTTTTTGGTCCCTTTTTCTTCGAAGGTGCTACTGTTACTGGACTACAGTATCTGGAGATGTTAGAGAATTGGCTGTTCCCTCAGCTCGAACAAGAAGCACAACAATTCATATTTCAGCAGGATGGAGCGCCACCACATTGGCACTTATCTGTCCGTAACTACCTGAACGTCAACTACCCGAGGCGATGGATCGGCCGCCAGGCAGCCCGTGACAGAGCACTTCATCACTGGCCTCCAAGAAGCCCTGCTCTTACCCCCTGCGATTTTTTCTTATGGGGGTATGTTAAGGATATGGTGTTTCGGCCACCTCTCCCAGCCACCATTGATGATCTGAAACGAGAAATAACAGCAGCTATCCTAACTGTTACGCCTGATATGCTACAGAGAGTGTGGAACGAGTTGGAGTATTGGGTTGATATTGCTCGTGTGTCTGGAGGGGGCCATATTGAACATCTCTGAACTTGTTTTTGAGTGAAAAAAAAAACCTTTTTTAAATACTCTTTGTAATGATGTATAACAGAAGGTTATATTATGTTTCTTTCATTAAATACACATTTTTAAAGTTGTTGTATTCTTTTTGAATCACCCTGTATTATTTGAACATTTCACATGTAATACATTTGGTTTTCCCACATTGCCTATAAACTTTAAACAAGTCAGTCTATTCGGATAGAATTTGAAACTGTTCAGTCTATCTGAACCCACTAAGTTGGTAACTCTTCTGCTTGTCCGAAGCCAATAATGCGTGTCCACTTGTTCAACGCAGTTGTTCGATCACGCCCACCTGGTGCGGTGTGTGTAAGGTGCTTGCCTGCAGCCTCGTACATCTTTCGTTAATAATGGTAAATTTCCTTAGAGACATGGGAAAATCTTGAGCATGTGTACCCGACACACTACTTTGTAGCAAGAGAGTATATGACAGTTATTTTGACTTGTCTCTCAGGCGGCGGGCTATTTTCAAATGATGACAACACCATTACTGCAAAACAAAACAGATTTTGTTGTAATCTCTTATCGATGTCTATTTTCTTGACTGCAAAACCTGAAAGTTATTGCAAGTAACATTATCTCACTTGTTAATGCAAGTCGCAATATATGACCAAAAATACATAGTACATTTACAACAGAGAAACAATGGTTTCTTGTAGAAAAAAAATGCTCAGTTTTAAACGTGTCAAGCACAGTTTTTTATACTTGTTCAGATTTCTTATGCTAAACCCGGTAATTTTATTGTCAATATTGAAATTGACAACGCTTTTAAAGGTCTTTACTTGAAGCCAACGATGCAGAACATTTAAAAATGTTAAACGCTGATTTTGAAACACTAGTTTCAGTTTAGTGTTTTTCTACGACTTCTGTGTTAATTCTCTGATCTCCGGTACAACATACACGCTTAAGAAATTTCGCGCTCGTACTCTAGTAAAAACTTACCCTTTCGTTGATTTTTCGTTTTGTCATGGTAACTTCCGTTCTGGCAGTCCCTTCCTGTAGATCCAAATAGCGGACTATGGAGACATATATTGCTAAGGCATAGTCCATGATGATAGTTTTGCGCTAAAGGCCGAATTTCCTGTGACTAAACATTATGTTTATTTAAGGTAGTGATTTGTACTATCTTTTGTGCATCGGCTTGCCACTGATGACTAGTATCCTTCCACGTTTAGGGGCACTTTCCCATCCCTTAGACAAAATGGTGCCCTGAACCTCTATCTGCTTCTCCGCCCTTTTTTGACAATGGCCTTGGCAGAACGAGGACGACTTCTTTCATTTGAAATTTAACGAGCGGCTGGGATCGAAACCAGACCAGGACCTTTCTATTCGCAAAGCACCCCCTTAGACCAGATTCTTATTATTTACTTGTGTACCACCATGTTTAGAGATGAAATTGTTTGCGAAATATTGATTGCGGGGCTGAACAACACTACACTGCCCTCAAATTACCCTTAACAGCAGCGAGAAGTTGGAAGGGTGAGTTGTGCATGAGCAATGTCGGAAATCACTTTAGTAGGAGGTCAATGGATTATATAAAAGATATGATACTGAGTTCCCAGAATCAGGGTTGAAAGGAGATAATGATGGTGTTAATGGTTATTTGTGTTACTACTTACTGGTGTTGTATTATTTCTTTGCTGTAAATGGTAAAATAATGGCCTGTCTACGCTCCTCTCCTTATACTGTCAGTGTTTCTTAAAATATCAACAATGAACCAAAGAAGTTTATTCTTGCACGTATTAAATGGATCTTGATCTTGATTTACTGTATGTGGAGGACTATGGATAGCGCTAATTAACATTTTATGTGGCTTCTACTATGATCACTAACCACATTTTAAATTGAGAAAAACATACTTCCTTCTCTCATCAACAAATCTCGAGGTGTGAACAAAATATCTCAGCTCTAAACTGTCCAGAATATTAATCAGAAATGCATCACACCGCCCATTCGGCGTTCGAGGAATTCTACTTGTATTCCAAACTATAAGTAACTGGAACCTTAATGCTATTTAACTCTTATGGCGATAGGATGTAACGCGGTGAATGTATTTCAGAATTCAACTATAACATTTATTTTTACACAGTGTTCATTAAGAAACACAAGTACAACTCAGTACAAATACACTGAAGGGCCGAAGAAACTGATATAAGCATGCGTATACGTAAACAGACAGAACACGGCGCTGCGGTCGGCAACGCTTATGTAAGACGACAAGTGCCTGGCGCAGTTGCTAGATCGGTTACTGCTTTTACAATGGCAGATTATCAAGATTTAAGTGAGTTTGAATGTGGTCCTATAGTCGGCGCACGAGCGATGGGACACAGCATCTCCGAGGTAGAGATGAAGTGGGGAATTTCCCATAAGACCATTTCACGAGTGTACTGTCACTTTCAGGAATCCGGTAAAACATTAAATCTCCGACATCACTGCGGCCGAAAAAAGATCCTGCAAGAACGGTTCAAATGGCTCTGAGCACTATGGGACTCAACTGCTGAGGTCATTAGTCCCCTAGAACTTAGAACTAGTTAAACCTAACTAACCTAAGGACATCACAAACATCCATGCCCGAGGCAGGATTCGAACCTGCGACCGTAGCGGTCTTGCGGTACCAGACTGCAGCGCCTTTAACCGCACGGCCACTTCGGCCGGCTGCAAGAACGGGACCAACGATGACTGAAGAGAATCGTTCAACGTGGCAGAAGAGAAATCCTTCCGCAAGTTGCTGCAGGTTTTAATGCTGGACCACCAACGAGGGTCAGCGTGCGAACCATTCAACGAAACATCACCGATATGGGCTTTCGGAGCTGAAGGCCCAGTCGTGTACCCTTGATGACTGCACCACATAAAGCTTTACGCCTCGCCTGGGCCGTCAACACCGACATTGGACTGTTGATGACTGGAAACATGTTGCCTTGTCGGACGAGTCTCGTTTCAAATTGTATCGAGCGGATGGACTTGTACGCGTACGGAGACAGCCTCATGAATTCATTGACCTTGCGTGTCAGTAGGGGACTGTTCAAGCTGGTGGAGGCTCTGTAATGCTGTGGGGCGTGTGCAGTTGGAGTGATATGGGATCCCTGATATGTCTACATACGATTCTGACAGGTGACACGTACGTAAGCATCCTGTCTGATCACCTGCATCCATTCGTGTCCATTGTGCATTCCGATGGACTTGGGCTATTCAGGCAGCACAATGCGACACTCCACAAGTCCCGAATTTCTACAGAGTGGCCCCAGAAAGATTCTTCTGAGTTTAAATACTTTCGCTGGCTACCAAACTCTCCAGACATGAACATTACGGAAATTATCTGGGATTCCTTGCGACGTGCTGCTCGGAAGATATCTCCACCTCCTCGTACTCTTACGGATTTATGGACAGCCCTGCAGGATTCATGATGTCATTTCCCTCCAGCACTACTTCAGGCATTAGTCTAGTTTATGTCACGTCGTGTTGCGGCACTTCTGCGTTCTCGTGGGAGCCCCACACTATAATAGGCAGGCGTACCAGTTTCTTTGTCTTTCAGTGCAGTATAGACTTCAACTGCGTGTGTCTGTATACGGAGTTGGTTTACTCGAACTACGTCCATAAAACGGCCGACTGTCGTACAAATCATATCTACCTGCCGTTTGGACTGAGTAACTGAACATATTAGATAAAATATCGGCACTCTCTTTTACAGCGTAGTGCCAGAGGTGGAACAAGCCACCTGCTCGATACTGTTTGTGACTTCCTACGCTAACAGTTTCGCATGGAGCTGAGTCATTTTACGAGGGTCACTCCAAAAGAAATGCACACTATTTTTTCAATCCATCTTTTATTCTACATGTTCGAAAGTTTTACAGTGTGTAGATACATTCTTTAGGAACAATATTTTCATTTCTCCATATAATTTCTGTCCCTCTCAACTGCCTTATGCCATCTTGGAACCAGCGCCTGCAGACCCGCACGGTAAAATTCTGGACCAACCTGTTGGAGCCACTGTTTGACAGCTTGCACAAGGGAGTCATCATCTTCAAACCTTTTTCCACGAAGAGAGTCTTTCAGTTTCCCAAAGAGATGATAGTCACATGAAGCCAGGTCAGGACTGTAAGGCGGGTGTTTCAGTGTTGTCTATCCGAGTTTTGTGATCGCTTCAATGGTTTTTTGACTGACATGTGGCCGTGTATTGTCGAGCAACAGCAAAACATCCTGGTTTTGCCGATGTGGTCGAACACGACTCAGTTGAGCTTGAAGATTGTTCAGTGTCGTCACATATGCATCAGAATTTATGGTGGTTCCACTTGGCATGATGTCCACAAGCAAGAGTCCTTCGGAATCGAAAAACACCGTAGCCACTACTTTTCCAGCAGAAGGTGTGGTTTTGAATTTTTTTTTTTTCCTTGGGTGAATTTGCATGATGCCACTCCGTTGATTGCCTCTTCGTCTCTGATGAAAAATGATGGAGCCATGTTTCATCACTTGTCACAATTCTTCCAAGAAATTCATCTCCACCATTCTCCTACTGTTCCTGTTTTAACGCCAACACTTTCAGCATTCTGCAAACACTTCCTTCCCCTAACCCAACGTAGCGTGACAATTCGTTCACTGTGATGCGTCTGTCAGCAGTCGCCAATTCGTCTCTCTGCACATTGTCTGGAGTGTGTGCAGTACGAGGCCTGCCGCTGCGAGGACAGTCCTCAATATTGCCGTACCCGCTTTCATCGCGTAACCTGCTTGCCCACCGACTACCTGTAGTGCGATCGACAGCAGCATCTCCATACACCTTTTTCAGCCTGTTGTGGATGTTTCCCTCTGTCACAGTTTTCACAGCACAGGAATTCTATGACAGCACGTTGCTTCTGACGAACGTCAAGTGTAGCAGCCATCTTGAAGACATGCCGTGACGGCACCGCTCAAGGAAACAGGTTGAACTAAGTTTGAAAACAAGAGAGAAGGATTGTATCTACACACTGTAAAGCTTTCACACATGTGGAATAAAAACTGTATTTTTACAAAATTAGTGTGCATTTCTTTTGGAGTGACCCTCGTACCTTGACTGCTGCCTGCAACATGCCGCTCCTGGCTCGCTACTCAAACTGCCTTGTCTCTGCCGATGGTATGTCGCCAAAAGTATGTTGCCAAAACGTAAGCACTCGCTCACGGACGGCCCCGGACCCTATAGTCCTCACTTGAGAGTGCACATGATGGAAAAGCACCACTGGCTTTCACATTCACTATTAATTACACACATAATGTACAGATTGCAGTGTTCCACAGGAAACAAATCACTTGTATGAAGACAACAGTAATCCACAATAGGCCCACAGCATTTCGAGTACTGCAGAGAAGCACTTTTCTCAAACATGTCGCTTCCACTACTCACTACTGCGTCTCCCCCACACGTAGAATTCTCAGACGCGTCTCCTTACGCCGCCCGCTTGACAACTACAGAGAAAATCTACGTCTTCTTCCTTCTACACGATATTTCGGCACCACCTCGGTTCATGTACCAATAGCGGTATTAATGCGTTTTATTCCAACCAGTGAGGACATTTCCTTCTGACACAACTTCTCAGCAGGTCCACGCGTCTCTTTCCAAATCCAGTCAAACCAAAATATTACTAAGCGAATATGAAAGACGGCTAGCAGAAAGCCTGGCGTCTTTCAAAGGGACCGACAGTCGTACATTATAGCAGCCTAAAAAAATGAATGACTCACTTCGACGTCGAATCATAGCACTTGTTGCGTGAGATGTGCGTTG
Organism: Schistocerca nitens; assembly: GCF_023898315.1. Taxonomy (NCBI): domain Eukaryota; kingdom Metazoa; phylum Arthropoda; class Insecta; order Orthoptera; family Acrididae; genus Schistocerca; species Schistocerca nitens. The sequence goes on along the minus strand of NC_064618.1, from coordinate 752,265,727 downwards.
GTACTGTAGGGAAGCAGCCTACTCACGCTGTAGTAAATTCACATCAGTCTTTCCATTGTGTGCCAGCCAGTCCGCTGTAACTAGCTCTGACGTCATAAATGTTGCGCAATACTTTAAAAATCAAATAAATAACCTAAAACATTTCTAGCATGTCAGGAGTAATACTAAATTAATATGTATTGAATATCAGTTCGATAACTTTAACCATTTTCGAAATTTGGACGTTTTTCTGTAAAAATCATTGGCGCAACAGAAAAGAGCTAGAAAGTTAAAAATTTATATTTAGATTCATCTTTCATAATAATTTAATAAAAACAGTACTTTGGATTTCACAAATTAAAATTTTACTGTAAATTAATGATTTTATGGTTTTTGTCTTAAAATTTAAGGAAGCAAGATAGATTAAGTAGGCTAATAAATAAGGCTAGGATGTTTATATTTAAGTAGAATGGAGATCCGCTATAACCATAAAGATGTGACAAGTTTCATTTGAATGACTATAAAACTATAGCGATAGCGTATCTCCAAAGGGCCAGTTCAGAGCTCGTCTACTGCGTGCAGTGTAATTAAATTAATTCTCTCGCCCAAAATAATTAACTTAGCCACGTCAAACTTTTATTATGATTACTTTCCTGTGTGCTGAATGCACATTTAAATTAAGAGCTTCATCGGCCATCAGCAAAAGAAGCTATGATTTATTCGGTAACCTAAAGTGGTGCATTACTAGTCCAGCGGCTAGTCGGGAGAGCCGATTTGATCAGGCGTTCCCTTAGCCGTCCGCACCGCGGCTATATATATAAGAACGCTGCGCGAGGAAGGAAGGCCCCAGTTCTCTCCAGACGCTGAATAGCACGCTATCTGTGTCGGGAGTCGCGTCGCGTCGGTATCATTGCTACAAACAGCCTCGGATGCCGTATTAAGTTACTCGGGATACGTGTAACCATGAAATTATTTTCGAGTGAAGTGTTAATTCTAGGTTGACTTTAATTATCGATCTTCAGTTTGCGTATTGTCGTATTTTCACGTGCCGCCGCGGGACAAACATTCTACCATTATTTAGCGTGGTGTTTGATGAACCTTATCATCAAATTATGGCGAGCATTCATTTAAATATTTAACTTGGACAGTTATAGTGGCATCAGCGCATTAGACTCTGAACTGCTCTGTTAGTTAGATTGTGTGGATTCTTTTGTTTTCATCTGTGACTTTCAGAATACAGGACTTTTTTCACGACTGTTTTTGATTATAAATCCCAGACAATCTCCTAATTCCTCAGAGCTATAAGCTGTAACTATAAGTGTATTCTCAGATAAAGTGGGCACTAGGAATTCTAATTACAGGCTTCACGTTTTGCTAATCACTTTCTGGTCGCCAATATTGTAGTTAGAGAGCCAGTGTTGAGAACGGCGAAAGGCAGCATAAATAACATTCTAAATAATAGGAACATTCAAACATATTTATATTAACAACAATAATTCCACCCGCCGCTGCACATATGGTGCATCGTCCGGGAATTGCAGTGTTCCTCCATTCAAACAAATTCAACATTCAAACATTTATACAACAGTAAATTTCCTAACCGCCGCCCCACATATGGTGCATCGGCCGGGAAATGCAGTGTTTCAACAAACAACATATTTATAATACAACATTATTTTCCAACCAGCCGCCCCTCAATTGGTGCTCGGCCGTGAAGTGTTTCAACATTCAAACATATTTATATAAACCACCATAACAATTCCTACCAGCCGCCCCACAGTACCTAGCCGACTGTAACTCTTCTACAAACTGGGTGGTAAATGGATCTTTTTCTTGTAGATGAAAACCTAACACTAGTGACGCATATTTCATTCCAGGTGATCCCTTCCCAAACTTCTTCGATTTTTATACTGTTGTTTGTAATGGAAAATTGATCGTATGGAAACAGTTGTTGTTTGCTGAGCGCATCAATGGAGTATTACCTTTTGCCACTAAAAAGGCAGCGTGCAGTACAGTCATAGTTTTCCCGGGGGCCGCGGAGTCTCAGGCGCCTTGCCACGGTTCGCGCGGCTCCCCTCGTCGGAGGTTCCAGTCCTGCCTCGGGCACGGGTGTGTGTGTGTTGTACATAGCGTATGTTAGTTTAAGTTAGATTAAGTAGTGTGAAAGCCTAGGCACCGGTGACCTCAACAGTTTGGTCTCATAGGAACTTACCACAAATTTCCACAAAAATTTCTTCTCAGGGTATCTGCGAGCCTTAGTTTGCAGGAAATTGTCATAGCCTGGTGCTGTCATCTGTAACACCCTCTACGATGCTGATCTACAGATGTTACGTGTTGTCACGATAGCTATTGTGTTCGAATTATGTCGCAGTAACGTACACCAGATCGTCGGTAAACCGGCCGTGCTGATAACTATTCTTGTCGTAAAGTGAGAATACGCGCATAATCTAAGATTGATATAGCGCTCCGTCGCATATTAACAAATTTAATAGCCTAGAGGTTCAGTTCTGTGCGACAAAAGCTGTGCAGTTATATCGGAATGTTGGCCGAGCAGCGATTTCTCTGCGGAACTTAATGCATCCTGCGTAATTTTTCTTTTTTCTTTTCTTTTTTTTCCTGGGAAATTAAAAACTCATGGTAAAAAGAGAAATGATTCAAAAAGAAAGAAAAGATTTCAGTTGTTTGTTATAAGAAGACTGCAATATAAATGTCGCTGGATAGAGGAAGGTTCCAAGTTTTGACACGGTGGCGCTGTTGTTGGTAGCACATGGCGATTGAGCCACAACAGAAATTATTTTGCGTGTTGGAAATTGCGCGAAATCAATCCAATGCTCACGAGCAACGTGCGTTTTGCTCACGATTTAGCGAGAAACCACCTCCGCACAAGCAGGTTTATGACTGGCATACAAAATTCTTGAAAGATGGTTGCATATACAAAGCGAAAAACATTGGTCGGCGACGCTTGTAACGCCGGAAATGCATATCCTCCTATTTCCATCTATTGTACCATAATTTTTTCCTTATTTTGTTACCTAAAGATATAACATTTCTGTGTCTTTATATATTGTAATTGTTTTACTATTTGTATATATATATATATATATATATATATATATATATATATATATATATATATATATATATATATATATATATATATTTATGCATTTATGTCGATGTATAATTGGTTTGTTTTGTAAATATTATTTGTATTTTACGCTGGGTCTTGCCTAGGGAAAACTATGCTATCGAACGAATACATCGATAGATCGTGTGAAGAACGAAAGTGTGTAGGATCGTTGGTAGTGTTAACTCTGCCGCGTGGAGCGCGGGCAGCGAGGGGAGTCTGGTTGGAGTAGTGCGATTGAGCAGGTGTGTTGTGTGACGCTCCCGCAAGTTGCCGGGCTTTCGGGGTTTGGCAGCATGTAATTGCGATCGACTGGCTATGGTAGTTTCTAGCACGGTGTCGCGGACGGGAAGCATTAGCTGGCACACATCAAGAGCCCGTTTCGCCTGGTGACCATGTCGAGAAGAAGGCGCGCCAGCATCCAGCTTCTGCAACAGCGACGGCCGTCAATGAGTGACTGTCGCCACCTCCTCGATCGGCGTCTTCAAACCTTCAATCAACCAACAACGAAGACTAAAAGCACGTAAAGTTTCAGAACTGTATGGCAGACCTCAGCTTTTCAAACTGTTCAAATCACAAAATTACAGCAACGTAGCATGAACCTTTGTTGCTCATTGTCCCAATTGCATTGCCAAGCAGGGTCCTTTCCTTTTCCGAAATGAACCAGAGTGTCGTTGAAATTCAAACGCCAGCATTAAAGCAGCATCATTCAATTTCACTGCTTTAATTTCAAAGTTCAGTTTAAGTATTCATAGCTGGCTACAATATTTAGATTACACAAGCACAAATTAAGAGTGCCAGTTTTGTTACCGTATTTTAGCTTACCTGTGACTCCAGCTCAGCTTTGTACGTACTAAATTTTACTATTGTTAATTGTTCAGAATCATTTAATTCAAGTTCGAAGTTAAATCTCTTATTTCTAAATCGTGTAGAGTCAAGTTGCTTTTGAAATGATTGTTGAGGTAGTCCAAGTCTAACCGTATTTTACTGAATTTCGATGTGCTTCAGAAGAAAAGCTCACTATTAACTTCAGTCACTAAATTAACTTTCGATTTTCCGGTTTTATTAATTCTTTTGCTAAATTAAGTCAGAGTGTAGCGAAATTTATTACTTCTGACAAACTTTCAGTTTTCAGACTACACGTGTCAACCTTCAGTTGCCACGCTTCTAGTGCTAATTACATGTGTAATAACCTTTCTTTTTCAGTTACTATAGTAATTTTCCATAGGACTGGCGATCGTAATTTCCCCCAAATCTCAAATATCTAATTACCGCTAGTTAATTGTAAACGTAACGGCCGCACATTTACTTTCTTTATTAACTTTACCCCTTTTCAAAATTAATTTCCACCAGTTTCATTTGCATTTTTCCTTTCATTTAGATGTAACCCTTTCCTCCCTCTTTACCGACAGATTAACTTCGGTGACGATTGCTTTCCCAAATTTCCATTAGGTACACGCGGTTTAATTTTTCACTGCCATTAAGGTCGATAAGTGAGGGGGAGGTTACACGCTCGTCTAAGTAAAACGTCGATCGTATCCGAGATGCGTTCACACGGACCCCTCGGAAGTCCACGAAACTGATAGGTCAGGAAATTCAGCGGTGTAACGTGTTCTGAAACAACGCCTGCATATGGTGCTTTACGAGTTTCATTTACTGCAGCGATTGCGTCCCGGGGACCATAACGGGAAGTACCAATTTTGCATTTCATTTCTCCGTAATATGGCAGATGACAGTTTTCCGAACGACTCATCTTTTCAGAAGAATTGACGTTTTACTTGTGCCGTTTCTGTTCGCAAACTTTAGGGACCTTTCTTTTTTGCGGCGAAACTGTGAAAGGAGTATCATACCTGAACAGGCTGCAAAACTGTTGCTTCCTCAACTTCACAAGGATTCCTATTATTTCATTTTTATGTATGACAGCGTCCTCGCCTCACTTTCCCCTTGAGGTGCGGCTTTATGTTAACAGCACCACCCAGAACATTGTTGCTTTTGGTCTCCCTGGTCGCCAGACCTCATACCTTGCATTTTTTTTTTCTGCGGTGGTACCTATGGCAACTACTCTTCAATAGCTGAGAAATCGAATTGTGGAAACTGCCGATTCGGTAAACAGGGCCTGTTGATTGGTGTTTGGAATGCAATGGACCACCGTTACGATGCTTCTCGAGAAACGAATGGCGCTCATGTTGAGTGTATGGTATAGTGTCTGTGAAAGCATAAAACTCTGAACCTTTCTCTAGCCATTTACATTACCAATGAGTTTCTATCTTTCACAATTTGTCGGTGATAAACAATTGAAATCTATTCTAGCTCTCTCAATCACCCTGAATAATGACTCATATTTGATGATTGATTCAGCTTTTGAGTACTGAAGTCTACGTAGTGTCTTCATTCCATAAATGAATAAATGACAAATGAACTATCTTAAGATGCAATATGACCACTGCTCTTTGCAAGCTATACTACTGGCCATTAAAATGGCTACACTAAGAAGAAATGCAGATGATAAAGGGGTATTCATTGGACAAATATATTATACTAGAACTGACATGTGATTACATTTTCACGCAATTTGGGTGCTTAGATCCTGAGAAATCAGTACCCAGAAGAACCACATCTGGCCGTAATAACGGCCTTCATACGACTGGGAATTGAGTTAAACAGAGCTTGGATAGCGTGTACAGGTACAGCTGCCCATGCAACATCAACACGATACCACAGTTCATCAAGAGTAGTGACTGGAGTATTGTGACGAACCAGTTTCTCGGCCATCATTGACCAGACGTTTTCAGTTGGTGAGAGATCTGGAGAACGTGCTGGCCAGGACAACAGTCGAATATTTTCAGTATCCATAAAGGCCCGTACAGGACCTGCAACATGCGGACGTGCATTTCCTACTGAAATGTAGGGTTTCGCAGGGATCCAATGAAGGGTAGAGCCACGGGTCGTAACACATCTTAAATGTAACAACCACTGTTCAAAGTGCCGTCAATGCGAACAAGAGGTGACCGAGGCGTCTAACCAATGGCACCCCATACCATCACGCCGGGTGATACGCCAGTATGGCGATGACGAGTACATGCTTCCGATAGGAGTTCACCGCGATGTCGCCAAACACGGATGCAACCTTCATGATGCTGTAAACAGAACCTGGATTCATCCGAAAATATGACGTTTTGCCATTCGTGCATCCAGGTTCGTCGTTGAGTACACCATCGCAGGCGCTCCTGTCTGTGATGCAGCCTCAAGGATAACCGCAGCCATGGTCTCCGAGCTGATAGTCCATGCCGCTGCAAACGACGTCGAACTGTTCGTGCAGATGGTTGTTGTCTTGCAAACGTCCCCATCTGTTGACTCAGGGATCGAGACGTGGCTGCACGATACGTTACAGCCATACGGATAAGTTGCCTGTCATTTCGACTGGAAGTGATACGAGGCCGTTAGGATCCAGCACGGCCTTCCCTATTACCCTCCTGAACCCACCGATTCCGTATTCTGCTAACAGTCATTGGATCTCGACCAACGCGAGCAGCAATGTCGCGATACGATAAATCGCAATCGCGATAGGCTACAATCCGACCTTTATCAAAGTCGGAAACGTGATGGTACGCATTTCTCCTCCTTACACGAGGCATCACAACAACGTTTCACCAGGCAACGCCTGTCTACTGCTGTTTGTGTATGAGAAATCTGTTGGAAACGTTTCTCATGTCAGCACGTTGTAGGTGTCGCCACGGCGCCCACCTTGTGTGAATGCTCTGAAAAGCTAATCGTTTGCATATCACAGCATCTTCTTCCTGTCACTTAAATTTCGCGTCTGTAGCACGTCATCTTCGTGGTGTATCAGTTTTAATGGCCATTAGTGTATTTTGCATCCCATGTAAACCGACCTTATCGTCGGCATGTAACAGGGAATTTGAGGCTACGTCGTTGTTCAAACAGAATTCAGTTAATAGTTTATTCTTTCACAGATTCTTTAAAATCTCGATGTGGAGGTGGGATAAGCAGCGCTATTAGGCTGCTCGCTGACGATACCAATGCCTACAGGGAAGTATCGTTCCTGGGACAACCTACAGAAAAGACAAATTAGTTGTGCAGTATTTCAACAAATTGTATTTGACGACATCTTACCCCAAGTGTAGATTACTGTCTTATATTAGTCATAACAAACAGAATTACAAATGATATTTTTCGGCCAAGGCCTTATACTCTCTCTTTAACAGTGCAGCGTAGCCTACTGCTGATTTTCATGAAAATCGATGCATCGAGCGACCACATGCGTTTCATATAGGCTGTACTTATGAGGAACGTTAACTTCGAGCTTCGTAGTGTTTATGTGAAAAAAACGTTTCTATTTTACATTAAAACAAATATCATACAGGGTGTTTCAAAAATAACCGGTATATTTGAAACGGCAATAAAAACTAAACGAGCAGCGATAGAAATACACCGTTTGTTGCAATATGCTTGGGACAACAGTACATTTTCAGGCAGACAAACTTTCGAAATTACAGTAGTTACAATTTTCAACAACAGATGGCGCTGCGGTCTGGGAAACTCTATAGTACGATATTTTCCACATATCCACCATGCGTAGCAATAATATGGCGTAGTCTCTGAATGAAATTAACCGAAACCTTTGACAACGTGTCTGGCGGAATGGCTTCACATGCAGATGAGATGTACTGCTTCAGCTGTTCAATTGTTTCTGGATTCTGGCGGTACACCTGGTCTTTCAAGTGTCCCCACAGAAAGAAGTCACAGGGGTTCATGTCTGGCGAATAGGGAGGCCAATCCACGCCGCCTCCTGTATGTTTCGGATAGCCCAAAGCAATCACACGATCATCGAAACATTCATTCAGGAAATTAAAGACGTCGGCCGTGCGATGTGGCCGGGCACCATCTTGCATAAACCACGAGGTGTTCGCAGTGTCGTCTAAGGCAGTTTGTACCGCCACAAATTCACGAAGAATGTCCAGATAGCGTGATGCAGTAATCGTTTCGGATCTGAAAAATGGGCCAATGATTCCTTTGGAAGAAATGGCGGCCCAGACCAGTACTTTTTGAGGATGCAGGGACTATGGGACTGCAACATGGGGCTTTTCGGTTCCCCATATGCGCCAGTTCTGTTTATTGACGAAGCCGTCCAGGTAAAAATAAGCTTCGTCAGTAAACCAAATGCTGCCCACATGCATATCGCCGTCATCAATCCTGTGCACTATATCGTTAGCGAATGTCTCTCGTGCAGCAATGGTAGCGGCGCTGAGGGGTTGCCGCGTTTCAATTTTGTATGGATAGAGGTGTAAACTCTGGCGCATGAGACGATACGTGGACGTTGGCGTCATTTGGACCGCAGCTGCAACACGGCGAACGGAAACGCGAGGCCGCTGTTGGATCACCTGCTGCACTAGCTGCGCGTTGCCCTCTGTGGTTGCCGTACGCGGTCGCCCTACCTTTCCAGAACGTTCATCCGTCACGTTCCCAGTCCGTTGAAATTTTTTAAACAGATCCTTTGTTGTATCGCTTTTCGGTCCTTTGGTTACATTAAACCTCCGTTGAAAACTTCGTCTTGTTGCAACAACACTGTGTTCTAGGCGGTGGAATTCCAACACCAGAAAAATCCTCTGTTCTAAGGAATAAACCATGTTGTCTACAGCACACTTGCACGTTGTGAACAGCACACGCTTACAGCAGAAAGACGACGTACAGAATGGCGCACCCACAGACTGCGTTGTCTTCTATATCTTTCACATCACTTGCACCGCCATCTGTTGTTGAAAATTGTAACTACTGTAATTTCGAAAGTTTGTCCGCCTGAAAATGTACTGTCGTCCCAAGCATATTGCAACAAACGGTGTATTTCTATCGCTGCTCGTTTAGTTTTTATTGCCGTTTCAAATATACCGGTCATTTTTGAAACACCCTGTATTAGGCTATTGTAAATGCTTGAAGCTTCGCCAGCTGTTCACACAAATATACAAAACGTCCCTTAGTTTCATAAATACTACATCAACTGCAAATATTAGAAGAAAATAAATATTTTACTCTCTTAAAATTCATAAAAAGACAGTTCAACATGTTTCCCATGTGCGCATGACTTGTTCTAAGGAAGCAAAGTATCTGTGATCACGGAACACAAAAATCTGAATCAATAATATACATTGTATCTTACTGTTCGTAGACCAACATCCATGAATATACATTATTCATTTCCTGAAAAGCGGTGACACATCGAAAAAGCAGGATGATGATAAACAAAGAAGTAACAATTATTTATTGATCTTCAGTTAAATGTTAACATAAAGCAGAGTTATTTTTTAAGGAAGAACATACATAATGTGGTGCATATACGTATAATTCTCCTGATACAGCATTCGTTTACTCAATGCTTGATACTGTATTTTCACTGTTCGGTATTTTTCAAGTTAATCCGTTTACTAGTAGCTCATAAACGACGGTGTAGCAGCTCCCACTGATATTTTACGTATATACTTATCGTGGCGTTTCGGCAGAAATTCGCAATTTCGTTTTTGCAACGTCAATTTGTGGTCAGCCTGAACAAATAACTTCTCATCATGTCTTTCATGTGATGCCCAGTGTCGACGAAAAGCTTTGTTTCCCCCTGACCAACAATATTATTTTTAAAGCGGAATTTTACGTGACCATCAATGGAGCGGTCCCAAATTAACGGGGACAGTAAAACACGATGTACCTCAGCAGCGACTCAGTAGCGGAGGTGCCCTTGGCGGCAGCAGTCAGCGCGAGCCATGGTGGTGCCGTTGCGACTGGAATACTAGTTATTCTCCGCGATTTACTGTTAATACATATCGATCAACAGATATCGCACAAGACTAGTTTTTGGATCGCTCTATCGATGAACACTCAAAATTCAGCTACAAAACTAATTTTATTTGTAACGGCAAACAAAATGGCGCTTTCCGTCGACGCTGAGATTCGCATGAAGGACGTGATGTCCAGTATTTATTTGGGCTGACTCCAGCTACATGTTGCAAAAAAATACGCAATTTTAAATAGCGTTCTTTTCAAACCTGAGCTGCTCTTGCTGCAGTGAATATTACAGGAATGAAACTAGAAAACTTTGCCGACTGTTGCCCATAGTTCTGTAGGTTAAAGCTCCATCGTTTCCAAGGCTCATATTAAATGAGACATCGCTGTACATGGCAGTATAATGCCTCGGTGGCGGCGGATACACTAACCAAAAACCAGAAGGCAGCGTATATACAGGGTGGTCCATTGTTCGTGACCGGGCCAAATATCTCACGAAACAAGCGCAAACGAAAAAACTACAAAGAGTGAAACTTGTCTAGCTTGAAGGGGGAAACCAGATGACGCTATGGTCGCTAGATGGCGCTCCCATAGGTCAAACGGATATCAACTGCGTCTTTTTAAACTGGGACCCCCATTTTTTATTACATATTCGTCTAGTACGTAAAGAAATATGAATGTTTTAGTTGGACCAATTTTTTCGCTTTGTGGTAGATAACGGTGTAAGAATCACAAACATATGGCTCACAATTTTAAATGAACAGTTGGTAATAGGTAGGTTTTTTAAATTAAAGTACAGAACGTAGGTACCTTTGAACATTTTATTTCGGTTGTTCCAGTGTGATACATGTACCTTTGTAAACTTATCATTTCTGAGAACGCATGCTGTTACAGCGTGATTACCTGTAAATGCCACATTAATGCAATAAATGTCAAAATGATGTCCGTCAGCCTCAATGCAATTGGCAATACGTGTAACGACATTCCTCCCAACAGCGAGTAGTTCGCCTTCCGTACTGTTCGCACAAGCGTTGACAATGCGCTGACGCATATTGTCAGGCGTTGTCGGTGGATCACGATATCAAACATCCTTCAACTTACCCCACAGAAAGAAATCAGAGCACGTCAGATCCGGTGAACGTGCGGGCCATGGTATGGTGCTTCGACAACCAATCCACTTGTCATTAAATATGCTATTCAATGCCACTTCAACCGCACGCGAGCTATCTGCCGGACATCCATCATGTTGGAAGTACATCGCCATTCTGTCATGCAGTGAAATATCTTGTAGTAACATCGGTAGAACATTACGTAGGAAATCAGCGTACATTGCACCATTTAGATTGCCATCGATAAAATGGAGACCAATTATCCTTCATCCCATAATGCCGCACCATACATTAACCCGCCAAGGTCACTGTTGTTCCACTTGTCACAGCCATTGTGGACTTTCCGTTACCTACAATAGCCATACATCAACACGATATCGACCTTTTCCAAAATTGGTAAACGGTCCATTTTAACACGAGTAATGTATCACGAAGCAAATACCGTACGCACTGGCGGAATGTTACGTGATACCACGTACTTATACGTTTGTGACTATTACAGCGCCATCTATCACAAAGCGAAAAAAGTGGTCCAACTAAAACATTCATATTTCTTTACGTACTACACGAATGTGTAATAAACACGGGGGTTTCTATTTTTTTAAAAAAAAGCAGTTAATATCCTTTTGACTTATGGCAACGCCACAAACGGATCAACCATAGCGCCATCTGGTTTCCCCTTTCAAGGTAGACGAGTTTCGTTATTTGTAGTTTTTTCGTTTGATGATTATTTCGTGAGATATTTTGCCCGGTTACTATCAATGGACCACACACACACACACACACACACATTAACACTATGCTGACCCTTGACAGGATGTTCGATGGGCGTTTCATAGGACGTGGAGGACGCATAAATTGGCCAGCCCGTTCTCCTGATCTTACACCTCTGGACTTCTTTCTGTGGGGTACGTTAAACGAGAATGTGTACCGTGATGTGCCTACAACCCCAGAGGATATGAAACAACGTATTGTGGCAGTCTGCGGCGACATTACACCAGATGTACTGCGGCGTGTACGACATTCATTACGCCAGAGATTGCAATTGTGTGCAGCAAATGATGGCCACCACATTGAATTTAGAATTTGGCCTATTATAGTCCGCTTAGAACCTAAGACAAGGGTACAATCTTTTTCTTTTTGTCTTCCCATAATTTCTTCATGCATCGGCTTTTCATTTGGCATCACTCTTCTTGTGAATTCCGATGTTGGACAGGAAATTTTGCAGTCTTGATCATCAGCCTGAAACTTTCCCTGTTGTGAGACGTTTTCCCTGTTGTTTTCTGCGACGTTAAGTTTTCTCAGGTCCTTTCTTGTCTCTTACAGCCATACCGTGGTGTTTTTTAATTTGGAAATGAAGCTAAAAATTTTCTTAGCTAGCCTATTGTCATTCATTCTGTACATATGATCGCAAAATTTTAATCTCCTCCTTCTTATTGGGTCTGTGGTTGTCCCTATGTTTCTATATAGATCTTCATTTCTCCTTTTCGAGCAGCTGTTAACGTTCTTTCGTGGCCCTAAATTTTTTCTATTTCTCTTTCTTTCTTTCCCAGTTCTCCTTGTTGACCACTGTTATTCAGCGTTAGGCATTCGATTCCGTTAAGTGCTTCCGGTTTAATTACTGTGGCATAGTGTTTAATTTTTGCCTGGAATGATACTGATCTTTTATTATATCGGTTTTGGGTGAGTTGGTACGCTAATTCCATTTTCTTCCACCTTTCCATACTTGTGATATTATCTAACCCATTTGACTGTATCCATTTTCCAAAGTACTTGAACTTACCAGCTCTTGATGTTTCCGTGTTGCGTTTGCACAGATTTTTCTCTGTTGTGTTAATGTTCAATGTATGCGGTTTTTTCATATGATATTAGTAATCTGGTTTTAGCTGCAGTTTTGTGAAGTGTTTCCATCATTATTTTGGCATCTGTCTTGTCCTCGAAAATTACTGCAATAGCGTCAGCAAAAACGAGACAATTTATCTCAGATCTTCATCTTCCTTGTCCTAGATGAATTCCATCAATGTTTTTCTCTTGTAGTTCTTTATCCCACTTTCTGATGACCTTGTCTAAGATCAGGTTGGAGAGAATCGGTGACAGCCCATCGCCATGCCGATCACCTGTGCTAATTGTGAAGGGTTCAAAACTTTCTCCAAGAAATTTAATTTTTGAAGTTGTGTCTGTGAATGTCTGTTTGACTAATTGTCAGCTGGTTTTGTCGATACCTGCTTCTTCCAGAGTTAGGAATACTGTATCTCTGTCAACAGAATCGTATGCTTTTTTGAAATCAATGAATGTAACGACTGTGTTAAGTTTCCGCATTGTTCTGATCCTGAGAATAGTTTGCAAGTTAAAAATGTGTTGTGGGTACCATCTATTTTTTGCAGAACCCATGCTTGCTATTGGCCAGTTGTGTGTTCTGCTTCATCTTCTAACTTATTCAGTAGAGCCTTGGACATAATTTTGTAGGTAACTGGAAGTAGAGATATCTCTCGGTAGTTGTTGGTGTTTGTCTTGTCACCATTCTTGATGTAGCGGATGGGTTACGGCTTGTTTCCAGTTGTCCGGTTCTCTTTTTTTCTGCCAGCAATCTTCAAAAACCTCATAAATAGCTTCAGCTGCCCGTTTCCCTCCCAGTTTTCACATTTCAGCTAATATGTCGTCTTTACCTGGCACTCTGTTGTTTTTCAGCTGCCCAATGTATTGTTCAGTTTGATTCAGTGTTGGTGGTTCTGAAGGTGGGTTTTCCTTTTGAGGCTGTTGTGTTGGTTCCTCGCAGTTTAGAGGATTTTTGAAGTATTTTGCTAGTAACTCACAGTTGTCTTTTTCGTTGATAACAAGTTTGCCTGCTGAATCTTTAAGTGTAGGATCATCGGCTTGCAACCTACTATTTCTTCTTTCGAAAACCTTGTAAAAGTACCTAGCGTTTTTCTGTCATATTTCCGTTTCTCTGTTCGAATAATTTTTGATGTCTCTTTCCTGATCTCAGTGAATGTGTTGCAGTTTTGTTTCCTTTTTGCAGGAGTTCCATTTCTTCCATGCAATTAGTCACCTATCTTATTCCACTATCTATGTTTCCTTCTCCTTAGTGGTTGTTGTAGTTCTTTCATCGTTTCTATCATTGCTTCTCTGATTTCATCCCAGTTTCTCATCTTCTTTGCGTGAAGCTTTTTAACGAATTTATTCCTGTTGAAAATTTTGTGTCAATTCTACGAACTTTTTTAATTTTGGGGTTTGGTCTTTTAAGTTGAAATTTGGCTTTGATTTCTGTTAAAAAGTGGTCCGAATTTATGCCTAGTCCTCTACTGACCCTTACATTCATGATTTTTCTATGGTTTTTGTTGAGTTATTGCCACATGATCCACTTGATATGAGCTTAAATGTGTATTACGAGAAGACCAGATTTTCTTTCTCCTTGGCAAAATTTCTGAAAACGGTTAACATTATTTTTTAGTCAAATTGTCTGCAGAAGTTGATAACCCTTCCACCATTCTTATTGGTTCGTTTGTGTGCAGGAAAATTTCCTATTATTGTCTTGCATTTCTCGTCTCTGGCGATCTTTGCGTTGAAGTCTCCTACAAGTATTTTTACGTGGTGTCTTCGTATTTTTGATGTCTCATTTTCTAGTGTCTCCCAAAATTGTTCGAATTTGCTGGATTTTTGTTGTTGTCATTGCTGGTAGCTGCATGTGTATTTGTGATGGCATAGCCCTTATTTGCTGATCTAAACGTGAGAAGTGTTATTCGGTTTGATGGGGACCCAAAATTCTTTTGGAATTCTGTTAGATTCCGTTTAACAATGAAAGCTGTTCCAAGCATAGCCTTTGCTGGCTGAATTATCAGCTCAACATCTTCATATAATTTCTCCATCTCTTCATCTTCTGCTTGCGTCGTCGGCATGTAACGTCCTTCACAGATCGTTATTTACATAGCAGTTCAACAGACGATTGGCTGGGGATGACGGCCCTGAAATTCGTGTCTTTGTGCAACTGTGTGACCAGAGATAAGATCTGGTGCGCCGCGCGGGGTAGCCGCGCGGTTTAGGGTGGATGGTCACGGTTCGCACGACTCCCCCCGTAGGAGGTTCGAGTCCTCCCTCAGGCATGGGTGTGTGTGTTGTCCTTAGCGTAAGAAAGATTAAGTAGTGTGTAAGATTAGGGACCGATGACCTCATCAGGTTGGTTCCATAGGATCTTACCACAGTTATCCTAAAAGAAGATCGTGCTTTCAAGTGAATGCAGTTAGCCACTGCTCAGTCTGAGAAAACGCTAACGAAGGCTTAAGAATTCTCCTTTGAATCTTCCCAATAACATTTGTGCTGGTACTTGACAGCCCACAAGCCACTGTGGTAGCCTCTTCTCAAAACGATTTGGATTTTGAATTAGCCTTAGGTTAAGGAAGGTATTACCGAGACATAAATAAACAGCGCGGCACTTTCCACTTTCTGTGCTATTTTCTTTGGCTGGCTAGCCCTAAGTACAAAAGAGAAGCGACTAATATTACAATCTGCTAACGGTGAGTGGCACGTCAGAGAAATGACCTAGAAGCGACGTCGATACGTGGGAGAGATAATATTCCTTCTCCTCCAGTTTTTCTGTGTTGCAACGTCTCTCTTACGGATATCTGAAATTCTCTACAATTCCACAAGAGGGCGATTACGTCGCGAGTGGTGTAACCGTTAACTGAAGTTTACACAAATTTTTAGAAATAGTGCGTGGGAACAACAATTCATTGTTGCACTTTAACACAAAAATGGCACATGGATCGTAAGAAGCACTGGTTATTAAAGCAGCTGCGTCAATGAACTTAACAGATTTGCATTTCTTCCAGCTGTCGAGGAGTGAACCGTATGTGCGGATTTCTGAGAGGCAGGTAAGTGAGACGGATATACTGTGAGAGTGCAAAACATGTTGCATAACAAACATGTTGTGTTTGGCATCAATTTAAATTTTGTTTATCTTTCGTAAACAATACATTTAATTAATCGACAGCGAGCTTATTGATGACGATCTAATTTTGTGCCCTGGTTTCATTTTAACTGACACATCAGTGTTTTGTTAATCTAGCTGTCTTAACGGCTTGATGTCAAATTATCTGCAGCTCGCACGTAGAGATACGACCAGTGAAATATATGAAAAAAAATCGCGTTTTATCTGTCAGTCACAAAGCTCCAGCTGTCGCTGCTGTGAAACAGCAAAACGACGCATAATCGTATATTATCATTATAGGGCAATAAAATGTATACCGTGTAATTGTTTTCTCGTGTGATGAACTGGGAATAACACTCAGGAACGCCGTATACTACGACGAAATCCTTGCCAAATATTTGTCGTCTTTTAAATAATTTCTATCAGAGATTAAGTAGTTTGTGGTATGAAATGTAGCTGGATGTATACTGCTGCTACAGAACGAATTTCAGAAATTCAGTATCTGCGTTCACTTACGCAAAATTAAACGACTTTATATACCGGTTGTTATGAAATAATAAAGCAGGTTAAAGTGAAGATAAACAGATTGGATATGGATACGAAACGCACGATTTATTCTCTCTTGAACCGTAGGGTGGAAAGGCAATGTTAGCTGTACTGAAGGTTCGTATTTAATGAATGGAGATGACTATAACCGTCTTGCTGCATATCTGGAGACTAATATTTTTCGACAAGCACATTTTGAGAAGAATTTGTAAAATTTGGTGGATGATACAGACAACCTTAAATTTGATGGTGAATATATTTATTAGCGCGGAAAAATGATTCGTCAGCCTGTGAATAGGAAAAAGTCTCTAAAAGTATATTCCAACAAACATCATCTTCAAATTAAGCCCTGCGTTTGATACCAGCAGACTTCTCTTCGGCAGGAATGCTGTCTTTACCTGTGATGGTCTACTTTTTATGTCCTCCTTGCTCCGTCTGTCATGGGTTATTTTGCTCCCAGTTTTGGTAAATTTCTGGCTATTCTCATTTTTGCTGCTCCTCATTAATTTTGTTTTTTTTGCGGATTACTCTCGGTCCATATTCTGTACTGTTCATTCCATTCAACAGATCCTTTAGTTCGTCTTCACTTTCACTGAAGATAACAATGTCATCAGCAACATCTTTGACATCCTTTCACCATGAATTTCAATCCCATCCTACAACCTTTGCTGTATTTCCGTCATTGCTTCTTCGAATTACGGACTGAACAGTAGAGGCGAAAGACAGTATCTCTATCTTTCACCATTTTTAATTCGAGCACTTCATTCTCGGTCTTCCAATCTTATTGTTCCCTCTTGGTCATCGTACACATTGTATATTATCCTCCTTTCCCTACAGCTTCCTCCAGTACTCCACTTTACTTCGAATTTCCAACATCTTGTACCATTTAACATTGTCATACTAGTGCTCCAGATCGACAAATGTTGCGCTCGTGTGTTGATTACTTTTAAGTGTTGGTTCCCTTATCAAGTGCAAAAGCAGTACTGCCTATCTCGCACCTTTATCTTTCGTGAAGCCAAACTAAGCGTCATCTAACAGATCGTCAATTTTCTTTTCCATTCTTTCATCTGTTATCCGTGTCAGTAGCTTGAATGCGTGAGCTATTTAGCTGATTATGCCATAGTTCTCGCCCTTTTCCACCTCATCTATCTTCAGCATTATGCGCATGATATTTCTCTAAATTTATCATAGTACGACACCAGTCTCATAGATTTTACACACCATTATGAATAGTCTTTTGGTTGCCACTTCCTTTGCTGATTTTTTTTGTAAAAAAACAAGGAAGGGATGTTATCTAATCTCCTGCCTTATTAGATCGAATCTTTTCCAGGGTTCTGTTATACTCTAACACCTGATACCCTATGTCTTTATCATCAACTTCTACTTGTTCTTGTACCACGTGCCGGCCGCGGTGGTCTCGCGGTTCTAGGCGCGCAGTCCGGAACCGTGCGACTGCTACGGTCGCAGGTTCGAATCCTGCCTCGGGCATGGATGTGTGTCATGTCCTTAGGTTAGTTAGGTTTAAGTAGTTCTAAGTTCTAGGGGACTGATGACCACAGCAGTTGAGTCCCATAGTGCTCAGAGCCATTTGAACCATTTGTACCACGTCTTCAGACAAGGCCTCCCCCTCCTAGAGAATTTTTAAGTGCTCTCTTGATTTAGCTGCTCTTTCCTCTGCGCTTTACAGTGGAATTCCCGTTGCAATGTTATTTTTACTGCACTTGCTCTTGCTTTCAGCGAAGGTTCTTTTGACTTTTCTGCATTCTGAGCCACCCTTCCCGACGTTCACTTCTTTTTCGATTTCTTCCCACCTTTCCTGCAGCCATTTTACGTTTTCTGCTCTGCACTTCCAACTTATTTCTTTCTAAAAGGTTTATATTGCTGTAGTTCTGTTCAAATGGTTCAAATGGCTCTGAGCACTATGGGACTTAACATCAATGGTCATCAGTCCCCTAGAACTTAGAACTACTTAAACCTAACTAACCTAAGGACATCACACAACACCCAGCCATCACGAGGCAGAGAAAATCCCTGACACCGACGGGAATCGAACCCGGGCGTGGGAAGCGAGAACGCTACCGCACGACCACGAGATGCGGGCTGTTGTTCTGTCTTTCCCCACACATATTCGTACTTCCCTCTTTCGTCGCTCAGTTGAAACATATTTTCTACTATCCAAAGTTTCTTCGCAGTTACTTTCCTTGTACATATGTCTTTCATCTGTGATTGCTCGCCGGATGAGTGGGCGAGCGGTTCTAGGCGCTAAAGTCTGGAACCGCGCAACCGCTACGGTCGCAGGTTCGAATCCTGCCTCGTGCATGGTTGTGTCTGATGTTCTTAGGTTAGTTAGGTTTAAGTAGTTCTAAGTTCTAGGGGACTGATGAACTCAGCAGTTAAGTCCCATAGTGCTCAGAGCTACTTGAACCATTTTTTTGTGATTGCTCTTTTTAGAGATGTTCACTCCACTAAACTACCTACTCTGTAGTTGCTTACCGCAGCATCTACATTCTTATTGCTCTTTTTAGAGATGTTCACTCCACTAAACTACCGATTCTGTAGTTTCTTACCGCAGCATCCACATTCTTAGCGAACCTCAAACGTGCCTTACTATTCTTAGTACTTCAGTATCCCGCTTCCTTCCATACTGATTCTTCCATACGACTCTCTTAAACTTCATTCATCATCATTATTTAATTATGATCTGAGTCTATATCTGCTTCGAATACCACTTACTAACCAACATCTGAACTAACGATCTTAGTCAGATTGTGATATAGTCCAGCTGGAATCATCCAGAGTCTCCATCTTTTCCAAGTATACCTTCCCCTCTTGTGAGTCTTGGGTAACCCTTTCTCCTATTCAGTCCCATGGAACCGCTTTCCAATCCCCTATGGTTATTAGATTTTCATCTCCCTTTGTATACTAACTTAACCATTCGACATTATCATAAACAGCTTCCTTCATCTTCTGCTTGTGGCGTTTGATTCGAAAAACCCTATCACTGATCGGTTCACAGTAGCTTACTATTTGTCCTACTTTCCTATACATGATGTTTCCTACTCCCGTTAGAACATTTTCTACTGCTGCTGATATTACCTTATATTGGTGTGACCAGAAATCCTAACTTTCCCGCTACACTAATCCTCACGACATTTAGTTTGAACTTTTACACTTTCCTTTTCAGGTTTTATATCTTTTCCATTACGAATATATTCATACTTAACTTCCGACATTCCGTGTCACAACTTGTAGACTGCTATCCCGTCGTTGTTAATTCCATCTTTTTCTAAGCTCACCTCCCTCTTAACAGTCTTCTCCCGGAGAACCGATTAGGGGAGTTATCACTGCTGTTTCTTCCGCCTTTTAGGGGCAGTTTCCCAGCCCAAGGGCAAGGGAGTGCCCTAAACATGTCCCATCCTCCGCCCTCTTTGACAAGGCCGCTTGCAGCACAAAACAAGAGTGACTACCTATGCCGGAAACCTTCGGCCGCCATTGCGGATGATTGTGATTCAAAGTCTAAGCAGTGGCTACATTGGAAACCAGGCCGTTTTGATTATTAGTCAAAGGCGCTACCTGTAGACAATGGGTTCTTATCACAAATTTAGGCAGGTGTAATAGATCAGACAGACCCGTTTTACTGGTGGGCTGGAACCCGCGACCACCGTGGAGGGTAGCTGTAAAAATTCGCATGAAATCGGCGGAAGGAATCACTCGTGAGTTACAAGGTGCTAATGGAAGTCCAGATAGCAAAACGTTTGTGCTTAGGACGTTAAAAAATAAGCCACACATTAGGCACATATCTGTAGTCAAGGCTAAACGAAGGTTGAGGTGATGTAAAGACCGACGCCACCGGACAATGGATGACTGGAAGCGAGCGATCTCTAGTGATTAATCACATTATACCCTGTGTCAATCCGATGGAAGGGTTACGGTTTGGAGAACGTCTGGAGAACTATATCTGACATCATTTATAATGCAAACAGAAAATTACAGAAAACGTGATATTTAGGGTATAGTAATGTTTCTCCTGATTAGGGTGTGCTCCCCTTATTGCGTTTAAGAAAACCCTAAATGCGGAAGGATAACAACACATTTTACAACATTTTGTATCGAGTACTCGTATAGTAGAGGAACAATTCGAAGGCGTTGACTACTTATAATAGCATGATAATAAACCCTGTGGTAAAGCAGCGTTTGTGAGACAATTGTTTGTGGACAATAACATTCCTGAAATGAACTGACCTGCTCAGTGGACCGAAGTGAACAGAACTCTTTTGAGATGGGAACATTGACTTCGCTCCAGACGATGGCTTCAAACCGTCTCTGATTTTGGCACTTTGACGATGAATGGACTGCCATTCCTCCAGAGACATTCGGACGCCTCATCGAAAGCGTCCTCAGCAGAGTTCAAGCCGACATAATGGCGAACGGTTGACGCACCCCACATTCATGTACACTAGCAGGTGACCGCTTACTTTTGACCAGAAAATGTGTTCTTTGGATACTTCACCTGGTACTTACTTTTTAACATTATTCGATAGCACACGTTTCAAATGCTTCGAGCTACTTCTTTTCCGGAAAGCCGCCAGCCCACATTTCATTTCCTTTCACTCTTATAGTTGAGGCCTACACTTTCAGAAGTATCTTCCTTAGTTACATGTCAATACACCACTTAAGATCTTCCGTTGACGCAAGCTATCAGACGCAACTCTTCTTCTGAGACAGTAGAATTCTTTCAGTCCTTTCACTGGTACGACTTCCCTAGTTTTGTGTTAAAAAGATATTATCCTCTTACATTGTAGGGCGTCTTGATTTGTTTTTTCAACATGCCATCCATTACCAAGCGCAATTTAAGAATTTCTTCTCCGATACGTTTCCCCTCCCGGAAACGCAACTTTTCCTCCTCTAGTATGCTTCAACTTTACATTCTATTATTTTGCTCGTTATCCTGGTTGTCGGTTCAGAAGCATGTACCTTTTACCCCCAATTCAGTTTCTTTCCCGGAAGCGCAACTGATCCTCCTCTAGTATGCGTCAACTTTACATTCTATTATTTTGCTCATTATCCTGGTTGTCGGTACAGAAACATGTACCTATTACCCCCAATTCAGTTTCTTGCTCCTCTTCTATCGCACTTCAGTACATTTCTTATACCTTCACAGTACTCCTCCCACCTGCGAGCACCTTTTAAATCCATTTAGTAGAAAAAAGAGAGAGAGATTAGGATGTAGCATTCACGACTATGTTATTAAATTTGAGGACAAGCTTAAACGATTTTGGTAAGTTGCAGAAAACTTTGCATTCCGGCGGATCTGAATTCAAGTCGCCGTGCTCTCGAATAAGATCGTAGTGTCTTAACGAGGCACCACTTCTCTCAACTGTATATAAGAGAGGTTTTACATCTGCACCTTTCATGCTTGCAGGAATGTTTGTCAGTTATCTTTGTACGTCGCGCTTTTAAATTCCTCTGTTTTCTCGGTCAGAAGTTAACTGACCCCTAGAAGGCTCGTGGTACTATAGTACGTAGCTAGACGAATTATGTCATAAAGACGTCACGAAGCCACAGAACTTCCATTTGTTACCAAAGGTAATGCCGATGTATGTAATGGAACGTTAGTGGTCATGCTCATTGCATTAGATGGTAGATAGTTTATTTCTTTCGAGTGTCCCTTTTCACGAAAACACTCGAAATTATACCCGCTATCCCCCTCAAAACTGTTGTTATACTTTCTGATTCAGCTGCTTCTTTATTGATACACTCTCAATTGCACGCAGCAGGTAGACGTATGGTGAAAGAGTTTTCTTTAATGAAAAATACTCTTTTTTGTAAGCCAGTGTTCGGCAACGACAGGTTTATCAAAAACGCTGTAGTTAATGTGGTTCAAAATGACTCTGAGCGCTATGGGACTTAACTTCTGAGGTCATCAGTCCCCTAGAACTTAGAACTATTTACACCTAACTAACCTAAGGACATCACACACATCCATGCCCGAGGCAGGATTCTAACCTGCAACCGTTGCGATCGCGCGGTTCCAAACTGTAGCGCCTAGAACCGCTCGGTTAAAATGGTGTTGCTGCTCTGTGCTGTGTTATGAAATATAGCTATGTCACAGTGTTTCTAGAGTTTTGTTGGGTAAGTTAATGTTTATTTTAAATTTTCAAGAAATTGGTGTATTACTGTGATGAAGGCGAGCTGCTGTATGTTTGATGAGATCTGAGTTGCATAGGGTAAGATACGGTTCGTATCTTCTACTGCGATCTGTGGGGACATCATTTTGCTTCTTATGAAGACGTTGAGAGGACTGTGAGACTGTGGTTGCGGAATCAGAGTGTCGACTTTTTCCGTGACGGCTTCAGAAAACTTGTTCACCGTTGGCAGAAATGTATCCAATTGGCTGGTGATTATCTCGAAAAGTGAATATTGGTAGTTAAAAATCACATTCTAAGGATTATTTCTGTGTTTGATTTGTTAAAATATTCCCATCCAAACTAATTAAGAAAGTGGAGGCATTACTTTTCATTCAACCCTCGTACTACTCGATCACAACAACAATAACCACGTTTGAAAGTGGGGATACTCAGCCGGTCAATAATTTTTAAAATTCATGGTGAAACCTTCATATGTCATTTATTTTGCACAATTCGCTACTAGTTTCAGTCAATGAACGTTATGAAACTTAGCTGGCATAAATGGCAGGAAAGTTATGCCAGAATAATTGTCTCGAATATATATTCGGTGAAGATGGCTGGTGAGTGATCCGTGATGAAAACTCACTTAAATTATGGAACTTTTAAACTTCGTGTTTGTGTTAATTTTGTGGAATGAGAGTGTTGAGGGACTATTTACATTTGTCCATAATATGTACCTTTATTTCATGTGCTGATTAATATTCGTCGTCCCTTTGGCGCTGTGTTCTTCTGTATAGTGTAGACTTCAGGTGTGACGCCAGTAATAAGTTGTTTTTATAAATGTGCTGTTTGGGAGCCGGTCATCGAGAAATTGCTGACAACTTCATTTGTTTTTTGTTAGTGTGTCCCTTGACCCACATGCGTTTTATCTTCTTCCAGAGATATTCGTTTACCTTGGTGGCTTTCATAATGTCCTGTACCACTGGATTAGAGACTGTCATCGCACTTAAAGAAATTTTGTAGATTCGAGGAATACTGAGACCAAGGCAATATTTTATTAGTTGAACACCTTTTTAATTTTCTTGCCTAGTTGGAAAATGGATTGAATATGTTCTCTGTCCGGGGCAAACAAATCTGACGCGGTAAGAAAACCGAAAAACGTTTATCGAAGAATGCCGCTGCGAGAAACTAGGTTCTCATGTTTCACACTTTACTTCATCGAAGTTACGTTTACCTTCCCGTAGTCGGTTTATTCTAGAAGCATGTCTTTCTAAATTTATTTAAGCTTTTAGCTCATTAATAAGGGCAATCAAATGGAATAGAGACAAATGGAGCCGGCCGGATTGGCCGAGCGGCTCTAGGCACTACAGTCTGGAACCACGCAACCGCTATGGTCGCAGGTTTGAATCCTGCCTCGGGCAAGGGTGTGTGTGATGTCCTTGGGTTAGTTAAGTTTAAGTAAAGTTCTAGGGGACTGATGACTTCAGAAGTTAAGTCCCATAGTGCTCAGAGCCATTTGAACTATTTGAACCTGTTCCAGAAATGTCAAAGGAAAATGTCACAATGACTTTCCCGTAGGTAGTGTGCCTGTTAGTTCAAATGGCTCTGAGCACTATGGGACTTAACTTCTGAGGTCATCAGTCCCCTAGAACTTAGAACTACTTAATCCTAACTAACAAAAGGACATCACACACATCCATGCCCGAGGCAGGATTCGAACCTGCGACCGTAGCGGTCGCGCGGTTCCAGACTGTAGCGCCTAGAACCGCTCGGTCAGTGTGTGCCTGTTGTTTCGATTACACATTCTTCATACAGCACCGATTTCCGTATTTTTGGAACCTTGAAGAAGGACAGTCATTGCTGTCGCTTTGGGCGAAGAGGTGGACGCCTGTGTACAATAATGATTCCGCAGGCAACCCGCAAACATTTTCCAAAGAGGCATTGACTGTCTTGCCTGACACTGGGATAAATTAGTTTTGAAATAATAAAGAGATTACTTACTTTTATCCCTCGGTCTCGTTTTTATTTGTCTGTTCCTTATAATTTCATTTTGTTGGGCATTATTTAAATGTGTCACGTAATCCATAGAAGAAATTATAGAAGCTGGAGTGGCGTCTAACATGATGATAGAATAAATTTTCATTTCAGTCCATTGCGGACGACGCAGAGTGCAGCTGTCAACAGTCTGTAGAGGAATGGGGCGAGAGGCGTATGTGACGGCGTCTGGCCTTCCGTGGTGGCTAGAGGAGCGTGTCGGTACGGCAGCGGCTTTCGTGTGGCGCCCTGGAGTCCAGCCATTATCACCTACGTTGGCTGTAATTGGATTGTCCGAGCTCCTCCAGATGTGCAGTCTCCCAGAGCAGAGCACTCAGCTTGTTGCTTGCTTCTGGCTGTGGTGGCACCAGGAGGCTTTGTCCGTCCGGGCGCACACATAAAAAGAAGAAAAGAAAAACACTCCATGGAATTTTAACGTGGGATGATCACAGCTGAAAAACCTGGTCTACCTCAGGTTTAGAATTTACCTAGTGCATGGGCTAGTAACATTTTATGTCTTTTCATAATTGTTTTAATTCTCATATTGTTATTACAGCATGCTGTTGCATTTATCCTTATAATGATCACCAGATTCGTTCGTACTCTGAACTTCCATAGATTTACTTCAGAAAAGAAAAGAGAAAAAGAAAAAGAAAGAAGATAACGTGCTAAGTGTGAACCTACAAAACTAATCTGAGACACACACATGATAAATGCAGTAGCGTACACAATACCCATTACAGTTCCAGAGCAGCCAATCTGTTTTAAGTGGTGTGTGCAGCTTCCATATGTTATTATTATACATCAATTACAAAGTCATAAATTGTAAAGAAGTGTGGCAAGCAAGTTAGGAGGTCTCGCTTTCTACATGGAGCACATCGAGATAAAGTTGTAACACCATAGCTCTAATACTCTACTGATTTATTTTGCTTTATGTTTTGTTCAACATTCCATCGCTGAGTTCGGTAATTAATGTATGATTAATTCCATACTATAAGAGTGTTTACTTTTTTCTTTGTAAAAACTTTGATGTGCTGGTAAAAACATATGCTATGTATTGTCTTTATTAGTTAAACACTTTGCCTCACTTGGAGGTAACAAAAATTCATAATGTACAACTGAAAATTTGTTTAAATAATTTTATGTAGAATTGTCAACATATGCAAATGATATGTTTTGTTCAAAATGTCTTGTTACTCTGTATTTGCTGATCCTTACTTAAGGTTCTTAGTTCTTTATATGTATAAAAGGTGTTGTGGTTCCCCTCGGTAACGCGATTGTGCAGTGCACGCAAAATGTGGTTGGCGAGGATAAGAAAGGTTGGACCAAGAGATGGTGTGGGACGAGCTGCCAACCCAGCAACTGCTCATGTAAAAGTTGTGTATTGTGCTGGTGCCGAGGGAGCCTTTCCATGCCGTTTTCCAATATACCAAAGCCTCAGATGGATAGATAAATACCTGGAACTATTCTGGAATTGGTATATATCATCGCCACCAAGAAATGTCAGAGTCTAGCATTTCTACCTGCAAATCCACCTACCAACATGGACTCATTACCATATTACGCAATCACTATAACGGAATAGAAGAATTGTAGAAACGTACAGTGAAGGATCAGCTCATGTGGATGATTTATTTGTCTTCTATTATAAGGTAAACCAAAAGACTGTATATGAAAACTTACCTTGAATTATCCTCTGTCACATATCCACTTACGATTCTTCCCATGCTGAAGTGATTACCAAGTGTCCTTATTGAAAAAATATTAAAGCCCAGTGTTTTACTAATTAATGCCTCTTGAATACAGGGTGAGTCACATAACGTTACCGCTGGATATATTTCGTAAACCACATCAAATACAGACGAACCGATTCCACAGACCGAACGTGAGGAGAGGGGCTAGTGTAATTGTTTAATACAAACCATACAAAAATGCACGGAAGTATGTTTTTTAACAGAAACCTACGTTTTTTTAAATGGAACCACGTTGGTTTTGTTAGCACATCTGAACATATAAACAAATACGTTATCAGTGCCGTTTGTTGCATTGTAAAATGTTAATTACATCCGGAGATATTGTAACCTAAAGGTGACGCTTGAAACCTCCGACGTTCAGTTGCGTGTTGTAACAAACACGGGCCACGGTCAGCGAGCAGCATCTGCAGGGACAGGTTTACGATGACGACCGTGTTTACGAGCGTGGCTGTAGTGCACTGTTGTGGTTTGGTCTAGCTGTCGCAGTGTCCGTATCTAGCGCTTGCTGCTACTGTTATTCTGCATTCGTCTCCGCACGCGGACCAACTGTAGTACATCGTGTTACCAGACGTAGTGTTGTAGGAACTGTGACCATGGTGTATTCGAACTCTGAAAAGGCGGAGATGATACTCATCTATGGCGAGTGTCGACGAGATGCAGCTGAAGCCTGCAGGGTGTATGCAGAACGGTACCCGGACAGAGAGCATCCAACGTGCCGCACATTGCAAAACATCTACCGCCAACTGTATGCAACAGGTATGGTCGTAGCACGCAAACGAGTCCGTAACAGGCCCGTCACAGGAGAAGCGGGTGCAGTTGGTGTGTTATCTGCTGTTGCCATGAAGCCACACATGAGTACACGGGACATTGCGACAGCCGGTGGACTGAGTCAAAGCAGTGTCATGCGCATACTGCATCGTCACCGCTTTCACCAGTTTCATGTGTCGCTACATCAGCAATTACATGGTGATGACTTTAATCATCGAGTGCAATTCTGTCAATGGGCATTAACAGAGAATGCGTTGCAGCTCTACCTGTTAACTGATGAAGCGGGTTTCACTAACCACGGGGCAGTGAATCTACGGAACATGCATTACTGGTCCGTGGACAATCCTCGCTGGCTCAGACAGGTAGAGCGACAGCGACCGTGGACTGTAAATGTATGGTGTGGAATCATTGGCGACCACCTCATTGGTCCTCACTTCATTGCAGGGGCCCAAACAGCTGCAACATACATCGCGTTTCTACAAAATGATCTGCCAACGTTGGTCGAAAATGTCCCACTGGAAACGCGTCGACGTATGTGGTATCAGCATGATGGTGCACCTGCACATTCCGCAATTAACACTAGGCTGACCCTTGACAGGATGTTCGACGGGCGTTTCATAGGACATGGAGGACGCATAAATTGGCCAGCCCGTTCTACTGATCTTACACCTCTGGACTTCTTTCTGTGGGGTACGTTAAAGGAGAATGTGTACCGTGATGTGCCTACAACCCCAGAGGATATGAAACAACGTATTTTGGCAGCCTGCGGCGTGTACGACATTCATTACGCCAGATATTGCAATTGTGTGCAGCAAATGATTGCCACCACATTGAACATCTATTGGCCTGACATGTCGGGAGGCACTCTATTCCACTCCGTAATTGAAAACGGAAACCACGTGTGTACGTGTACCTCATCCCTCATGTGCGTCAGTGAAAAAGACCAATAAAAAGGTGTTAGCATGTGGACGTAATGTGCTGCTCCAGTCTCTTCTGTACCTAAGGTCCATCACCGTTCCCTCTGGATCCCTACGTAATTCAGTGCTCTCCGATACACACGATCGAACAGCGGAGGAGTGGTACTCAATCGTCAACTTTAGGTTACAATATCTCCGGATGTAATTAACATTTTACAATGCAAAAACGGCACTGATTACGTATTTATTTATATGTTCAGATGTGCTAACAAAACTAACGGGGTTCTATTTAAAAAAACGTAGGTTTGTGTTAAAAAACATACTTCCGTGCATTTTTTTTTATGGTTTGTATTAACCAATTACACTAGCCCCTCTCCTCACGTTCGGTCTGTGGAATCGGTTCGTCAGTATTTGATGTTGTTTACGAAATATATCCAG
The DNA here is from genome assembly GCF_023898315.1 of Schistocerca nitens. NCBI lineage: Eukaryota > Metazoa > Arthropoda > Insecta > Orthoptera > Acrididae > Schistocerca > Schistocerca nitens. The sequence continues at coordinate 752,237,217 of NC_064618.1, read as the reverse complement.
CGGTAATGTTAGGTGATTCACCCTGTGTAGTGAAAAGAAAGATAAAGTTAATGTGGCAAAAGAGTGTGCTAAATTAAATGATGTTTGATATGTGGAATAATCGGGTCTACTGCCGGATGTTTGTGTCGCTCTGGCACAATATTTCGGCCACATAACTCGTTGCCGTATTGGAGGATCTTGTGCAGTATTTATGCCCAGAGGGCGTTGGGCGCTGGGTGCCCTCTTCGCCGTCCGCGCCCACCTGGCGCTGCTTGTAATGTGTTGTTCCTTCCCCAGTGCTCCCTCGGACGTCCGCGCCCGACTTGGGCGCCCTCTGTGGCAGTTCTCTGAGGCCTGTCCTGTGTCGGGCGTTCCGTTCGCGGTCCGCGTCCGCCAGGTGCTAGTCCAGAGGTTTTGGCCCCTCCTTTGTGCTCCCACGGACGTCCGCGCCCGGCTCGTCCACCATCTGTGGTCGTGGCAGCTGTCTGGGGCAGTACCCGCGTTGTGCATTCCGTTCGTGTTCCGCGCCCGCTTGGCGCTGCTCGTGAGGTGTTAGCACTTCCCTGGTGCTCCGACGGACGTCCACCCCCGCCTCGTCCACCATCTGCAGTTGTGGCGGCTGTCAGAGGCCCGTCCTGCGTCGGGAGTTGCGGTCGCGGTCCGCGCCCACCTGGCGCTGCTCCTGCGGTGTTACTACTTCTTGAGGAGTTTCTTGGTTCCTTTCGTTGGGCCCTGATAAGCTCCGGAGCCGGACTCCACGCCGAGCTGAGCTGGTAACCGCTGTCTCGGTTTATTAGGTTGTCTGTGACCTTGATCTCGATGGCCAACTTTATGACACTGTCCCAAAATCTTGGCGTCTGTGTCACAAGTTTGGTGTTGTTGTAGTCCATTGAATGACCGAGCTCCAGACAGTGCTTCGCTACGGCAGATTTGGTCGCCTGTCCGAGTCGGGTGTGCCTCTGGTGTTCTTTGCACCTGACGTCCACAGTTCTGGTTGTCTGGTCAATGTATGACTTTCCACGCTGGCACGGGATGTTGTAAATGCCTGATTTACGTAGCCCCAGGTCGTCCTTCACACTCCCTAGCATTGTCCCAAATTTGGTGGGTGGACAGAAGATTCTTTTTATATCATATTTTGAAAGAATTTTGCATATAGCAGGTATGCCACCTTCTTTGCCTCCTCTGGCTCTTCTTCTGTACCCTGTGGTTGGCTGGTAGTACAAAGTGCCCTTTGAGTGTCTGTGGAGGAGTATCCATTTCTGCTGAACGCCAGCTGTAGATGTTATACCTCTGTGGCCAGACTTTCCGTATCTGACAGAGCTCGAGAGCCCTGTGAACTAATGTTTTCAAGACTCCATTCTTTGGTGCTGTGTGGTGGCAGCTACTGGCTTGAGGGTATAAATCAGTGTGGGTGGGCTTACGATATACACTGTGCCCCAGAGTTCCATCTGCCTTCCTCTTGACCAGGTCATGGTGATATCAGAAAACCCTGCAATTCTGTAAGTGATCTGACTGCAGTAATTAGCGATTCAGATCTGAACGGATGCAGCTTGGGAAAAACAAGGCAGAAAACTGACTACTTCCCTTTGTCCTAGGAGCTTGGATTTTGATGTCATAGAGACTGTACCAGTATGCAAAGGGATTCACTTCACACAAGTGGCGTGCTCCCACTGAGATGTCAGGGTAAAACCCAGTGGCCATCTTGAATTCTATACTTGGCAGGAGTGACCTACTTCCACCTACATCACAATGCCCCATCTTGGGTTTTTGAATTTCCCACCAATTTGTACATCCCTACTTCCACATTGGCGTCATAGGAGAGGGGGAAAATCCTGGCTATTTTGCATTTCCAATCCAAATTTGAATTTTCTGCCATTTTGTGGTTCAAATGGTTCAAATGGCTCTGAGCACTATGGGACTTAACTTCTGAGGTCATCAGTCCCCTAGAACTTAGAACTACTTAAACCTAACTAACCTAAGGACATCACACACATCCATGCCCGAGGCAGGATTCGAACCTGTGACCGTAGCGGTCACGCGGTTCCAGACTGTAGCGCCTAGAACCGCTCGACCACTCCGGCCGGCTGCCATTTTGTACTTTGGCCTGTGTTAGATAAGTAGAGGGGGAGAGGTGGGGAAATTCGATGACTCATTGGTTACGTCATCTATGACTTTATCGATGACCAGCCTCGTCTACCTGATCTTGTCGCCTTCGAAATCCCATTAGCACGGCCACAATACTACTGTGTTGACATGATGTGTGCCACAAGCCTGGCGCTGGGTTACCTCATACTGCACTGCCTGGGCCACCTTACGCGAGTAGAACTTACACCTTGCCAAAACAGAACTACCGCAATACAGTATAAATAACACTGGCTTTGCATGATGATAGGTGTTTTCATATTTTTTTCTTAGGGTCGTTTGTAAATATTGTATTAGATTTCTTCGAGCACCCACTGCTTCATATAATTACCCAGTTCTGCTTCTATTAAGTTCGCGCCTAACAATATACAGCGGACTGTACAATATATATTAAAGCAGGCCTCAAGAACTCGCCGATGTTGAGCGCGAGTACCGGCTCCCGCTTGGGCACTTTCTCGCGAGCAGATACAATGTCGTGGTAGTAATGATGGTTGGTGGGACAGCGAAATGAGCGCACCAGGGTCGCTGGATCAACATTGGATTCACACCGAGTGTTTAACTTTTAACGTAACAGAATCAGGTGTAACAATGATCTCGCTTGGTTAACAGTCATGGCAAGTCATGCCTTCACAGCTTAGGCCTCACTGGGGGAACTTTGTTAGTGATGGACTGTATCGCCCACAGGAAATTATTGAACTTAAAAGGAAGCTATCCGAAGAAGATCTAGAAGATGAGAAGAAAATATCTGAGTCTGCTGCTCGTGTAAGTTACAGAACTGCCTCGCTTTTAGCAAATCCCCGCGTTGCTTCACGGATATCAATTTAATACAATAATGTATGGTTGCTCCAACGGAACATTTGTGCCCGTCTCAAGTAGAACATTTCGGATTGCGCCATTACCTAACATGACCATTAAGCGTCGCATAGGAGACATGGAAGAAGACATCCAGAACCAGCTTGCAAATATTTGTAAAGATTTTGCGGCAAAATCTTTAGACCTGGTTGGAAGTTTTGATATCGCGGGCACAGACCAGCTTGTCATTTTTATTAGCGGTGATACTAGGGAGCTTGAAGTGAAAGAGAAGCTCCGCGAAGTGGTACCTGCGAAGAATGCTACAACCGGAAGTGACATTTTAAGCTGTTTAGGTGAAAGCTTTGGAAATATACGATAGTCGTAGCATGGTTTAGTTTGCCCGCCCGATTCGCTGTGTGGTTTAACGCACGGCTTTCCGGGCGGGAAGGAGCGCCTGGTCCCCGGCGGGTTTGTGTCGAGGTCCGGTGAACCGGCCAGTCTGTGGATGGTATTTAGGCAATTTTCCATCTGCCTGGGCGAATGCCCTTCTTCCGCCTCAGTTACACTATGTCGGTAATTGCTGCGCACACAAGTTCTCCACGTACGCGTACACCACCATTACTCTACCACGCAGACATAGGGGTTCCACTCGTCTGGTGTGAGACGTTCCCTGGGGGGTCCACCGGGGTCCGAAACGCACAATAACTATGGGTTCGGTGTGGGGCGGCGGAGGGGTGAAGTGGACTGTGGTAGTCGCCATGGGGTTGTGGACCACTGAGGCTGCAGCGGGGACGGAAACTCTCCTTCGTTTCTAGGTCCCCGGTTAACACACAATATATTACAATACATTGCTTTAGTTTCTGTGTCTACTGACGTCGCGCCAGTAATGACAAGGAAGAAATCAGCGTTCTTTGCGTTACTGAAAGCCAAGACAACATGTCGGCATTCTGTGGAGTACGTTGGGATACAACAATAGAACATGGGAGGACCTTAGCCTGTTGGAAAATACCCTCTGGAATGCTGTTCAAGAATGGCAGCATATCAGGTCAAATCACCAGACAGACGTACATTTTTGCAGGCAGGATGCGCGGGATAACCAACGCGAGTACTCAAGTTGTCATTTGAAGTAATACCCCAGACTATTACTCGATATGTAGGTCCCGTGTGTGTAGCCCACGGATACGTTGGTTGCAGGCACTCTTATAGCCGTTTCCTAAGCCACACGCGGCTATCACTGGTACAGATGCAGAACCAGCTTTCATCAGAAAGCATAACAACTCTCCAACGCGCCGTCGCTTGATACGGCGGTGATTTGGGTTCAATGGGATGCACGCTACAGGGCCTCTGGCCCGGAGTTTTCCTTGAAGTAGCCGATTTGTAAACAGTTCGTCGTCTACCGTGGTGCCAACTCCTGCTCGACGTGCTGCTGCAGATGCAGTACGATGCGCCACAGCCATACGCAGATCACGACGGTCATCCCTCTCGGCAATACCGCGTGACCGCCTGGATTCCAGTCTTCTAGCGACCTTACCTTTCCTTGGCCACCACTGCCAGTAATCACGTACAGTGACTACATTCCTGCCAAATCTTTCTGCGGTATCGCAGATTGGACATACAGTTTCTCGTAGTCCTATCAAATGATTAAAAAGATGAATAACGAAAATTTTAATATGTACGACCTGTTTTAAACATCAGGTAACAGGTCTATAATTTGGCAATAAATAAATAAATAAGAAAAATGAAAAAAGTCCTATTAAACGACCTCGTTGCAATCCCGTGGCGCGGTTGTTAATAGTGCCTTTGTAGCATTAAAGGCAATCTTGACTAACATCAACTCTCTGCGTCCAAACTTAAAGATAACTAACGCTCACGAGCGTTACAGCTGGTATTTAAAGCAAAACTGAATTGTATTCTCATAGTGGCGCTACTAGTGCCAAATGCGGTTGGAGCGAAACTTGAATAGGCGACATGTTTCAGATGTAGAAACACACCTAACAACTTTCGTTTGTTTCACACAACTCCTTGTTGGTGTTGCGAGCTTTTCCCGTCAGTTTATGAGGAAGCATGGAGTATGATATGGACGACATAAAAACTTTCTTGAGAATACCGAGAGTCGGTTTCGTAGCTTGCCTTATTTCAGTGAAGTCCGTTGGCATGGTCGTGGTGAAATAATTAATCGATTTTTTGTCTATTCGATGAAATAAATATGTTCATGGAAATATAACATGTCCCTTACTGAACTGAAAGAGCCCCCATGGACTCCTATCCAAGCGAGATCACCCTTGCACTTCATCGCATTATATTAAGATGGAAATCCAGCTAATTATCCCACGTTATCGTCCGTGCAAAATTTTGTTGCTAACAAAGACTGTCATATTGTATTTTAGTTTCCCTTAGGAAGAATTTCAGCATTTTTTTCAAGATCTGATGCCATTAGAAACTGATTCTGATCTGTTCTCCTCTCCATAGTCAGCGAATATTCAAGAGATCCGTCCTGAACTACAACTAGAACTAGGCACACCTGATCTGTTTTGTGACAGATAATACAAAGACAAATTTCAGTACAAGAAAAACATTTCGGATTCTATAGAGGCTTACCTCAGGATAACTTCCTCGTTTCCACAAACTGACGGCTGAAACAATACTAATGGTCGGTTCCACGTGTCTTTGCGAGCAATTGATCTCTGCTACGAAAAGTAATAAAACACGCCTGACAAACTTGCTCTCTGCTCATATTTGAAACTACACGCCTCGTCTACAATGCGCAACAATTACTCGAAACACAGAAACAGGTAAGGGGGAAAAGTGCAAGAGAACCGAGACCCCAACACATAAACGACTTCACTTTCAGCGTTCCGTACCTCAGTCGATGAAAACGGATCCGTTACCGCATCACTTCGTTGCCTGTCTATCTGTCCGCCTTAAAAAAATGTCATTTTCTAGGTCACTATTAGACGTATCAAATTGATCTTTATGTCACAAACTAAGATCTAGGCTCTCTTAGGAGTGTAATAAACGTAAGCTTCTAAACCAATTCGCTCAAATGATACGTCTATTTATGTCACATATTTTAGCATTCGCAGACTGACTCATCATGGCCTGTATAGTACTTGCACCTGACCGATAATCATGAAATTCCGCAAGAGGCCACATTTCACGGTACAATTAAAGGAAAAAATCCGAAAATTGTTAATTTGTAATTAGATCACAAACAAAAAGTATTTCCTTTGTGGTTTGTGGTCCAACTTCTAACTTAAAATTAAAACTTACTCAAAAGTCTTGGAATTCCCGGGACCAGTATCTTGCCGCTGCTAATGTCGATTACAGGCAAAAATTGTCTTACATTGTCAATTTCTCGGATCGATGAGGTCTATATACGTAATTAAGTAAGGACACGAGTACTAATCACACATGGTCAGTTTTTCTATAACAGCTCACAAAGCAAATGAAGAAAAATATAGAAGTATACAAAAATAAAATTATGGGGCACATGGGTATTTTTTCTATTTGTTCCATTTGTTGCAATATCTAAGTGAATCTACAAATAGTGAGCCGTCAAGACGACAGTTTGAAAGCAATCCCAACTCATTTTGTTTCACATGTATCTCATTTGCTTTGAAATCAAAAAGCGAGAACGTAACATCTTTCGTGAATAAAGTTTACCTACATTATTTTGGTGTCAAGTTAGGAGACCAAGGAAAAACGTTAGTGCCACACAACGTGTATCTTACGTGTGTTACTTGATTAAGAAAATGGCCCCTGGGGAAGCAGGAGTCATTACGTTTTAGAATTCCGATGATGTCGCGACAGCAAACAAACTACATTGACGGTAGTTACTTTTGAATGGTAAAAGCGGACAGCCATAACAAAAAGAGAATTAAGAACATTTTGTATACAAACTTGAAATCAGACATCATCATCATCATAATCCTCTGATTCTGCAGACGGCGATGAAAATTTAGTGCCCACAGAATAGCTCAAATCCAAGTTATTTACGTAAGATGAACGAAATGACTGAGCAAGAGATCTGGGTCTCTCATAGGAGTTTCCACTCGTTTTGGGCTCTCGTTTAAAGGAGAAAAAGACTGCTAGCCCGTGGTACAACATTCTGCTGGTGCCGAAGAAGAGGAGTTCCTTGAGTACTTTACTGAAGATGGTCCTCTTGTGTACTGAGAGCAGAAGCAGTATTAACACAGAATCACATACAACAGGGAGAATACGGGCTATTTATCGATAAAATCCAAAAAAGTATCAAGGCTCTACTACTACACATTACCAGTAAATATTTTTAGATGCGAGTTGGGCACTCTTACTTAGAAAGGAATGGATGTTAGAAGAAATGCGGATTCAGGAAACAAGAATGTTAAGAAAGCAAGTTTGGAGAGTCGCGAGAAAATCATTGTATCCGATCTCCAAATAAAACTCTGGATCATGAAAAGAATCGTAAAGTGTTTGAATAAAGAGTTTTAAGTATACCTGTCGGAAATTCTGCTTCCTTTCTGTTGCTGAACAGAAACAGTGATTCTTTTTGGGACAACAGATAAGGATTCTAATGACAGATCCACGATTTGAGCATTTGGAGACGCATGAGGAAAGGATGGCTTGTGTAGTATTCAAGAATGTAACAAGTGGTTTTTTATGGAACCGAAATTATAAGACATTTAATGGCTATGAAAAATTTAGATTGTAACATAAATATCAATCTAAATTTCAACCATAGCCACCTCGATTTTTTCCCTGAAAACGTGGGATGCTTTAGTGAACAAGGGGAGCGTTGCCACCAGGACATGAAAGAGATAGAAAGGTGTTATCAGGTGAAATGTAATTCTGTGCTGTTACCTGAATGTTGCTGGTGTATGAAGAGGGACAATATAAAGTGTTAAGACATAAGGCGACCTCAAAGATCACAGCATAAGGAAACAAGTTTACGTCATCGAATGTCTTTCCTGAACTTGCCATCTGCCAAAACTAATGTTACATGTTGACAGTCAGTGTAATAAGTATTTAATGATTTCATTTTTAGACAGTCATAGCTACCTATCTGCGCATCATTTCCCCTGCTGATATAAGTACATATTTAAATTGGAATTCCATAAAATTCTTATGTGGGACATTGAATCTGACTCCAGATATACAAACAGGAGGAAAAAATACATAAAAATCACTGATTATAAATAAAAGCCTTGACAAAAAATAAAATTTTGTAGCTCTACTTAGTAGGCGCCCCAAACATACAGTGTTAGTCCTCAATTGCTGCATACAAGCCAACCGTCGACCCAGTGTGGGCCAGCCAGTCTAATTTATAGCTGGTCACCGCTTCCGCTAGCCGCTGATCCGTGGGCCACGCGTAGAACTGATGCTGCCGGGGACTACTCCTACAGTGTGACATCACAGATTCCTTGGGTCTTTGGTTCGCATTCCGCGCCTGGGTGGTGTCGACATTTACGCCTGACACCGTGACCGGCCTTTTCCCAGTCTGCTGTCACAGTATGCCTGACTTCTGCGAGTCTGACACAGCTGTGCCTTTGCCAAGACGCTTGACCGCCTCTGCAGCCTGGCGTCCTTGCGGCAGCTGCCGCTGGATCTAGTTGTGTCGCCCGGGTTCGTCACACGTCATCGGAACGCTATCTACAGCGGTTGTGTACATTATGCTGACAAAGCGAATATGGAAAGTGCCATAACTCGATTTCCCAAAAACCTCACCCTGTGGAAGAGGATTCCAACCAAGAGAACACGTGTCTCGGCTTATCAGTAGATGCTCCACCGTTTGTGAAAAAACGACGGTCAGAGTTTAAGAGGTAAACAGATTAATGGAAGCACTGTCTCATTGACTAGCGTCAGCTTTTACTTTTGTTTTTTATGTATCTACCCGTGTCCATAGAAGAATATTACACGAATGTGTGTTTTCCATGTACTTAAACGTGCTTTTTAAAGTGTGATATCATCACACAAAATGGTGGCACAGTGGTTAGCGTCACTGGTTTTTAATTTTAGGCCCCCTGTTCGAAACCTGGTTATTATTTTATTTTATTGTATGTTTATTGTTTTCATTTATCTACATATGTCCCTAGAAGGTTACTACACAAATGTTTATCAAGTTCGGCGATACAAGGGCGTTACATTATATTAAGTGTCGTACGTTTATTATAGATGTTTGTATGGTAGTTTCGAAAGTTAAAATCTTTTTAAACTCTCATATTCTTATATTTGATTCTTGTATCAGTTTTATATTAATTCTTATCATTTATTCTCATGTTTATTATTCAGGAACTTCTGGTACATTCTCTCGGATGATTCCAACTGTAGAAGCATTCGAAACAGAAATTCCGAACACCACAAGTGCGGCGTGAAGGCAGGTTTGTCACAATGACATTTCTTCGTATGACTCTCACTCGGGAAAGAAACATCGTTAACATTTTTGAAGACTTCATGCGTTACCACTCATTTCGCGGCAAGCCTCGCATGACGGAAGACTTTACCGAAAACTAGCCCTAGCTACTGATTATGAATCAAGATACACATAGGAGTTTCACCAAAAATAATTTCAATTAATTTTCTCGTTCATTTATAGTTTTTTAATTCATTCATCAGGCATACAGTTAGTAGACGAATAAGGGCAGCGGCATTTCAGTATACATGGGGAAACATTCGTGGGCTATTCTTCTACGGACAGGGATGGGTATATGAGAAACAAAAATAAAAACTATCAAAATTATCATCGGGGTTTCGAACATGGGGCGCAAAACTGCCCAGCCGTGGCGCTAGTCACAGGGCTAGTACTTGAATTAAATTATTCACTGGTTACAAGGCACTTAAGGTACCTCTAAAACTTTGACCGTCGTTTTCTCAGAAACGCTCGAGTATCAATGGATAAACCGAGGCAGATGCACCCTTATTTTGACCCCTCTTCCACTGAGAGAAGTTTTTGGAAAATGGGGATATGGCACTTGCCGTGTTCTCCTCATCAGTAAAATACGTTGTTATCTTAACTGGTCTCATAATTCCACAACAGCTGATGGACTGGTTCTTCGCACTAACAGTCCAGAGACGACTTCCAGACATTTTGTTGTGCCCGCATCTCGTGGTCGTGCGGTAGCGTTCTCGCTTCCCACGCCCGGGTTCCCGGGTTCGATTCCCGGCGGGGTCAGGGATTTTCTCTGCCTCGTGATGGCTGGGTGTTGTGTGCTGTCCTTAGGTTAGTTCTGTTTAAGTAGTTCTAAGTTCTAGGGGACTTATGACCACAGCAGTTGAGTCCCATAGTGCTCAGAGCCATTTTGTTGTACCGTCATACCTTCTCCCTTATAGACAAGTTATGCCAGAATATGATGCCAAATGATGTTAGTGACCCACAATAGGAAACGAAAGTCAACCTCCCGATACAACGAAACCTGTTATTGTATATACAAAGCAATTTTTGCCGAGCTTAGTCATTTTTGTGAGTTTCCAACTCAGGTTGTTATCAACATAAGTATCTAATTTCGCTATCGTAGCTAGCCGATACCACTCAGGGGGCAATCATTCCAGGCTCAGAGTTTGTCAGTAGAGGATCAGCTGTTTTCTACTGCGCCAGCGACAGCCACCGGTGCCGCCCAGCTGTTGGCTGCATGAGAGCCACGTGTCCTGTGTTGAGGCGCCATCGGCGGCACGGACCACGTGGATAAGAGGCCACCCAGCTGCAGCTCTAGCCATTTCCTGCCCAGAGCTTGCTCAGTTCTTGCCCAGTTGTCGAGTAGCTCCAGTCCTGGATCGCCACAGTGCAGTCGCAACGTTCTCAGCGCAGAGTATGAAGAGATTGATGAATTCAATAATGCAGAACAACAATTTATTGATGTAATTCATGTTAAGGAGATAGGAAACGTGGTTCAACAACAGTGTCCCTACACACTGAGTGCCAGTGCCAATACTGGCTACCAGTTTTATGACAAAGTGGATAATTTAACTGATATTGCTTTTTCAGATAGGTAGGAACATTAGAGTAAGGTTTAAAATTTATAACCTAAAGTGACTGACGGGACGGAAGTGTGAAAAGATTAACTGCAAATACTAAGATTGCAGCTGATCAGCTGCCTGGTAGTGTAGCACAGAAAACCATGTTGTCTAGCAAAGTTGCAGTAGTAGTTAAGAGACATGTTCAAGATGAAAAGAAGAAGTGTAGCTGTACCAGGAAACAGGAATATTCACTAGTTAAAAGCATAAGCACTAAATTAAGGGAGAACCAGGCACTAATTTTTAAGGCAGATAAGAATTATTCTATTGTTGATATGTATAATCAAGATTATATAATCCAGAGTTTATATTTCTTTAAGGCAAATTATGTTCTCAGCTTACAAAATGATCGTACAGAAACATTTCAGAAAATCAGCAAAGAGTGTACAGGTAGAGTGAAATTTTTCCTAAGTGATTTTCAAAACATAGAGTGCTTAGTAATAATCGCAAAAACCCCAAGACGTACATCACAACCTAACGTTCACAAGACAATTATCCTGTTGAGATCAACTGTTTACTGTATAGATAGCCCTGGACACTTGTTTAGCCTGGAACTTGATCACACTATTAGAGACAATTATGTCTTCCAGGGGACTAAGTGGTCCCAAATACGAGAGAGCTGATCAGCTACTTGCAAAATGTTTAGATCCCTGATATGGCCACAGTGCGTTCATGTGATCTTGGGTTCCTGTATCTGAGTCAACAGAGATGGTTAGAATAAATTGCACTAAACACAGAAAAATGAGTACTCCAAAGATTGTGGAACTAACTAAACTCCTGACCATGATCTGTTTTGATGTTGGTTACCTGTATCTGAGTCCACAGAGCTAGTTAGAATAAATTGCATACATGCAGAAAAATGAGTACTCCCAAAATTAAGGAACTAACTAAACTCCTGACCATGATCTGTTTTTATGTTGGTTGCCTGTATCTGAGTCAACAGAGATAGTTAGAATACATTGTACTAAATACAGAAAAATGAGTACTCCCAAAATTATGGAACTAACTAAACTCCTGACCATACTCTGTTTTTATGTTGGTTACCTATACCTGAGTCAACAGAGCTAGTTAGAATAAATTGCATACATGCAGAAAAATGATTACTCCCAAAATTAAGAAACTAACTAAACTCCTGACCATGATCTGTTCTCATTAATAGTTCGTGTTTAGTACTGACTATTACAAACAACCAGGTCTTTTAGCCATGGGTTAATGTCTGGCAGGCACGTTAGCTAATATTTGCCTGGATAACTTGGAATGTAAAATTTTAAATAGTGAATGTGACATCATTAAAAATGTAATTTATGACATGAGATATGTGGACGACACCATTACTCTTGTTCATGGAAATATCGATGATACATTGCATCAATTGTTTAATAGTTTACATCAGTCAACAAAAGTTTACAGTTAGGATTCAAGATAATGTGGGGATCAATTTTCTTGATTTAAGGATTGATAGAAATGCATGTAGACACCAATTTAATATTTGTAGAGAACCCACCATGACGGATGTAATTGTACACCAGGAGGCCTGCCACCCTGATGTGTATAAGCACATTCCTTAACTCAATGTTAGACAGAATTATGAGGCTGACACTATCAGCTGAGGATATTGCACCTGAACTAAATCCACTGAGATATATTTCAGGGAAAAGTGGTTATGGCCTACAGTTAGTTGATGAACTTTATAATAAAAACATGAAACAAAATAAGAGTAGAAAAAATTAATTTTTAAAAACTAATTGATAAGACAAAATCCATATGCCCTACTTGACTGCCTTTGGTCGCATGGCTCACCAAAAATCTGTCTATAGGGCCCTCACACTGCTTTCTTGTTTCACCCTTTGTCCTTATACGTCTAGTATGTCCTTTCACATAGAAAGTATATGTCTGTAACATATATGAAGCTGATTAGAAGAGAGCTCTCGCTTATCTATAGAAATTAACTACATTTTATTTTACTTTTATTCTTATGTAGTACCTTACTATCTTCAGACATTATAATTGCATCTTGTATCTGCAATTGTACTGTTCCAACAACGAGGGTCCCCTTCAAATTGGTCTATGTCCAGATGCTTACTTGCTCCATTCCCCCCTTTTGATAATTGAAATGTAATTGCAATTGATATCAACTTGTTTGTTGTTACTTCGAATTCTTTGTAACCATATAAATGTGGCTCTTGATATTTTATTATATTGTGTGTAAATAAAATGTGTACTGCTTCCTTGTATACGTTAATCTGTTACAAATTCTGGTTGATTATTACTTGGGTTCATCATATGCTGATGTCCACGGAGCCCTCAGACTGTCTACTTCTCTTCACAATGGGCTTTCTTAATTTATTTGTTTCTACATTGTTGTTTCTTATATTATGGTTAAATGCCTTAACTTATTTACAGAAGATCAGAAATGACCCATGGACCAAGTAATGTAACTTTGATTTGACTTTAGTATTCTTCAGTGATTTCTAGTTGGAGATGATAACACTCCATATACTAGCCACAGTAGTGTTTCTTACCACTGGTAAGGCCAGTCTTTTGAACATCCTGGACATAACTGAAAATATTGCCAATGTGAAAAGTTTTAAAACTGATAAACTTCTAATAAAGTCTGGTGTGAAATGTAAAAATTGTTTATGTGATGTGACACAGTTGTTATTCCTGATTAACATAGATACTTAGGTCATGTTCACTTTTTATTTTGATTGCTTTCACAAGAGTTTATGCATATGTGGCTACAAATACCATAACATATAGTGTTCTAAATCTGGTTTCCACTAATTTTCATAATTTTCATAATTGTTGAGCTCTGGTTAATGTTGTCCAGTTACTATACTGGTTCATTACATACTGACATCTTTACTGACTACCCTGGTGGGTGTTCCCGATGCTTTCTGAGCTGCACACCTTTGATACATGTTTGTTTCATATCTGTTAGTCTATGTATGGTGACAGTTAAAGAGCCATGTAGCTCATGCTATGCAATTACAGACACAACTCAATTATGAATCTTCATACACTAACACTTCACTTCTTTGGTAGATGAGACTATACTTTTACCATGGAATTGTTGTAATGTTTCTATAAAAATTTAATGTGATTTTTCCAAAAACATCTCAAGGTACTTGATATTATTGTAGTGCACTCTTTGGATATTCACAGTGCGTTACCTACTCCCTTATGAGAACAACGAGTTTAAATGCTGTACATGTTACAACATTGGCGTGGTTACAAAGTCGATGGTATATTTATCTACGATTGTTTTTCGTTATTCCAAAAATGTTTGAGAAGATTTTTGTATTCGTAATTTACCAAGGCATTCCTTGTTTGTCTATAATGTAGTGAACTACTCTTTTTGTTTCTGTGGTACTTCATTTACGGTGTAACATCCCACCAACATACACATGTATAGATTTTATATGGTATGTGATTTCTTGCCCTTTTTATTTCTCAACAGTAATTTTATTCATACGACTTTCCAACATTTATTTGTTCATTGACTTCAGACACTGCATGATATAGAAGAAAAATAATTTTTATTTTATACCAAACTGATTTACTTTGTTCTTATATGTAATAATGTAATCTTGAAACTTTCACTTCATACTCAATTCAGTGAGGTATTTTACGTGTATATGGGTTGATTCGTAAGTTAGTGGGTGATTATATCACACTGCCATTACTGATGCTATTTTGATATACTGTTAATGTGCAGATGTCAGTTCATGAATATACTGCCTGAGAACGCAAGTACCGTCCCGAGGGGACACGAGTACTTTTGGCAGGGAGAATTTACTTGCTCACTTCACTAATGGTTTAGGATATTACGTTCAGTTTATTTGTTGGTTATTTTCATAATGATCGATTGCAATTCAAGTTCGTTTCTTGGATTGCAATACCTTTGTGAGATACACACTTTGGTGCGATTCTACAAGTACCAGTATCATTTTTGCTCTGTCCGTGTATCTTAATTGAATAAATCACAGTGTTTCGCTGATAGCATTTGATTCCTTTCATAATATGACCCGTAACATGGCAATTATTTGTAGCATTATATGTGAAATGTAAAAGTCTTGTTTTTGATTTGTAAATACTTCTTTCCGATTATCATTACGTATGGTGTTCAGTAGTTAACGACTATGGATTGTCTATTTTTCGTCAGTGTCATGTATTGTTTATTTCTGTCTATTTTGTATAGTCCCTGGATCATGGCTGTCAACCAAAACCGATCAAAATAAATGTGTAAAATTCATTGCAGCAAAGTTATATGCATTCTATAAAATATATTCATGCTGTAGACTGCCGCCTTAAAAAACTCTTTTGCTTCTCTACGAAAGTAGTACCGCTGACCTGATCGCAGTACTTACGTTTATTCCTGCATTGTGAACGGCTAAAATGTTTAATTTATCCCGGCACTGCCAGACACTCTTATAAGGACTTCATCAAAAAGTTATGCCACTAAAGTTGAGTATAATAAAATTCTTCTCTCAGGGCTTGTGTTCTCCCACTGTTTTGATTTCTGCCTCAGAACGCAAGTACCGTGCCGAGGGGACACGAGTACTTTTGGCAGGGAGAATTTACTTGCTCACTTCACTAATGGTTTAGGATATTACGTTCAGTTTATTTGTTTGTTCCGTATATTCCAGCTTATCCCCTCCAAAAACATTTGTGGCCTCCATATCTTCCCCTAATATCATAGATGTCGACGTGTCTTATCACCTCATTCTCTCTTCAGTGCTCATAATTTCACGTTACTCTCTATCGCCACTTGTCAAACGCTTTGACAAAAGCCTACATTCAAATGGCCTTATAGAGCGTTCATGTTGTAGAAACTAATGCTTACCTCTATATTCGGCCACCAGCAACAAAACATTGTATGTAGAGTAATGCCAGTGTCGCCGCTAAGCAATGTTGCTGTGTCAGGTGGGACTCGTACGGCATCATCAAATGACCTGAATGTAGTTAGGCCCTTTGCAGAAAATTCCGAGTTTGTCTGAAAGCACAGATTAGTCGTCCGAATGACTTTCATGCCCTGTAGAGTCGCTGGATTACGTTTTCGGCTATGTGTTCCTGTCAATTTGATGTATACATCCTCTCCAACCAGTCAGTATGTGTCATTATCGTTTCGTTGCAATTTCAAGTACACAGCCTGACAAAAAAGTGAAAAAACCGGAAGCTGACAGGAAAACAAAATGCAGCCTCATAGCCTGAGAAGGTATGTGATATTACAGGGCTATTACAAATGATTGAAGCGATTTCATAAATTCACTGTAGCTCCATTCACTGACATATGCTCACGACACACTACAGATACGTAGAAAAACTCATAAAGTTTTGTTCGGCTGAAGCCGCACTTCAGGTTTCTGCTACCAGAGCGCTCGAGAGCGCAGTGAGACAAAATGGCGACAGGAGCCGAGAAAGCGTATGTCGTGCTTGAAATGCACTCACATCAGTCAGTCATAACAGTGCAACGACACTTCAGGACGAAGTTCAACAAAGATCCACCAACTGCCAACTCCATTCGGCGATGGTATGCGCAGTTTAAAGTTTCTGGATGCCTCTGTAAGGGGAAATCAACGGGTCGGCCTGCAGTGAGCGAAGAAACGGTTGAACGTGTGCGAGCAAGTTTCACGCGTAGCCCGCGGAAGTCGACGAATAAAGCAAGCAGGGAGCTAAACGTACCACAGCCGACGGTTTGGAAAATCTTATGGAAAAGGCTAAAGTAGAAGCCTTACCGTTTACAATTGCTACAAGCCCTGACACCCGATCACAAAGTCAAACGCTTTGAGTTTTCGGCGCGGTTGCAACAGCTCATGGAAGAGGATGCGTTCAGTGCGAAACTTGTTTTCAGTGATGAAGCAACATTTTTTCTTAATGGTGAAGTGAACGGACACAATGTGCGAATCTGGGCGGTAGAGAATCCTCACGCATTCGTGCAGCAAATTCGCAATTCACCAAAAGTTAACGTGTTTTGTGCAATCTCACGGTTTAAAGTTTACGGCCCCTTTTTCACCTGCGAAAAAAACGTTACAAGACACGTGTATCTGGACATGCTGGAAAATTGGCTCGTGCCACAACTGGAGACCGACAGCGCCGTCTTCATCTTTCAACAGGATGGTGCTCCACCGCACTTCCATCACGATGTTCGGCATTTCTTAAATAGGAGATTGGAAAACCGATGGATCGATCGTGGTGGAGATCATGATCAGCAATTCATGTCATGGCCTCCACGCTCTCCCGTCGTAACCCCCATGCGATTTTTTTCTGTGGGGTTATGTGAAAGATTCAGTGTTTAAACCTCCTCTACCAAGAAACGTGCCAGAACTGCGAGCTCGCATCAACGATGCTTTCGAACTCATTGATGGGGACATGCTGCGCCGAGTGTGGGAGGAACTTGATTATCGACTTGATGTGTGCCGAATCACTAAAGGGGGCACATATCGAACATTTGTGAATGCCTAAAAATACTTTTTGAGTTTTTGTATGTGTGTGCAAAGCATTGTGAAAATATCGCAAATAATAAATTTATTGTAGAGCTGTGAAATCGCTTAAATCATTTGTAATAACCCTGTATTTCAGCGATTAAAATTTCGAGTCAAATTTCCATACTTAGAAGAATCGGGCCATGTGTCAATATCATGTTCAACTCCTCTAGCCTTGATGCACTCACTAATTTGGCTGGGATGCGTATTACAACGTCACTGTATGTGTTCTGGCGTAAGCACAAGTGCTGGAACGAAGAGAAAGAACGCAAGACCAGAGAAGCTGGCGAGGTGACGTCAGCCAATAGCCCGCTGACAAGGACCGCGCCACGACAGGAGCGACCTCTGCAAGAAATGGATATAAGTGCCTCTGCTACCAGCCTCGGCCGGACATTAGTGGACAGTATTCTCAGAGTAGTAGCACGGCCTAGCAGAGAGTGGTACGACAACAGTTAATAGTGATCCATACCCATTGCTTGTTTGGACATTATCCATAGGGGGGATCATGACTGGTTGCATGTCACACTTATTGTAAATACAAGTTAAGTATTGTCATTCTTCTTATTTGTAGTAAAAACTGCTCATGTTATTTGCTTGAATTGTGGTATAGCATTCCGAGAACGCAGCATCTCTTAGGCACCTTATACGAGACGAGTCGGCAAGACCACACATTTGGCGACGGGGACTCAACAGTATCTTCTAATGAGGCGAGCTCGCCCACTGCTGTGGTAACTGGTACTTTATACACTGTATACTGGCACTTGAATGGAGATGACGTCCGAGCAGTTCCCACACATGTTCTATCATGGAAATATCGGGGACATTGCTGGCCACAGGAGTACCTCAGCATCAACCACACAGTTCATAGAGACACATGCCAAATTTGGATGAGCATTGTCCATCCGATAATGGATCAGCAGTGCTGTCCTATTAAAGGAAACACATGAGGATGCAGGATGTCTGTTACGTAGTGTTGTGCTGACAGATGGTTCAAATGGTTGAAATGGCTCTAAGCACTATGGACTTAGCATCTGAGGTCATCAGTCCCCTAAAACGTAAAACTTCTTAAACCTAACTAAAATCACACACATCCATGCCCGAGGCAGGATTCGAACCTACGACCGTAGCAGCAGCGCGGTTCCGGACTGAAACGCCTAGAACCGCTCTGCCACAGCAACCGGCTTGTGCTGACAGGTTTCCTTCGATCACTATACCATCCCTAATGACCTCAATATCGACGGGACGTTAAACCCTAATCTTCCTTCTTTCCTTCCTTCAGCCGTCACCTAAAGTCATACACGAAGGTTCCTTTCACCACGACACCAACATCTGCCGTATCCACAACCTTCTCCTGCTACAGCGGCTACCTGCATTACAGACCCGTTCGACAAGTTGCCCGCGCTCCTGCTCTGCAGGCGACACTCCATTGATAGGTAGTACATCTACATCTACATTTATACTCCGCAAGCCACCCAACGGTGTGTGACAGAAGGGACTTTACGTGACACTGTCATTACCTCCCTTTCTTGTTCCACTCGCGTATGGTTCGCGGGAAGAACGACTGCCGGAAAGCCTCCGTGCGCTCTCGAATCCCTCTAATTTTACATTCTTGATCTCCTCGGGAGGTATAAGTAGGGGGAAGCAATATATTCCATGCCTCATCCAGAAACACACCCTCTCGAAACCTGGACAGCAAGCTACACCGCGATGCAGAGCGCCTCTCTTGAAGAGTCTGCCACTTCAGTTTGCTAAACATCTCCGTAACGCTATCACGCTTACCAAATAACCCTGTGACGAAACTAACCGCTCTTCTTTGGATCTTCTCTATCTCCTGTCAACCCGACCTGGTACGGATCCCATAATGATGAGCAATACTCAAATATAGGCCGAACGAGTGTTTTGTAAGCCACCTCCTTTGTTGATAGACTACATTTTCTAAGGACTCTCTCAATGAATCTCAACCTGGCACCCGCCTTACCAACAATTAATTTTATATGCTCATTCCACTTCAAATCGTTCCGTACTCATACTCCCAGATATTTTACAGAAGTAACTGCTACCAGTGTTTGTTCTGCTATCATATAATCAATCATGCAATAAAGGATCCTTCTTTCTATGTATTCGCAATACATTAAATATGTCTATGTTAAGGGTCAGTTGGCACTCCCTACACCAAGGGCCTATCCGCTGTAGATCTTCCTGCATTTCGCTGCAATTTTCTAATGCTGCAACTTCTCTGTATACTACCGCATCAACCGCGAAAAGCCGCATGGAAATTCCGACACTATCTACTAGGTCATTTATATATATTGTGAAAACCAATGGTCCCATAAGACTCCCCTCTGGTACGCCAGAGGTTACTTTAACGTAGACGTCTCTCCATTGAGAACAACATGCTGTGTTTGCTAAAAACTCTTCAATCCAGCCACACAGCTGGTCTGATATTCCGTAGGCTCTTACTTTGTTTATCAGGCGACAGTGCGGAACTGTATCGAACGCCTTCCGGAAGTCAAGGAAAATGGTATCTACCTGGGAGCCTGTATCTAATATTTTCTGGGTCTCATGAGTAAATAAAGCGCGTTGGGTCTCACACGGTCGCTGTTTCCGGAATCCATGTTAATTCCTACAGAGTAGATTCTGGGTTGCCAGAAATGACATGATACGCGGCGTATCAAACCGAACAAACTAGATTGTGTCTAAAAAACGTCAGTCTGTTTTGAAGTAGAACTCCAGTCAGCACCACGGAGATACGCGGCGCTAGCTTACCACGAGGGTATCGGCCTCGAGACCAGCTGTGCTCTCATTTCGGACATCAGCGCTACTATTTTACCTCCGCCATTTGAAGTGCCACAGACAAGTGTAACTCTGATCATTTACATACCTGTACCAACTTCCACTGACATCCGACCATGTCTCCTGGGTGGTTCAAATGTTTTGTCAGACTGTGTTTATTTGTTGTTGTTGTGGTCTTCAGTCCTGAGACTGGTTTGATGCAGCTCTCCATACTACTCTATCCTGTGCAAGCTTCTTCATCTCCCAGTGCCTACTGCAACCTACATTCTTCTGAATCTGCTTAGTGTATTGATCTCTTGGTCTCCCTCTACGATTTTTACCCTCCACGCTGCCCTCCAATGCTAAATTTGTGATCCCTTGATGCCTCAAAACATGTCCTACCAACCGATCCCTTCTTCTAGTCAAGTTGTGCCACAAACTTCTCTTCTCCCCAATCCTATTCAACACCTCCTCATTAGTTACATGATCTACCCACCTTATCTTCAGCATTCTTCTGTAGCACCACATTTCGAAAGCTTCTATTCTCTTCTTGTCCAAACTGGTTATCGTCCATGTTTCACTTCCATACATGGCTACACTCCATACAAATACTTTCAGAAACGACTTCCTGACACTTAAATCTATACTCGATGTTAACAAATTACTTTAAGTGTCTCATTTCCTAATCTAATTCCCTCAGCATCACCCGATTTAATTTGACTACATTCCATTATCCTCGTTTTGCTTTTGTTGAAGTTCATCTTATATCCTCCTTTCAAGACACTGTCCATTCCGTTCAACTGCTCTTCCAAGTCCTTTGCTGTCTCTGACAGAATTACAATGTCATCGGCGAACCTCAAAGTTTTTACTTCTTCTCCATGAATTTTAATACCTACTCCGAATTTTTCTTTTGTTTCCTTACAGATTGAATAACATCGGGGAGAGGCTACAACCCTGTCTCACTCCTTTCCCAACCACTGCTTCCCTTTCATGCCCCTCGACTCTTATAACTGCCATCTGGTTTCTGTACAAATTGTAAATAGCCTTTCGCTCCCTGTATTTTACCCCTGCCACCTTCAGAATTTGAAAGAGAGTATTCCAGTTAACGTTGTCAAAAGCTTTCTCTAAGTCTACAAATGCTAGAAACGTAGGTTTGCCTTTTCTTAATCATTCTTCTAAGATAAGTCGTGAGGTTAGTATTGCCTCACGTGTTGCAACATTTATACGGAATCCAAACTGATCTTCCACGAGGTCCGCTTCTACCAGTTTTTCCATTCGTCTGTAAAGAATTCGTGTTAGTATTTAGCAGCTGTGGCTTATTAAACTGATAGTTCGGTAATTTTCACATCTGTCAACACCTGCTTTCTTTGGTATTGGAATTATTATATTCTTCTTGAAGTCTGTGGGTATTTCGCCTGTCCCATACATCTTGCTCACCAGATGGTAGAGTTTTGTCATGACTGGCTCTCCCAAGGCCATCAGTAGTTCCAATGGAATGTTGTCTACTCGCGGGGCCTTGTTTCGACTCAGGTCTTTCAGTGCTCTGTCAAACTCTTCACGCAGTATCTTATCTCCCATTTCATCTTCATCTACATCCTCTTCCATTTCCATAATACTGTCCTCAAGTACATCGTCCTTGTATAAACCCTCTATATACTCCTTCCACCTTTCTGCCTTCCCTTCTTTGCTTAGAACT
Source organism: Schistocerca nitens (assembly GCF_023898315.1). NCBI lineage: Eukaryota > Metazoa > Arthropoda > Insecta > Orthoptera > Acrididae > Schistocerca > Schistocerca nitens. The sequence goes on along the minus strand of NC_064618.1, from coordinate 752,215,365 downwards.
GGGTTGCCATCTGAGCTCTTGATATTCATACAAGTGGTTCTCTTCTCTCCAAAGGTCTCTTTAATTTTCCTGTAGGCAGTATCTATCTTACCCCTAGTGAGACAAGCCTCTACATCCTTACATTTGTCCTCTGGCCATCCCTGCTTAGCCATTTTGCACTTTCTGTCGATCTCATATTTGAGACGTTTGTATTCCCTTTTGCCTGCTTCATTTACTGCATTTTTATATTTTCTCCTTTCATCAATTAAATTCAATATTTCTTCTGTTACCCAAGGATTTCTATTAGCTCTCGTCTTTTTACCTACTTGATCCTCTGCTGCCTTCACTACCTCATCCCTCAGAGCTACCCATTCTTCTTCTACTGTATTTCTTTCCCCCATTCCTGTCAATTGTTCCCTTATGCTCTCCCTGAAACTCTCTACAACCTCTGGTTCTTTCAGTTTATCCAGGTCCCATCTCCTTAAATTCCCACCTTTTTGCAGTTTCTTCAGTTTCAATCTGCAGTTCATAACCAATAGATTGTGGTCAGAATCCACATCTGCCCCTGGAAATGTCTCACAATTTAAAACCTGGTTCCTAAATCGCTGTCTTACCATTATATAATCCATCTGATACCTATTAGTATCTCCAGGATTCTTCCAGGTATACAACCTTCTTTTATGAATCTTGAACCAAGTGTTAGCTATGATGAAGTTATGCTCTGTGCAAAATTCTACAAAGCGGCTTCCTCTTTCATTTCTTCCCCCCAATCCATATTCACCTACTATGTTTCCTTCTCTCCCTTTTCCTACTGACGAATTTCAGTCACCCATGACTATTAAATTTTCGTCTCCCTTCACTACCTGAATAATTTCTTTTATCTCGTCATACATTTCATCAATTTCTTCATCATCTGCAGAGCTAATTGGCATATAAACTTGTACTACTGTAGTAGGCATGGGCTTTGTGTCTATCTTGGCCACAATAATGCGTTCACTATGCTGTTTGTAGTAGCTAACCCGCACTCCTATTTTTTTATTCATTATTAAACCTACTCCTGCATTACCCCTATTTGATTTTGTATTTATAACCCTGTAATCGCCTGACCAAAAGTCTTGTTCCTCCTGCCACCGAACTTCACTAATTCCCACGGACTTGGGCAATTCTAGCACGACAGGACGTCGTTATCAGGAGAAAGAAAACTGGCATTCTACCGATCGGAGCGTGGAATGTCAGATCCCTTAATAGGGCAGGTAGGTTAGAAAATTTAAAAAAGGGAAATGGATAGGTTAAAGTTAGATATAGTGGTTGCACCTACGGTACGGCCATCTGTATCGCTGAGGCACGCAAGCCTCCCCACCAACGGCAAGGTCCATGGTTCATGGGGGAAGTGCTAATATCGTGTAGGGCCCCCAAGAGCACACAGCAGTTCTGCAACACGACGTGGCGTGGATTCGACTAATGTCGGAAGTAGTGCTGGAGGGAACTGACACCATGCATCCTTCAGGGCTGTCCATAAATCCGTCAGAGTACGAACGGGTGGAGATCTCTTTTGAACAGCACGTTGTAAGGCATCCCAGGTATGCTCACTAATTTTCATGTCTGTGGAGTTTGGTTCCAGCATAAGTTTTCCTGGAGTCATTCTGTAGCAATTCTGGACGTGTGGAGTGTCGCACTGTCGTGCTAGAATTGCCCAAGTCCGTCGGAATGCACAACGGATATGAGTAGATGCAGGTGATTAGACAGGATAATTGCGTACTTGTCGCCTGTCAGAGTCGTATCTATACCTATTAGGGGACCGATATCACTCCAACTGCACAAGGCCCATGCCATGACAGAGCCTCCACCAGCTTGAAAAATCTCCTGCTGACATGCAGGGTCCATCGATTCATGATGTTGTCTCCATACCCGTCCATCCGCTCGACACAATTTGAAACGAGACTCGTCCGACCAGGGAACGTGTTTCCAATCATCAACAGTCCAGTGTTGGTGTTGACGGGTCTAGGCGAGGCGTAAAACTTTGTGTCGTTAAGTCATCAAGGGTACACGGGTGGGTCTTTGGCTCCGGAAGCCCAAGTCGATGATATTTCGTTGAATTTTTCGCACACTGACACTTGTTGATGGCCCAGCATTGAAATAGCAACAATTTGCGGAAGGGCTGGACTTCTGTCACGTTGAACCACTCTCTTCAGTCGTCGTTGGTCCCGTTCTTACAGGACCTTTTTCCGGCCGCAGCGATGTCGGAGATATCATGTTTTACCGGATGCCTGATATTCACGGTACACTCACGAAGTGGTCGACTAACCTCGGAGATGCTGTGTCCCTTCGCTCATGCGGCGACTACAACACCACGTTCGACTCACTTAAATCTTGATAACCTGCCATTGTACCAGCTGTAACCAATCTAACAACTGCGCCAGACATTTGTTGTCTTATATAAGCGTTCCCGACCGCAGCGCCATATTCTGCCTGTTTACATGTCTCTGTAATTGAATATCTATGGCTATACCGGTTTTTTTTTGCGCTTCAGTGTATAAAGGATGTACTAATTTTTGGGATTCAGGAATTTATTACGATATTGAACATAAAATGTCATTAATTATTGTCGTTTAAAGGCCTTAGCTTTCCCTTCGCTTGTAGAAATACTCCATTTGCGTGAAATTCAGTGTTCATTTTGTACAACGAAGAAACCGCATTGCCGTTGCTTAAACCAAGACCGTTCAGGGAAGTTCTATCATCTGGTGTTAAAAATAAAATCACTTAACCATCTGTGGTCATCCTCATTCCAATGTTGTCATGTAAAGGTTTCTTTTGACACGGAACCTTTGATTCCTTGACAACAGTGTGTGAGGACAACTTTGGACGATTAAGTAATTTTCTTTTCTACACCAGATGATGGCACTTTAAGGGTTCCGAAACCGGTCGTGTGAACACTAAAAGATTGTGGTCTCGACAGCTGTTTTGCTGTTTCTTCATTGTGCAAAATGGGCTCACACAGCTGCGGCTGCCCTTTAAGAACAATTCTTTGAAATTCAAAGGACACAATGGAAATAAAAGTCAACCTTTTGTCTGAATCTCCATTTATTAGTTTAACTTAGGAATACTAACTACGAGAATAGCACATCTTCAATGAGAATTTTGACACAAAGGATCGTAGAGGAGGGAAAGTTGAGACCGAGGCTGATAAACATGGGAAGTGTCTGTCTGTGACATCCGATGCCCAGCATGGAACAGGTGGGAAATACATTGACGCACTGTGAAGCAACAGGAACGGACAGTGGTAGATGTAAGACATCCTGATCCACTATGCAATCGAGAGGACACTAAAAGACGAATATCGTGTACTCAGAATGATGTCGCATGGAATCCAAGGAACATGTCGGTAATGTCTGGTCTCAGTGTGACAACAGACTGTGAGCAGCTGAGCTACAAAATAACGTGGTCGCCTGTGCCAGCTTAGCCATAATAGCTGCCCCCTTGACCACCGCCATAGCTGCCGTCATAACCACCCCCATAGCCGCCATCATAACCACCCCCATAGCCGCCATCATAACCACCCCCATAGCTACCATCGTAACCACCCCCATAGCTACCATCGTAACCACCCTGGTAGCCGCCGTACTGGTCGTAGGGTTCAGGATCAGCTATCGCTGACGCCAGGAACACCACCAGGAACACCTGAAAGTAACAAAGACAAACATCTTACACTGGGTCTTCGTTCAGCATCAGTAGGAACATTTTATAAGACTAAAGAACCATGCCTCACACTGGTTTCTACATAAGCATGCACAGGTACAACTAATAATAGCATGAGCCACATAGTATAAACGCATATCCATCAACACGTCAGTAATGTCTGGTCTCAGAGTGACAGCAGACTGTGAGCAGCTGAGCTAGTAGTACAGTGGCACAACTTGACTAGAAGAAGGGATCGGTTGGTAGGACATGTTCTGAGGCATCAAGGGATCACCAATTTAGTACTGGAGGGCAGCGTGGAGGGTGAAAATCGTAGAGGTAGACCAAGAGATGAATACACTAAACAGATTCAGAAGGATGTAGGTTGCAGTAGGTACTGGGAGATGAAGAAGCTTGCACAGGATAGAGTAGCATGGAGAGCTGCATCAAACCAGTCTCAGGACTGAAGACCACAACAACAACATGGAAAGATGGATGTTAACTGCGTATGTCATTGCTGTCTACCTTTACAAGAATGTATTACTAGATACTAATGCTAATTCCAAGATTCACCACAATTTTTTGACTCTTCGTGACATCGGTTCCGCAGCCTTGGTTGCACTACAAGCAAGAAGTTAACTATTCTTGTCTGTTTGGTAGTAACCAGATTCTTCATTGGATAACTGTTTGGAACAGATTTCTCTTACCTCCTACATTTATTGCCTGTACGATGTTTCTCTACCATAGAACACCGCGCCCAAGCGAATACTATTACTATTTTCTCCAAGAAAAGACACTAGCTTAGACTACGTCGTTCTGAGCCTCAAGTCTCCATTCTCCTGCCTTACAGCCATCTTAATCTTCCGAGATATCGCACAATCCTCCTACTGCGTTTACGTCTCCAGTTTAACGATCATCAAATCATCATTATCATTTATACGGCCATTCGTCACTTTCGATCTTCTTTTGTTTATCATTACTTTCGATATTAATTGTTGCGTATTCTTCGGTTATATAATCTGGCATATAGTACACTTATACTTTCAGTACTTCACTAATATTTCCTTTCCGGTCGATTCGTTTTTCGTCGTAACTGCTAAACAAAAATTGATGAGCTGAAACTCTGCCTATGTCTTTCGTAACATGATCTGGCCTTTAGCGATTTTCCACTTATATTCCTCACACTTACATTTATAGATACTGTGAAGTACTTAAATATTTACTTTATCTGTATGCTTCTCTGATCGTATGCTAACAATTTATTTGATCTTATGATGTTGAGGTAAGGCTCTCTAGGTTCCCAATGTTTTGAAATTACTTTTTATCTCTTTTTTCTTACTTATTCAACAGATTACCGGTCAGAAACGCTTGTTTAATATATTAATTTCATGTGCCGTTGTTGTAGTCTTCAGTCCGAAGACTGGTTAGACGCAGCTTTCCGCGCGAGTCTATCCTATGCTGTCTTTCCATTCCTGCGTAACTACCGCAACTTTTATGCATTTGACATTGTTTACTGCAGTTACAGTGCATACATAATTTCGTGTCTTTCAGTTTATGTTATCTCTCTGCCACGGATGCACAGGTCCCTGCAGATAGTGATAATTTACAAGTAGGTACAACACTGAAGGCTGTATATTGCTGGAATGCGATATAAAATTAAGAAACATTTTGGGTATGCTACAATTACCTACTCTATACCCTAATGACCATTCGGACAGACACAGGCTATAAATATATTATAATATATATGTATAATAATACCTGTGTAATATATGTGTATAATATAAATGTAAAATAATGTATATAATATAGAATAGGGTAACCTTGTTATCAATAATCTCGAAAAATTCTTAACCAATATACTTCAGATTTTTACAAGCTATTATAACTAACATATGGACGGACATAGACTATACATTTTTAATATATAAACACATACATAGTATGTATGAGGGAAAATTTCGGAGAGAGGAGGAGATGGAGACAGAGAGAGAGAGAGAGGGGGGGGGGGGGAGGGTTAAAGAGTTTAGGATATGTGTCCAGTTCGCATACATATTACGCAATTGCGAAGCTTTGTGGGGTTTGCTAGTAATATACGAATATACTTAACAGGCTGTAGATATATGTAGAATTATATATGCACTATATACAAGGTGTTCGGAAATCCACCTTCCCAACTTCTAGGCCTTGTAGAAGGGAGTGCGTAAATTATACTCTGAATAGAGACCCATGTCCCGAAACGTACCGTTTCCGTTTTACGATGGTTTCAGTTCAGATGTTGGAGGAATTTAATTGGGCCTGAGGCAGTACAATCATTAAATACCAATTCGAAAGGAAACACGACGAAACATCCATTTATCACTTAAGCACATTTGTCTCTATTAATACTTAAACATTACTTGTTCACATTGTGCTGTTGTGTCATGGTCTTCAGTAAGACCACTTTTCGAAAGCTTCTATTCTCATCTAAACTATTTACCGTCCATGTTTCACTTCCATACGTGGCTACATACCATAGAAATACTTTCAGAAACAACTTCCTGACACTTAAATCTATACTCGATGTTAACAAATTTCTATTCTTCCGAAACGCTTTCTTTGCCATTGCCAGTCTTCATTTTATATTCTCTCTACTTCGACCATCATCAGTTATTTTTCTCCCCGAATAGCAAAACTCCTTTACTACTTTGAGTGTCTCATTTCCTAATCTAATTCCCTTAGCTTCACGTGAATTAATTCGACTACATTCCATTATCTTCGTTTTGCTTTTGTTGATGTTCAACTTATATCCTCCTTTCAAGACACTGTCCATTCCATTCAACTGCCCCTGCAGGTCCTTTGCCGTCTCTGACAGAATTACATTGCCGTTGGCAAACCTAAAAGTTTTTACTTCTTCTCCATGGATTTCATTTCCTACTCCAAATTTTTGTTTTGTTTCCTTTACTACTTGCTACAACCCTGTCTCACTCCCTTCTCAACCACTGCTTCCTTTCGTGCCCCTCAACTCTTACAACTGCCATCTGGTTTCTGTGCAAATTGTAAACAGCCTCTCGCTCCCCACATTTTACCCCTGCCACCTTCAGAATTTGAAAGAGAGTATTCCAGTCAACATTGCCAAAAGCTTTCTCTAAGACTACAAATACTAGAAACGTAGGTTTGCCTTTAGTTAATCTGTTTTCTAAGATAAGTCGTAGGGTCAGTATTGCCTCACACGTTCCAACATTTCTCTGGAATCCAAACTGTCTTCCCCGAGCCGGCTTTACCAGTTTTTCTCTTCGTCTGTAAGGAATTTGTGTTAGTGGTTTGCAACCGTGACTTATTAAACTGATAGTTCGGGCATTTTCACACCTGTCAACTCGTGCTTTCTCTGGAATTGAAATTATCATATTATTCTTCAATTCTGAGTGTTTTTCGCCTGTCTCATACATCGTGCTCACCGGATGAAGAGTTTTGTCATGGCTGGCTCCCCCAAGGCTGTTAGTAGTTCTAACGAAGTATTGTCTACTCCCAAGGCTCGACTTGAGTCCTTCAGAGCACTATTCAATTCTTCACACAGCACATATCTCCCATTTCATCTTTACCTATGCCCTCTCCCATTTCCATAATATTGCCCTCAAGTTCCTATCCCAGGTATAGATCGTGCCTGCATTATTCCATAACAAAAGAACCCTGTTACTGAACGTACAGAACAGTACTGGTGCATTACAACAGAGGCTCGATGTGGCGACCACCAGCGTTGTTACAGACACTTTAGCGGCGAAGCATGTTCTGGTACACACTCTCCATCCCACCTGGTGTCTCTTGTTTTGTCTCTACAGGAATCTCGTAAGTTAAATTTTGCGTAAGACCCCACAAGAAGCATCACATAGCACTTAAATCGTTCGATCGAGGCGGCCACACGGGGTGGCCATATTTCACCATACCGTGTGTTGAGATGTACCCGCATCGCACGCGCGAAGTTAGGTGGTACACCATCATGCTTAAACCACATTTCCTGACGAAGATTCAGCGGCAGTACAAGTCGTCCTGTACTCTGTTGCACTTCAGGACAAGCAACTTAAGAGGTTTCTCTCTTTCACTCAGTGTAAATGGCACTTTACACATCTGAATTGCAAACCGTCGTAGAGCGGAAACGGTACGTTTCCGGACATGGACCCCTATTCATAATATTGTGCACTCACTCCGAACATCCTGTATACGGCACGGGATATTTAAATTGTTGGAATCAATAAAATATTTGTAAGACGTCTTTGTTATGATCCGTTTATCTGACGGAGTAATGCATACATTGTTACTGGTGGACTGCAGGGTGGGCCAGTCCTATGGGGAAGCTAACATAGTAGACTGTACTGAACAGGACATCAGTCGCGGCCAGTTCAAATAGAAATATTAAGTAAACGGAATGTGTATGTCACAGGGTTTCGAAGATACATGGGATACAACCATATGGAGAGTCGTATACACTAAAAACGGTTTTACATAGGGTCCTATTAATTTTGTGATGATTCTAATCCTGTGTCTGTAACCATTTTGCGCTTCACCTTTAATTGTTTGATCGTCTTGGCAAGCCATTGTCTTCTTGAGACATTCAAATCAATTCTATTTGTTTGCTGCGTTTTTTAATATCTGTGTGTGAAAGATATATCGATGATGACTAATCTTGAAGAAGAGGGAGGCTTGTTATGACAATCATATTCATTATGCAAGTTAAAAACGTGTTGGGAAACGTAGGAGTTTCCCCGCTGAGATACGAAGAGACTAGCGCATTCACTCTTTTTGGAGTTAAAAATCAAGGACTAGAGTAGGTAGTTTTATTGAATAAGTGATGTGTGAAACTAAATTTCTTTGAACTCCTTATTTCGATCCAAAAAAATCCTTCAGTGCCTTTCCTTAGTAAACTTTTTCCTATGGGACTGATGATTTTTTTGAGCAGCAAGCAATATTGTAATTCAAATCATGTTATCAGCTATACTGGGAAATATTACAGTTATATAAGTGAGTCACTGCTTAAATAGTGCAACGCATAAATAATACCTTATAAATAAGCCAAGAGCAGCAGTTATCAATCTAAAGTGCTACTATCAAACGTGTCAGTGAAATTTGGAAGGTAAGAAAATAGCTAAGGGTAGATTGAAGGTGTGAGGCAAGCAGTAGATCGTGCCTGGATAGCTCAGCTGGTAAGAACATTCAGATTATCGTTTCGGTTGCAAGTGTGTTAATCATTTTAATGTTTCAGAAAGTTTGTGTGAATCGTACACCTCACTGTGGGGTGAAAGTTACAATAATAATTCTTAGGCTATGGTTATGTTCCATTATTTCCAGGTGACATTAATCTATAAAATTACGCAGTAAAAGTTCTGTGTAACTGGAACGCATGACAGAAAGTACTGGCTGATTCAGAGTTTCAGGCGGATCGAAGATAAGTCTGGGCAGCTCACTTGGTCACAGCAATGCGAGAGCCACAAGTCCATCCATGGTTCAACAAGCCAATTAAATATCTAAATAAAGTAGACTGGATTCTACATAAAGAGTCTCCCACGGTTGGCAGTGTCATCTTCTTTTCAATAAATCAAAATTAATGAAGATTAAGTTGCCTGTTAACGTGTGATTTTCGCTTTTTAATTACCCAACTACTTTCGCAACATTTCGGGAATAATTTGTTTGCTCGCAAGAAGCATATAAGCCGAGTTGATTTTTACTAACACTGAGTTAGATTTAATAACATTATCTAAATTGTTAATGGAATTTAGTCATGCTTTCAGAAATGTCTACACTTTGAAACATATGGCGTTGTTTGTAATAGAAAGCCTTCACAGGCTAATTGCTTTACTTAGAGCAATGTTGTAGACGGAATATCAGAAATCAGCGCTACAGTTGAATGCCAGATAATTATTCACAGAATGCTGTGTGAAATAATTTTTCGTTTAAATAAATATGAATACTCCTACTGTGACTGGTTCTTACGACCAGACTGAGAGCACAGCGTAAGACTCTCGTGAAAGTTTGTTAACATTAGGCGATATGTGTTACATGCTTGCTACTGTGACGAAAAACATGTACCTGCAAGCGTTATTATCACAGGTAAGCATATCTAGAGAGTTTGCGACTGCAGCGTTAAATACCGAGATGGGAGCCTGAAAACCGAACTCGTATTGTAGCTACTAGACAGATAAAAGCGTCGCGGCATAAATTTACTGTGGCTCGTTAGAGTGAATTTGGGGTCACACGAAAGGTCATTGCAATTAAACAGCAGCTTGAGTTCCACGACGATTTGTTGCCCCGACTGGACTTTACTTCAGATTACTCATAGCCAGATTTCCATAAAATTTTGTACCTGCATTTGAAATAATTAAATTGTAATTTACACTCAAAGTTTGTAAAACGTAGAGGAAACTTGAAGTAGTCTTTAGATGTACTTCCACACTGTGAATAAAATACGCGTTTTTGGAATATCGGATTGGCTTTGTGATACGCTTGAGGTATTCTTAACAAGTATAGCCCAGCACCACTCTGCTACAAGATCGGCTGTCGACCAGTGTTAGTAGTAACTACCATAAAAATATCTGGACTTACGTTTCAGGAGCAATATAATGTTGCAGGGTGGCATTAAACTGCTTGTAGGAAAAGCAGGCACCATACTCAGACGTATTGTATGAGTCCAGGAAACAGGTAGCTCACAGAAGTTTCTTTCGACCGATTCTTGATCATTATTCATCAATCTGGGACCGTTACCAGATTGCTTTAATAGAGGAGATGCAGAAGATCGCAAGAAGAGCTTAATATTTGCTTTAGCGTGAGATCTCGTAAAATACCACGAACATTTATTCTTAGAAATTCATCCCAGTGGTAGATGTTCAACGTGCACATACAATGCAATCCCACGAAGCCTAGATCCAAGAATCATGACAAAATAAAACAAATATGAAGACGTGTATGTTCATCGATCATATCTCAGCGTTAGGCGCTAGGAAAACACGTTTATGCACTAATGTGAAGACTGACGAGCGGAGGGTCCTAATAAACTAGAGTCGTTACGGTTTCACATTAAAAACTCGTAAAATAAACATACCAGCAAACGAAATGGGCGACAGTATTAGTGTGTGGCTTTCAAAGTGTCCGTAACGGAAATGTCGTGAAAGCACTCTCGAACAAATCAAATGAAATTACACCTGTACTTTCTACTATATGAACAGCGTTGGTTATTACTTTTAAGATAATTTTGTTACTTTTAAAACTATCCGAGGTCACTAATGTAGGTGCGGCCGGTGGCACTGGACTCAGAGGTAGCCGGTTCGAAGGCTGGTAGTAGAAAAATCTCCAGCAACAGAATTTGCCCTGCAAAGAAAGAAGAGGTGGTGGCGCGAAATTTTTTATCACTAAACCGTCGCCAGTGTTCCAGACCTCTTCTCCGTATATTATGGAGTGAGGGGATGTGACACTGTTGATGGTGATTCATTGTCAGATGGGAACGGTAAGGTCAACGGGCTGATGTTCGAGCTGAGTAGATTGTGCGCTGGCGCCGGATTTCACCTCTTTGCTCTCATCATTACCATTAAACACGAACATGAGTCTGCACTATATGCACGTCCATTACAGTAAACTACACAGCTTTAAGAGACAACTTTCACACGTCGTGAGGAAAATGGGCAATGTTGGGAGAGAGACGAGGGGGGCGGGGAGGGGAAGAAACTCCTCACCGATTCCGAGGCTGAACTATCACTCGCGGTTTCCCCTCAGGTATCAGTGCTCCACATCTCTTTTACTATGTGTTGTAGCAAAAATTAGGGCCATCTAATACGTATTACTACTTCTGTTACTTAATTTTAAAATCGACGACATTATTTCACTACCTGGATACGAACTCCTTTTGTGTTTTAGGCTTTGTCCACATATGAAACAACGATTACTGTATTGTATATTCTTTGTCTTCGAGTCATCGGTCTTCTGACTGGTTTGATGTGGCCCGTCACAAATTCCTCTCCTGTACCAACCTCTTCACCTCGTAGTAGCACTTCAAAACTACGCCCTCAATTACTTGCTGGATGTATTCCAATCTCTTCCTCTACAGTTTTTGCCCTCTACAGCTCCCTCTAGTACCATGGAAGTTATTACATCATGTCTTAACAGATTTCCTATCATCCTGTCCCTTCTTGTTGTCAATGTTTTCCACTTGTTCCTTTCCTCTCCAGATTCTGCGAAGAACCTCCTCATTCCTTACCTTATCAGTCCACCTAATTGCCCGCATCTCGTGGTCGTGCGGTAGCGTTCTCGCTTCCCACGCCCGGGTTCCCGGGTTCGATTCCCGGCGGGGTCAGGGATTTTCTCTGCCTCGTGATGGCTGGGTGTTGTGTGCTGTCCTTAGGTTAGTTAGGTTTAAGTAGTTCTAAGTTCTAGGGGACTTACGACCACAGCAGTTGAGTCCCATAGTGCTCAGAGCCATTTTGAAGTCCACCTAATTTTCAAAATTTGCGTGCAGCACCACATCTCAGATGCTTCGATTCCTTCCTCTTCCGCTTTTCTCACAGTAGATGGTTCACTACCATACAGTGCTATGCTCCAAACGTACTTTCTCAGAAATTTTTTCCTCACATTAAGGCCTGTATTTACTAGTAGACTTTTCGAGGCCAGGAGTGACAATTTTGCCGGTGCTAGTCTGCTTTTGATGTCCTACTTGCTCCGTCCGTGATTGGTTACTTCGCTGTTTAGGTATCAGAATGCCTTAATTTCATCTACCTCGTAACGATCAACCCTGATGTTAAGTTTCTCACTGTACTCGTTACTGCTACTTCTCATTACTTCCGTCTTTCTTCGATTCACGCTCAATCCATATTCAGTACTCATAGGATTGTTCATTCCATTCAGCTTACCATGAATTCTTCTTCACATTCACTCAGAATACCAATGTCAACAGCGAATCGTATCATTGACATCCTTTCACCTTGAATTTTAATTCCACTCCTGAACCTCTCTTTTAATTCCATCGTTGCTACAGATTAAACGTATGGTGGAAAGACTACGTCCCTGTCTTACACCCCTTTTAATCCGAGCTCTTCGTTCTTGGTCGTCTACTCTTATTATTCCCTCTTGGCTCTTGTACGTATTGTACATTACTCTTCTCTACCTGAAGCTTACACCTACTTTTTTCCTTATTATTTCGAAGACCTTGTACCATTTTGTATTATTGAATGCGTTTTCCAAGTCGACAATTCCTATTTCGTAAGTCTTGCTTCCATTATCAACCGCTAGGTCAGAGTTGCCTCTTTGATGCCTTTATCTTTTATAAAGCCACACTGATCGTCATCTGGCATATTCTCAATTTTCTTTTCAAATCTTTTGTATATTATCCTTGTCAGCAACTAGGATGCATCAGCTGTTAATTTGATTGTACTATGATTCTCGCACTTGTCAGCACTTGCACTCTTTGGAAATGTGTGGATGATATTTTTCCGAAAGTCAGATGGTATGTCGCCAGACTCATCCGTTCTGCACACCAATTTGAATAGTCGTTTTATTTCCACTTCCCGTCAATCATTTTAGAAATTCTGATGGAATCTTATCTATCTCTTCTCCATTATTTGATCTTAAGTCCTCTAAACCTTCCTAAACTTATGGTTCTAATACTGCATCACCTATCTCTTCCAACCCGACACCTGTTCCTTGTTCTATCTTTTTCAGACAAATCTTCCTCCTCGTAGAGACCTTCAGTGTACTCTTTACACCTATCCGCTCTCTCCTCTGCATTTAACAGTGGAATTCCCGTTGCACTCTTAATGTTGCTATTCTTGATTTTTATGTCACCGAAGGTTGTTTTGACTTTCCTGTTGTGCTGAGTCAGTCCCTCCGACAGTCATTTACTTTTCGATTTCTTAACTTTTTCATGCAGCCATTTCGTCTTAGCTTCCCTGCACTTCCTATTTATTTCATTCGTCAGCGACTTCTACTTCCCTGTTCCTGAATTTTCCTGAACATTTCCGTACTTCGTTCTTTCATCGATCAACTAAAGCATTTTTTCTGTTGCGCACGGTTTCTTCGCAGTTACCTTCTTTGTACCTATATTTTTCTTTCCATCTTCTGTGATTGCCACTTTCAGGGTCGGCGTTGTATCTCTGGCTTTAGAGAGCTTCGAGCGTATCTCGTCATTCCTTAGCACTTCTGTATGCCACTTTTTTGTGCATTGATTCTTCCTGACTAATCTCTTGAACTTCAGCCTGTACTTCATCATTACTACAGTGTGATTTGATTCTATAACTGTTTCTTATTACGCCTTAAAATCCAGTGTTTGATTTTGGAATCTCTGTCTGACCATGATGTAACCTGAAACTTCCTGGCAGATTTAAACTGTGTGCCGGACAGAGACTCGAACTCGGGACCCGGAAAAAATCCCCCAGGCTGTGGCTAAGCCATGTCTCCGCAATATCCTTTCTTTCAGGTGTGCTAGTTCTGCAAGGTTCGTATGAGAGCTTCTGTAAAGTTTGGAGGGTAGGAGACGAGGCACTGGCAGAAGTACAACTGCGAGGACGGGGCATGAGTCGTTCTTGGGTACCTCAGACGGTAGAGCATTTGCCCGCGAAAGGCAAAGTTCCCGAGTTCGAGTCTCGCTCTGGCACGCAGTTTTAATCTGCCAGAAAGTTTCATATACTGGAATCTTTTGCCAATGGAAAGACCATTATGACACTTTTTCAATAACTAGCCACATGCCCTTGGATGCTCGTTATTTGTCTTTAATGCAGTTTTATCCATTGCCTTGTTCATTCTCGTGCCGCTGATCACTGCTGGTTCTTCCGCCCTTATGGGAAATTTCCCACACCAGGGACAAGTGCCCTGAACCACTGTCCGCTCTTCCGCCCTCTTTGACGAGTCCGTTGGCAGAATAAGGGTAACTTCTTATGCTCGAAGTCTTCGGCCGCCAAGGCTGATATTCTAATTACCGATTTGTTCTTGTCTTTTATTGGTATTAGCACTCAAAATGAAGTTTCGCTCTGCAACGGAGTGTGCACTGATTTGAAACTTCGTGGCAGATTAAAACTGCATGCCGGACCGGGATTTCAACCAATGTGTACCTATTTCTATAGGTGGGCAGTAACAAGTGTTCTTCAGGAATAGTGTATCTAAGACACATTTCAACTTCATCTTTGTATGAAACATTGTTCTTGCTAGCATACGTTTTTGCTGTTATGATTTAGTTAATTCATACAACTGCTGCTTCTACAGTCTTGACCTATCTTCGCACTGCAGTATAATTGTGATGAATGATAGGCAACACGACATACTTCAGAAAATCACAATCTCAATTTACGATTCAGTTTATTTAATTTCACTCATTTGACTCACAGTTTTTCACACTCTACATATATGTGGTATCGTTTCGGCTTGGATGATAGTCACGCAAGGAAGTCTCAGTCTGTATGAGCGTTGACTGTGTTTCTGCACGTGGGTTAAACGGGTGCACGTGATTGGCAGGTGGCGTGTAATCGCGTGTCTGATTGGTTTCAAGGGCAAACAGTGGGTGCACCTGTTGTTGAAGCTGGCATTAATCAGCTGTTGGTCGGATTCACGTACCTCATGGACGGTGTTTACACAGTATTGTGGCATCATGTTTGGTGAAACCGGAGCGTTCAGCGAGCCTGGGTTGACCTCGTGGGTACTAAAGTGATTACCAAGATAAGTATATGAAGTATCGAATTTCGGATTGTATCCTAGAAAGTCAGTCACAGAGCACTCTTTTTGGCGAGACAGTAACTCATGTTATTAGCTAGACGCTGACACAATAAGCAATGTATGGCAACAGAGTTTTTTTCTGATATAGACCGACGTCTAGGAGTAGCGTCTTTGATCAATAATCAAAACATCTATGGTCCCGGGTTCAGAACCTGGCACCGCTTACATTTCGATTATTAATCAGGATTGGCGGCCGAAACTTCCGCCATAAGAAATCACCCTCACTCTGCCAACAGCCATGTAAAAGAGGGTGGAGGAGCGGACACAGTTTCAGGGCACTCTCTTGTTCTTGGGGTGTGTCTTTAGACGGAAGAATAGGCAACGATCAACGGCATGAGGATGGAGAAGGCAATGGAAACCACGGCATTAAAAACACATAACATGTGACCACAGGACGTGTGGCCTTGGCCTGTAATTGAAGAACTGTCATGATGATCCGTCCACTGGGAAAAGATTCCGGGATAGTACGCCATTCGGACCTCCGGAAGGGGACTGCCAAGGGGGAGGTGACCAGGAGAAAAAGATTTAACAATCAACGAAAGGGTAACTTTCTATGATTCGGGGCATAGAATGTCAGAAGCTTGAACGTGGTAGGGAAAGTAGAAAATCTGAAAAGCGAAATGCAAAGCCTCATTCGAGATATAGTAGGAGTCAGTGAAGTGAAATGGGAATAAGACAAGGATTTATTGTCAGATTAATGTAGGGTAAAATCAACAACAGCAGAAAATGGTATAATGGGAGTAGTATTCGTTGTGAATAGGAAGGTAGCACGCAGGGTGTGTTACTGTGAACAGTTCAGTGACGGCGTTGTTCTTATCAGAATCGATAGCAAACCAACAACGACAACGATAGCTCAGGTATACATGCCGGCATCGCAAGCTGAAGGTGAAGAGATAGAGAAAGTATATGGCAATATTGAAAGAGGAATACAGTATGTAAGGGGAGATGAAAATCCGCTAGTCATGAGTGACCAGAAAGCACTTATAGGGTAAGGAATAGAAGAAAAAGTTGCACGATAATATGGCCTTGGCGCGAGGAATGAGAGAGGAGAAAGACTACTTGAGTTCTGTTATAAATTTTAGCTGGTAATATCCAATACTCTGTTCAAGAATCACAAGAGGGTAAGGTATACTTGGAAAAGGTCGGCTGATACAGGAAGATTCGAGTTAGATTACATTACGGTCGGGCAGAGATTCCAAAATCAGATACGGGAATCAAAGGTGTAGCCAGGAACAGATATAAAAAGCGATTACAAAGTAGTAGTGATGAAAAATAGTAGTATGAAGTTTAAGTCATGACGAATCAATTGGCAAAATAGTCGGATACGGAAGTACTAAGGAATGACGAAATACCCTTGAAGCTCCCGAAAGCTATAAATACAGCAATAAGGAATAGCTCAGTAGGCAGCACAGTTAAAGACGAATGGACATCTCTAAAAACGGCAATCACAGAAGTTGGAAAGAAAACATGGGCACAAAGAAGGTAACTGGAGAAATACTTGATTTCATCGATGAAAGGAAGAGTTAAAAATGTTAGTGTGTATTGAGGAAGAGAGGAATACGAGTCGCTGAGAAATGAAATAAACAGGAAGTTCAAAAAAAATGTCTCTGAGCACTATGGGACTTAACATCTATGGTCATCAGTCCCCTAGAACTTAGAACTACTTAAACCTAACTAACCTAAGGACATCACACAACACCCAGCCATCACGAGGCAGAGAAAATCCCTGACCCCGCCGGGAATCGAACCCGGGAACCCGGGCGTGGGAAGCGAGAACGCTACCGCACGACCACGAGATGCGGGCTAAACAGGAAGTGCAGGGATGCTAAGATAAAACGGCAGCACGAGAAATGTGAAGAAATCGTAGAAGAAATGATTCTCGTAAGGACTGACTCAGCACATAGGAAAGTCAAAGCTTTCGCCAAAGTACTCTTTGGCCATTTTCAAGTAGTTACTTCTACCGTCTTTATTACAGTACAGCCACGCTGCCTTTTGTAACGGCTTCATATAAGGCAATGTTTCCGCAGCGCGCCCGCAGCGCCCATTTCACTCTTCCATTGGCAGGATCCCAAGCCGTGCTTAGTTGCAGACTGCCGTCTTTATTTTGGCTGTTGTCACAAATTTTTCTCTCGATCGTTTCCTTTATTACCAGAAATTCTTCGAACGCAAAATGAAGACCGTTTTCTAGAGCATGCTCCGATATCGCTGATTTCTCAGGGTACCTAAGGCAATAGCATCTCTCGTGTTCTACGTAGCGCTGTTCTCAAAATGGTTCAAATGGCTCTGAGCACTATGGGACTTAACATCTGTGGTCATCAGTCCCCTAGAACTTAGAACTACTTAAACCTAACTAACCTAAGAACATCACAAACATCCATGCCCGAGGCAGGATTCGAACCTGCGACCGTAGCAGTCCCGCGGTTCCGGACTGAGCGCCTAGAACTGCTAGACCACCGCGGCCGGCAGCGCTGTTCTGTAACACGCACAGACAGTCGGACATGAAACTGTCCACGCCCACCCAGTGTGTCATACAGTCCCAGCTTTCCGAGGTCTACTTCATCTTTCACAGGCCTCACGAGTTGTCCAGTTTTTGCTGAAGCCCTGAAGACCGAATCGATTTTATGCTTCTTTAGGACCGGCTAACCTTTCCTGTGAATGGCTCAAAGTCTTCTTATGCAACAGAATCCAGTAGGTTGTCCTCGATGGCAAGTGTTGATGAGAGTCAAGTGTATCATCAGGAGAGCCCCAGGGAACTATGACAGGACCGCTATTGTTCTCTCTATATATAAATAATTTGGCGACAGGGTGGGCAACAATCTGTGGTTCTTTGCTGAAGATGCTATGGTGTACGATAAGACATCGAATTTGAGTGACTTTATGAAGATACGAAAGGATTTAGACAAAATTTATATTTGATTTGATAAATGGCAGCTAGCTCTGTATGTCAATAAATGTAGGTGCATGCGGATGACTAAGAAGAATAAATCTGCAATGTTCGGGTGCAATATTACTCGTGTACTACTTGACACAGTCAAGTGATTTAAGTATTTGGGCCCAACGCTGTAAAACAATATGAAATGGAACGAACGTGTGAGAACTGTCATAGGGAACGAGAATGGTCGACTTCGGTTTACTGACTGAATTTTAGAAAAGAGTAGTTCACACGTCAGATTGAAGGAAGACATCGAAGCAGTTCAGAGGCCGGCTGCTATATTTGATACCGGTAGGTTCGAACGACACGTACGTGTTACGGAGATGCTTTGGGAACTCAAATTAGAATCCCTGGAGATAAGGCGACGTTCTATACGAGAAACACTACTGAGAAAATTTAGAGAACCGACATTTGAAGCTGATTGCCAAACGATTCTACTGCGCCCAACACACGTTGCGCGTAAGAACGACGAAGATAAGGTACGGGAAATTAGGGCTAATACAAAGGCGTACATATAGTAGTTTTTTCCTTGCTCTGTTTGCGAGTGGAAAAAGAAAGGATATGGCTAATAGTGGCACAGGGTACGCACCGTACGTTGGCTTGCGGAGTATCTATGTGGATGTAGATGTAGGTGTACCGAGCCCCATAACGGCAAAAACACAACCTGGGGATCCTCATGCTTACGCGTTTTCGGAAATATGGCTTGCTAAATCTGGCAATTGTTGCAGCCGTCTTCCTGGAATACCTTCCGTAAGTGGTTCAGTTCCTTCGGCAAGTTTTCAGCATCTGAGTCGATTTCAACTCGATGCACCAAGATTCCCAAAACAGAATGTTTCTCCGACAGATGGTGATAGTTGGGATGCAGATATCGCTCCGTGTGGGTGGGTCTTCGGTAAACACTGTGGCCGAGACACTCATTTTCTTTTCGGCAGACGAGAGAGCCAGGAAATGGCAAGGTACCATCTGTCTCTAACTCCATCGAGAACTTGATGTTGTCTGGATACTGTTGATGCTGTCCAACAATTCTCCCAGCTTTTCACGTCCATGAGACTGGACAACTAACGTGTCGCCGACGTATAGGTAAAATCAAATAGGCTTTGCAGTTGCCGTGTCCAAGGCCATGTCTCCAAAGTACTGTATTGTAAGCCGGCAAGATTTTGTCACGTTGCATGTACACTACTGGCCATTAAAATTGCTACACCACGAAGATGACGTGCTACAAACGCGAAATTTAACCGATAGGAAGAAGATACTGTGATATGCAAATGATTAGCTTTTCAGAGCATTCAGACAGGGTTGGCGCCGGTGGCGACACCTACAACGTGCTGACATGAGGAAAGTTTCCAACCGATTTCTCATACACAAACAGCAGTTGACCGGCGTTGCCTAGTGTAACGTTGCTGTGACGCATCGTGTAAGGAGCAGAAACGCGTACCATCACGTTTACGACTTTGATAAAGGTAGGATTGTAGCCTATCGCGATTGCGGTTTATCGTATCGCGACATTGCTACTCGCGTTGGTCGAGATCCAATGACTGTTAGCAGAATATGGAATCGCTGGGTTCAGGAGGGTAATACGGAACGTCGTGCTGGATCCCAACGGCCTCGTATCACTAACAGTCGAGATGACAGGCATCCTATCCGCATGGCTGTAACGGATCGTGCAGCCACGTCTCGATCCCGGAGACAACAGATGGGGACGTTTGCAAGACAACAACCATCTGCACGAACAGTTAGACGACGTTTGCAGCATCATGGACTATCAGCTCGGAGACCATGGCTGCAGTTACCCTTAACGCTGCATCACAGACAGGAGCGCCTGCGATGGTGTACTCAACGATGAACCTGTGTGCACAAATGACAAAATGTCATTTTGTCGGATGAATCCAGGTTCTGTTTACAGCACCATGAATGTCGCATCCGTGTTTGGCGACATAGCGGTGAACGCACATTGGAAGCGTGTATTCGTCATCTCTATACTGGCGTATCCCCCGGCGTGATGGTATGGGGTGCCATTGGTTACACGTCTCGGTCACCTCTTGTTCGCACTGACGGCACTTTGAGCAGTGGACGTTACATTTGAGATGTGTTACGACCCGTGGCTCTACCCTTCGTTCGATCACTGCGAAACCCTACATTTCAGCAGGATAAGCACGGCAATGCGATCCGTGGTCTAGGGGTAGCGTTTTTGATTCATAATCAAAAACGTCTTCGGTCCCGGGTTCGATCCCCGCCACTGCCTAAATTTTGATAAATAATCAGCATTGGCGGCCGAAGACTTCCGGCATAAGAAGTCAGTCTCATTCTGCCAACGGCATTGTCAAAGAGGGCGGAGGAGCGGATAGAGGTTCAGGGCACTCTCTTGTCCTAGGGGTGGGAAATTGCCCCTAAAGGCAGAAGAATCAGCAATGATCAACGACATGAGGATGCAGAAGGCAATGTAAACCACTGCAGTAAAGACACGTAACGTGAATCCACAGGACATGTGGCCTGTAATTGAAGAAGTGTCATGATGATCTCTGCATTGGGAAAAGATTCCGGAATAGTCCCCCATTCGGATCTCCGGGAGGTGAGTGCCAAGGGCGAGGTTACCGTGAGAAAAAGATTGAATAATCAACGAAAGTATAACGTTCTACGAGTCGGGGCGTGGAATGTCAGAAGCCTGAACGTGGTAGGGAAACTAGAAAATCTGAAAAGGGAAACGCAAAGGCTCAATCTAGATATAGTAGGGGTCAATGAAGTGAAGTGGAAGGAAGACAACGATTTCTGGTCAGATGAGTATCGGGTAATATCAACAGCAGCAGAAAATGGTATAACGGGTGTAGGATTCGTTATGAATAGGAAGGTAGGGCAGAGGGTGTGTTACTGTGAACAGTTCACTGACCGGGTTGTTCTAATCAGAATCGACAGCAGACCAACACCGACAACGATAGTTCAGGTATACATGCCGACGTCGCAAGCTGAAGATGAACAGATGGAGAAAGTGTATGAGGATATTGAAAGGGTAAAGCAGTATGTAAAGGGAGACGAAAATCTAATAGTCATGGACGACTGGAATGCAGTTGTAGGGGAAGGAGTAGAAGAAAAGGTTACAGGAGAATATGGGCTTGGGACAAGGAATGAAAGAGGAGAAAGCCTAATTGCGTTCTGCAACAAGTTTCAGCTAGTAATAGCGAATACCCTGTTCAAGAATCACAAGAGGAGGAGGTATACTTTTAAAAGGCCGGGAGATACGGGAAGATTTCAATTACACTCCTGGAAATGGAAAAAAGAACACATTGACACCGGTGTGTCAGACCCACCATACTTGCTCCGGACACTGCGAGAGGGCTGTACAAGCAATGATCACACGCACGGCACAGCGGACACACCAGGAACCGCGCTGTTGGCCGTCGAATGGCGCTAGCTGCGCAGCATTTGTGCACCGCCGCCGTCAGTGTCAGCCAGTTTGCCGTGGCATACGGAGCTCCATCGCAGTCTTTAACACTGGTAGCATGCAGCGACAGCGTGGACGTGAACCGTATGTGCAGTTGACGGACTTTGAGCGAGGGCGTATAGTGGGCATGCGGGAGGCCGGGTGGACGTACCGCCGAATTGCTCAACACGTGGGGCGTGAGGTCTCCACAGTACATCGATGTTGTCGCCAGTGGTCGGCGGAAGGTGCACGTGCCCGTCGACCTGGGACCGGACCGCAGCGACGCACGGATGCACGCCAAGACCGTAGGATCCTACGCAGTGCCGTAGGGGACCGCACCGCCACTTCCCAGCAAATTAGGGACACTGTTGCTCCTGGGGTATCGGCGAGGACCATTCGCAACCGTCTCCATGAAGCTGGGCTACGGTCCCGCACACCGTTAGGCCGTCTTCCGCTCACGCCCCAACATCGTGCAGCCCGCCTCCAGTGGTGTCGCGACAGGCGTGAATGGAGGGACGAATGGAGACGTGTCGTCTTCAGCGATGAGAGTCGCTTCTGCCTTGGTGCCAATGATGGTCGTATGCGTGTTTGGCGCCGTGCAGGTGAGCGCCACAATCAGGACTGCATACGACCGAGGCACACAGGGCCAACACCCGGCATCATGGTGTGGGGAGCGATCTCCTACACTGGCCGTACACCACTGGTGATCGTCGAGGGGACACTGAATAGTGCACGGTACATCCAAACCGTCATCGAACCCATCGTTCTACCATTCCTAGACCGGCAAGGGAACTTGCTGTTCCAACAGGACAATGCACGTCCGCATGTATCCCGTGCCACCCAACGTGCTCTAGAAGGTGTAATTCAACTACCCTGGCCAGCAAGATCTCCGGATCTGTCCCCCATTGAGCATGTTTGGGACTGGATGAAGCGTCGTCTCACGCGGTCTGCACGTCCAGCACGAACGCTGGTCCAACTGAGGCGCCAGGTGGAAATGGCATGGCAAGCCGTTTCACAGGACTACATCCAGCATCTCTACGATCGTCTCCATGGGAGAATAGCAGCCTGCATTGCTGCGAAAGGTGGATATACACTGTACTAGTGCCGACATTGTGCATGCTCTGTAGCCTGTGTCTATGTGCCTGTGGTTCTGTCAGTGTGATCATGTGATGTATCTGACCCCAGGAATGTGTCAATAAAGTTTCCCCTTCCTGGGACAATGAATTCACGGTGTTCTTATTTCAATTTCCAGGAGTGTCGATTAAATCATGGTCAGACAGAGATTCCGAAATCAGTTACTGGACTGTAAGGCGTACCCAGGAGCAGATATAGACTCAGATCACAATATAGTAGTGATGAAGAGTAGGCTGAAGTTCAAGAAATTAGTCACGAAGGATCAATACGCAAAGAAGTGGGATACGGAAGTACTGAGGAATGACGAGATACGTTTGAAGTTCTCTAACGCTATAGATACAGCAATAAGGAATAGCGCAGTAGGCAGTACATTTGAAGAGGAATGGACATCTCTAAAAAGGGCCATCACAGAAGTTGGGAAGGAAAACATAGGTACAAAGAAGGTAGCTGCGAAGAAACCATGGGTAACAGAAGAAATACTTCAGTTGATTGATGAAAAGAGGAAGTACAAACATGTTGCGGGAAAATCAGGAACACAGAAATACAAGTCGCTGAGGAATGAAATTAATAGGAAGTGCAGGGAAGCTAAGACGAAATGGCTGCAGGAAAAATGTGAAGACATCGAAAAAGATATCATTGTCGGAAGGACAGACTCAGCATACAGGAAAGTCAAAACAACCTTTGGTGACATTAAAAGCAACGGTGGTAACATTAAGAGTGCAACGGGAATTCCACTGTTAAATGCAGAGGAGAGAGCAGATAGGTGGAAAGAATACATTGAAAGCCTCTATGAGGGTGAAGATTTGTCTGATGTGATAGAAGAAGAAACAGGAGTCGATTTAGAAGAGATGGGGGATCTAGTATTAGAATCGGAATTTAAAAGAGCTTAGGAGGACCTACGGTCAAATAAGGCAGAAGGGATAGATAACATTCCATCAGAATTTCTAAAATCATTGACGGGAAGTGGCAACAAAACGACTATTCACGTTGGTGTGTAGAATATATGAGTCTGGCGACTTACCATCTGACTTTCTGAAAAGCATCATCCACACAATTCCGAAGACGGCAAGAGCTGACAAGTGCGAGAATTATCGCACAATCAGCTTAACAGCTCATGAATCGAAGCTGCTTACAAGAATAATATACAAAAGAATGGAAAAGAAAATTGAGAATGCGCTAGGTGACGATCCGTTTGGCTTTATGAAATGTAAAGGGACGAGCGACGCAATTCCGACGTTACGGCTAATAATGGAAGCAATGCTAAAGAAAAATCAAGACACTTTCGTTGGATTTGTCGACCTGGAAAAAGCGTTCGACAATATAAAATGGTGCAAGCTGTTCGAGATTCTGAAAAAAGTAGGGGTAAGCTATAGGGAGAGACGGGTCATATACAATATGTACAACAACCAAGAGGGAATAATAAGAGTGGACGATCAAGAACGAAGTGCTCGTATTAAGAAGGGTGTAAGACAAGGCTGTAGCCTTTCGCCCCTACTCTTCAATCTGTACATCGAGGAAGCAATGATGGAAATAAAAGAAAGGTTCAGGGGTGGAATTAAAATACAAGGTGAAAGGATATCAATGATACGATTCGCTGATGACATTGCTGTCCTGAGTGAAAGTGAAGAAGAATTAAATGATCTGCTGAACGGAATGAACAGTCTAATGAGTACACAGTATGGTTTGAGAGTAAATCGGAGAAAGACGAAGGTAATGAGAAGTAGTAGAAATGAGAACAGCGAGAAACTTAACATCAGGATTGATGGTCACGAAGTCAATGAAGTTAAGGAATTCTGCTACCTAGTCAGTAAAATAACCAATGACGGACGGAGCAAGGAGGACATCAAAAGCAGACTCGCTATGGCAAAAGAGGCATTTCTGGCCAAGAGAAGTCTACTAATATCAAATACCGGCCTTAATTTGAGGAAGAAATTTCTGAGGATGTACGTCTGGAGTACAGCATTGTATGGTAGTGAAACATGGACTGCGGGAAAACCGAAACAGAAGAGAATCGAAGCATTTGAGATGTGGTGCTATAGACGAATGTTGAAAATTAGGTGGATTGATAAGGTAAGGAATGAGGAGGTTCTATGCAAAATCGGAGAGGAAACAAATATGTGGAAAACACTGATAAGGAGAAGGGACAGGATGATAGGACATCTGCTAAGACATGAGGAAATGACTTCCATGGTACTAGAGGGAGCTGTAGAGGGCAAAAACTGTAGAGGAAGACAGAGATTGGAATACGTCAAGCAAATAATTGAGGACGTAGGTTGCAAGTGCTACTCTGAGATGAAGAGGTTAGCACAGGAAAGGAATTCGTGGTGGGCCGCATCAAACCAGTCGGTAGACTGATGGAAAAAAAAAAAAGAGCACGGCCGCATGTTGCAGGTCCTGTACGGGCCTTTATGGATACAGAAAATGTGCGACTACTGCCCTGGCCAGCACATTCGCCGGATCTCTCACTAATTGAAAACGTCTGGTCAATGGCGACCGTGCAACTGGCTCGTCACAATACGCCAGTCACCACTCTTGATGAACTGTGGTATCGTGTTTAAGCTGCATTGGCACCTGTACCTGTACACGCCATTCAAGCTCTGTTTGAATCAATGCCCAGGCATATCAAGGCTGTTATTACGACCAGAGGTGGTTGTTCTGGGTACTGATTTGTCAGGATCTATGCACCCAAATTGCGTGAAAGTGTAATCACATGTCAGTTCTAGTATAATATATTTGTCCAATGAATACCCGTTTATCATCTGCATCTCTTCTTGGTGTACCAATCTTAATGGCCCGTAGTGTAATATTCTTGTAGATTTATAGCGATATTAGGTCACTGTTTACGAAGCGCGGTGGGATTATTAAGCATTTCATTGACTGAAGCTAGGTCCATGAGGCTGCTCACTGAAGATGTGGTTGCCTATACAAGGTTACAACGCCAGAAGATTGTGGTGAATTGCAAGAAGAGCTACAGTGTGTCGACGACTGGTGCAGGAGCTGTCTCTCGACATTAACGCAAAAAATGTAGCGCACAGCGCATAAATACATAGAGAAATCCACTACTGTACGATTGCGCTATTAGTGACATATGTCGGTAAACAGTAACTACCGTAAATATCTAGGAGTAACAACCTGGAGTGCCCTAAGTGGAATGACCACGTAAAACAAATTAAAGGAGACACAGATGCCACGGTGAGATTCACCGGAAGGATCTCAAGGAAATGTAATCCATCTGCGAAAGTCGTGGCTTACAATACACTTGTTCGACTAATTCTTCGTACTCCTCATTGTGGTGTCGCCGCCAGACACCACACTTGCTAGGTGGTAGCATTTAAATCGGCCGCGGTCCGTTAGTATACGTCGGACCCGCGTGTCGCCACTATCAGTGATTGCAGACCGAGCGCCGCCACACGGCAGGTCTAGTCTAGAGAGACTCCCTAGCACTCGCCCCAGTTGTACAGCCGACTTTGCTAGCGATGGTTCACTGTCTACATCCGCTCTTATTTGCAGAGACGACAGTTTAGCATGGCCTTCAGCTACGTCATTTGCTACGACCTAGCAAGGCGCCATATTCAGTTACTATAAGTACTATCTTCCAGAATGTATTCTTGACAGATAATATTGTCAATCATGCGACGTTCATCATTAATGGATTAAAGTTAAGTATGAAACTAATTACGTTCGCTTTCTGGCTTCTCATTCCTCGTCATGATCCAGAGCTCACGTCAGTGTAGTTCTTCCCTCCTCACGCCAGCCTGCGTGAGCTAAAACGCGTGCATTTCGGCCTCCACTCGTAACACGATGTTGGCTCTTCTGCTATCACAAAACTCATCAGTCTGGGGCCCTTGCGAATGGGATCGTAACGAAAATGCTCAACAAGCACCAGTGGCAGATACGACAATAGAAGTATTGTGCATCACAGAGAAGTTTGCTATTCCAATTCCAAGAGAGTACATTTCAGAAAGAGTCACGCGAAACGACCACAACTAAATAATCTGAGAAATCAGAGATAATACTGAGGTCTGTGGACAACTGTTATTGTGGCGCGGCATTCGCGAATGGAACAGGGAAGGGGTTATCAGATAGTGCTACTGGAACTACCCTCGATCTCCACCTCTGTGATTAGTACAGATTCAGTTACACAAGTAGATTATTTATAATTTCAGTAGTATATATCAGAATAAGAATAAAAATCGTTGTGTGTATGCGGTCGCACTCGGGCAAGAGAAATTGTACCTAATTTTCAAATCTGGCAATGTAGTGTGTAGCTGGATATCGCCACCTCCCTTCCTACCCTGTCCCCCCCCCCCCCTCCTTCCCGCCGGTTGGGAATTTGTGTACCCCAACAGTTGTGTCACGCATATGAAAGTGTGCGAACTCCTTCTAAATGTTTGCGAATCGTGGAACTGAGGCGTGACAAGGGTAAGAACTAGGTATTCCCCCATTTAGATGCAGGAAGCATCCAGGCTGGTCGCACAGCGACCTTCCTCGTTGATCCTCCGGAAGGATTTCATCCGGGGCTTCCCCGCATCCCAGAAGCGGCGTGCTAACTCATGGATACCCAGGCTGGTGTTAGAACGATAAAATACTCCACATAAAAATAGAAGAGGCCTTGCACTACGAAAAGGATTGTACTTGAGACTAGTCAAACAGAGAACAATATAAAATTCTTGGGAAACCATTAAGTGTCACAGTTCGGTTATAAGACAGTTCTGTTGTAAGACGAATTCTCCCAATTTATTTGAGTTGTATGTTTTATCTTTAGGTGGTATATATGTTCCCAGGTACTAAATTACAGCAGACAGCACGTAAGCACGCGCGAAAAATCTGAAAAGTAACGAGGTACTTTCCTACCTCTTTAGGATACAGACGCATATAAAAAAGAATGAAATATTGTAAATGTCTTTATTCTTACTTAGAATCACAATTATTTAAAATATATGCAGCCACCTGACTGTTAATTATATCTATGAACGGAATTCACATTATGAACGGACAGCAGGATCCTATTACATGCACTGTGATATACGATGTTCAATACGCACGAAACGTAAGAGTCGTGAATGATACTCGTGGTCAGATTCCAATAAGAAGAAGAAACAAACAATCCTGTTGGAAGAACATCCGTAACTGACCATTATACCAGAGGTTGAGAATTAAAAATATCAGCGCCTAGTACACGTCCACCGCGGCCCTCGGGGGCCACAGCATAGTTACGGCACCTGAAGATGGGTTTATAACAGCCCGAAACCGGTCGTGATAATAAAAGAAATTTACAACTGAAGCGGTATTTTCAACCTCTGGAAGAAGAAGAAAGGG
The DNA here is from genome assembly GCF_023898315.1 of Schistocerca nitens. Lineage (NCBI taxonomy): Eukaryota > Metazoa > Arthropoda > Insecta > Orthoptera > Acrididae > Schistocerca > Schistocerca nitens. The sequence goes on along the minus strand of NC_064618.1, from coordinate 752,187,193 downwards.
AATAATATTTCAGTGTTACTTACGAAACAATTATATTTATTTATACTATATACGACACATATCTGTCTTCTCAATTGAAAACCGTGATTACTTTACACTGTTGGCTTTCTGGATGATCCGTTACATTAAACGTAATCCTTCCCTCAGCTGGAATTAAATAATCGTAAAGTACGTAATCATATACCAAGAAGCTGTGGAACTGCAACTACACTTGCTCTCGAGTTTTCTATGAATTCCGTTTCAAAAATGTGTTACCAGTGAATTTTAAGGATTTAAGTTTTTGCAAATATTTTCCTATATATATGCCTACCGCTATCAGTATATTAATTGGGAAAAGGTTAACTAAGTCTTACGAGGTTAGTACATAAATTGCGCAGAGTTTGTGTACCCTATGATTTCGTTACATTTTGGCAGTCGGGAAGTATAATATATGTAATTAATTAATCCAGTGAGTTCTGCAGCCGTTTGACATTTCTGCCTATCGAAAGTTCAAAGCAGAGCTAGGCTATTTGTAAGTAGAGTTCATCATGAACAAACGCTGAATTTAAAACATTTTTCTGGCAAATCGAATTTGAGTTTTATGATGAATCTTTTAGTTGATTGTGTTATTTTACACCAGCACTGGAGTTTATGATAGAAGAGTTATTACAATCAATTAAATTTGATTGAATCCTACAGGTAGGGTTGCGAATTTCTGTAAAACGATGAAAGCGTTGTTGTCATTTAATTAACATTTCGGCTGTCTTGATCTGTAATGCCCCCAGGATCTTGTTCAGAATAAAAACGTGATGTGGGCTACTTCTTAATTTATATAATGATTGTGAATGTGTTACCTAATCCATTGTAATATTAATTTATATACTGTCACAAGTGGATTGCTTTTGAACGGTGCAATTAATTACGTAAGTGGTATCAGCTTAAATTACAACGTAAGTTCTATTCATTAAAACAATACGACTGAGGAAACTTAAGATTCGAGATGAACTATTAATCACTTTAGCTCTGTTACAAGCAGCAGTCTTCATTACTGTTTATAATGTAACTCAATCATTTGTGTAAAGTACGCTCATATACACTGAAAAATGACGATTTTACGCCTCTCTGATTTTAGATTTACCGCATTTCATATTGCAAATCTTGCTGGATATTTACTGATACCAATATCTAGAAAACTGTGTTATGGCAAGTCATACGTTATGGTTTTTAAAAATGTGAGACTCGGTGTCATCGTGAACCATTTTTGATGAATGTTTCTCTTGTCTGTACACAGTAATTGTTTCGATACATGCGTGAAAAGTTGTGAGTAACGCATTAGTAAAATGTCATGAAACTCAACCGTGGAACACCGAGGAACGATATTGGTAAGCAACTTTGATACGTAAGTATAATCAAATTATTCACCAAAACAGTTGCACGCTATAGAACATTAAGTGCCACTGGGGTTGTAGGAATTCCGGAAATACGAATAGTGGTCACAGTAAAAGCTGACCAGGTAATTTCACATCCTCAAGATCGCAACAGCTACTTCGGAAACGGTTTGATTGTAACAGTAACTCGCTTTGAGATTATCAGCTAAAATCAGGTACTGTACGATGTTACTTACTGCAGCCAGCATGGTCGTAGATAAAGTGCGCCCAATTCTTCCAGAGGCAGTCGTTTTGTCATTTATATAGAACGCCGTAGTCTGAGTAGATGGTTTCTTAATGGAGCGTTCCCTCGTTAGAAAATTTTCCTCGATGGAACAGCAGGCGCCGGACTGGACCAAGACACAACATCATCAATAAATACAGCCGCTTTCCGCTGGAGGCGGATATTAAGGCTAACGGGGTGGGGGCACCCCCGAATTCATCGCTACCCATCCAGGTGGACGGAATTAGCTTTTTCAACGTTCTTCACGTTGGTCCCAGGCGTAAAAGTAATGGGCGTTTATCGGTTGTGCGTAAGCTTCTGTTACGTGTATTTCTTACGATTATCTACCCAAAATGAACACAATGAAAGTGGCAAGCTGGTACAGAAACGTAGCAGAACTATTAGCTGTAACCGATGTGAATGGCAGACTATGACTGTTATAGTGTGTGAGGATCGAAATCTAAAGCTGTCTAAAATTGGTATTATATATAGTCTGATCCATGTAATGAGAACATAACTAATATATAATAAATGGATCTAGATATCAATACTTTTTTATTCGCCAAGCGAGCCACTTCACGAAGCAAAAACTTAATGGAATATATCGGTAGACATTATACAATCACCGCCGCATGGAAAAATATCTCTGTGCAGTACATCAAGAAGTCTTAATGCACTTATCAATGTCACGAGTGGTTCATTAATTATGAGTAGCACTAGTTGTTTCTGTAGTGTATGCGGTTCAGCTCTCGACAACAATAGATGCAGGCAGTATGATATATATAACCTCATACCGCCTGCATCTACTGTTGTCGAGAGTTAACCACATACACTACAGAAACAAAACAACTAGTGACCCTCATAATTAATGAACCAGTCGTGACATTGATAAGTGCATTAAGACTAACGAGTCTTTATATACAGTATATAGTCTGATCCATGTAATGAGAACATAACTAATATATAATAAGTGGATCTAGATATCAATACTCTTTTATTCGCCAAGCGAGCCACTTCACGAAGCAAAAACTTAATGGAATATATCGGTAGACATTACACAATCACCGTCGCATGGAAAAATATCTCTGTGCAGTACATCAAGAAGTCTTAATGCACTTATCAATGTCACGAGTGGTTCATTAATTATGAGGGTCACTAGTTGTTTTGTTTCTGTAGTGTATGCGGTTCAGCTCTCGACAACAATAGATGCAGGCAGTATGATATATATAACCTCATACTGCCTGCATCTACTGTTGTCGAGAGCTGAACCGCATACACTACAGAAACAAAACAACTAGTGACCCTCATAATTAATGAACCACTCGTGACATTGATAAGTGCATTAAGACTAACGAGTCTTTATATATATATATATATATATATATATATATATATATATATATATATATATATATATATTTTGGATAAATGGCAGCATCGGCTGCAGAAATTGAGCTCCTTTATGTGGTGTCACTGCCAGACACCACACTTGCTAGGTGGTAGCTTAAATCGGCCGCGGTCCATTAGTACATGTCAGACCCGCGTGTCGCCACTGTGTGATCGCAGACCGAGCGCCACCACACGGCAGGTCTCGAGAGACGTACGAGAACTCACCCCAGTTGTACGACGACGTTGCTAGCGACTATACGGACGAAGCCATTTCTCTCATTTGCCGAGAGACAGTTAGAATACCCTTAAGCTAAGTTAATGGCTACGACTTAGCAAGGCGCCATTAGCCTTAGATAGCTTGTATATAAAGAGTCACTTGTATCGCCACAATCTCCAGATGTCTCATCAAGAACGATGTATACAAGGACGGATTAAAAGTTAAGTAGTACAGAAGATACGTATTTTCTTTATCACATTCATTAAGTCTCCTGTTTCAGACCTCACTCCATCCTTCGTGAGTTAGCGCGTGCATCTTGGCCGCCTCTTGCAATTAGTGTGCGTAGTGTTGGCAAGTCTGCCGACACACAGTGCACCGAACACCGCTAACAATGGGCCTCCACAGCCGACGACCCATGCATGTCCCAATGTTAACACCACGACATCGGCAACTGCGACTGAAATAGGCACTTGACTATCTGCACTGGACGTTGGCGCAGTGGCAGTGCATGGTCTGATGAAACCCGATGTCTTCTTCATCAAGCCGATGAGAGAGTGCGAAACCGTCGTCTTCCTGGGGAACAGCTCCTTGACACATCGATGGAGACGAGCTGTCGGTGGCACCATAATGCACTGGGAATCATTCACGTGGGCAACCATGGGTCCAGTGGAGCTCGTGCAAGGCACCATGACGGCCTAGGAGTATCGTACACTGGTTGCAGACCATGTACACCCCCTCATGACGATTATGTTTCCATATGGCAGCGGCTTTTTTTTTTATAAGATAACGCGCTATATCACAAGGTCAGGAGTGTGATGGAATGGTTCGAGGAACACAGTAGCGAGTTCCAATTAATGTGCTGGCCCCCTAACTTGACAGATCTGAATCTGATCGAACACATCCGGGATGTGGTTGAACGTATAGTCAGAGATCGTCGCCTCCCTCCCCAGAATTTACGGAAATTAGGTAACTAGTGATGCCAACTCCCTCCAGCTACCTACCCAGGTCCAACCGCTTTCCATTCCACGACCCGTCGCCGCTGTTATCCGTACCAAAGTCGACATACCAGTTGTTAGGTAGGTGAACATAATGTTGTGGCTGATCAGGTGCGAAATGCCCGGAAGACCCTCTCTTCATTGGACTTGGAACGCGAAACCAGAGAGACAAATGAAGATGAAATTTCTTAACATGAACACATTTTACGAGGAAAATCCGAAAAAATGGACCTAAAGAAGCCCTGACGGAACGGTTAAAAACGAAAAAGATTACGTCCTCACGTCGGACAACCGAATATGCTGAGACGTGTCAGTCATAAACATCTTCAATACATATAGTGACCATGGGCTACTTAGAACCAGGATAACAGGGTGGTTCAAATAGAGCGCTAGTTTTGGTACATCAAACTAAGGAGTTTATTTTTTACGAAAGACACAAACAAAATATATAAACATCTTCATCTAAATTTTCCGTTTCTCGTATGAAAAATGTGAGGCATATGACCTCCTCTACTACTCTGACGTGAAAGAACTCTGTCCTTGAAATTCACTATGACCGCGCGATAAGTTTCTTCATCCATTTCCCTGACAAATCGTCGAATTACCTCGTTCAAGATATGGATGTTTCACGGTTTATTGGCATACACCACCATCTTAAAATGTCCCCAAGGAAATAAGTCACGCCCGCATCTCGTGGTCGTGCGGTAGCGTTCTCGCTTCCCACGCCCGGGTTCCCGGGTTCGATTCCCGGCGGGGTCAGGGATTTTCTCTGCCTCGTGATGGCTGGGTGCTGTGTGCTGTCCTTAGGTTAGTTAGGTTTAAGTAGTTCTAAGTTCTAGGGGAGTTATGACCACAGCAGTTGAGTCCCATAGTGCTCAGAGCCATTTGAAATAAGTCACAAAGATTTACGTCACATGACCTTGGTGGCCATTAATGATCAGCATTGCGCTATCCGGGAACCGTTCAAAGAGCAACTGAATTGTTTCGTGGGAAGTAAGGCAGGTGGCACCACCCTGCTAAAACCACAATTCTTCAATGCCCACTCCATCCAAATGCGGCCACAAAAAGTCCGTTATCATCGTACGGTACTAGTCACCATTGATTGTCACAGCTTGTCCTGATTCATCTTCATAAAAATAAGGGCCGATGACGCAACCCGACCAAAATCCGCGCCAAACTGTCAATAGTTGTGGCTGCGTTTCCTTTTCTTGGATCATGCAAGGGTTTTCTGACTCACAGATGCGGCAGTTCTGTTTAATCAAAGAAAGATTTACATAGAAATGTGCTTCATCACTGAAGGTGAAGACATATTAACTATATGAAGGCGTGGGGTCTGTTCTTTCGGATATGTCCGAAACAACAGACACCACTCATTCATGTAAGTCCTTATTCTATGAGGGTTCGGGATTCCAGCAGGATCATGTTGACTTCTTGTCGCAACGTTTCGGTTGGAAAATGTTCAGCCATCTTCAGGTGAGTTGCCACCACTGCTATAACAGTGCTGACAGGCGGGCGAACTGCGAAAATTGTCTTGAAATAGGCTCCATGTGGACCCAGTGCGACTTTGCCTAAGCTACCCCGTCGACCCATGCCCAGAAAACTGATGATAGACTGGATGCAATCTCCATATGCAGATGAAATAGCTGTTTCGATATGGCGTCCAGTTTACGGCGAGTAAAACGGATCCTCTCGTTCACTAGTGATAGGTACACAGTTCGTGTAATGAACTTTGCAGCGGCTGGATAAAGTGTCTCACTCTCGCAAACTTCGGAATAAGGTCATTGACTCGACAGTTGAGTGAAGAACACAGACAACTTAACAATCTAGCTAACTTATTCCGTAGCTTGTCCAGCCTCTGGATTTGTAGTGCCATCGCCTCCCCGAAGAGGTATCTGACGTGACTCTTGAAGTTTTCCGGGCGTACTGAATACCCTCTGAGGTTTCCGGTTTGCAGTTGGATCATGTTGACTTTTTGCACAATATTTCAGCAGGCAACCGTTCAGCCATATTTAGATGAGTGGCGGGCACTCACCTGAAGATAGCTGAACGATTGCCAGCTGCAGTCCCGGAACCTCACAGAACTCTGAAATAACTCATGAAGAGTAAGACCCCAGGGCAAGATCAAATGAGGAGTGAGGTTCTCAAAACGATTCTATAGAATAATTGCCTGGAGGAAGGGAAAATTCCAGACTCATGAAAAAATGAAAAATTCATTCTCCTCTTCAAAAACGGTGACAACAGAATATCGAGATTTACAGGTCTATTATTTCATCTATCTCTTACAAGCTGCAAAAAAAGTCATTACGAACAGCCTGTGTCAGAAATTTTACTGCTACCAACCAGTCGAAGAGCGGGATTCAGAAAGTTTTTGAATACAACTGCCCATATTTAGACAGTGTATACACAAACTGGAGATTACTTTGAGGCATCTTAACGAACATTCACACGCTTTGGGAGAAGGTATATCTGCCTTCAGATATATTATCTGGCTGGAAAGGCTTCTGGGACGAATTTCATGTTTCCTTCGACAGAGAAAAGTGTGTTCACAATCCCCTCTGCAGAGCATGCTGGGGGATGAGAACACCAGGGTCGCTAGCTGCCGACTGTCCACTGCTCAAAGTGCCACAGTTTTATAGCGGGAAGTTCATCTTGTGAGCTTTTCACTCTTCAGAGCCGCCACCAACTACGTAAGAAAGGCAGAGGTGAAAGGAAAAACAGCCACTGACAATTCTAAAATAGATCTGCAAGTACAGAGCAGTGTAGTGAACGACTGCTTGATCAAGGTAATTTGCATATCAACCTCTGAAATAATGCTAATGGAGAGATTCAGCAAAACATGGCGATGTTACAACACTTAACGTGCATCCAAATGATATTTGACCTGTAACTGAAAAGGTGTCGTGATGTTCCCTCCAATGGCAAAATATTTTCGACCAGTTCCAAATTCTGATCTCTGGGAGAGGACTGCTAAGGAGGAGATGATTATGAGAAAAAGATCGAATAACCAAGCATGGAATGTCAGAAGTTTTAACGTAGTAGTAAATCTAGGAAATTTGAAAAGTGAATTTCTAAGGCTCAATCTAGACATAGTTGGGATCAGTGAAGTGAAACGGAAAGAAGATAAGGATTCCAGAATGAGATTTTCACTCCGCAGCGGAGTGTGCGCTGATATGAAACTTCCTGGCAGATTAAAACTGTGTGCCCGACCGAGACTCGAACTCGGGACCTTTGCCTTTCGCGGACAAGTGCTCTACCATCTGAGCTACCGAAGCACGACTCACGCCCGGTACTCACAGCTTTACTTCTGCCAGTATCTCGCCTCCTACATTCCAAACTTTACAGAAGTTCTCCTGCGAACCTTGCAGGACTAGCACTCCTGAAAGAAAGGATATAGCGGAGACATGGCTTAGCCACAGCCTGAGGGATGTTTCCAGAATGAGATTTTCACTCTGCAGCGGAGTGTTCGCAGGAGAACTTCTGTAAAGTTTGGAATGTAGGAGGCGAGATACTGGCAGAAGTAAAGCTGTGAGTACCGGGCGTGAGTCGTGCTTCGGTAGCTCAGATGGTAGAGCACTTGCCCGCGAAAGGCAAAGGTCCCGAGTTCGAGTCTCGGTCGGGCACACAGTTTTAATCTGCCAGGAAGTTTCAAGATAAGGATTGTTCATCGGAAGAATGGAGAATAATATCAACAGCAGCTGAAAATCGTATAACGGGAGTAATATCAGTTGCGAATAGAAAATTAGGGCACAGTGAGCTGCTGTGAACAGTTAAGTGGTAGGGTTATTCTCATCAGATTCGGCAGCAAACCCAAGCCGACAACGATAGTTCGGACATACATGACGACGTCGTAAGCAAAAGATGAAGAGAAAGGATGTAAGGACACTGAACGCCCAATTCAGTATGTAAAAGGATGTGAAGATCTAACGGTAATGGGGGATTGGACCTTGGTTGTAGGGGAAGGAAAGGAAAAAGGAGTTTCGGAAGAATGTGGATTTGGTAGCGGGAACGAGAGAGGGGAAAGACTAATTGAGTTCCGCAATAAATTTCTGATGGTATTAGCAAATACTCTGTTCAAGAATCACATGAGGAGGAGGAGGCAAGGGATGATTCCTGCTGGATTACATCATGGTCAGACATAGATTCCAAAAGAGATACTACATTGTATAGCGTATCCTGGTGCAGATATAGACTCAGACCAGAATTTAATAATGATGAAGAGTAGACTGAAGTCTAAGAAAATCGTCCGTAACAAGCAGTGTGAAATGAAGTGGGATACTAAAGTGCTGAAGAATGAGACGCTTTTCAATTTCGATAACAATGAGGATAGAGCGATAACGAATACCAGTGTAGACATTTCAGTGGAAGAGAAGTGAGAATCTCTGTAAAAGGCTATCACATTGTTGGACTACCAAACATAACTACAAGGACAGAAGGAAGTAATCAACCGTTCAGCGAAAGACAGAAATACAGAAACATAAATCACTTAGGAAGTAAGCAAGTAGGGAATGCAGGACAGCCAAAGCGAAATGCCTGCAGATAAAAGGTGAAGAAATTGAAAAAGAAATAATCGTCCAGAGGACTGACTCAGCAGATATGAAATTCAAAACAACCTTCAGTGAAATTAAAACCAAGGCTGATACAATTTTGAGTGCGATTGGCATTCCACTGTTATGCGCGGAGTAGAGAGCGGACAAGTGAAAACAGTATATTGAAGGCCGCTATGAGGGGGGGGGCTACTTGTCTGGTGATTTTGTAAAAAAGAAATCGGAATCGATATGGAAGAAATAGGGAATTCAGTATTAAAATCACAATTTAAAAGAGATCTCGAAGACTTGAGATCAAATAAGGCGGAAGGAAGAGATAACCTTCGAAACGTCCCAATTGGAAAAATTATGAATTACTGTGCCGGTAAACTTCTATGCACTAAACTGACACTTTTTTTTAGCGCAACGCAATATGATTTTCAATAATCCCTGCAAAAGAATGGCCCTGACTAACAATAACCTGAAACTGCCAGCTAAATAAATGATTCTAACTACTGAAGGCACTAACTACTGATAGGCATAGTTAGCAAAAGAAAAATTTTGATAGAGAACAAACAATGTATTTACCTTAATAATGTTCAAAAGCCTTTTTCTGGCGGACACACGTCCAAATCGCCCGCTTAGAGTAACCTCTCAAAACTCTGGCATCTCTCTCTCCACATCCACCACTGCTGGCGGCTCACTTTCAACTGCGCAACGCTACGCGCTGTTCCCATCCAACTGCCCAACACTACACAAGCGAATATTCCAACAATGAGTCCAACCAGCCACAGACTGCACACAGCACAGTCAGTGATTTTCATACAGAGCACTACGTGGCGTTACCAACATATAAACCTAAACAGCCTACTTACACCTTTATAAAATAAAAATAAAGGGTAACCTTTCTAAAATTATTTGGGTTAGTGGTAGCCAAACCAATATTCTATTTCGCACGTAAATTTATGAGACTGACGACGCACCATAAGACTTTCAGAAACGTATCATCCACGCTGTTCCCAGGTAGCAAGGGCAGGTGATTGGGAGAACTACCGCACGTTCAGCTAAACAGCCCATGCATCCCAGTTTCTGACAAGAATAATATACAGGGGAATGGAAAATACAATCGTGAGACTGTCAGACAACGATAAGTTTGGCTTTAGGCATCAGAGAGGCAGTTCCGACGTTGCGGTTGATAATGCGCGTATGACTGAAGAAAAATTAAGAGACCTAGTAGGATTTGTCGACTTAGAAAAAGCATTCGACAGTGTGGAATGGAAGATGTTCGGGATTCTGAGAAAAGTAGAAGTAAGCTGTAGGGCAAGACGGGTAATATACTACATGTACAAGAATCAAAGGGAACAATAAGAGCGGAAGCTCAAGGACGATGTGCTCGGAATAGGAGTATAAGACAGGGTGCAGTCTTTCGCCCATACTGGCCAATCTATACATCGAATAAGCAATGACGGAACTAAAAGAGAAATTCAAGAGTAGGATTAAAATTCATGGTGAAAGGATATCAGTGATAATATTCGCTGATGACATTGCTGTTCTCAGCGGGAGGGGAAATGATTGCAGAATTACAGAAGTAATGAGAAGTAGCAGAGGTGATAATAGCTACAAACTAAACATCAAAATTGGTGATCATGAAATACGTGAGATTAAGCAAAATAACTCTTGACGGACGAAGCAAGGACGACACAAAAAGCCGACCAACACAGGTAAAATGGACGTTCCTGTACAAGAGCAGTCTACTGCTATCAAAAAGGCATTAACTCGACGATGAATTTTCTGAGAGTGCACGTTCGAAGCAGAACATGTTATGGTAGTGAATCTGTAAGTAGGCTGTTTAGGTTTTTATATTGGTAACGCCACGTAGTGCTCTGAAAATCACTGGCTTTGCTGAGTGCAGTCTGTGGCTGGTTTGCATTGTTGTTGGCCATTGTAGTGTTGGGTAGTTGGCTGTTAACAGCGCGTAGCGTTGCGCAGTTGGAGGTGAGCCGCCAGCAGTGGTGGATGTGGGGAGAGAGATGGCGGAGTGTCCATCAGAGTCAGTAAATTTGTAAGACTGGATGTCATGAACTGCTATATATATTTTGACTTTTGAACACTATTAAGGTAAATACATTGTTTGTTCTCTATCAAAATCTTTCTTTTGCTAACTATGCCTATCAGCAGTTAGTGCCTTCAGTAGTTTGAATCTTTTATTTAGCTGGCAGTAGTGGCGCTCGCTGTATTGCAGTAGCTTGAGTAACGAAGATTTTTGTGAGGTAAGTGATTTGTGAAAGGTATAGGTTAATGTTAGTCAGGGCCATTCTTTTGTAGGGATTTTTGAAAGTCATATTGCGTTGCGCAGAAAAATATTGTGTGCCAGTTTAGTGTTGATCGGAATAGGTAAAGAGCGAAATGTTTGAGTACGTCCAGTTCTGCTCAGCTGTTTGAAAATCAAATAGTGTAAGAGGTTTATCAGCACAGTAATTCACTAATTTTTCTAAGGGGACGTTTCAAATCATGGGCAATGCGAAAAGCGGACTAGAAAAAAATCTAAGCGTTTTAGATATAGTGCTACAAAATAATGTTGAAAATTAGGTGGACTGACAAGGTAAGGAGCGAGGAGATTCTCCGCACTATCGGTGAAAAAAGGAGTATATGGACAACACTGACAAGAAGAAGGGACAAGGTGATAGGGCATGTGCTGATATATCAGAGACTAACCTCCACGGTTCTACAGGGATCTGTAGAGGCCAGAAATTGTAGGGGAAGGCAAACTGGAATACAAAATGGAATATATCCAGAAAATAAATGAGAACATATGGTGCACGTGCCACTCTGAGACGAAGAGTTTGGAGTAGGAGAAGAATTCATGGCGGGTCGCATCAAAACAGTGAGAAGGCTAATGCGTGAAAAGAACAACAGTCGTATATTTCTTCCACCTCTTCGCTTTCTCTGTTTGCTTACTGTTGGCCTGCCACTGAGCTCTGAAAATTTGTACAGATGCTTCTTTTTTCTGCAACGATCTCTTTTACTTTTCTGTAGACGGCATTTATGTTTCTCATAGTCTTGCATGCCTCGACATATTTGTATTTCTCCTTTAGCCACTCTTGTTTTGTAACTTTGCACTTTCTGCCAATCTCGTAATTTAGTCATCTGTATTTTTTTTCTGAATGTTTCATTTAGTGCGTTTCACATTCATCCATTATTTCATCCGTTAAATAAATTTTATTCATTAAAATCAGTATCTCGTATTTTATTCAAGTATTTCTACCTGGACTTGTATTTTGTTTTTTTTTTCATCCTCTAATGCATTTTTTGTTTCATCTCTAAAATCTACCTTGCCGGCCGCGGTGGCCGTGCGGTTCTGGCGCTGCAGTCCGGAACCGCGGGACTGCTACGGTCGCAGGTTCGAATCCTGCCTCGGGCATGGGTGTGTGTGATGTCCTTAGGTTAGTTAGGTTTAAGTAGTTCTAAGTTCTAGGGGACTTATGACCTAAGATGTTGAGTCCCATAGTGCTCAGAGCCATTTGAACCATTTTCTAAAATCTACCGATCCGTCTTCTATTCTACAGATTTCCCCATTTTAAGTCGATCGTTGTCTAATGTTCGTTGTGAAACTCTCAAGAGTTTGTATCCTAGTCAGATGTCTTTAATTTTCTATCATCTGCAATTTCTTCAGTTTTAATACCCAGTCGGTAACCAACAAAGTATGGTCATCGACCACATCTGCCCCTGGAAATGTTTTGTAGTTTAAATTGTGGTGGTGAAATCACTATCTTACTATCACGTAATATGAAAATAAACTGAAACAGTTTCTTCATGACAACATTTTACAATCCGTAGAAGAATTTATAATCTGTAATGCGTGAAAGGTCATGGGTGGGAATTATTAATCCACATCAAGAACGAAAACTGTGAATGATCAGCATGTAGCCATAGTTACGTATGAGTGTGTAATGTGAACGTAAAATGAGTCGTCAAACATCATTACGACTAATCGTACAAAGTATCCAGGGGAAAGGAAAATAACTACTAATTTGCCTCTAGAGCAACAGTCTTTAGAACTGTAATATCCAAAGTAGGAGCTTATTTCCGTATTGCAAAGGAATTAAACAAATGTTTCTTTAGGATAGGACCCTTTAGGACGCTATACATAGCATTCGATCGAATCCTTCCATCGTCCAGAAATTGGACAGTACTGGGAGGAACATTTTAGTATTTTGAAAGGCTTTCTTTCAATTGCATAAGCAAACAACTCAAGAATTCCACCGTAACCCCTCTCTACCTTCTTCGGCAGTAGGTCCACATACAAAGCCTGCTTGCGCGACATTATAGATGAAAATGAAAAAAGAAAATAAACCTCTGTTTCTTGTGGCCCCAGTTTCGAAACTTTATATTGATACTCTTCGTACTCACTACATTTGAAGTACAGTGCATTGTACCAACATTTTATGACGCAGTGAAAACGAAAGTTTACCATGTCTTTGGCTAGTTTACATTTCAATTTATTTCGCTTGATTTGCTGACTATGCCCTAAAAGCGTTGTACAGCTCCCATAATTTAGAAACAGTATACAAGGTCCCTAAATTACTATCAGAAATAAATAGTGTTTTGCCTGATACCATGCCTTACCAAATGTCGCCTAACTATCACTCATCATGCCACAGATTCCACTGTGACGTACAACCTGGAAATTTCACAGCATTTACTCGTATCGAACAAAGCATGGGCATGAAACACGAGCGGCTGCGGGGGCCCCAGTATTTCATGTGTGTCACAGTAATCCGGCACGTGTATGACTGACGTGCCGATGTGCGCAGCACGTTCTACTCTTGTCGTGGAAATAGTAAACGGCTGCATTCCACCCTGCAATGACCCGTTCACGTTATTCCCAGGATATTCAGAAAGTCACGTCTGACTTCTTAATTCCCTTGGTCATGTTTTTTTTCTGAGAAATCTTGTAATAACTACGATAGCATGTATTTTATGCTTGGTGCTCAGATCGTTAATAATCCATGTCTATAAATACACTCCTGGAAATTGAAATAAGAACACCGTGAATTCATTGTCCGAGGAAGGGGAAACTTTATTGACACATTCCTGGGGTCAGATGCATCACATGATCACACTGACAGAACCACAGGCACATAGACACAGGCAACAGAGCATGCACAATGTCGGCACTAGTACAGTGTATATCCACCTTTCGCAGCAATGCAGGCTGCTATTCTCCCATGGAGACGATCGTAGAGATGCTGGATGTAGTCCTGTGGAACGGCTTGCCATGCCATTTCCACCTGACGCCTCAGTTGGACCAGCGTTCGTGCTGGACGTGCAGACCGCGTGAGACGACGCTTCATCCAGTCCCAAACATGCTCAATGGGGGACAGATCCGGAGATCTTGCTGGCCAGGGTAGTTGACTTACACCTTCTAGAGCACGTTGGGTGGCACGGGATACATGCGGACGTGCATTGTCCTGTTGGAACAGCAAGTTCCCTTGCCGGTCTAGGAATGGTAGAACGATGGGTTCGATGACGGTTTGGATGTACCGTGCACTATTCAGTGTCCCCTCGACGATCACCAGTGGTGTACGGACAGTGTAGGAGATCGCTCCCCACACCATGATGCCGGGTGTTGGCCCTGTGTGCCTCGGTCGTATGCAGTCCTGATTGTGGCGCTCACCTGCACGGCGCCAAACACGCATACGACCATCATTGGCACCAAGGCAGAAGCGACTCTTATCGCTGAAGACGGCACGTCTCCATTCGTCCCTCCATTCACGCCTGTCGCGACACCACTGGAGGCGGGCTGCACGATGTTGGGGCGTGAGCGGAAGACGGCCTAACGGTATGCGGGACCGTAGCCCAGCTTCATGGAGACGGTTGCGAATGGTCCTCGCCGATACCCCAGGAGCAACAGTGTCCCTAATTTGCTGGGAAGTGGCGGTGCGGTCCCCTACGGCACTGCGTAGGATCCTACGGTCTTGGCGTGCATCCGTGCGTCGCTGCGGTCCGGTCCCAGGTCGACGGGCACGTGCACCTTCCGCCGACCACTGGCGACAACATCGATGTACTGTGGAGACCTCACGCCCCACGTGTTGAGCAATTCGGCGGTACGTCCACCCGGCCTCCCGCATGCCCACTATACGCCCTCGCTCAAAGTCCGTCAACTGCATATACGGTTCACGTCCACGCTGTCGCGGCATGCTACCAGTGTTAAAGACTGCGATGGAGCTCCGTATGCCACGTTAAACTGGCTGACACTGACGGCGGCGGTGCACAAATGCTGCGCAGCTAGCGCCATTCGACGGCCAACACCGCGGTTCCTGGTGTGTCCGCTGTGCCGTGCGTGTGATCATTGCTTGTACAGCCCTCTCATAGTGTCCGGAGCAAGTATGGTGGGTCTGACACACCGGTGTCAATGCGTTCTTTTTTCCATTTCCAGGAGTGTATTTTCAATCTTTGCTTTTTAAAAGGAGGGATAATATTTACTTCGTCTAATCGTAATCGAACGGATGTCAGCGCTTTTTTGTCATTTATGTTTCCTCTCTCCCTGAAAGTATGTACGTTTCCGACCGCGTACCGTATAATATAGGAAGATACCATTGATGTTACATATAAACCAGACAAACAACGTAACCTGAAAATGGGAGAATCGGCAGCTAAACATCACTGCCGAAGAAGAATAATGGAGAAACAACCTGCTACGATGTTTTAGGCCGAGTCAGTAAGACGCACAAAGCTGACCGTAACAGGACAACGAAAGCGTTGGTTCAACCTTTAAATCCGCTGGCGTTAATTGCTGGTCGTGAATCGGAAGAACTTCAGAAACAGTGTGTTTGAAATATGGCAACGAGAAAACGGAAAGACAACGAACTGAGATAATTAAAATGACACGACAAATTATTAAGAAACTTCAAAAAGTCACGGGAAGGCACCGGTTGTTAAGTTAATAGCTAGTGGCTCCCCCGCGAGTACTCTGAACTGGAGCAACACGTCGTTGAGATCGTTTTGGAGGGATACTAATTCAAGCATCTTACAGTGCTACCCACAACCATTTTTATGTAGCATACACACCGATACTATTCCATAAATGCACGATTAGCTTAAGATCGAGTGATATGGGTAACGGAACCATTGTGTTGAATTCACTGCGTGCAATCTGAGATCAATGACACATCGCATTGATTAGTTGACACATGTCACCAGAGCACTTCAATGGCAAAAAAAAGATTGAAGAATTTCCACTTGTCTTTCATCCTTGAAGGACGACAATGAAGGCTAGACCAGAGGTCGGTAAACTTTTCTCACAAAGGGCCCGATAACTGACAAAATGACGAGAGCATGCCACATCACACTGTGGAATACTCGCAAGCCACAACGAAAGCTATGGGGAAAAAGACGAAAAGCTCTCAAAAAGCTATCAAAGAGGTCCTCATCAGTAATAAGGTATTTACATTAGACTTAGTGTGAATGTATCCAAACGCTAGTGAGATTTGTGATACTGACGGTTCGCCTTCTAGGTATCATCAATGTTTGGTTTGGTATTGCTGGACCTAATCAAGAGAATTGCTTTCAAAAGTTCATGAGTCAATCTCGTTCGATTTTCTGACATAACATAATGCATTTCTGGAACTGTTTGCTTACAGACATCACTTGTTTCAAATACTGATACCATACCAGTGGGAAATTTCTACAGTTCCGAAAACTCTACATCAGGTAAGCAGCAATAAAATTCGACAATAAGTTCCAGACGTAGTGGGCCCTACACATCATGAAGATTACAATCAGATGGATGCGGGCCCAGGAGAATGTCACTCTCATTTCTGAGACGCACTGACAATTTTTCGAAAAACTACTTCTTCACGTCACGAATAACATTTCAGGTAAATCAAGGTGCACATCTTCAGGGACTGTAGCACAGAAATGTTTGAGTTAGAGAAAATTAGAAGTTTTCTTCTTCAATTTGGCCTACAAACAACAATAGCTATCTCCGAAATCCTTTAATGATTCTGTAGAAATCATAAGAGAAGTTCTCTCTTCCCCGAAGTTTCAAGTATATTTCAGTCAGTTGGTATGTGATGACGACCAAAACTGAGAACTAAAACCGTCAGATAAGCTGTGACAGCTGTGGGTCAGGTCATCCTCTTCAGTGAGGTAAACATCTTTTTCGTCTGGAAGCTTTTAAAAACGAAACAGGACTTTATCACTGCTGAGAAACCTCACTGATATGTGATCGGGTGAGTAGCAGAATTCGGAATCAGTTTCTTCAAGAAAAGCCTCTAACTGACGTTGATTGAGTGCATGTCCCCGCAGTTCGCAGCAGAAAAGACTGTTTTCAATAAACAACAAATATCCTAGTCTTTCCCACAGAGAGATAGCTGATGCATGATGCAGTGTACGAACAGAGCTCTAGGAATTTGGAAGTCTCCCAACAGAGTCCCGATCATTGAACGTTGTAAAATCATGGCAAATAACAGCCAGGAGGTCTCCGTAAGCATTAAGATCTTCTAGTATTCTCAACACAATACTTAAATTTACATTGTATCAAAACGCCAAGCAAAGTCAAGCGATGCCCACGTACCGGATGAACTGACGTCGCAGGCTGTATCCGGCCCGTAGGCCTAGACCATATGAACACAACAAAGCTGATTCCTACTTCAGCACAAATACGATGACACATGCCGTATTTTCACGGATCATACGCCAACCTCTCACGTGTCTATCAGATACAACGGATACCGGATTTCATGGGAGCATGGTACACGACGCCACTGTTCTTTGGTCCAGTAATGACGTTCACGGGCCCATGCCAGTCGCTGAGCTCTGTGTCAAGGAGTCAACAAAGGGACCCGAGTCGTTCGTGAGCTCCTGAAGCACTTGTCTCCGTATAGTTCCGCTACAAATAGGTTCCTAACGTCCAATACTGAAATCGCGGCGATTTGGCTCACAGTAGACAGAAACGTCGCTCGGCCCTTCTGGATCCGCGAAGGTGACGCAACGTCCGTTCGTCAAACACTTGTGGTCGTCTTCTTGTAAGGGATACCACTATCGAAAACAGTATGACGTAGTAAATCGTAGGCGGCCGGTGTGGGCGTGCGGTTCTAGGCGCTTCAGTCTGGAACCGCGTGACCGCTACGGTCGCAGGTTCGAATCCTGCCTCGGGGAAGGATGTGTGTGATGTCCTTAGGTTAGTTAGATTTCCGTAGTTCTAAGTTCTAGGGGACTGATGACCTCAGAAGTTAAGTCGCATAGTGCTCAGAGCCATTTGAACCATTTTTAGTAAATGGTACCCCGTTTCCGTCTCTGGTTCTCTGGAACTTTCGAAGCAGCAGGCCCTTTTTTTCGAGTAGCGCTTAATTTCCAAAATTTTAGATGCTGGAGCACACGTCGTGAACTATACAACCCGCTTCCCACCCCAGCTACAAAAATCACAAATTTAGATTTTTGAGAACTTCTAATAAAACTTACAACGAGAAAACATTTTTTGCACTTTTCTGAAATACAAGTTTTTAAAATGTAAGTTCTTTCAACAGAAATAATAAAGCCACAAGATTGAATACAAACAACAGAAGCTGTGCTATCGCCAGTCTCCGAAGCACTGTCACTTTGTTCTCTAGTCCTGCTCGACTGATATCGACAAAAAAAATGGTTCAAATGGCTCTGAGCACTATGGGACTCAACTGCTGTGGTCATAAGTCCCCTAGAACTTAGAACTACTTAAACCTAACTAACCTAAGGACACTACACACATCCATGCCCGAGGCAGGATTCGAACCTGCGACCGTAGCGGTCGTGCGGTTCCAGACTGTAGCGCCTTTAACCGCTCGGCCACTCTGGCCGGCACTGATAACGACACAAGTCGGTAATCTTCGTGACGATGACATGACTTGTTTTTCAACTTCTGGCAGCCGCAACGTTCAAACAGCTGCATTGTATCGAATCGAAATGCTGCCAACTTCTAGCAGCGTGTGCGCCGTGGACGTTTTTGATCAATACTACGGCACAAATTACAACACGGAAGAAACAAGATTTCGTGAAAGCACATCATACACATGCAGATGTTCAAATACTCCTTACTGTAACCAAATTTGAATCCACACGAACCGTTGTTCACAGCTACTGTAGAATATGTTTGAAAAAAGAAAAAGGGATTCAGCAATCAGTCGTAAATCAATCTGCATTGTTACTGCAGACCTAGATTTCAGTTATTGACCAGCTATCTTCTGTGCTATAAAATCGAATCATGTAGACTCGTCAAGCTTTTGACTTGAGCCGGCCGGTGTGGGCGTGCGGTTCTAGGCGCTTCAGTCTGGAACCGCGTGACCGCTACGGTTGCAGGTTCGAATCCTGCCTCTGGCATGGATGTGTGTGATGTCCTTAGGTTAGTTAGGTTTAAGTAGTTCTAAGTTCTAGGGGACTGATGACCTCAGAAGTTAAGCCGCATAGTGCTGAGAGCCATTTGAACCATTTTCAGTAAATCGTACCCCGTTTCCGTCTCTGGTTCTCTGGAACTTTCGAAGCAGCAGGCCCTTTTTTTCGAGTAGTGCTTAATTTCCAAAATTTTAGATGCTGGAGCACACGTCGTGAACTATACAACCCGCTTCCCACACCAGCTACAAAAATCACAAATTTAGATTTTTGAGAATTTCTAATAAAACTTACAACGAGAAACCACTTTTCGCAAAGTACTTTTCTGAAATACAAGTTTTTAAAATGTAAGTTCTTTCAACAGATTTAATACAAACAACAGGAGCTATGCTATCGCCAGTCTCCGAAGCACTGTCACTTTGTTCTCTAGTCCTGCTCGACTGATATCGACACAAGTCGGTAATCTTCGTGACGATGACATGACTTGTTTTTCAACTTCTGACAGCCGCAACGTTCAAACAGCTGCATTGTATCGAATCGAAATGCTGCCAACTTCTAGCAGCGTGTGCGCCGTGGACGTTTTTGATCAATACTACGGCACAAATTACAACACGGAAGAAACAAGATTTCGTGAAAGCACATCATACACATGCTGATGTTCAAATACTCCTTACGTTAACCAAATTTGAATCCACACGAACCGTTGTGCACAGCTACTGTAGAATATGTTTGAAAAAAGAAAAAGGGATTCAGCAATCAGTCGTAAATCAATCTGTATTTTTACTGCAGACCTAGATTTCAGTTATTGACCAGCTATCTTCTGTGTTATAAAATCGAGTCACGTAGACTCGTCAAGCTTTTGACTTGAGCCGGCCGGTGTGGCCGTGCGGTTCTAGGCGCTTCAGTCTGGAACCGCGTGACCGCTACGGTTGCAGGTTCGAATCCTGCCTCGGGCATGGATGTGTGTGATGTCCTTAGGTTAGTTAGGTTTAAGTAGTTCTAAGTTCTAGGGGACTCATGACCACAGATGTTAAGTCCCATAGTGCTCAGAGCCATTTGAACCAATCTTGTGACTTGTTGCTATACGACTTTGGGACGCACGTGATCCGGTCCTGAGCTCGGAAAACAACAACCTCAGTCAGAATCCCAAAGCCGTGTAAGGACATATTTGCAAAAGCTTGACAAGACTCGATTCAATATGTTGTCATACGACTTTAGGACGTACATGGCCAGACTGTGACCGAGCTCTGTAAACAAGAGCCTCAGCTAGACTCTGGCCATGTACTTCCTAAAGTCGAGTAACAACATGTTGTCCAAAGCTTAACGAGTCTATAGAACTTGATTTAAATGCAGCATCTGCGTTGGTATCGGAAACTTACAGTTCTGCCCCACCGTGCGTCATCAATAGCCGCTCCTTTAACGCAAAATTCGCAGATTTAGCAGCTTTTTTTAAAAACAAAAAAAAAAAGCTGTACTGTTTCAGGTCATAATAAGCCATGTGAACTTGATCATAATGCATCCACTATCGAATCATGTTCCTCCAATGTACTTGGTTAAACAGTACATGTAGAGTTTTCGAATTCTAACTAGGGGGTATTTTTCTTTCTGTATTTACAGTCATTTTGCTAGCTAACACATGGGGGTTAGTAGTGAATGAAGACTCAGCAGCACAATAGACAGAACAAGACTGCCACACACAGACAACATAAAACGTACCAACAATGACAGAAACTGGAGTACACTGCACGTCTACACACTACCGCGTCTCAAGTGGAAATATAAATCTGCGATGATCACAGTGAACTCTCAAAAACAGTCATTCATCTTGCCGTCTCCTGAAGGTTTTAAATGCCGATGTGTTATTTACTGACATTTAATTACAGGAAGTGGCATGAAGAGTGACATGGTTGTGGTAAATATTCGTTGATCGTTGGCTTGATACGGCATCCTGCTGTATACTCTAGTTGTAATTCCGTAACAACGAAATACAACGAAATTCAGTGTGGCATAACTTCACAGTAAGCCCACCGTGACGCGTTGACAACGGCTATCCAGTTTCGTGGTGACATCGAATGACATGTGATTATGACGTCAATTCCCGTGTGCGACTGCCGCCGTGGCGTCTCTCCATTTTTTTTACGCAAATCAGATCCCACTCTCAGCTGATTTGGGAGTTTTTATTCCGTTAGGTAAGATATAATGAATTTCATCTGCAGTTAAATTTCTTCATTGCCAGAACCGGCGTAAAGTAGTTACTTAGGGGTGTCATACCAAAGATACCTTTATTTTTCTCGCTGATGTTGTGTGCTAATTTCGTCGTGAAATGGCACATCTTCAGATGTCGTAGAAGTGCGTGTTTCATTGACAGAAGCCAAAAATCAATTTATATGGCGTCTCTGGCGTTCTTCTGTGGATAACCTCCTTTGTGGGAAGTCCCGCCTACTGCAGCTGACCGCGAGAGAACGTTTATTTCCTCTCGTCTGGCCCTGACAGTGGCCTTAATGGTTACTCCATTTGGGCGTTAGTGTCTGCAGCTGAGCTCATAATGAGCTGCTGCTATCGGCTGTGGTTTTAATGAGATACAGCTATCGCCTGCGGTTTCAGAATACCGTCTTAAAGTATCCCTCCGTGTTCGTGCACTTACCTCAATAAATGGAAAAAAATCTCGTGAACACTAAGTATATCACTAAATTGCATTCCATAATGGCTAACAGGAAACGAGAACTTGTCCAACAGTGTATGTAAAATGAGTGCTACTGCAGGTCTTTACGTGCTTGACTTCAACCGTCTAAGGAATTTTGCCCTCCATATTTCCTTTATTGCAGATTTATAATACTGGGATAAACCTTCAAGAAGAACAAGTTGCTTGACGTTCATTGCTTTATCGTCCAAAATAAGTCTCTGTCCGAAGGTCAGGGTGAAACACACAAAACACTAAAGTTGGTCACAGTACGCTGTGGAAACGCATCCTTGCTCATACTACATTCGCTTTTACGCAGCGGAGGAACAGATCATGGTGACATCAGTATCTTTTCTACTTTAATATGCCGCAACCACCTTTCGATTTGTGGGAGAGCATACTTCTGACATCACTATGATTTGCCCTCTTTCCTATGCCATCCGCAAATGGAGCACAGATAGAACGACTTTTGAGAACAGTCGAATGAGAAGGATTTCTCATATTTTACCGCCATGGTCGTGTTCTGACATGCATTTCGCAGAAAAAAAACGACTTGGTACGTACGCTTTCCGTAGAGCCCAATATTTTTCCTGTAGCGTCTGCCACTGGAGCTTGCATATTTACGGGGCATGCTGAAAAGTAATTCCTCCGAATTTTTTATGTAATAGCTCTTAAAGCTATTTAGTGAAAACAAACATTATTATCATTCTACATCACTATTCTTCATATCGGCATATTTATTTCTCAACATAGTCACCCTGGCAGCGAACACACTTCTTCCAAGGAGAGACCAATTTCTTGATAGACTCACTGTAGAATGTTTGACTTTGTTGACGGAGCCACAACATCACATCTACTTGTACCGCTTCATCACCATCAAAGAAAACTTCTCCAAAGTGTTTCTTTTTGTTTTTTAAGTTTTGGAAAAAGATGGAAATCGGACGTAGCCAATTCCAGACTGATGATGATCAATGACAGTGAACGCTAGGACTCGGATTGTTACAGAAGTTACAGAGCTCATGTGTGTTCTGGTATTGACGTGCCGAAGAAATGGGTGCTCCTCGTCTGAATAAACACTTCGAATTCGAAACTCGATTACAGCATTCTGTTTCTCGCACATAGTTACGTTACACATAGCTATGTTAGAGGATACAATTTGGAGCCCTCTAGCTGCAGAGGGTGCAAACATGTAGACATGAAGAATAAAGATGTAAAATGTTAACAACGCCTTTTTTATTTAAAAAACTGTACGAGTTTTCAAATTAAAAATTTGGATGCGTTACTTTTCACCAGGCCCTCGTTGCCCTTCCCGTGTCATTTTCTTTCTAGAGCATCTCATCTACCTGAGACGTCAAGAGCATGCCACATATGGAAACTATAGAGTGATGTCTAGCTTTCTCAAAGCATTCAATAATACGGCCGCCGACCGCACTTCACATTCAAAATGACATGAGTCAAGCGCCAAGACATTTTTTTTTCCTAGTTCTTCAATCCTGAAATCCACAATTCGATCGCTGAATCCGTGAAATTCATGAAGGTCAATTAGCCACTTGCATTCAACAACAACAAAAAGTGTGTGAATTCCTAAGTCACCAAACTGCTAAGGTCATCGGCCCCTACACTCACACACCACTTAAACTAACTTATGCTAACAATTAGTCACACATCCATGCCCGAGGGAGTATTCGAACCTCCGGCGCGAGTGGCCATGCAATCCTTGACATGGCGCCTCAAACCACGCGGCCATTCGGCGCAGCAGCATTCAACATAAAAAAGGATAAAACGAACAAGGTAACCAATGGGTAGAGTAACTACTGGGAAACATATATGGAACTAGATCTGCAGAACAGCATTTATTTGATTTCAGTTATCCGGAATTCATGTGTAACTAGCAAAATATGCTAAAGTTGTCATGATCATTACGAACCTTACCCCATCTACACTACTGGCCCTTAAAATTGCTACACCAAGAAGAAATACAGATTACAAACGGGTATTCATTGGAGAAATATGGGTGTATAGATCCTGAGAAATCAGTACCCAGAACAATCACCTCTGGCCGTAATAACGGCTTTGATATGCCTGGTCATTGAGTCAAACAGAGCTTGGATGGCGTGTACAGGTACAGCTGCCCATACAGCTTCAACACGATACCACAGTTCATCAAGGGTAGTGATTGGCGTATTGTGACGAGCCAGTTGCTCGGCCACCATTGTCCAGACATTTTCAGTTGGTGAGAGATCTGGAGAATGTGCTGGCCAGGACAGCAGTCGAACATTTTCTGTATCCAGAAAGGCCCGTACAGGACCTGCAACATGCGGCCGTGCTTATCCTGCTGAAATGTAGGGTTTCGCAGGGATCGAACGAAGG
Source organism: Schistocerca nitens (assembly GCF_023898315.1). NCBI lineage: Eukaryota > Metazoa > Arthropoda > Insecta > Orthoptera > Acrididae > Schistocerca > Schistocerca nitens. Next base: position 752,163,025 of record NC_064618.1, on the reverse strand, counting down.
GTAGAGCCACGGGTCGTAACACATCTGAAATGTAATGTCCACTGTTCAATGTGCCGTCAATGCGAACAAGAGGTGACCAAGACGTGTAACCAATGGCACCCCATATAATCACGCCGGGTGATACGCCAGTTTGACGATGACGAATACACGCTTCTAATGTGCGTTCACCGCAATGTCGCCAAACATGGATGCGACCATCATGATGCTGTAAACAGAAATTGGATTCATCCGAAAAAAATTACGTTTTGCCATTCGTGCAACCAGGTTCGTCGTTGAGTACACCATCACAGGCGCACGTGTCTCTGATGCAGCGTCAAGGGTAACCGCAGCCATGGTCTCCGAGCTGATAGTCCATTCTGCTGCAAATGTCGTCGAACTGTTCGTGCAGATGGTTGTCTAGCAAACGTCCTCATCTTTTGACTGAGGTATCTAGACGTGGCTTTCACGATCCGTTACAGCCATGCAGATAAGATGCCAATCATCCCGACTGTTAGTGATACTAGGCCATTGGGATCCAGCAGGACGTTCCGTATGACCCTCCTGAACCCATATATTCCATATTCTGCTAACAGTCATTGGATCTCGACCAACGTGAGCAGGAGTGTCGCGATACGATAAACCGCAGTCGCGATAGGCTACAATCCGACCTTTATCAAAATCGGAAACGTGATGGTACGCATTTCTCCTCCTTATACGAGGTATCACAACAACGTTTCACCAGGCAACGCCGGTCAACTGCTGTTTGTGTATGAGGAATCGGTTGGACACTTTCCTCATGTCAGCACGTTGTAGGTGTCGCCACCGGCGCCAACCTTGTGTGAATGCTCCGAAAAGCTAATCATTTGCATATCACAGCATCATCTTCCTGTCGGTTAAATTTCGCGTCTGTAGCACGTCATCTTCGTGGTGTAGCAATTTTAATGGCCAGTAGTGTATTTCCTTTGACTGAAGGTCAGTGGCATACATTTTTGTGTACCACATATGACAAAATACATATGCGAGGTGGATGATGTTTCGGAAACTATTTTTGAAAAGGTTAAGTTATTTAGTTTGTTTCTTCATTGTAGTCTTTCCAAATTTCCTGCTATTTGGCTGCTAAGTGTATACTTGTTTGACTCCTGTTGTATAAGGAGAGATCCATATTTCTCCAAGTCATGCATTAAACTTTAAAATGATACGTTGTGAAGCATTTTTCGTCTTCATTATTTATATCTTCAGTTAGAATACCACAGCACATCACACAAATAAGGATTGGCATAATTTTCCAACTAAATATCCGCTTTTCCAATTTTTGAAAATCACACTCTTTCCAGGCGTAGAACAGAACAGAACTGATAACACAGAACCGGCCTTCTGCAACACAGCTCCATGTTTACGCGCCAAAATTAGAGCCAATACAACTAGCGATGTAAACCTTGCAGCACAAATAAATGGCAAGATATCGATCTATACATGTAAAAGAAAGTCATATGCGTTTAATACAATTCAAAATTTGCTTTAAGCACTCCTTAGAATTATCGACCAAAAATTACAGAAGTGCGATAACAGTAATAATAATAATGATAATTTTCGGATGTCTTTTTTCAAAATCTGGGAAAACAAGTTTCCCACAACTTTCCAATGGTTTCGTTTCCAGTTTGAAATAACTTGTGGCACGTTTTTATAGCTGAAAATAAATAAAGAAATAAAAACTGTGTTATCTATAAACAATGTCAGTGAATCGAGTAGTATATTCATTTAAATGTATAGAGAAGTATATTAAAGAGAAAGTGTGTCACTAATCAGTTCCATTCCACTCTGGGAAGACACTGAAACGGTAGTGAGCCTGTCTTCAGCCTACTATCTAAAAATCTGTTATTCAGTTATTTATTGGTACATCCACCGTAGTCACAATGCCTTAGTTTTTTCCACCTAATTGTCTAACACAAAAGAAATGGTTGACGGTCATACTTATGCAGGACTCACTCATCGACGACTCTTCCCAGACTATACCCGATCTCCCTCCACCACCAACTCAACCGGATTTCCCCAATCTTTACTTCTTTATCTCATTTTCAGCGTCACTTAGCTCCGGTGCTACTTTTTCATACTCAAGACTTGCCTTTCGTCACACTCTCTGTTATTAGAATTACTGTGACTGTGAAGTCCCCTGATACTACTGTCATAAGAAACTTCCAAATTTTACTTGGTAATACACTTCCTCTTTGATCCTAGCAGTCTGTTCTTCCATCATGTTCATTACTACATTGCTGGCAAAATTTTCATAAGTTCTTTCCTTGACTTTTTTTCTTAATTGTGGAAATTTCACTCACACCGTCCAGAAACTCTTCCCTCCTGTCTCCTGCATTCTGTAGGATTCCCTTTTTCGACCTTCTCCTTCTGTTTGCTTTCGTACGTATTGATTCTTCCTCACCGATTCTTGGCTGTTCCATCCCTTTCATCTTCCGCCTTCTTCTGTTGACTTTTCCCACAACAGATCTATACTTTCAAGAAGAGATAATGCCTCTTACATTGTCCTCACTTGCTATCAGTGCTATATCTTGATCTTGGGTTGCTTAGTTCGGAAGCGTTACCTGTACCATGTCCTTGGCTTCCAGACGTTCGATCATTTATAGGGGTGAAATTGCAAGATAAATATCTTGCGTAATTTTCGCTCTTTCTAATATTCCTCTGGAGATGCTTTTGTTTCCTCTCTGATCACAATGGATGTTTGCTTTTCATCGTAAATTCAGGATATCTCACAAACAGCCTTACAACATTAAGAATGCAGGCTATAAAATACTTGAATAAAAATTATTCCCGGTAATATACATGTAAAGAACTGTTTTCCTTTCTGCTGCATTTAAAGACTGAAAGAGTGGCAATAACTTCCCGTCTCTGTAATAATTACTACAAGTATAATACTAACGAAAGTACTGATGTAGTAACCTTTTTATGGACTCGCTGATCTGATTCAACTGGTGGTACACATCCAATGGCACTGCTACATTAGCTATTTGCATTACTCCTCTACTTTATTCCATTTCACTGAGCGAAGTCTGATATCTATCTAGCTCCCCAATACTTAGAGGATTGTGTCTGACCAAACAAGTTTAGATGACAGGAATGGCATCGCTCTGCCATGTTATGGATAAAAAGCGAAGCGATATAGAGGAATTATGGAAAGTCAGCATCTCCATAACTGAACGAGGATTTGAATTCCATGTACTAAATGTCGTCTCACCTTGTTCAGGTTCTTGATTCGGAGGGGGAATGAATTATGCTTCTCGGGTACTAAGGCAAATTAAAAAACGAAAATCGTCCTTAATTTTTCGAGTTGTTCTTCTCTGTGTTTAAAGCACACAATAGGATCAAAAATACAAAAGAAATTTACGTAGTGTCAAGTGCTCTGGCTTACAGAAACAATGAAAGGGATAGCAGTAAAGGGTCTAGAGCAAGAAATGCTATTAACTACGGTATACACAGATATATTACACACTCGCTAGGTCTTCATTTCAGTTGAGTCTTTCCTATTCTCTCATCAGGCATTGCCTCTCACCACCGAGATCCCTGATTTTGGCAGCTGGTGGCCATAGATTACTGTTAGAGTACTTAACCAATGTGCTTTCATACAGTCCGTGATTTTATGTAGAGTACGCCATGTTGGAATCGAGATACAGGTACAAAATTGAAATATCGTTACACACATTTCCTTCCATTATCAAACTGACGTTGCCTTGATGCTCCAGGCTGAGTCCTGTCAACCCATCCCTTCTTATTTTTAATTTGAACTATAAATTTCTCTTTTCCCCAGTTCGATTCAGTAACCTGTCATTAGTTATGCCATCTACCCATCTAATCTTCGTACAGCACCACGTAGTCTGAATTTCCTATCGTCTATTTTTCGCATCCACACAAGGCTACAGTCAAATAAATAAATCTATATATATAAAACAAAGTCGGGTTTGTTACAACACTTATAACTCGAGATCTGCTGGACCAATTTTCATGGTTTTTGATTTGTTGGATTTGTCTCCGCCCCGAATAGCAGAATACATCTTAAAAATAATGAAAAATTGACGAATAAAAATTTTCATGGTTGTTGATTTGTTGGATTTGTCTCCGCCCCGAATAGCAGAATACATCATTTCAATAAATGCTCATTTGTTGATTACATGTCAAACATTTGTTGTCCAATCCTGTCGTATACTGTAACAACTATTTATGTGTGCGTTCAGAAATTTATTTTGTGTAAAATGTCTCGAAAGTTCAGGTAGGTACTGTTATATTTGTTTCTTTTAGACATTAATTTGTGTAAATTATTTATTAAATTAATTAAAGATTTAGTAGAGAGTAGCTGTAAGAGTCGTTAACCTATTAGGGGTTATAAAATACAATTTTTACTGTATTTGTTTCAGGTGAGGAAACTACCAAGAAGGTTAGTTCGATGAATTATTACGCATATCGTTTGATGATTCGTGAAAATTCTGACAATTATTTGTTGCGATTTCGTCGACTGCTTCAACAATACTGCGTTGACATGTACGTTAAAATCGAAACGGAGCGCCTGACTTTCATCCGGTTGAATCAAGCTAAATTGCGTTCGGAAGAGTATATTCATTTACGCGATGCAATAAGCACAGAAGGAGATTCAGAAAATGTTGGTCGATTGACTATTTTACCAGCGACATACACAGGTAGCCCGCGTCATATGCATGAATATGCGCAAGATGCAATGACATATGTTCGTCATTATGGTCGGCCAGATCTATTCATTACATCTACATGTAATCCGAAATGGATGGAAATTATTCAATTGCTGCTTCCCGGACAAACATCAAGTGATCGACACGACATCACCGCACGGGTTTTCAAGCAAAAAACTCGGTCACTAATAAATTACATTGTTAAGCAACACGTCTTTGGGATTACTCGATGCTGGATGTATTCAGTCGAATGGCAAAAACGAGGCCTGCCGCATGCTCACATTCTAATTTGGTTAGTAAACAGAATTCGGCCAGATCAAATAGATGACATCATATGTGCGGAGATTCCTACTCCTGAAACCGATCCAGACCTACATGATGTTGTAATCACGAATATGATTCATGGACCATGTGGCACTATCAACCGCCAATCACCGTGCATGGTCGACGGCAAGTGTTTCAAACGGTATCCGCAAAAATTCACGGCAGAGACCATTACAGGCAACGATGGTTATCCATTGTATCGGCGTCGATCGCCCGATGATAATGGTATCACAACTAAAGTGAAAGGAAACGATTTCATAGTTGACAACAGTTGGATTGTTCCATATTCGCCACTTCTTTCCAAAACATTCAAGGCACATTGTAATGTTGAGTATTGCAATTCGGTCAAATCTATTAAACACATTTGCAAATATGTCACGAAAGGGAGCGACATGGCGGTTTTTGGTATCCAAACATCCAATATCAACGATGAAATCACGCGCTATCAAGTTGGTAGATATGTGAACTGCAATGAAGCAATTTGGCGTATATTCTCATTCCCTATTCACGAACGTTATCCCACTGTTGTACATTTGGGGGTGCATCTAGAGAACGGTCAGAGAGTATATTTCACAGCGTCGAATGCTGCTCAACGTGCCGAAACACCTCCAGCGACAACACTGACCACTTTCTTTGCGATTTGTCAAAACGATCCGTTCGCGCGAACGTTGCTTTACTCGGAAATGCCACGTTATTAGACTTGGAACGCTACATCGAAGAAATTTCAACGTCGGAAGCAAGGCGATGCAGTTCCTGGTCATCCAGATATGCATTCTGCTGATGCTCTTGGTCGTATTTACACAGTTCATTCGAAGAATGATGAATGTTTCTATTTGCGGTTGATGCTGGTACATGTTCGAGGGCCAACATCATTTGAATCACTACGAACTGTTAATGGTATAGTGTGCCCCACATTTCGTGCAGCATGTCAAGAGCTGAATTTGCTTGAAAACGATACTCATTGGGACACGACAATCGCTGAAGCAATTATTTCTGCATCTCCAAGTCAGATACGCACATTATTTGCTATCATCATTTCGACATGCTTCCCATCGAACCCACGTGACCTGTGGAACAAATACAAAGATAACATGTCAGAAGACATTTTATATCGAATTCGTGTCAGCTCAAGAAATCCCGATCTTGAGGCGAATGAGGAGATGTATAACCAGGCTTTGCTCTTGATCGATACCTTCTTCATCATGCTGATGGGAAAGCACGAATCCTTCGTCTTCCATGGAATCAGGTCCTTGACACCTGTATTGCGAGACGGAGACAAGCTGGCGGCGGCTCTAGTAAACATCCATGGGCGCAGTGGTGCTCATGCAATGCACCATGACAGGAGTATCATACACTGGTTGCAGACTACGTACACCCCTTCGTGGCGATCACGTTTCCTGATGGCAGTTGCATTTTTCAACAAGGTAATACCCCGTGTCACAAGGCCAGGAGTGTGATGGAATGGTCTGAGGAACACAGTGGCGAGTTCCAATTTATATACTGGCCCCCCCAACTCACTAGACCTGAACACGATGGAACACATCTGGTACGTGACTGAACGTGGCATCAGAGGTCATCGCCCCCTACCAAGAATTTATGGGAATTAGGTGACTTGTGTGTGCAGATGTGGTGCCAGCTCCCTCCAGTGGCCTATCAAGGCCGCATTGTTTCCATGCCATGACGCTTCGCCTCTGTTACTCGTGGCAAAGGTGAACGTACCGGCTATTAGGTGGCTGGTCATAACGCTCTGGCTGGTCAATGTATGTGTAGAGCGCTTTTCATGCTTTGACTTCACGTAATGTGACATGGTCGTTTTATCTCAGATTCCATAAGGTGCATGATATTTTGTACCTTGAATAATAGGAGAAAGCAATCGTAGTCTTCCCCCGCCCCCCTCTCAATATCTTCATGTCCCCTCACTGCATCAGATCTCAGCATAAGACTTGAAAATTGTCATCTTGGAACAATAAAACTTTCTATAATGCGATAGCGGCGTACGAAGTGTGTTCTTCATTTCCAATCATGCAGTGGGCGTACAGCACAACATGTGCACCTAAATTATTATTATATGCTCTGTAATTCTTTTTCTCGTAATTTTTTTCTTCCTACTGCGAATTTACATTGTATAGGCTCTTAACTTCGGCCATTGTCAATTATTTGACTCCCCAAATTGCTAAACTCGTCTCCAACATTTGGTGTCTCATTTCTTGATTTAATTCCCAATGCATCGCCTAATTTAACTCGACTTTATTCCATTACCCTCTACTGTAACTTTAGATAATGTTCATCTTATAATCTGTTTTCAAGACACTATCTATTCCGTTCAGTTGATCTTCCTAGTCTTTTTCCGCCTCAGGCATAATTTTATTGTTACTTGTTGTGAAGCCGTCACACTGCTGTGTCACAAATCAGCATTGAAAATGTTACGCACCAGTTGTCGGAAATTTATGATTTATGCTGATTTTTTGCTTTTGACTGTGGCCAATGACATAAGACCTTTAAGAACTTTGTAGTGGCATAATGTAGTCCAAAAACATGTTGCGACAAATAAATTGGACATTCCCGAACACTGGCGCTTACCATTCTCAATACAGAATTACAATGTCAGTGACAAACAACAACGTGTTTGTTTCTTCTCCCTGAACTTTATTCCCCTTTCCAATTTCTTCTTGGTTTCCGTCACATCTTGCTCTATGTACAGATTGAGTAACATCTGGGATAGGCTACACCCTGTCTTACTCCTTCATCCTGTCGAACTCTTTCTCAACTACTACTTCCCTTTCATGTCCTTCGACTCTAAACTGTAATCTGGCCTCTGTACAAGTAGTAAATAACCTTTCAGTTTCACTGTTTTATCCCTGTTACCCTCCATATTTCAAACAGTTTAGACTAGTCCACACTGTTACAGGCTTTCTCTCTCTACGGATGCTCTAGGACTATGTTAGCATCTATTCAACATATCTTCTAGGATACGTCGTAGGTTCAGTATTGCTTCGCGTGTTCCTACGTTTCTCTGGGACCAAAATGATCTTCTCTGAGATCAAATTACTCAATTCTACTCCCTAGGAGTTGTTGGTGAGGCCACTTACTTCCCTTGTCCCGAAAATTCGGCTTTGCGTGTATTTCGTAGTTTTTCTTTCCTGCATGGTCGGTTTTTCTATTGTTTCAGAAATTTTATCTTTATTTTTAAGATTGCGTTTTATCTATGGTTTTAACACATGGTTTTGCCGCCACAGCTTTTAATTCTGGCTAATGCAGAAACCGCCGTCGCTCAAGGTATATTTGCATCCTCGTACTATCAACTTATTTTGACACGTCACGGTTTAGATAGGTTGACGAATGAAAAATTCTGTGTAATAATTACTTTGTCGTATTTTGCAGTTAATATGATGCTGTGCTAAGAGCTCGAAACGCGTTATTAATCAATAAATATTGCAATGCATTAAGATTTTGCAACCATTACTTATTATAGCTCAGTAGTATTCACATCTGTCACTACCTTCATTCCCTGGAACAGAATGGTTAGTACTTCCTGACATCTGAGAGCATTTACACTGTCTCATACACTCCTGGATATTGAAATAAGAACACCGTGAATTCATTGTCCCAGGAAGGGGAAACTTTATTGACACATTCCTGGGGTCAGATACATCACATGATCACACTGACAGAACCACAGGCACATAGACACAGGCAACAGAGCATGCACAATGTCGGCACTAGTACAGTGTATATCCACCTTTCGCAGCAATGCAGGCTGCTATTCTCCCATGGAGACGATCGTAGAGATGCTGGATGTAGTCCTGTGGAACGGCTTGCCATGCCATTTCCACCTGGCGCCTCAGTTGGACCAGCGTTCGTGCTGGACGTGCAGACCGCGTGAGACGACGCTTCATCCAGTCCCAAACATGCTCAATGGGGGACAGATCCGGAAATCTTGCTGGCCAGGGTAGTTGACTTACACCTTCTAGAGCACGTTGGGTGGCACGGGATACATGCGGACGTGCATTGTCCTGTTGGAACAGCAAGTTCCCTTGCCGGTCTAGGAATGGTAGAACGATGGGTTCGATGACGGTTTGGATGTACCGTGCACTATTCAGTGTCCCCTCGACGATCACCAGGGGTGTACGGCCAGTGTAGGAGATCGCTCCCCACACCATGATGCCGGGTGTTGGCCCTGTGTGCCTCGGTCGTATGCAGTCCTGATTGTGGCGTTCACCTGCACGGCGCCAAACACGCATACGACCATCATTGGCACCAAGGCAGAAGCGACTCTCATCGCTGAAGACGACACGTCTCCATTCGTCCCTCCATTCACGCCTGTCGCGACACCACTGGAGGCGGGCTGCACGATGTTGGGGCGTGAGCGGAAGACGGCCTAACGGTGTGCGGGACCGTAGCCCAGCTTCATGGAGACGGTTGCGAATGGTCCTCGCCGATACCCCAGGAGCAACAGTGTCCCTAATTTGCTGGGAAGTGGCGGTGCGGTCCCCTACGGCACTGCGTAGGATCCTACGGTCTTGGCGTGCATCCGTGCGTCGCTGCGGTCCGGTCCCAGGTCGACGGGCACGTGCACCTTCCGCCGACCACTGGCGACAACATCGATGTACTGTGGAGACCTCACGCCCCACGTGTTGAGCAATTCGGCGGTACGTCCACCCGGCCTTCCGCATGCCCACTATACGCCCTCGCTCAAAGTCCGTCAACTGCACATACGGTACACGTCCACGCTGTCGCGGCATGCTACCAGCGTTAAAGGCTGCGATGGAGCTCCGTATGCCACGGCAAACTGGCTGACACTGACGGCGGCGGTGCACAAATGCTGCGCAGCTAGCGCCATTCGACGGCCAACACCGCGGTTCCTGGTGTGTCCGCTGTGCCGTGCGTGTGATCATTGCTTGTACAGCCCTCTCGCAGTGTCCGGAGCAAGTATGGTGGGTCTGACACACCGGTGTCAATGTGTTCTTTTTTCCATTTCTAGGAGTGTATATTTTGTACACCAGGTGAAATTGTTGTGGCTGGCTCTCCATAGGATCTCAATAATTGTGAGTGAATGACATCTACCCCAGGGGCGGTATTTCCACTTAAGTCTTTTAACGCTGTGTGAAATTGTCTCGTTCTATCACATCTGTCTCCTCTTTATTTAATTCCCCTTTTCTCTCTGTAACATTCGTCACGATTTTGTGTCAATTTATTGAGTCATCGGTCTTCCGACTGGTTTTACGTGGTCCGTCCGTTTCTCTTCTAGCAACTTCCTCACCTCAGAGTAGCACTTGCATACCACGTCTTGAATTATGTGTTGGATGTATTCCAATCTCTGTCTTCTCCATAAAGGTTTTACCCGCTGCAGCTCCAATGGAATTTGTACCTCCTTTCCTGTCATCCTGTACCTTCTTCTTGTCAGTGGTATTCACATGTTCTTTTCTTCAATATCTGGAGAAACACTACATTCCTTATCTTTTCAGTCCACCCAGTTTCCAACATTGTCCCATAGCAACACATCTGAAACGTATAAGTTTCTTCTTGTCTTCTTTTTCCACAGTGCATGATCCACATACGTTCTCAGAATTTCTTTGTCAAGGCCTATATTTGACACTAGTACACTTCTTTAGTCCAAGAGGGAGCTACCGTCCTGAGCTAATCTACTTTTTACATCGTCCTTCGTTTGCCGTCATGTGTCACTTTGTTTCCAATGTAGCAGAATTCTTTCAACTTGTCTACATAGTGGCCACCAGTTCTGAAGTTAAGTTTATTGCAACTCTCATTTTTGCTAGTCCTCATTACTTTTATCTTTCTTAGATTTACTCTCAGACTACATTCTGAATCCGTTTTACTGTTGAATCGACTCAATAGGTCCTGTAATTCTCCTTCACTTTTGCTGAGGGTAGGTATTTCATCAGCGAATCTTATCATTCATATAGTTTCACCGTGAATTTCAATCCAACTCTTGAACCTTTCTTTTATTTCTTTCATTGCTTCTTCGCTCCATTTGGGGTGAAAGGTTGGATCCCTGTCTTACACTCTCAATCCAATCAATTCGTTTCTTGCCTCAATTTCTTATAGTACCCTTCTGATTGTTGTATATACTGTGTACTATCCGTCCCCCCTTTACGTTACTACTATTTTCCTGAAAATGTCGAACATCTTGCACCATTTTACATCGACGAACACAAATTTTAGGTCGGCAAATCCTGTGAATATCTCTTGATTTTCCGTAGGTATTGCTCCCATTATCGAGCGCAGTATCAGAACTGCCACTGCGGTGCCCTTACCATTTCTAAAGCTAAACACATCTTATAACATACTCTCAATTTTCTATATCATTCTCCAAAATATTATTTTTGTCAGCAACTTGGATGCACCAGCTATTAAAGTGACTGGACGAAAGTTCTTACACGTATCTGCCCTGCGGTCTTCAGGATTGCGTGGACAATATTGTCCTGAAAATAGGAGTTATATCACCAGTCTTGTATGTTCTACACACCAACTCCAATGGTAGTTTGGCTGCCACTTCACCTCATGATTTTAGAAATTCCAAAGCTTTGTTAAAATCTGACTCTAACTCCGGATCCCCTATGTCCTCGGTAGCGGCTGCTTTCCTTTTTCTATCATATCACCAGGCAAATCATCCACATAAACGTACTCTATTCCACAAATCCACTATCTTACCAGCGTTTAGCAGTGGAATTCCTATTCCACTGTTAATGTTGAAGCGTTTGCTTGTAATTTCACCTATGGTTGTATTGAATTATTTATACCTGAATAAGCATCATATCTTTTTCAATTTCCCCAAATGTTTTCTCCACTTGTTAAGCCCCAGCATCTCAGCAGTTCCTAATTATTCCTTAGTAACCTTTACTGTTGTATTCCTGTCTTTCCCTGAACATTTTTATACTTCCTTCTTCGTCGATCAGATGTAGCATTTCATCAGTTACGCAAGGTTTCATCGCAGCTACCTTCCTCACACTGATGTCTGTCTATAACAATTTACGATTGCCCTATTTAGATATGAACATTCCCCTTCAGTTAACGTGCCTACTGTAGCATTCATTATAGCAGTATTTACAGCCTCAAAGAACTTCAAACGTGCTCATCACCTCTCAGTGCTTCAGTACCACACCTTTCCCATACTGATTCTCCCGACGATTATCTTAAACACCATTTTATTTTTCGTCATTTCTTGGTTGTGAACTGAGTCTATATCTGCTCCCGGATACGCTACAAAATCTAGCACCGCGTCTGATTTTTGAATCTATATCTGACCATGATATAATCCGACTGGAATCTTCTCGTTTCTTCTCCTATTGCTATTTGTAAACAGTGTATTCGCTAGTATTAGCTGAAATTTTATGGTAGACACCTTTCCTACTACCAATCCACATCCTCTCGTAACTCTTTTTCCTATCATAGCGTTCCAGTCCCCTAAAATTATTAGATTATCGTCTCCCTTTATATACAGAATTACCAGTTCAGTATCCTCATGTACACTTTCTCTACATCTTCATCGTCTCCTTGCGCCCAAGAATGTATACTTGAACTATCGTAGGCGTGGTTTGCTGTCGATTCTGATGAGAACAACCGTGTCTCCGAAATGTTCACAGTAACTCACCCTGTCGTACCTTCTTATTCACGACGTATCCTAGTCCCGTTATATCATTCTATGTGATTTTTGACATTACCCTACATACGTCTGACGAGAAATCTTTACCTTCTTTCTATTTCACTTCACTGACCCTACTACTTCTAGACTGAGTATCCTTTAATCTTCAGATTTTCTAGATTCCCTAATCGATTCGAACCTCCGGTATTCAACGCTCCGTTTAGTAGGGTGTTACCCTTTTGTTGGTTATTCAGTATTTTACTCTTTGTTACCTCCTCCTTGGCAGTTCCTCCCCGAGTTCCTAATGGAGAACTAATCCGTAATTTCCATTATATTCACCATCTATGTGTCCCGTACACCTTTTAGCTTTCTCTTCTTGGCTTAGTACTGGCATGCTATCGGAGCTCTTCATATACATACAGCCTTTTCTTCATTTATAGGGGGCATCTATCTTTCCCACAGTCACACTTACTTATACAACCTTGCATGTGTCCCCTAGTCAATACTGCTTCGCGATTTTGCATTTCCTGTCCGTCTCATTTTTAGACCTTTGCATACGTTCAAATGATTCATTTACTGCGTTTTTACACTTTCTCCTTCGTCAGTAAAATTCAGTCTCTCTTATGTTATCAAAGGATTACTACCGCGCCTTGCCTTTGAACCTGTATGATCACCTGCTGTTTTCCCTGTTTCATTTCATAAAGCTGCCCATTTTCCTTCTATTGTATTCCTTTCCGCTGTCACACTGGACTCGCATTCGGGAGGACGACGGTTCAATCCCGTCTCCGGCCATCCTGATTTAGGTTTTCCGTGATTTCCCTAAATCGTTTCAGGCGAATGCCGGGATGGTTCCTGTGAAAGGGCACGGCCGATTTCCTTCCCAATCCTTCCCTAACCCGAGCTTGCGCTCCGTCTCTAATGACCTCGTTGTCGACGGGACGTTAAACACTAACCACCACCACTTTCCGCTGTTTCAGCCCAACGCTGCCTAAAGTTCCCTCTGAAATTTTCAACAGCCCCTGCTTCCTTCACTTTATGCAGGTCCCACCCCCGTGACTTCCTACATCTTTGCAATTCTTTAGTTTTAATAAGTTATGACAGAGTTTACACCTGCCTCCCATGGATGACTTATCTCTTTCGAAATCTCTGTCGTGCTATTATATAAGCAACGACTAAATGACACTCTGTGAAAAATTCTACCAGGCGGCTTCCTCTCTCATTCCACTCATGAAGTCCATGTCCTGCTAACATTTTTCATTCTTTTATTTTTCCTAATATTGAATTTGAGTCTTCCATAACAATTAAAATTTTAATAATTTTGTTTAGTGTATTCGCGTAGATGTTACAAATTCATTTGCTTTCTCTGTAACCTGAATATTTTTGGAGGGCAGTAGGAATCACAACAACATCCTAAATGAGCCACTGCTGACGTGATTCTTCTTTTGTAAAATCCATAACTTGTGGCAGTTTGTTTTTAACACAAGGAAATACCAGACGAGGATGAGCGTGGATGTAGAGGGTTTCTTTCCTTACTGCCTAATGGAGCGGCCAGCTGCTTCGCACATTAAAAAACCACGACAACGTCCTAGTTGAGCCACTGATGACGTGAGTGTTCTTCTGTAAAATCCATGACTTATGGCAGTTCCACTATTTTTAACACGAGGAAATACCAGACGATGATGAGCACGGATGTAGAGGGTTTCCTTCCCTGCTGCCTAATGGAGTGGCCAAATGCTTCCCACATTTAAAAACCACCATTTTCCTTAGTCTAGCGGTCTATATAAAACGGAACAGTCTTCTTTAGCAAACATAGTTCGGTGCGCATCAACAACGACAATGCTGACTGCTGTAAGTATTGTTGTGATTTCTCCAACTAAAGTGAATACATAATTGGTATAGCCAGCTTTGCAGAGACCAGCATACGATCAAGCAAAATATTAGGATATTTATTAATTGTAGTCACTATAGCACTAGACTGATCTCAGAATATAATTTCTGCTCGGATTTTCTGGAATAACCACTTCCATTTAAAATTTTTTCTGATAAAATCACTTAGTGGAAGATGTAACACAAAATGAATGCACCTAATTTCTTTATTGTTCTTCGTGTGAAGAAGTGAATTTTAAAATTCCATTCCATAAATTACCCGCTTACAATAAACCGATAATCCTACCATAACTAAACACAGTGATGTCTAAATTCCAGCGTTGTCTTTCAATTACCTGCATTTGTCGTGGAATATGTGTTGCTGGTGGCTTAAGCCTGAAAATGCGTTAAGAGCAGTGTTGTGGTATGAAACAGGAAATGTAACAAATGAATAATACTTGTTTTTATGTATTTAGAAGCGCTTCAGAGATTTATCTGTGTGTTCAGAAGATGACCTTCGATATCAGTTCAACACAGCTTCTAAGAACGCAACGTCGTTAGAAGTTCACACTTTCGTAATATTTGTAATGTGTGTTGCCCATGTGACGCAGTTCACCTGAAAAATACACAGTGAAATTCGAAATACGTTTCACAGTATGAAACACCCTGGCGAATTGAGACTGTTTGCCCAACCGAGACTCGAACTCGGGACCTTTACCTTTCGCGGGTGTGTGCTCTACCGATTGAGCTACCCAACACGACTTAGGATCCGTCCACACAGATATAATTCCGCCAGTACCTTGTCTCCTACCTACCAAACTTCACAGAAGATCTCCTGCGAAATTTTCAAACACTAGCAGGTCTATAAGAGGGGCTATTGCGCAGACATGGCTTAGCCACAGCCTGCGGGATGTTCCCAGCGAAAAATTTCCACTCTTCAGCGGAGTTTGCGTTGATATGAGACTTCCTGGCGGGTTAAAACTGACTCGAGTCCGGAACCTTCACCTTTCGCAAGCAAGTGTTCTACCGTATGATCTGCCAAAGCACGACTCTCTCTGCAATGGACCTTGGAAGGTAGGAGAGAAGTTACTGGAGGAAGTAAAGCTGCACGAAGGCAATGGTCCCGAGCTCGAGACTCGGTCCGGTAGTGCAAGCACAAATGTTTCGGAGCAAATCATTCAGCACACATTGTTGAATATGGGACTTTCATAGTGACTCTTATAGAGAGAACATAACAATGAATTCTGACAGAAAAATGTCAACAAATATAAAGAGCGCCTCAAGGGGGTGTTATAGGACCGCTAGTACTTACAGTTCATAGTAATGATCCAGTGGGTAACGTTGGGGCTCTCTGTGAGGCTACTCGCGGAAGATACTGTTGTTTATAGGAGGACTTTAACTCCAGAATACTGCAGAGAAATTCAGGTACACCCTCAAAAACTCGACGGTTGATGCAGGGATTATCAGTCGAGCACAGAAAACGCAAATAAATGCGGCTTATTGCTTATAAATAAGCGAATAGATGCACTACTGTCCGATTACCCTATTGGCGACAGATCAATGGAGACAGTAATTAATGCCGTGCGGGGTAGCCGTGTGGTCTGGGGCGCCTTGCCACGGTTCGCGCGGCTCCCCCCCGTCGGAGGTTCGGGTCCTCCCTCGGGGTCCGCAGCTCGTGGTCTCGCGGTCGCGTTCTCGCTTCCCGAGCACGGGGTCGCGGGTTCGATTCCCGTCGGGATCAGGGATTTTCACCTGACTGAGTGTTTGTGTTGTCCTCATCATTTCATCATCATTCATGAATGTGATGAGTTTGGAGTAAGCAGTGGTTTGGAATTTGTAAGGGCGCTGATAACCGCGCAGTTGAGCGCCCCACAAACCAAACATCATTATCATCATCATCATACTCCTTCGGACATGGTTTGTGTGTGTTGTCTTTAGCGTAAGTTAGTTTATGTTAGATTTAGTAGTATGTAAGCCTAAGGACCGACCGATGACTTCAGCAATTTGGTCCCATAGGAACTTACCACAAATTTCCAAAACCAGTAACTACCGTAAAGTATTGAGGAATAACAATCCGGAACGTTCTAAAGTTGAATGACAACACCAAACCAACAGTAGGCAAATCAGGTGCCGGATTGAAATCATTGGGAGAAACTTAGTAAATGTAATTCATCCACGAATGATGTGGCGTAAAAAACAGTCGTCATACCGATTCTTGCGTACTGTTCGTATGTATGCGTTCCTTGTCAAGAAGAGACAGAGAAGATCCAACGAAGAGCCGTGCGTCTGATCACGAGTAAGGTTGCAATACGTACCGGTTTTCCGGGACAGTCCCGACTTCGGATAAAAGAAATCCATGTCCCGAAAAATGCTTTCGGGACGCCGCTTTATCCCGGGTTTCGGATTTCATAGAAATATTCTGATACTATATATTTTTCCTTCAAATTCTTGTGTTGATCTATGTTTAAAATCCAGCTATTAAACTAAATAACGGAAGTTTTATCATCGCAGCTGACTGAAGTACTTAACGAGTATTACTGCGTAGTAATGCTGCCGAATTCCCATTATGGTCGGTTATCTCAGTTCACTTCAAGCTTTGATGCAAAGTAGTTCTCTGTTTCTCTGTCTGAGTGGTATCGCGGTTAACTTTTGTTAAAATGTTTGATTCCTGTCAACTCAAAGTATGAAAGAGTAAGCGCTCGTTCCAAGAAAATTAGTCTTCATAAAACGTGGGAGAAGTGACCATCATTTAGAAGCCCGCCCGGTTGGCAGTGCGGTCTGTAAACAGACATTTCATCAATCCTGCTAATCGAGAACCTCGAAGATCTTTACCCGTTACCAACATTGATACTGGCAAAATATCGGTCCTGGGAAACCCAAGATTTTACAGAATGTTTTAATGGGTGGTGTCTGTTCTTTCGGACATATCCGTGACGTAATTACAAATTCACAGTTTGCTGATTTTTTTTCCCTCGTTACTTGTACTGTGAAACCTTGCTTCTTGCCCAATGTCATGCTTTTAGGTCTACAGGAGGTATCCTGCAAGTTTCGATGAGTGAGTTTGCAAGTATCAAAATATGTGATATAGGCCTAAATGGCGGTATCTGTTGACTGCATTGACTTACAGGATCATGGTTTTACACTGTCGAGAGGCGTTGATCTTAGTATACGACATAAATTTCACGTTGGTTCGTCAGCCCATTTATGAGAGAAAGGGTTTTTAATTGTTGGACAGTCAAACAGATAGACGGATAACAATGTGCTCCTATTAAGGTTGCGTTTGTAGCTATTGAGGGCCGAAAACACCCATTAATGGGTGCACTTGAGGAAGGAGAACATTTCACAATAGCTTTGACCAGTGAGAGTACCATGTAATTCAGTGTACTTACTGTCTGCGAATAAAAGGGTAATTTCTGTTTGTCTGATGGTGTGTTTCTTTCAATTACCATCTGCACTACACTGCAGCAGTTCTTTCCGTGTAAGGTCCAAGTTCCGTCGACCTGTGTTACTTGGCAGCTACGTCACTTAACAGTGATACGTCATGAGAAAGTTACATTCGTTCACAAGTTTTCCACATCAGTCAACGTTCATGGAAGGAAAATTTATTTCCGCTACGTGGCAGGAACAGTAACTGTTGTAAACTGAAAAGTCAGTGTAATGTATTATGACTCAGTGTTTGGGGATGTGGACAAAATCTTCTCTGAAAAATACCATTGAAACCAAGTAAATATTAAGCTAACAAGTAGCTGACAAACAGCAACTAATTCTGTAATTTAAGAAGAGAAGCTTTTTCCAAAGTAGGAGCTCTGGTTTTAATTTCCTTGACTCAAATTACAAGCACAAGCGTGTAAGGCTTTAAACAGCATATTGATTATTGTTGGTACAGTGTGCTGAATACATCTCTATCATTTGTTTCTCATTTGTTTGTACATACCTTGACAAAATCCATACCCCCTCAGGTGTCTCGTTCTTGATAGTATTTACAGAACACGAAGAATGTGTGACTGAATGAGTGGAGCGTGTGTGAAGAGTCATGTGCTGTCGGCAGGTACTCCTGGCAATGCTGGTGGCGTCGGCGGCAGTGGGCCTGGAGGGACCGCAGTCCTACGGCTACTGGCCGTGGTACTACCCGTGGTACTACCCGGCGGCCGCCCTGCAGAGGGGCGTGGTGGTGGTGGAGGGCCAGGGCGTGCCCGTCTACTACCCCTATGTCTACCCCTACCGGCCGGCCGGCCTCCAGAAGGGCAGCTTCGTCACGGCTGAGGGCCCAGGGGGCAGCTCCGTCCTCCACGAGGGCGTCGCCTACCAGGTCGGCGAGCAGTTCAAGCAGCGCTGACGCCCCCGTCGACTCGAGATGTGTCTGAGCAGCTCTTCACTCCATTCGCTTCGTACACGCTTAACCCTGTTCGTGTATACTTGGCGTAACTGTAATATATTTCGAAAGAAACAGTGAATAAAATTTCATATTTTTCAAGTTTGATCTCTGCATTGGATGAGAGGTTTTTAAGTTACGTTTACTTACTAGCTGACAAACCCGACATTGTACAGGTATTTATTTCGCCAATTTTCTACAAGAAACGAAAACAAGACATGATCTGTGTTTGTAGTGTAATATCGAAGGAAATTAATTTCCATTTATTCGTAAAAATACATTTGAAATAAAATGATAATTAAATCGAAACCCTTAGCTGCCGATAGGTTATGCTGATATACATCAATGGGGACAGCTGAAAATGTGTGCCCCAGCCAGGATCCGAAACCGTGATCTCCTGCTAACATGGCAGACGCTCTATCCACCTGAGCCACCGAGGGCACAGAGGATACTGCGACTGCAGGGACTTATCCCTTACCGTGAGACTCACATTCCCAACTGTCCACAACCTACTTTCGTAGTGTTCCTAATAGATATTTGCCCATTCACTCCTTACTCGCTCCAGACTAAGCTGTCGAGTCCCGTAAGCGTTCGGGCAAAGCGTGCACATTCGCCCAGAAGAAGGTAGCCTTTAACTATATGAAGACGGTGTCTGTTCCCGAACTCTTACGGGACTTGTCAGCTTACTCTGGCGCGAGTAATGAGTGAATCGGCAAATATCAATTAGGAACAGCACGAATGTAGGTTGTGGACAGTTGGGAATGTGGGTCTTAATGGAAGCGTGCAAGCGATAAGTCCCTGCAGTCACAAAATCCTCTGTGCCCTCAGTGGTTCAGATGGACAGAGCATTGGCCATGTAAGCAGGAGGTCCCGAGTTGGAGTCCTGGTCGGGGCACACATTTTCAGCTCTCCCCACTGATGTACATCAAGAACATCTGTCGGCAGCTGAGGGTTGCGATTTAATTATCATTTCATTCTAGAGAAGCTACACGGTCATCAATGGTATCTGTTCTTTCGGGAACAGATACCATCTTCATACATTTAAAACGATAAAACTGTCGTACAAAGATGCCTGATAATTTCAGTACGCAGAGCGAAGCTGCTTTGCGTGTATGCAACGCGATTTCGCAAACATCTTTATGGGGAAGTTTCTTCATAGCTCTCTGCAGACCGGTATTGGTTTCGCCTACAGTCGTTTGCGCTTTGTAGTTGAAGTTGTGAATAGTGCTGCCAAGCATCAGGGATATCCATCAGTTGAGTCCACTGTAGGAGCGTCTTAGTAATACACAATAAATGTTTTAAAACTTGATGCATGACACGGAATTTTAATCTATCTCAGTGTTGATATATTTGAGTAGGTACTTTCCGGGGCAAGTGTGGATACTGTCTGAAATATGTGTTGCGAATGGAACTAGTAGCGGAGAAGTAATAAATTTAAATATCATCACAATACAGCAGCTTTTCATGTATCTCATTGTCTTTATGACGCCTTATCTTTTCTACCTCCACAGCGTGACAGTAAAGAAAATGTGCAATAAGTCTGGCTGAAATCGGACCATTGGTCTAGAAGCAGATGTGGAAAGTTCACACACACACACACACACACACACACACACACACACACACACACACACACATACATTTCTGTAATATATCGGGCAAGATATACCTAACCAAGCTCGTCAGATGTGAGCATCAACACATAATCGATGTCTTTGGCAACAGTGTTAGGGGATTAAAAGAGATGCACAACGTTTGATGCTACAGACGGTCGCCAAATATTGAAATCAATACAATGATTATCCGATGATGCACGCGCCAGACGAACGAAATCGTTTATAGTAAATCATGCTGTGCGCAATATGTAGCTATTTTGTTGTTTGAAGTCACCATAGACACAAGACAGGTTGGAACTCATAAACAAAGAAGTTCGGTCTGCCACGTATACTGACATGGAATAAACATGGCATGCAATCCATGTGTATTATGCCATGTTGCAGTGTGTTTATAAGGCGCACTGTGTTGTTACCTCAGGAAAATGAACACTCGTCTGAGTGTGTTAAAACTTGTGTTTCCCAATAACTTTCAGAACTGTTCCTTCTTCTGCCTGTTTCAAATACCACACGTACTGAAACCGCGTTTCTATACCGAGCAATCGACCATTGAAAGTATCACAGCATTTGAAAGACTTGGAACGGATATGTCAAGTGAAACTATCCGGCGATCTGTTGGGATAGCCAGTGGGAAGGATGCTCCATCTCGTGGTTAGTTGTGAAAGGGTAAAAAAAAAAAAATGGCTCTGAGCATTATGGGACTCAACTGCTGTGGTCATAAGTCCCCTAGAACTTAGAACTACTTAAACCTAACTAACCTAAGGACAGCACACAACACCCAGCCATCACGAGGCAGAGAAAATCCCTGACCCCGCCGGGAATCGAACCCGGGAACCCGGGCGTGGGAAGCGAGAACGCTACCGCACGACCACGAGATGCGGGCTGAAAGGGTCACTAAGGTAGTCACGGTCACGGTTTCCTGATGGCGTTTTCTGTCATAGCGCTGTCATAGATGAGTAATGTATTAAGTAGCCTGAAGCCGCTTTCGGTTGATTATTCTCGCATTTAGTGTCTCAAATCTTCTATGAAGTTTAGGCTGGAATTCGCATCTTGGCGTACAAGCAACTGCAACATTTTCAGATCTGAAACGTGCATTTATCTACATCCAAACTTGACGTCGGTTTCTCGATAAGATGGTCAGTTTTCGAGATTTGGTACATAATCGGGCTGTCTATTAGTCCAATCGAATACTAGCGCCGTTAAGTCGCCTAGTACGATTTTTCTAACAGTTTCCAATGCGTATGGAATCCTTGTTGTTTAATTCGTTCTTTCGTGGTGTCCCATCACGCCAAGTATTTGAAGCATGGACGATTATATGCTTTACTGTAGCAATGGCTGTGCTTTAGATGAAATAACAATCGCTTGAATCAAGTTTATGACGTTTATTCGCAATCCTATGCCACTGTTAAATTTGTATTTAAAGCGTCGATTATTTTCGTGATAATGTGTGGACATCGTCGAACTACGACACATGACCTCACAGAATTTCTGCCTTCGATACAAATACCAGTGTCGTTTAGGCAGCATTATAATCGGTGTATACGTTTGTCAATTTTTTTTTTTTTGTATGATTTTCAGGTTACAAGATACGTCATAATGTGGAGATGCAGAGAGACCTGGCAGTATAACTCCGTGGGCACAACATGACTTCTGTGTGTTTAGATTTCAGATTTCGAGACAGGAAAGGTTAGAGTAATAGAGTGAGCGATGGAATCTCATGGCACGTAACTTACATTCAAGTGGTTATCCATTAAATGTTCTTGAACCAGTTTTTAACTTACTAAAGGTGATTACGACCACAGGATTCATTCAGATGTCAATTTATGCCCACTATTCCATCTTTGCGATAAGTAAGTTGTGCCTATCCTTCAGTATGTTCTTTTTATTTTGAAATTACAGTCAGTTAATGTTACAAATCATTTGTTTGGTCTAAACTTCATGTAGAAGAGTATATTTATTCAAGGCATGTATCAGGATACACATTTTATGTACTCTGTGTAGTTCCAAGAAGATAGACCGGTTACAGTGTCATGTAAATGAACACTCCACTACCATTCTGAACACATCCGATCGTGTGCAGCATGTGGCATCCACCCCCAAAACTTCGAAACTATCTAACTCTGTAACTACAACTGATAGAAACTTAATTTAATTTGGCTTGTACTTAGTTTGTTACAGTAGATGTCAAATAATGAAGAAAATAATGAATTTTTTCTTAAATTATAGCGAGCTGTTGTAACTCTTTCAAATATAACTAAATAAGCTATTTTTCGTTCATATAGCGTCGTAGGAGTTGAACTGCCAAACTACTGTCATCCCACAGTTAACGTAATATTCTCAATATATTTACGTCATTTGCCATTTCATCAAAACGGTCACAGCTATAAGACAGTTCACTAACGACATAATATGGACGTCACATCAATCTAGTCGTAGTTGACAATCACCTAAAAAGTTCTTCGTGAATAACGATTATTTATTATAAGCTGCTATGGTGGTGCATCTTTCTAATAAATAAACTATGTTCGTAGCTGCACCGAAAGAGTAACGTTCTTATGTTTACCTACCTGAATAAATGTAGATAGCGATAAATATATAAAAATAAATATATTTAGTAAATGGATAATTAGCCACAATAGCCAACAGTTTCTGTAGTAGACTGTCTCCATAAGGTACAAGGACATCTAGATCAGGTGAATACACAAATCATTTTCCGAATACATAAATCATTCCTATAACTGTTGCTACATTGAGCAAATCCCTGTCAGACTTTTGTGGAACATGTTGTATTCTTTTCTTTTATCTAATATGGTATTCTCGATTTCTTATCAGTCAGAAAAGAAACCTATTTATGTACTTACCTGATATGTTTGTGCCTTATATCCTGTGACGATCTTCCACAACGGGAACGGGTAAATGTTAAGGTTCTAATGAAAACAACAGATAGTTAAAACACGTTTTTTCAGTTACTTAACGGCTGTTGAATGTCATCAAACCAAAACATTTAATATTTAGCAATGACTATTTGAAATACAAACTTGAGAGCTGTACGTCTTATTAACATTGTGTTGAGCAATTTACTCATTACGTTCTGGTAGAATGTAGATAATGACTTGTAACAGGAACTGGTAGCTGTGCAGAAGAAATCGGCTTACGTTATTGTATAATACGTAGCTTCTCATATAATTGAGAATTAGATTTCTTTCCACAGTACATTCTGCAACCGTGTATAAAGTGGGGAAAGTTATATCTTTGAATGTCCAACATCACTGGAACACATAGGTATCAATATTTAACTTCTGTTCGGTTATCCAAGGTATCAACCTATTTATCTCATTGCTCTTTCACTCACCTCACTTTCCCTGGGCTTTGTTCGAGTCAACCTTCCACGTCCTCCAACCCTCCATGTGAACTCATTCAAGAACCACGTTCTCACAAAGTACCACATTAGGTTTAATTGTATTTCAAAGCTGTAAGGAAAGATCACTCCTTAAGCAGATATTTGTTACAAAAAATTTACAACTATGCAGGTTAGTTTGTGCTGCTGTTAAACTTCAAGACACGAGGCAGCGGAGAAGCAGACATCGAGATAATTTACGCTAGCACACCAAGTTGGGGATCTCATGTTGTTATTAGGTGACGTAGCGTACAGATCGAAGGAAAAGTTACCCGATTTCTATCTACAAGGCATACATGTATAGTTAGTAATTATTTGAGGTCCACAGGGCCACTACAATTTCAGTGTTATTCACATATTCATCAGGTTTGATATAAAGAAGTAATTTTTCAAGATTTTAAAAGCGGATTCATTCGGGGACACGGCAAAAGGCAATGCCTCCAATTTTTTAAATCTGAAAACAATTTTTTTTAATAAAAGAAATGTTATCAACGTTCAACATCTTTTTTCTTCATGTCTGCATATTTGAAGCTGTATGCCGCTACAGATCGCCGAATAGTAGCACTTAATATCGCACTGTGACATGTAACTACGTCGGAGCGTGAGAAAGAGCGTGCTGTAATCGAGTTTCGAATTCGATGAGTTCGTCCACACATGGTGCACCCTCTCTTTCAGCATGCAGTGTCAGATCATACATGAGAGCTGCGACATCTGCAACAATACGACGCCTTTGGTTCATTGATATCGATCATCTTCCATAAAATCTCGTTTTGCTCTCATCCGATTTTCATCTGTTCTCAAAACTTGAACACCTTCCAGAACTTCATTTATGAAGCAATCGGAGCTGAGGCTCCATGGACAAAATCAAACATTCTTCACTGACAATATCGAAAAAAATGGTCTCTCATTGGGAGAAATGTGTTCGTATCCAAGGTAGCTATGTTGAGGAATAAAAGACTAGACATGAAAAATAAAGACGTAGAACGTAACAACGTTCGTTTTATTTAAAAAGCTTTAACAGTTTTCACATAAAAAATTCTTAGACTTTTCAGCACGCTCTCATAGATTCTTATGAGCTCACAGGCTAAATTGTAAATAAGACGGCAAGCTTTCGACGTAAAGGGATGAGAAAAATGTGAATAGTTTCCCTTGTGGCAGAATACTGGTTCACTGATGGACAGAAGGAAAGTGGATGTGTTATCGCGACTGGGAAGTTGCCCCGACGATAACAGAGAAGGCTTTAATCCCCTTGTATTTGAAGATGATGGTACCCCAAAGCTCGTAAATGTTTGAAAAACGCCATGATTCATCGCCAAGAGCTGCTGATAAAAATTTATTGATGATAGAATCAGTTTCGGTCCACAGACCATCATCACATGTCATAAAATAGTTACAGCTGCATGCACGGCGATTTTATGTCGCTTCATATGCTGTTGTATATATTTTATGATACGTAAAGATGGTCTCTGGGCCGAAATTGTTTCTATAATAAATATATTCTTACTAACAGCTCTTGGCAGTGAATTATGATTTTTCAAATCCATGATCTTCTCTCGAATGCAGAGGGATTTTCGGCAAGACTCATCACAGGATGGCATGATACGCAAACGTACGGCTGAAATGGAGAAGTAGGTAAAGAACGACATAGTGTTACGAAAAGGTTTAGGAGAAGTAGTCCAGTGATTAAGAAACCGATAAAGTAAATAAGCCGTGGGGATAGCATTTCACCTATCCGGTTGCATCCGAATTGAGCGAATAAAAGACTGATTTCATCAAATAATCGAATGTACGCATGTACCTCACACAAACATTCAAAGCTAGCTCGAGTCGGCACAATTTATACTGCACATAAATATACTACAAGACAAAAGATTTGGTAAGATTTAAGTCAAGGATCTTCAGAATCACCAAAGACTGCAATTTATTGACAGAACACGTAGAAAACGTAACAGGTCTTCTAAAGAAACTGTTTACACTACGCTTGTCCGCCCCTTCCGAAGTTTTGCTGTGCGGTGTGGGATCCGCATCAGTTAGGACTAATGGAGGACTTCGAAAAAGGGCAGATCGTTTTGTGTTGTTATGAAATGGAGGAAAAAGTGCTATGGATAAATTTCGCGGCTGGAATGGTGCATGGGGGCTTAATTAAAAT
Source organism: Schistocerca nitens (assembly GCF_023898315.1). Taxonomy (NCBI): domain Eukaryota; kingdom Metazoa; phylum Arthropoda; class Insecta; order Orthoptera; family Acrididae; genus Schistocerca; species Schistocerca nitens. Next base: position 752,137,019 of record NC_064618.1, on the reverse strand, counting down.
AAAATGCAAATAATTTTAATTTTTTGATTCAGTAGCTGTCTGTTCGGTTACGAAGTCTCGTAACGGTTGGCCCTGACTAGTATTATTACGCTATCTGACTGCATAGAACAACAACAAAGAATGAAATGGAAATTTTCATTAACACAATTAATTAATTAAGTCCCCAGCAACTATAAAACCTACGAAACCAAAGCACAAGTGTATCTGTTCTGTGTGTGGAAGTATGACTCAACGTACACATCTGGCACGGTTCTTCTTCAACAACACAAGAAATTTTAAATATCATTTATACTGAATTAATTAAAGAAAATAGAAATACCATAATTACTCAAGAAAACCAGAATTACACTCTAATACAAGAACACAAGCCAGATGCTTTGTTGACTGAACCTGTAATGACGCATTATTCAGGACATTGAAATAATGAGAAAGAAAAGAAAAGTAATTTGTTACCTTAATTTATATTGATGAAAAGCACTCTAGACATTACAATCTCTCCACACCGACTCGCTACTATCACATCTCAACAAGAACTTTTCAGTATCACATCTCAGCAAGCACTGCCTACTAGCTCATCTCAACAAACACTCCTCACTACGACATCTCAGCACTGACTACCACGAGTTCTCCCAAAGCACTGCCCACTACGAGTTCTCAATAATCACTGCCAGTGGAGGCGGCGGAACAATGCTCTCTAGCGCGATCTCTGGCGCTGTGGCTCAGTGTAGCCACCTTTCATATGCCCTTCCTCCACGGGCTAGAATTTGATGGTATTTTTGCCAGCATTGGTGGTGAAAATACCACCAAATTCGTAAAAAAAATACAGACAAAAATAAAAGATAATATTCATGCGTAAATATCATATAACTAGATAAAATTTTGGCTTTGCACTGACCTTTCAATAACCTAATATATAAAATACAGTAAGCAATACAAATTCTTTCATACATGTGACTTTACATAACAGTTTACACAAGTATTATGTGGTTAAACAGTTCAATCAATAGCGTCAGCAATGACTAATATGTGCAGGTAAGAGTCTCATAACTTTTCACAAACAGTAATACACAAAAAAATCAGTTTATACAAATATTCACATAAACGCTTTCCATAGCTCACGAATAAGCAGTTGACAGTTCCAACAGTAGCACCCAGCAATGGTCAACAGGTGCAAATACCAACAAGTGACATTTTTTTCAGTAGAAACAGTCCATCAGTGGCACACAGTAATGTTGAATAGGTGCAGACAAAAACAAGTAACACCATTTCAGTATAAGCAGTTCCATTAGTGGCACCAGCAATGTTGAGCAGGTGCACACAGCAACAGGTGACATCTTTTCAGTAGAAGCAGTCCATCAGTGGCACCCAGCAAGGTTGAATAGGTGCAGGCACCAACAAGTAACACCATTTCGGTAGAAGCAGTCCATCAGTGGCACCCAGCAATGTTGAGCAGGTGCAGACACCAACAGGTGTCATCTTTTCAGTAGAAGCAGTCCATCAGTGGCACCCAGCAATGTTGAGCAGGTGCAGACATCAACAGGTGACATCTTTTCAGTAGAAGCAGTCCATCAGTGGCACCCAGCAATGTTGAGCAGGTGCAGACATCAACAAGTAACACCATTTCAGTATAAGCAGTTCCATTAGTGGCACCAGCAATGTTGAGCAGGTGCAGACACCAACAAGTAACACCATTTCAGTAGAAGCAGTCCATCAGTGGCACCCAGCAATGTTGAGCAGGTGCAGACAGCAACAAGTAACACTATTTCAGTAGAAGCAGTCCATCAGTGGCACCCAGCAATGTTGAGCAGGTGCAGACATCAACAAGTAACACCATTTCGGTAGAAGCAGTCCATCAGTGGCACCCAGTAATGATGACCAGGTGCTGACCGCAGTCCATAAACTTCACTATCACTAATCACACTGTTCATCAGCAGAAATTAAACATGTCCTAGTGGCACCAATCATGTAGAAAAAGTGCAAATAACAGTTCATAATATTCCCTATCACTAATCACACAGTTCATCAGCAGAAATTAAACAAGTCCAGGTGGCATCCACCATGTTGAAAAGTGCAGCACCATCACTAATCAGGCAGTTCAGGCATGAACAATAGTTTGAATACACATACAATGCTTTTACACTAAACATACAAATCATAACAAACACACAAATGATATCAGATAATTGTCCTATTAACTATTACAATACACAAATACCAGTAAACCTATAATATTTATGGGTGTCAGTGCAAGCCACAATAAACAAGTAAAATAATATTTAGGAGATAGTTTGTGATCACTTCTCTGGGATTATAAAAGGAAAACACACAAAACACACTCACTCATCTTTCATCCACATTAGTGCTACTGTGTAATTGAATAGTGTTAACTGTGTAAATGCAATTCTGTCAAAATTTTATGTTCATCATGTGTATCAAGTAGTAGTGGCAGCAATGTATAACAGTCAATAATAGTTAGTCAACGTCATAGTCATCATGTCAAGACCAATGTTTGCCAAGCCAGATCAAAATGTACGGTTGCTGAACAACTGTCAGTGACCCAAGATATGCAATTGCTTCCTCTCTCCAAAAAAAAAGTATATACTGCTTAGTGATTTAACAAAGTGTGTGTGTAGACAATCTTTCTTCTACTTGAGTGTTCTAGTCTGCCATCTTCATCCTCCTTGTTCCATATGGACCAACAAAAAAAATATGCTCCTCACTTACTTTACCTCTTGTCCACCAAAACTCCAATAAACATCAGCATTACATAATCTCAGCCCGCATCTCGTGGTCGTGCAGTAGCGTTCTCGCTTCCCACGCCCGGGTTCCCGGATTCGATTCCCGGCGGGGTCAGGGATTTTCTCTGCCTCGTGATGGCTGGGTGTTGTGTGCTGTCCTTAGGTTAGTTAGGTTTAAGTAGTTCTAAGTTCTAGGGGACTGATGACCATAGATGTTAAGTCCCATAGTGCTCAGAGCCATTTGAACCATTACATAATCTCAAGACTTCAATAATACCTCATTTACCTTACCTCTTGTCCACGAAACTCCAATAATCATCAACTTCACATAATCTCAATACCTCAATAATACGTCGATACATATAAACCTCAGCACCAATATCATTTCACTTCCATAACAACTCTTTCCTCTAGTCAGTCTCCTCGAACAAGTACAGACAAAATCCTAGTGCAACTTCAATTCAGCATCCCATACAATCCGAAGACACAGTGTCCACACACAACCTCTGTATAATCCATCTGACCCAAATCTTCTACTCATTATAAATTATAAGATACATTTTGGTTCCTTGTCCATCGTTAAATAAAAGAAATGCATACATGACCTCTAACAGACTTTAGTTTGAATAACTTTCAGTAAGTAAGTACGATTACGAAGTGTTAATGATGGTGATATTTCAGTGTGTACACCACTTCAAAAATTATGGCAAACAGAAGCAAACATGTGGAGTATTTCTCGTGTCAAGTGTCACTTCCTATTTCAATTGCTCACGAAGAATGCAGTGTAATAACTGTCAATGGTCTAAACCTAGTGTTGGTATGTCATGTCGTTAGCTTCCTTCCTATTAGCATAAATTTATACAGCTTCCATAAAACCTCCAGCTCATGTGACTTCTATGCAGTTTTTTGTACCAATGTCGTTCGTAGAATTATAGCAGTTCATTTTCTTATCTTAAAAATATAAGGCACTGAGCGTAAGCAATACCTGCAATATCGCGACAATATACCAGTAGCGAACAGAATGTCAACAAGTGGATGCAGCACAATCCCTATAACGAGGCTCTGCTAAGCGAACAATCTACAATTAATACAATAGTGTAACCTAATCTTCATGTTTGTACACTGTACATCAGCATTGCTATATTCTAAATTGAAGAGTAGTTATGATAACAAAACAGAAATGTGTAAATATGCAATCCATACGCACAGCAGCAAACATATATCTTACGTAATAAACAAGTGATTAGCATCATATCAGCATAAGCAAATAAATGTTCATACGTAATCTTTAAAAAGTAAACATGAAGGCGCAAGCAGATAAATCACAAAGTGTAACCTACATACATAACCACTGTCAGCACAATTAATCAGGTGACAATTATAACTTAAATAAATAAACACAACAGGCACATAATAAAAAAATATGACATCAGTGAAAAAGCATAGCAGCCAAGCGATGCATAATATACGCAAGTAATAACACTGTTCATTAATAAAACATTGTCAAAATCAGTAAATGTACACAAGCACGTCGCTTCACAAGTAAATTCATAGAACATGAAATTTAGCACAAAGTATGAGTCACGTAATCGCAAGCAGCAAATTACGTCTAAAGTACGTACCTAAGTGGAAATATGTTACCTGAAAAATAAACTCAATTAACAGTTACCTTTTTTAGTTCATTACTTCTTTCTTCGAAATTACATTCTTTCTGAAATTTTCTCCATAGCAAGTCCTCTTAACGTCGGACACGCACAGAATTTACCTAAAGGTCTTAAATATTTTACACAACCGTATCCTGAAAAATACTGAACGTTAATAACATAATTTATAAAGTCACCATAGCTTTATACGGAATTTAGTCGGAAAAATTAGACTGTGTATTTTTTTACGGCTGTCAGTGCATTCACACTGGGCGCTCGATCAGCTGTAGGCGCGTGACGTATGAAGTAATTAATTGCGGTCAACGACTGCCTTTTGCGGCGCGCAGACTTCACTGTTGCTTTGAGTATCTGCCGCCGCCGGAACACGGCGCGGTATCCTTGCATTCTCCACCTGTTTACGTATAACTGTTGGTTTCTCAAAAGTATGTCATTCCACAAAAATTTTTACGTTCGATATATGATGTATTCCCTTAGAGCGCCGAGATTTAAGAGTTTCTACTTCCACAGTATTATCATGTATAATTTTGCGAATCCTATATGGACCGTTATAAAGCAGAAAAAAATTGCGACACAAGCCTTTTCCTTTATGAGACAAACGATGAGACTTAATTAACACCTTCTGACCAACTGACAAGATTTTTAAACGACCAGGACGTTTAGCTGATTTCTCTCTTCTAGCAGCCGCAGATGCAATATTTTGTAGAGCCAGGTTGACAACTTCAGAATGCCGCAGTTTCCGTGAAGGCGGAAATGGAACGATTTCAGAAATACGATTTGTTGGTACTTTATTTTTTAATATCAATAGAGGCGGTAAAGAAGTTGAGTCATTAGGAAGTTCATTCAGAATGTTTTGAAAAATATGAAGATACTGATCCCAAGTTCTGTGATTCTGATGACCATAAAGACGGCACAATTTATTGATTTCCTTCATCCATCTTTCTGAAGCGTTAGATTGAGGGTGAAAAAGTGAAATGAAGATTGGTTTAATTTTACGACGCCGTAGAGTACGAAGCCAAATTTGAGAGCGAAACTGTGATCCATTATCTGATATAACCTTATCAACATGACCCACTTCTTTAAGAAAATGTTTGATGAAAGCATTAGATACTGAACGAGCTGTTGCTTTGCGTAACGGTGTAAAACACACGTATTTTGATGTCAGTTCCACTGCTACCAAAATGTACGCAAAACCATTAGTAGAACGAACCACTGGACCGAACAAATCGACGGCAGCAATCTCCTTTAACTTCGCTGGAATGATAGGAAACAACGGTGCTCTGTGAGAAATCGTTGGAGGCTTAGCCTTTTGACATAATTTGCATTTGGCAAGAACAGATCAAATACGTTTTTCCATATTACTGAAGTAGCAATTTTCTCGTAATTTATGAAAGCATTTTCTGGGACCAAAATGTGCATAACTGAAATGTGTAAACGAGGTGTGGCCAAATCATCCAATCTAACAAAGCGTCTAAGAAAATTACAGACACCAAGGAAACTACGAACATCACGTTTTGTGGAAGGAACAGCATAATTACAAATAGCATCTAGTTTCTCTGGATCAGGAAGAATACCGTCTGTAGAAATAATGTGACCGAGAAATTTCACCTAAGAACGACCAAATTCAGATTTTTTTAAGTTCACTGTCATGCCAACTCGTGCAAAAATACGTAATAATGAGTCCAAAATTTTGTTGTGCTCACTCCGAGAACGTTTAGCAATAAGAATATCGTCAACATATGAAGTAATATTGTCACGAAGATAAACAGGTAAAATTTCATTTAAACTACGAATGAATGCTGCAGAAAATATAGTCAGTCCAAACGGTAATTTCCAAAGTCACTTTTGGGTAAAACAGTCAAATCCGGTTCTTCTTTACCTACTGTCTAGATAGATGGATAGTAGAAGAATTGTTTTTATAGATGCAAAGAATAGTAAAAGAGTAGGTAGCGGTGCAGAAAACTAAGAGGGAAATAGCACCACTACAGCTCGGGGCCCTATGCTCGCTACGGCACATATTCACTTAGTATAGTGAATCCCCTGAGGACGTTAATAGCTGCACATAAATTTCAGTCTGTGACCCAGTGGCAAACTTGGCGGAAGTACGTACGTAAATTGATCTAACCATGCACATGGATGGATCTCATTCTTAGAATTACGGAAGATCTTAAATTTCCGAACAGTCAAAAAGTGTTTATAGTCAAAGTTTTCGCCTCGTGGCGACAAAGACCTACCGCGTCTGTCCCGATTTGAATGTCGATTATTGTCAAGTTCGCGCGCCTGGCGCTCCCTTGTTGCATCCCGTAAATGAAACAAATTATTTTCTTCACACCCCTCCGCTAACTGTGATTCCAAATTTCTTTTGCTGTCCTTTCCTACGATTTCGCCTTCAATTTGTTTGACTTGCTTTCGTAATGCCTCAACTTCCCTTTTAACGCGTTCATTAAATTTTCCCTGATTTTCAAAATGCTTACTTATGTTCTGGTACTCTTCGGTTTCTGCAAATGGTAATGGAGCTGTATCATCTGAATCTCTGTCCCCATTTAAGATAAGACTTGTCAATTTATCTGAAATCTCCTCAACTCTTTCCGATAAGTCACCTATTTTTTCTTTCTGTTTACCTACGTCTTCCGTAAGTGTCGCGACTCGGGTTTCAGTGTTGACACATTTGGTAGTTAACTGTTCATATTGTTGTGTTAGGTTATTTATTCTGTCGTTTGGTACTGATTCCTCGATTCTCTCAAATATTTCTTTCTTATCGTGTGCACGTTGTAAATTTAACTCTGAAAATTTCTGTACTATCACGCGATCTCTTTCCTCCTGTTCTCTATCCTGTTCCCTTAGTCTAATCTCTACTGCAATTAATCTATTATTGTGAGCATTCAAAATCGGTTGTACTTCTTCTCTGATTTCTTTCTTTAATTCATCTTTCATGTTTTTGAAACATGTCCCTATTCGTGAGTCTAACCGTGTTTCCATTGTTCCCATCTGTGTTTTTAATTCAGATCCAAACCGTGTTTCCATTGTTCCCATATCAGTTTTTAATTCAGATCGTAAAGTTCCCATCTCTGTTTTAATTGTCTCTATTTGTGATCCCAGTGATTCCATTGTTCCCCTCTGTGTTTTTAATTCAGATCCAAACCGTGTTTCCATTTTTAATATAGCACTCATCAACTGCTCCATAGTAACTGATTCGAAACTCCTTTCGCCCCTAACATTTCCCGCAAAACCAGTTTCCTTCGTCATAGCTGTAAAGCTATCTGTGTTCGATACTATTTCAGACTCTTCTATCGTTAATCTCGTATTCTGTGAATTTCCTGATTGAGAAAAATTTTGAAATGGTTCCGGACTATTTTCCCGACTTATTAAGTTGTTTTCCACTCCATTATTCATCATACTGTTGTCCTGTGTTGGCGAGTTCGCCATGTCAACAATTTCGTCATTCTCACTGTCCATCATTTTTGCCTTTTTCATCGAGCGCGTAATCATTTACAAAACATACAAAACTCGTCACTATATGAAATTACACACACTGACACTTTATCTCCAACAATACCATTCACACGAAATGTTTCCCTCAAACACGATTAATCGAACAATTGAAATAATTGCACTAATTGTCAAACCCGTAGACAAGACAACAGAAATGAAATTTTGCAAAAAACAATACCATTTGAAGAATGACAATTACCAAATCTACACATGCAAAATAGACTACAATTGCTAAACTACAAATTACTACAACAATACTACTGTCTACTATTTTTACAATCAGAAGATTCCAAGGGACGATCCGAAGCAGCGGTCGCCACGTGCATGGGGGCTTCATTAAAATAAAATGCAAATAATTTTAATTTTTTGATTCAGTAGCTGTCTGTTCGGTTACGAAGTCTCGTAACGGTTGGCCCTGACTAGTATTATTACGCTATCTGACTGCATAGAACAACAACAAAGAATGAAATGGAAATTTTCATTAACACAATTAATTAATTAAGTTCCCAGCAACTATAAAACCTACGAAACCAAAACACAAGTGTATCTGTTCTGTGTGTGGAAGTATGACTCAACGTACGCATCTGGCACGGTTCTTCTTCAACAACACAAGAAATTTTAAATATCATTTATACTGAATTAATTAAAGAAAATAGAAATACCATAATTACTCAAGAAAACCAGAATTACACTCTAATACAAGAACACAAGCCAGATGCTTTGTTGACTGAACCTGTAATGACGCATTATTCAGGACATTGAACTAATGAGAAAGACAAGAAAAGTAGTTTGTTACCTTAATTTATATTGATGAAAAGCACTCTAGACATTACAATCTCTCCACACCGACTCGCTACTATCACATCTCAACAAGAACTTTTCAGTATCACATCTCAGCAAGCACTGCCTACTAGCTCATCTCAACAAACACTCCTCACTACGACATCTCAGCACTGACTACCACGAGTTCTCCCAAAGCACTGCCCACTACGAGTTCTCAATAATCACTGCCAGTGGAGGCGGCGGAACAATGCTCTCTAGCGCGATATCTGGCGCTGTGGCTCAGTGTAGCCACCTTTCAATGGAAATCATTAAAACAAACACTTTTATCAAGAAATTGCGATCATCAACTTTCCCGTCCTAGACCGAAAATATTTTGTTGGCTGCCGCCTCTATAGGGAGAAATGATAATCGTAATAGAATAAGCAAAATCAGAACTCACAGCACGGAAAGATCTAAGTGTTCGTGTTTCATTCGCGATGTTCTATACTCAACTTTAGAGAAGTAGCCTGAATGTGGTTCGATGAACCTTGCACCAGACACTGAATTCTGAATTGCAGAGTAACCATGTAAAATCGGCCAAATCATAGAATCAGCGCTACGAAAGAGAGAGGCAAATTATCCTTGTCTTAGGGAGGTTTAATAAACATGGGTGATACACAATGACAGACGAGTAAAATGGCACAGTAATCTTCCTAATTTAGTCGAGTGCACATGGAACTATAAAATACTTAATAACTTGTACCGGAATTGTGTAAAAACAATATTTTTGCTATGACACACTTATTTAAAGGATATTGTTAGTTTCATTTGTATTTCACTTTTGGTATTTTGAACAAGTCTTTTACAGCCGGTAAGGCTGGAATTCCCTCTTTTGTGATAACTGGATGATTCTTTCCATCAAACAATTGTCCATCTACGAGAATATTTTTTATCGAAGATTTGTTTGACCTGTTCTATGAGGTACTTGCCAGTGTTAGGAGATTTGACTTCTCAGTTTATTAACGTTTCTGTATCACTCGCAGCACTGTGCCACTGTGATATATTACCATTTATGATTTTCTAAAGGGTGAACTGATGCAAGCCAAACTTTACACTTAAGTAGGATCTCATTCCTTAATTCCCCTCCATTAAATGGACGCATATTTCTAACTTATAACAGAAGCACTTTCATTTTGCGTAGATATCCTCAGAACATGATGCACCATTTTCAGCCATGAATAAGTGTCAATTAATGTCTTGGGTACAACATTTATGGCACGTAAAATACCAATAATCATGCATGTGCTATACATATCGAAGCACGCACAATATACTGCATATTGTAGGATATTCACAAGTCCTAGCAGGTTATATTTATCTTTTTAGTCATAATTTATATAGAAAACAAATTATAGAGATTTCTCAGATATTCAGTTTCGTTGTCTCTACGTGCAAGATGTTGGACTGTACAGAAATCATGGACGGCAGACGATAAGTACACAGAGAATATCTTCGAAAATATGCGACTGACTCAAAAAATGTTTGACTTATTGAGCATCATACATTATACTGGACAGATGATGTCCATCGGAAATGAAGGTAAAGGTACAAGAACACCAAGAAACGGTTGGGACTACTTGTAAGTGGCGAGGATTAGAGGTTATAAATATGCTATTTCTAAGCCTCTCAGAACGCAGAAATCGCTCACAGCTACACATGGGCACGTGGGTCTAAATATTTAATGGCCATGTGACCACAACAAGTGTACCTGATTTCCCCTCACCGCTTTTCTACTCCTTGTTAGTCCACTAATTGTATATCGACTCCTGTAATTATCTGTAGGGTGGAGGAGGATGCATGTTATGACGAGCACAAATATTCAGTTTTTTCTCGGTTTTGAAGCCGTGATCAACAGGTATTAATGTCTACCACATTATGCAAGAAACCTTCCAAACCTTATTCTGGAGCTGAAAGGACTAATACGCGTTGCACAAACTGTTTATCCAATTTCGTCATATTTCACACTCTTTGCACCCCAACAACATTATTTTGCACCGAACTGTTACTTTTCAATATAATCAATGAAAGTGCTATCATAAGTGGTACTTTTGAGCCATAAATCATGGTCGTGGGACTTCGGAAAGCATTAGATACATTGTATCATGTCAACATTCTCGAGCACAAAACAAGCGAAAACTGCTAGTAACTGAAAATTTTGGAAGCCAAGTGGACCAGACCGCTAGGCGGCGCTGGGTACATTGTACATGCTGCAGATTTGTTTCTGTTTACAATACAGTTTTCATCGTTAAAACGTACAAAATGATTTAATCGATCAATATGGTAATTACTTACGATGTTTTAAAAAAGATATTACTTTACAAAGCAATGTGTTACAGTTATTTTTGTTAAATACATTGGTGGAACGTGCTGATTGGCGCTGGAACCGACTGTCTGTTAACAAACAAATCTTTTCTTTTATTTACAATTTAAAACACATAAATTACTACCATCAGTAGAAGTTCAACTATAAAAATTGTATTGTAAACAGAAACTAATTTGCAGCATGTACCACGTACCCTGCACCGCCTAGCGTTCTAGTCCACTTGGCTTCTGAATGCATTTTTTTCAGAAAGTTCTGTTCTACTAAACTCACGCGTTTCATCAGCCGGCCTACTGATCATGAAAATTGTGGGTTTCTAACTTACAAGTTTTCGATACACATCAGCTTTTTTCCTACTGTCACCCTCGCTCTTCGGTCCAAGTAGGTATTCTCGGACAGTCTTTTGTTCAGATGGTATGTAGTCTGGTTAAAAATGCTTCGTAACACACATTGTGCGTTATTTCTGTTAATACGATCACAGAATCTAGTAGGATCCTACCGTTGGTATAATTATCTGCTCCATAGAGCGTACTCATGACATCACACACTACATTGTACGCCTAGACAGGATTCTGACTGCGACCTTCACTCCAATAGTCAGTGCTCTAACTCCTGGATATAAGTCAGCAGTTTTTTGCTGCCATCTTCAAAGGGCGCCGGTCTAAGACAAGTTTCAGTGTTTTTTAGTTGACCACAACTCGTTCTCATTGTATATCTACGTTGTCGGATCCTCTGATACACAGCATTTAACATTTCCGTCACTGAGTTGTGAACCCTATGTGGCGCTGTATTTACCGATGTGCTATCTCGTTTTCGTTTCTCACTCAGACAGCCACGTCATTGATGTACTATGCTCTTGCCACTAGCGTTTGGCCATATATTGAAATACCTGATTACATTTAGTCAACAAATTGTAGCAACGGCTCCGAAGACAGCAAGAAAAGAAGCACAACGAACGGACTCCCCACAGGCACGCCCCGCTGAATGTTACGAGATTTGGTTAACTGTCATCTTGTACCCTAGCGGATACTGCAGTGATCATATTCCGAATGACTTTCATGACGTACACTCTCAGATCCACATTCTTCGTTATTCTCAATATGTATTGACGGACGACAAGGAAATCTACGAACAAGAAGTGCACACTTCGTGTGGGTCACAGCAGCTATTGAATTGCATCTTTAATTTCAGAAACACCTGAAATTATAGTCCTTCCAAGAATTACCCATTTAGCAATGGAGTCGTCAAGCTGTTTCTAGGTCTGCGACATTTTTGTAGTCAAAGTTGAACAATGTAAGAGGTTATAAGATTTCATAGTTTTTCAGCCCACTCTTCTGTGCTATGAGAACAATTTTTCCCTCATTCATCTCGTTAAGCCCAATCTCGCCACTCATTACGTAATTTAAAATTGGGATGAAACTCTTTGGGAATTCCATCCACTCTTCGAGCTTTATGAGCTGGTTCAAATACTTTATCCACGCTAAAATCAGCTACAAATTCTTTATTGTCGTCTTCAGAGATTTCTCTAGCGGCTGTAAGGCTTTAGCTATCAAATCTTCATCGGTCCGAATCACAGGATAGGCTTTACGACAAAGCCGTTGTATTTCATTCACCACCTCATTTTGTTGTGTGAGTGTATCCCTCTCCTCTGCAGATCACCATAGCCGGCCGCGGTGGCCGTGCGGTTCTAGGCGCTACAGTCTGGAACCGCGGGACTGCTACGGTCGCAGTTTCGAATTCTGCCTCGGGCATGGATGTGTGTGATGTCCTTAGGTTAGTTAGGTTTACGTAGTTCTAAGTTCTAGGGGACTGATGACCTAAGATGTTAAGTCCCATAGTGCTCAGAGCCATTTGAACCATTTTTGCAGATCACCGACGAATGATACTGTGCGGTTGTTTCAGTGTTTGATGTTGTGGCAGATGGACACTGTCTCGCATTCTACGATTGATCTTTCTTTGGACTCGATCTTCAGGCCAACTAGAAATTATCCTTATCTTCTGAATATGCCCATTTGTAATGTTGGATTTCTGATACAATTCTCTAACTAATTTGAAGGTAATTTCCACGGTTTTCTTTATTTACTGGTTTTATGTCTTTTGTAAGACATTTTCTTAGGCGTTTTTTAGCAAGTCAGGTTCACCAGTCAGTTTTTCACGTGAAATAGTTGAGTGAACGTAAGCAGTAGGTCAATGTTTTCTGACAGTGTTACATAAGGGTTTTTCATCTAGATGCGGGACTTTTAACGTCCATTGGCCTCTACATCATGAAAGAGGAAGCCGCCTTGTAGAATTTTGCACAGAGCATAACTTAATCATAGCTAACACTTGGTTCAAGAATCATAAAAGAAGGTTGTATACCTGGAAGAATCCTGGAGATACTAAAAGGTATCAGATAGATTATATAATGGTAAGACAGAGATTTAGGAACCAGGTTTTAAATTGTAAGACATTTCCAGGGGCAGATGTGGATTCTGACCACAGTCTATTGGTTATGAACTGCAGATTGTAACTGAAAAAACTGAAAAAAGGAGGGAATTTAAGGAGATGGGACCTAGATAAACTGAAAAAACCAGAGGTTCTAGAGAGTTTCAGGAAGAGCATAAGGGAACAATTGACAGGAATGGGGGAAAGAAATACAGTAGAAGAAGAATGGGTAGCTCTGAGGGATGAAGTAGTGAAGGCAGCAGAGGATCAAATAGGTAAAAGACGAGGGCTAATAGAAATCCTTGGGTAACAGAAGAAATATTGAATTTAATTGATGAAAGGAGAAAATATAAAAATGCAGTAAATGAAGCAGGCAAAAAGGAATACAAACGTCTCAAAAATGAGATCGACAGGAAGTGCAAAATGGCTAAGCAGGGATGGCTAGAGGACAAATGTAAGGATGTAGAGGCTTGTCTCACTAGGGGTAAGATAGATACTGCCTACAGGAAAATTAAAGAGACCTTTGGAGAGAAGAGAATCACTTGTATGAATATCAAGAGCTCAGATGGCAACCCAGTTCTAAGCAAAGAAGGGAAGGCAGAAAGGTGGAAGGAGTATATAGAGGGCTTATACAAGGGCAATGTACTTGAGGACAACATTATGGAAATGGAAGAGAATGTAGATGAAGATGAAATGGGAGATAAGATACTGCGTGAAGAGTTTGACAGAGCACTGAAAGACCTGAGTCGAAACAAGGCCCCGGGAGTAGACAACATTCCATTAGAACTACTGATGGCCTTGGGAGAGCCAGTCATGACAAAACTCTACCATCTGGTGAGCAAGATGTATGAGACAGGCGAAATACCCACAGACTTCAAGAAGAATATAATAATTCCAATCCCAAAGAAAGCAGGCGTTGACAGATGTGAAATTACCGAACTATCAGTTTAATAAGTCACAGCTGCAAAATACTAACGTGAATTCTTTACAGACGAATGGAAAAACTGGTAGAAGCGGACCTCGGGGAAGATCAGTTTGGATTCCGTAGAAATGTTGGAACACGTGAGGCAATACTAACCTTACGACTTATCTTAGAAGAAAGATTAAGGGAAGGCAAACCTACGTTTCTACCATTGGTAGACTTAGAGAAAGCTTTTGACAATGTTAACTGGAATACTCTCTTTCAAATTCTGAAGGTGGCGGGGGTAAAATACAGGGAGCGAAAGGCTATTTACAATCTGTACAGAAACCAGATGGCAGTTGTAAGAGTCGAGGGGCATGAAATGGAAGCAGTGGTTGGGAAAGGAGTGAGACAGGGTTGTAGCCTCTCCCCGATGTTTTTCAATCTGTATATTGAGCAAGCAGTAAAGGAAACAAAAGAAAAATTCGGAGTAGGCATTAAAATTCATGGAGAAGAAGTAAAAACTTTGAGGTTCGCCGATGACATTGTAATTCTGTCAGAGACAGCAAAGGACTTGGAAGAGCAGTTGAACGGAATGGACAGTGTCTTGAAAGGAGGATATAAGATGAACGTCAACAAAAGCAAAACGAGGATAATGGAATGTAGTCAAATTAAATCTGATGATGTTGAGGGAATTAGATTAGGATATGAGACACTTAAAGTAGTAAAGGAGTTTTGCTATTTAGGGAGTAAAATAACTGATGATGGTCGAAGTAGAGAGGATATAAAATGTAGACTGGCAATGGCAAGGATATCGTTTCTGAAGAAGAGAAATTTGTTAACATCGAATATAGATTTAAGTGTCAGGAAGTCGTTTCTGAATGTATTTGTATGGAGTGTAGCCATGTATGGAAGTGAAACATGGTCGATAACTAGTGTGGACAAGAAGAGAATAGAAGCTTTCGAAATGTGGTGCTACAGAAGAATGCTGAAGATAATGTGGGTAGATCACGTAACTAATGAGGAGGTATTGAATAGGATTGGGGAGAAGAGAAGTTTGTGGCACAACTTGACTAGAAGAAGGGATCGGTTGGTAGCACATGTTTTGAGGCATCAAGGGATCACAAATTTAGCATTGGAGGGCAGCGTGGAGGGTAAAAATCGTAGAGGGAGACCAAGAGATCAATACACTAAGCAGATTCAGAAGGATGTAGGTTGCAGTAGGTACTGGGAGATGAAGAAGCTTGCACAGGATAGAGTAGCATGGAGAGCTGCATCAAACCAGTCTCAGGACTGAAGACAACAACAACAACAACCCAGAAGTCGGAGACAGTAATATCCAACACATTCTGCAACCTGTGTAGAAACAGAGTGAGCTGATTTAATGTTATAGGAGCGTGTTTTAAGCACTCAGTGGAAGTGGCAACATTTTGTCGTAGCTCCGCCTCCCGAGTACTATTTGTAAGGTCAACGTCAAATGAAGCCTGCTCCTGCAACACGACGACAGTACAAACAGTTATGGTGGTGTTTCTAGCTGGGAAAATTAGAAAGACTCAACATTTAAGCAAATCCGTGTCCCTCAGGATCCATTCATGTCTATCACCCAAACATTCTATCATTGTTATTATGTACCATCCACCAGAGAAAAATTAAGAACTATAAAAGCTCCTATAGATTTTTACCGCATCTCTCTCTCTTCAGTTATGTCGAAAATGAATACTGTCTACATGCCGGCATCTAGCATATGCGTCGATCCTATTAAATATACAGTTATTGATCCGTTGGAGCAGGTGGTCAGTGATCGACATCGCTTGCACAGACCAGTGTGGAGTTTCATTGCCTGTACTAAACGAGTATCTTCTCCCACATGTTATCAGTCGCAGAAGAGGGACGTTGTTTAGTTGTCTGATACATTGATTTCTCTGTTGTAACGCGGTTTGCACATTGCCATACAGTTTCTTTCCGCCACGAATTCGACGTCTATGTCAGATTCTAAACTGACATTAACATGTTTGTTCCATTGACTCCCCCAGGAAAGTAGACATCACACTGTGTAAATCACATTATGTGGTAATCAGCAGCATACCTGGACTGTTGGCGTGGGAAAGACACCATCGATGTACTGTAATAATAAGCATCATAGTTTCTAGTGCGATCAATTTTAGTAATTTGAGCATATTTTCAACATTGTCCAATGTCGTGGCAGCATGCTCACCAATTTCTATATCATCGCTAAACAACCCCTCCACTACTATGCGAGTACTATGGCGAATGTAAGTAGATGACTGTGCAGTACGTTTATTCATTGATAATTCTCGAACATATACACCGAGGTATACCAGATAGCGACCTACATATCTCTAGCACTTCGATCATAGTGCGTAACTTACGAGCTTCCTCTATGTGGACGAGACTCACAGGGTATTCTTGCATTCTGAGGATAAAGTTAGAGACTGAAAGATCTCGTCGCATTGTGTCTGTCTTGGCCAACGGTCCCTACAGTTGACTACAAGTAGACCGCTACATTCCACGTTTCGTGTAGGGACACTGCAAACAGAGCCTGTAGCTTCGGTCCCGCACCAATCCAAGAGCACAAGATTTCTCCAGATGCGCGAATGTTGAGGAGGTTAGCACCTTTTATCGGTGTACAGTAGATATGAAACTGTTGTTATGATACAACAGATGGTTAAAAACAAGAAACGGGTGGTTTTTATGCATTATGGAGCTCCAGACGGACAGAGTTTGCTATGTTTTACATAAATCAACTGCGCTAGCAATTCTATTGTTCTGGGGCCATTACCAAGACGGTATTGGTAAGAGAGAACATAGACACATGCACTCCTAAGGCTACAATGTTCTGTACTTAAACCATGGTATAATGTTAGATCGTTGCGGTTTCCAACTTACTAGTCGTATGGAATGCAACGCTGTTGCTATCCTACTGTAAGAAATACTCGTATATTTGCAGGACATGACATACATTCTCCTTGCAGGTTTCTCTACGATAAACTATGGTGATAAACAGTAAAATGGAAAACTACTTTCTGAAAACATCGATTACATGTGATACACGTACAATATAGACTTCCCGAGGTGTATAGCCCCCACTGTTCTCATCCGATCACGGTTCAGATATTATACTGTGCTCGCATCAGTCTCATATAAAACGACCGTTAGTAATGGGGAGTGCCTCTTACAAAGAAAGGGATAAACGCTTAGCAGAGGTGTCTGACATGTGAAATTACACCTCATTCATCTCTGTAAACAGCAGATAGGATGGTACCTGTTTGGACAGTTATATCTTGAACTGGCGGACACCATTCACCATTCACCATTCACAGCCATTTTTCCGCGATGTGGCCCACGACATTGACGTAGGAGAGGGTGAAAATACCGTTTCAGTAGTAAATTTATTTTCACACGACCGATTTCGGACTGTTATAAGTCCATCCTCAGGTGTCGTAGCTGTGCTGTGATCCCCGAGCGCCGCGTGTACCTATGAGAACAGAACAGGGAGTCCCTGTTCTGCGCAGATCTTCCTCATTCCTTACCTTATCAGTCCACCTAATTTTCAACATTCGTCTGTAGCAACACACATGAAATGCTTCGATTCTCTTCTGTTCCGGTTTTCCCGCAGTCCATGTTTCACTACCATACGATGCTGTACTACAGATGTACATTCTCAGAAATGTCTTCCCCAAATTAAGGCATATGTTTGATACTAGTAGACTTCTCTCGGCCAGGAATCCTCCGTTTTACCACTGATGGTCTTTTTTTGATGTCCTCCTTGCTCCATCCGTCATTGGTTATTTTAGTGGTTCAAAAATGGTTCAAATGGCTCTGAGCACTATGGGACTCAACTGCGGTGGTCATAAGTCCCCTAGAACTTAGAACTACTTAAACCTAACTAACCTAAGGACAGCACACAACACCCAGCCATCACGAGGCAGAGAAAATCCCTGACCCCGCCGGGAATCGAACCCGGGAACCCGGGCGTGGGAAGCGAGAACGCTACCGCACGACCACGAGATGCGGGCGGTTATTTTAGTGCCTAGGTACCAGAATTCCTTAACTTCACCTAGTTTGTGACCATCAATCCTGATGGTAAGTTTCTCGCTGTTCTCATTCCTGCTACTTTCCATTACTTTCGTCTTTCTTCGGTTTACTTTCAATTCATATTCTGTATTCATTAGAACTGTTCATTCTATTCAGCATACCATGTAATTCTTCTTCACTCTCACTCAGCATGGCAATGTTATCAGCGAATCGTGTCATTGATACCTTTTCAGCTTGAATCTTAATTCCACTTATGAACCTTTCTTTCGTTTCCATCATAGCTTCTTCGACGGACAGATTGAACAGTAGGGGCGAAAAACTACATCCCTCTTTTACACCCTTTCTAATCCGAACACTTCGTTCTTGGTCTTCCACTGTTGTTATTCCCTCTTGGCCCTCGTACTATTGTATATTACCCGGCTCTCCCTATAGCTTACGCTATTTTTCTTAGAATTTCGAAAATCTTGCACCATTTTACATTGCCGAACGTTTTTTCCAAATCGCCAAATCCTGTGAACTTGTCTTGATTTTTCTTTAGTCTTGCTTCCATTATCAACCGCGACATCACAGTCGCCTCTCCGGTGCCTCTACCTTTCCTAAATCCAAACTGATCGTCATCTAACACATCCTCAATTTTATTTTTCATTCTGCTGTATATATTCCTGTCAGCAACTTGGATGCAAGAGCTGTTAAGCTGGTTGTGCGATAATTCTCGCAATTGTCAGCTCTTGCAGTCTTCGGAGTTGTGTGGATGATATTTTTCCGAAAGCCAGACAGTGTATTGCCAGATTCATACTTTCTACACAGCAACGTGAATAGTCATTTTGTTGCCAATTGACCCTATGATTTTAGAAATTCTGACGGAATGTTATTTACCCATTCTGCCTTCCCTGATCTTAAGTCCTCCAAAGCTCTTTTGAATTCTGATCTAATACTGGATCCACTATGTCTTGTAAATCGCCTCCTCCTTCTTCTATCACATCAGACAAATCTTCCCATCATAGAGGGTTTCAATGTATTGTTTCCACGTATCCGCTCTCTCCTCTACATTTAGGAGCGGAATTCACATTGCCCTCTTAAAGTTATCACCCTTGCTTTGAATGTAATCAGAGGTTGTTTTGACTTTACGGTATGCTGAGTCTGTCCTTCCAACAATCATTTCTTTTTTCAGTTCTTCACATTTTTCATGCAGTGATTTCGTCTTAGCTTCAAGTCATATCTTCACCTTCCCCCCCCCCCCCCTAAATCGTCACTATTGCCGTGGCTCTCCTGCACTGAAATAGCACCCCAGCGCTGAGCGTAATGGGGAAATTATAATTAATTTTCCTCCAAGTCTCACCCTTGCCTACGATAATGATGGAAGCTGAAGAAATGAATTAAAGTCTGTGCCACGGCCGGGACTTGAACCTGGGTCAGCATTCCTGCCTAGTAAGCAAGGAGTCCTGGCCGTATAAAAAATTTTAGTTAATTTCTTCGGCTTACATCATTATCGTTGGTAAACGTGAGACTTAAATGTCAAAATGGTTCAAATGGCTCTGAGGTCATCTGTCCCCTAGAACTTAGAACCACTTATACTTAACTAACCTAAGGACATCACACACATCCATGCCCGAGACAGGATTCGAACCTGCGACCGTTGCGGTCGCGCGGTTCCAGACTGTAGCGCCTAGACTTAAATGTAAAGAGTAAAATTAATTATAACATCTGCAGATTTAGATGCATATATCACAAGGTGGAAGATAGATACCGCTTAGTAATATTTCAGAGCCCTCTGGTTAAAAGATAAGCAGTTGTGTGAATATCAATAGCTCTGCTGCTGAAAAACCAGTCCTAAGCAAAGAAGGTAAACCTCAATGGTATATAAAGGATCTACATCAAGCAGACATACTCGAGGACAATGTTATAGAAACAGAAGAGGACGTAGATGAAGATAGCATGGGATATACGATACTGCGAGAAGAATTTGACAGAGCACTGAAAGACCTGTCGGAATAAGGCCCTGGGAATAGACAGACCTACTTATAGCCTTGGGAAAGCCAGCCCTGATATAATTCTTCCATTTGATGAGAAAGATGTATAAGACAAGTGAAATACCCTCAGACTTTAGAAATAATATAATAATAGCATTCAAAACAAAACAGGTGCTGACAATTGTAAACATTACCGAGCTATCAGTTTCGTAGGTCATGGATACAAAATACTAACACGAATTCGTTACAGAAGAATGTAAAAGCTGGTAGAATCCCACCACAGGGAAGATCAGTTTGGAGGCCAGAGGAACGCAGGAAAAGGCGAGGCAGTACTGACCCTATGACTTCGTTTAGAAGATAGGTTATGAGAACGCAAATATACTTTCATGGCATTTGTAGCTTCGAGAAAGATTTGACAATGTTGACTGGAATACTCTCTTTGAAACTCTGAATGTAGCGGGGTAAAATACAGAGAGCAAAAGGCTATTTATAACTTGTATAGAAACCTTGCGGTAGGAATTAAAGGGAAGTAGTGGTTGATAAGGGAGTGAGACAGGGTTGGGGTCTGTTGCCGAGGTTATTCAGTCTGGACATTAAGCAAGCAATGAAGGAAACAAAAGAAAAATTTGGAGTAAGAATTAAAATCTAGGAGCAAGAAACTAAATCTTTGAGTTTTGCCAATGACTTTGTAGTGCTGTCAGAAATAGCAAAGGACATGGAAGAGCAGTTGTATGGAATGGATGGGATCTTGAATGAATGATAGAAGATGAAAATTACAACAACAAAACAAGGATAATGGAATCTAGTGGAATTAAATCTGGTAATACTGAACGAATTAGGTTGGGAAAAGAGACACTTAAATACGTATGTTTTTGGATAGGGTCCGCCTTTAGAAAAAGACAATTTTGTTTTTTAACCCAAACATGTTTCACTGCATTTGCAGTATCTACAGTGGGCTTTTATTTTTCATGTGTTAAAGATAAAGAATGTTCTTTACTGTTTGTATACATATAACTATTAGTTTTAAATCGTAATTACAGATATTTGAAAAAACACATAAATTATGAAATCATACCTTTTTTACCACATGGTGTGGTTTTTCTGATGTGTTGTGTGTCTACACTGACTGTTTTGTTCAACAGTTAGTCATCTGCAACCACCTGCACCTTAAAGTAGATAAATTGTATAAGCCAAAATTACGATTTGAAAATTGTTACTTCAATGCCTGAAATTAATTAACTGTATTTGTTTGTGTGTGTGTGTGTGTGTGTGTGTGTGTGTGTGTGTGTGTATCTATTTACATAATGTTTCACTTACATTTTCTTTTTCCTCATCTTCATCACTGTCAAACATTATATATTGAGTTGCCACTGTCACTCTCTCTAAATGGTTCAAATGGCTCTGAGCACTATGGGACTCAACTGCTGTGGTCATAAGTCCACTAGAACTTAGAACTACTTAAACCTAACTAACCTAAGGACATCACACACATCCATGCCCGAGGCAGGATTCGAACCTGCGACCGTAGCAGTCGCACGGTTCCGGACTGCGCGCCTAGAACCGCGAGACCACCGCGGCCGGCTGTCACTGTCTCTGATTCACTGTTTACCAGCTGCAAAAACAAACATGGCGGGCAGAATTCTTAAGCAAGACCAAACTATAGAGCTCTCATCCCTCCCACCCCCCACCATCACCACCACCACCACCACCACCACCACCATCCCAGACCCTCCCACCCCCCCACCACCACCCCCCACACACAAATAGAATTAATTAATTTTAGGCATAGAAATAACTATTTTCAAATCATAATTTAGGCTTAAACAATTTATCTGCTTTAAGATGTAAGTGGTTGCAGATGACAAACTGTGGAACAAAACAGTCAGTGTAGAAACTCAACACATCAGAGAAACCACACCATGAGGTAAAAAGATATGAATTCATAATTTATGTGTTTTTTTCAAATATCTATAATTACGATTTAAAAACTAATAGTTACATGTATACAAACAGTAAAGAACATTCTTTATCTTTAACACCTGAAAAATAAAAGCCCACTGAAGATGCTGCAACTGCAGTGAAACACGTTTGGGTTAAAAAACGAAATTGTGTTTTGCTAAATGGACACTATCCAAAAGCATAGGTTTTGTTAAAGTAAACACGGAAAAAAAGAGCTTCAGCCCCAAGAGACACTTAAAGCTGTATTTGGGGAACAAAATAACGGATGATGGTCGAAGTAAAGAGATGTGAAATTTAGACGCCCAGTGGGAAAAAAGGTGTTTCTGAAGAAAATTAGTTTTCTAACCTCGAATATAGATTTAAGTGTCAGGAAGTCTTTACTGAAAGTATTTGTCTGTAGTGCAGCTACGTTTGGAAGTGAAACATGGACGATAAACAATTTGGACAAGAAGAGAATAAAAAGGTTTTGCATGTGGTGTTACAGAAGAATGCAGAAGGTTAGATGGGTAGGTAACGCAACTAATAAGGAGATACTGAATATAATTGGGGAGAAAAGAAATTTTTGGCAGAACCTAACTGGAAGAAGAGATCGATTATTAGGACGGAGGGAAGTGTGGGGAGTTAAAATTGTAGAGGGAGATCAAGAGATGAATAATAGCTAAACAATGAAATACGATTGAAATCCAGTGTAAAGTTACTTCATAGTAAGCCGAGCGTCATGATTTTGCGACTGCTATCCAGTTTCGTAGTGACACTTCATTTTGACGTCAATTCCGAGCAACCAGAGAGCGACATCAGCTTGTCCCTTTTGCGACTGACCCTCATGGCGGCTCTCCATATTTTTTTGCACAGTGCCAAATGCTACTCTCCGCTGATTTAGGATCTTCACCTTCAGTTCAGTTTTTTCTTTGCCATATTGAAGTTGTAACCTCCCCTTTCCTAATAGGCCTATTGCATTGTGATATAAAAGACTTTGATCGCGTATGGCTAATGGACTTTTACAGTGAGTAGGCTATCGTTACCGAAGGAAAATAATATCAGTTAGTGGGAGGAAATTGTACGAAAAAACCCTTCTGAAGGTAGAATCTATTCTAAAGCTAATGTAAATGCTGATGATAATTTTGAAATGGGGGAAAATTTAGTGCAATCATCCACGAACCACACATGGGGGAAAAGGGTACCACGTAACATTTTTAATATAAAAGAATACCGATAATACAAAAAATACCGATTAGCCAAAAAAGAGATAATTAATAGGTCGCCAGTCCACTAGGACAATGAATATTCAAAATTGTAAGAAAGACAACAGCAAATAAAATTATGCAAATAACACTAGTTAATAAATTTAAACTTTTTTTGTTTCCGGTTTGTGAATGGGTGGATTTACCTAACTTTGGGGTGCTGAATACACTGGTAAAATCAGTTTTTCTCTATGGCGTCACGTTTCCTAGATACACAGCAGAATAACAAATGGTAATAGTTAAAATTGGCGCAGTTAAGTCAAACAAAAATACACATTCATGACGTTTGAAATCAATACTATGTTGTATTATAAATGGTCATGATGCGAATAAAAGGTCCAAATTAGTTCAGAAGATATTTTCAGCTTAACGGTCTTTGGTTTTTAAAAATATGACGACGGAGCTCTTCTTCTGTTTGCCATTTCATCACTCTCCCTAACAAGACCCCAGCAGTAGTCCCCCATCATCGAGGAGTTCAAATGGCCTTGGTAACGATGTTACATGGTAATAATGTCTTGGTGAAAGCGTTCCCCATGCTCATCGCCTACGGTTCCCAAACCAAGGTGGGAATGTAAAAAGTGAACTTTTAGCGACATTCTACATCCCTCCAACAGATCATTCGCAATGGTAACATAGTTTTGTCTTTTCTGTTACCCAAAAAGCCCTTCGCAATTGCTTTAAAAGAAGATCAACCAACTAATTGGATATATGCGAGTTTGGTTTCAAAGGTTTGATACTTCAGTAGTTTTCTTATTTTTGGTCAAACAAATATAGCTTCTTTCTTCTTTGCCTCTCTGAATTTGGGCAACTTTTCTTTTAAGTGATTGAAGGCCTCACCTTCTTTATCCAGAGCATTTACAAAGTTCTTGGTAAGGCCCATCTTGACAGGAAGAGGAGGCAAAACGATTTTGTCGGACTCAACTAATGGGGTATTGTTCACATTTACGTTTCCAGGAACGTAGTACTTGCTTATAGGCCATTCCTTGACTGTATAGTGGTTCATAGTGTCACGGCTGTCCCAAAGACACAAAAAGCAGCAGTATTTCGCGAATCCAGCCTGTAGACCTGTCAGGAGTGCAACAACTTTTAAATCACAGCAAAGGTACCATTCATGATCCCTATATCAGATTGCCTCTAGCAGCAAAGCCATGGTTTCATAAGTTCCCGTCATGTCTATTGCGTATGCCAAAGGTACCGATGGCAATACATTGCCATTATACAGCAGTACTGCTTTCAAGCTGGTTGTACTGGAGTCAATAAATAGCCGCCACTCCTGTTGATTATTTTGTACAACTAGCTGCATCATCAGACCATTGGCATCTCTACATTCACACATTGAATTCTGCATATCGAAATATTGAACGAAGGAAGCACCTCTTGATCTGAGACATGAAATGTTTATCCCTAGAGCTAGAAGGTTCCGTTGTTGCAGTCTCAACTCAAGAGTACAGCTTGCTGTTTCGAAGGTTTTCGATTGCGAACCAAATCGTTCAGTTCCTTTTGATTAAAGAGCTGAGGCGAAGTGTCATGATATTGGGGCAGTACTCTTCTATACGTTCAACTCCTTCTGATTCACTTGACATGGTGTCTGGTTCTGTGGCTTTCAAGTTACAGACAGGAACAGCCAACCCCTCATCATGGGGCACAGTCTGAATAATATTCTTTAGGCTCACACCACACCATCGCAACAGCGAATGGCATGACTCGGAGTTTTCCTTTCAAGCACTCGGTTAAGATTGTAGTACAGGTTATGGGCTTCTGGAGTGAATTTCCCACACACATAACAAAAGTTGTCGCGGTGGATTGGACAGCAACGAGATTTACTAGTTATCATTTTTCTTAGTGTAAGTTTTGAGCACAAAAAGTTTGTACTATCTTTCACAGGAAACACTGAGGATTTCTTTCACACCAGTGGATTACCACACAAACCATTTGCTAACGATCTGTAGATATTCTACCTCTCCTCTGCAAATCAAAAACAATTAAACATCAAAACAGAAGAACAGCAAAAACTTTTTGGATACGAAAAATAAAACACCCTTGAAAACTCAAAAATAATACATGCTAGATCATTTTGAAAGGTATATTCGGATTCTACACAGCAAAATACATACTAGTTGATGTATCACACTCCAGATGCAAAATGGCTGTTGGCTAGTGTAACCACTGGCGTGGCAACAGAAGGTTGTCACGCTTTTCCACAACAGTTCAAGAGACAATATATGAATCAGAAAACACAGAGTTTGCAGTTACTTAACCTGAAATATAAAATTTTGAAGGAAAAGTTAAATGAAGTTTATGGTTAAATAAATGACTGACGATAACTGAAACGTTGTTTCGTAAAAAACGACTTTCAGTAACCTCAGAGTAACGTAATGCAAAATTTGGAAAAAGGCAAGCAATTTACTTCTAATTATCAAAACATTTTATTAATAAAAGATTTAATTGAATTTACATTAGGCAAATGAGCAACTGATTTACTTTTAACACAACAATAATCCGGCCTGTGTGGCCGTGCGGTTCTAGGCGCTACAGTCTGGAACCGAGCGACCGCTACGGCCGCAGGTTCGAATCCTGCCTCGGGCATGGATGTGTGTGATGTCATTAGGTTAGTTAGGTTAGTTAGGTTTAATTAGTTCTAAGTTCTAGGCGACTGATGACCTCAGAAGTTAAGTCGCATAGTGCTCAGAGCCATTTGAACCATTTTGAACCACAACAATAAAGTACGTACCAAGCCAGCAGAAGTCATTTTCTAAGATAAATTGAGAGTAAATGATATTTTGCGTTCTTAATCCGTGCTGTATCTTTAGTTATTAGTTTTGACAGTAAACATTTATGTTATTTGAAGTTATTACTCGAAATTACAAATTAGTTAAGCCTCAGTTACGCAATATAAGAACGGACAGTTACTGAGGCAGCAAACAAACAAAACTGGCAGTAAATAGTCAATCAATCTTCAAATTTTTACGGCACTCGGTGATTGCATGGAAAAGAAAGGGAATGCAACTGACGACAACGCTGAACTGCCGTTGTTGCTGTTGCTGCTGCTGCTGGTTGACAACCGCCGAGCCGTCTCCAGAGTCACGGATAATTACGGGACAGGCAACAGAACTACAGTTTTCTCCGCCTGTTTACCCCTACCGTACTCGCAATACTCGCGGGTTAATGAATTAGGTGCGCCTACAATGGGGCAATCATAGTTGAAAATGTCGTCTGCAGGAACGCCCAACAAACACTTCCGCACTCTTTCGTGACTCAAGCTGCTGTGCTATCTCTGCTCGGAGAGCGAGACACTCAATACGCAAAGATAAACAACGCCACAGCTACTGCCACTTCGTCATTGCTATCGATACATTAAAATAAAGTTCCTTGGCTATTATCCAGCAGTTTACAAAATTTACATTATAATTACAATCGATTGTATATATTCATAAATAAATACATTATCACATCCATTACGAATTTCATATACATTGAAAAGCCAACAAAACTGGTAAACCTGCCTAATATCGTCTAGAGCCCCCGCGAACTTGCAGAGGTGCCGCAACTCGACTTGGCATACACTCGACTAATGTCTGGAGTAGTGCTGGAGGGAACTGACACCATGAATCCTGCAGGGCTGTCCATTATTCTGTAAGACTGCGAGGGGGTGAAGAACTCTTCTGACCAGCACGTTGCAAGGTATCCCAGATATGCTCAGTAATGTTCATGTCTGGGGATTTTGGGGGCTACGGGAAGTGTTTAAACTCACAAGAGTGTTTCTGGTTACACTATGTAGCAATTCCGGACGTATGGGGTGTCATATTGTCCTGCTGGAATTCTCGAAGTCCGCTGGAATGCACAATGGACGTGAATAGATGCAGGTGATCAGATAGGATGCTTACGTACGTGTAACCTGTCAGTCGTATCTAGAAGTATCTGGGGTCCCAAATCACTCTAACTGCACACGCCCAACACCATTGCAGAGCCTTCACCAGCTTGAACAGTCCATGGATTCATGAGGTCGTCTCCAAACCTGTACGCGTCCATCCGCTCCATACAATTTGAAACGAGACTCGTCCGACCAGGCAACATGTTTCGAATCATCAACAGTCCTGCCGGGCCCAGGCGAGGCATAAAGCTTTGTGTCGAGCAGTCATCAAGGTTACACGAGAGGGCATTGGGCTCTAAAAGCCCACATCGATGATGTTTCGTTGAATGGTTCACACGCTGACACTTGTTGATGACCCAGTACTGAAATATGCAGCAATTTGCGGAAGGGTTGCACTTCTGTCACTTTGAACGATTCTCTTCACTCGCCGTACGTCCCGTTCTTGCATGATCTTTTTTCCGGCCGCAGTGATGTCGGAGATTAATGTTCTACCGAATTCCTGATATTCTCGGTACATTTGTGAAATGGTTGCACGGGAAAATCCCCACTTCATCGCTACCTCGGAGATGCTGTGTCCCATCGCTCGTGCGCCGACTGTAAAAGTACGTTCAAACTCACTCACATCTTGATAACCCGCCACTGTAGCAGCAGTAACTGATCTAACAACTGCGCCAGACACTTGCTGTTTTGTGTAAGCGTTGCCGAGCGTAGCTCCGTTATCTGCCTTTTACATATCACTGTATTTGAATACACATGCCTACACGAGTTTCTTTGGCGCTTCAGTGTAGTTTCTGTAAAAAGGCCTGCAGATTCAGAATTAGAAGTATAGCACAAGTTATCAACGGGTATTGAATGGCGAAAAATTCTCGATGGGGTAGAAGATATTTTATTTGGGTTTTCGGTGTTTCAAAGTAAAGAGATCTTTATTTTTCTCGCTGGTGTTGTCTGGTAGTTTTGGAATGAAATGACACAAGTCTTCAAATCTTCTAAAAATGCGTATTTCATTGACAACAGTCAAGACGGCATTTTTATAACATCTTAGGCGTTCTTCTGTAAAGAACCTCGTTTATGTGAAGTCCCGCCTTCTGCAGCCGAGAGAACATTTTATTGAATATCATCTGGCCCTGAGAGCCCCCTTAAGTGGTTTCTGCATTTGGACGTCAGTGTCTGCAACGGAGCTCATAATGGGCTATGTCCATCAGCTGCGGTTTTAACAAGATACAGCTATCGCCTGCGGTTTCTGGATTCCTTCCAACGTCTAGGGAATCATCATGCCACTTGTAATTCAATAATTCTAATTTCCTTTACTGAATATTTCTGAAGCTGGGATGAACGTTAAGAAGCAGCTGTTGCTTGCCATTTGTTGCTTTATCTCATAAAAATTATTTTATGCCCGATTTTCTGGGGCTATTGTGAACTAAGATAGTTCAGAACAGCCAAGTGGGACCATTACATGACCCCAAATACAGGGCACTAAAAAATTGGTTTTACGAAAAGAGAAACAATGTCCTTGTCTCGTCCTTGCCTATTTCAACTTTAACATGCTGCAACCACTTTTAAATGTGTGGAAGAGGATACTTCTAACAACACTATGGGTTGCCCACTTTCCTGTACTCGTACGTAGAAAGATTGTTGAGAACATTCTAATGAGAAGGAATTTCTAAAAATTTCCCCTCATAGTCATTTTCTGACATGCACTTCCTGAAACTAAAGGGCTTGGTGCACACGGTTTCCATGTTCCTCAACGCTTTTCTTATAGCGTTGAAGCTGGAGCTTGTGTATATAATAGCGTGCTGAAAAGTAATATCTTCGAATTTTTTATGTGAAAACTCTTAAAGCTTTTTAAATTAAACAGACGTTATTAACATGCTACATCTTTATTCTTCGTATCTACATATTTCTCAACAAAGCCACCCTGGTGGTGAAAACATTCCAGCCAACGAGAAATCAGTTTGTTGATACCGTGTTTGACGTTGTTGACGGAACCACAACCTCATCTACGCGTGCACTATCAAAGTGATATCCTCAAAAGTGATCTTTAAGTTTTGGAAACAGATGAAAATCGGATGGGGCCAAGTGGGGACTGTATGGAGGACGATCGATGTCAGATAACACGAGGTGTCGGATTATCGCAGATGTCGAAGCACTCGTGTGTGGTCTGTTATTGTTACACAAGGACAGTGTGCCCCATGTATTGGACGAGCACTTCCAATTCGAAACATTACAGTACTGTGTTTCTCACGCACCGACATAATTACGTTACTCGCGGCCTTTTCAGATGCTAGAGTTAGGAGCCCTCTAGCGGCAGAGTGTGCAAATATACAGACATGAAGAATAAATACGTGAATGCTAGTAACGCTTGTTTTATTTAAGACGCTTTAAGAATTTTCAAATGAAAAACTCGGAGGCTTTACCTTTCAGCAAGCTCTCGTAGCTATCCTGGCTTTTTCTTTCTTGAGCATCACCTCTTCCTGAGACTTCACACTTATGCCTCAGATTGAAACTACAGAGCAATGGCTATCTTTCTCGAAGCACCTAATAACAGGCCCATCAACCTCACTTTACATTCAACATGACGTGACACATGTACCAACGACCTAATAAAACTTCTTTTCTTAGTTCTTCAGTCCCGAATATTCACGGTTCGTTCGTTGGGTCGTGAAATACAGCACGACCAAGTAGACACTCTCGTTCAGAAAAAACGTATAAAACATGTAAGGTAATTAAGGAGGTAGACTGACTACTGGGAAGGGAACATAGCTATAGAACTAGACTACAAAATAGTATTCATCCGATTTCAGTTATCTGCAATTCATATTTAATTAGCAAAATATTCCTTCTAACCCTTTCCTTTGTTTCAGATTTCGATGATAAGAATGATCGAAGTTCGTCAATCGACAATCAGTGGCATGCGTTGAAGTTTGTCGCATGTGACAAAATACATGGGCTTGGCGAATGATTATACCGTAGCGAAAAAAAATATTTGAAAAGGAATAAATTAATTAGGTTGTCTCCTCATTGTAGTCTTCCCGAAGTCTCTGTTAGTTGGCTGCTTAGAGTCTACTTGGTTGACTCCTATTTTCTAAAGGGAGATCCAGTTTGTACCAAGTCATGCATTAGACTTTAAAATGAAACGTTGCGAAATATTTTTTGTCTTTATTACATATTGCTTCAGTTAGAATACTCTGCACATCACATAAATAAAGAGTGCCAGTAGCTTCCAACTAATTATCCACTTTTCCACGTTTTGAAAATTACACCCTTTTTAGACGTAGAACAGATCTTCTACTGTATAACACAGTTCCATTTCTACGCGAAAAATTAGACAAGGACGACTAGCGATGTAAATCTCGCAACACAAAGAAATTGCAAGATATCGATCTGTACATGTATAAGAAAGTCATATGGGGTAAATACAATTCAAAATTTACTTTACACGAGTTTTACAATTATCGTCCAAAACTATTACAGAAATAACGATAGCAGTAATAATAATTTTCGGATATCTTTTTTCAAAATTTGGAAAAATAAGTATATCACAACTTTTTAGTGATTTATTTTTCAGTCTGAAACAATATATGGCATGTTTTTGTAGCTGAGGTTGAAAATACCGCTTCAGTAGTAGATTACTTTATTTTCACCCGACCGGTTTCGGATTGTTATAAGCCCATCCTCAGGTGTCGTAGCTGTGCTGTGGTCACCGAGCGCCGCGTTTACCAGGTGCGGTGTGCTGCCTATGAGCGCTGCACAGGGACTCCCTGTGTGGCGTGCTCATAATTATGTATTATTTATATTATAATACAATTAAGCCGGCCGCGGTGGTCTCGCGGTTCTAGGCGCGCAGTCCGGAACCGTGCGACTGCTACGGTCGCAGGTTCGAATCCTGCCTCGGGCATTGATGTGTGTGATGTCCTTAGGTTAGTTAGGTTTAAGTAGTTCTAAGTTCTAGAGGACTTATGACCACAGCAGTTGAGTCCCATAGTGCTCAGAGCCATTTGAACCATTTTAATTGAATACAATTAATCTGTAAAAAAGCGCACCACATGTTGCAATGAAAGCATGAAAACCGTCTTAAGATAATCGTAATGATCCGAAGCCGGTAACAGTACCTTTTGAATAAAGGAACTGAAAATAAATTTGTGTCTGGTTGCTGTCTCAACACCATCAACATTTGTCTGCAAATAACACCCACCGTCTCCAACCATGTCATCACATGAGAAAATTGCATCAACTTGTATAGTTATTTGTTTGCCACTATCTCCAATGATTTTTAGAAATTCCGAAGGTATGTTATCTATCCCGTATTCCTTATTTGATCACAAGTTTTCTAAGGCTCTGACTAATATAGGATCCCCTATGTCTTCCACGTCGATTACCATTTCTTCTTCTGTCATGCCCTCAGACAAGTTATCCCCATAACTCTGTCTATCCGCTTACTCCAATGCGTTGAAGAGTAGAATTCCAACTGCAGTTTAAGATTTATGACTTTACTTTTAATTTCATTTGACTTTTCGATTTCTTCACATTTTTCTGCAACCGTTTAGACACAGCTTCTCTACAGTTCCTGTTTGTTTCATTCCGTTATAACTTGCATTGCTGTATTCCGCTCTTTCCATGCACATTTTGTAGTTTCTTCTTTCGTCGGTTACTTGGAGTATATCGAACGTTACGCAAGCTTTCTTCGCAGCTACCTTTCTTGTACCTACGTTTGTCTAACGTACTTCTGTGACTGCCCTATTTAGAGGTGTCTCGAACTGAACAGCCTGCTGTGGCATTAATTATGGGAGTATCTACAGCCTTGGGCAACTTCAACCGCATGTCGTTATTCCTCATTACTTCAGTACCCCACCTTTTCTACATTGATTCTTCAGACGTGTATTTTAAACTTCAAATTATTCTTCATCATTACTAAGCTGTGCTCCGCTTCAGCATCTTCTTCTGGGTAGCCCTTACAATCCAATATCTGGTTTCAGAATCTTTGTCTGATCGTTTTGTAACCCAGCTGGAATCTTCCCATAGCTCTGGACAATTTCCGAGTATATCTCCACCTCCTCTTACTCTTGAAAAGTATTTTCGTTATTAGTAGCAAAAATTTGTTGTAGACCAATGTAGTCTTTCTCCTCCCGCATTTCTGCTACCAAGCCCATATTCTCTCTTAGCTCTTTCTTCCATTTCTTCCCCTAATACCGCACTCCAATCCGCAATGACAATTAGATTTTCATCTCCCTTTATCTACTGAATTACCCGTTCAGTAACCTCACATACTTTTTCTATGTCTCAATTTCCTCAATGCGACGTCGGCACATATACCTGAACTGTTCACAGTAACTGACTCTTCCCTACCTTCGCAACGAATTCTAGTCCCGTTAAATCGTTCTTTGCTTGATATAGTGCCCTACACTCGGTTGACATAAACCTTATCTTCTTTCCATTTCTCTTAACTAAAACCCTTCAAATTTTAGATTGAGACTTTGCATTTTCCTCATTCAAACTTTCTATATTTGACAATACGAATCATCGGATGTTACCCTTTGCTTGGCTATTCTATCTTTTATTCATAATTATCTCCCCTTGGGTTGTCGCCCCCAGAGATCCGATTGTGGGGCTTATCCGGAATATCCCTTTTATCGACTTCCGTCCTCCGACGCTTTTGCTTAATGCTAATTTACCATCTGAACTCTTGATATTCATACAGCTGTTCCTTCCTTTTGTAAGTGTCTGTTTAATTCCTCTATAGACAGCACCTATCTTCCCCACAGTCATGCGTGTTTAGATAGCCTTACATTTGTCTTCTAGCCATTCCTGATTTGTGGTTTTGGATTTTCTGAAAGATTTATTCTTAGACACCTGTATATCCTTCACGTGCTTCATTTGCTGCAGTTTTATATTTCCTCATATCGTGAATAAAATTTACTGTTTACTATGTTAACCAAGTATTCCCACTATGCATTGCCTTCTGACCTATTTGATCGTCTACTGTCTTTCCTGTTTCATCGCTCAAGGAACCGATTTCCGTTCAGTTGTGTTTCTTCACCTTGTTTGAGTGCAATGTTGCCTAAAGCTTCATCTGTAACTCTTCACTTACCTCTGGATCTTTCAGTTTATCCAGGTACCATCTCCTTCAATTCCTAGCCTTTTACAGTTTCTTTAGTTTTAATCCACAGTTCATAAGGAACAAACCATGGTTACAGTCCAAATCTGTCCTTGGAAATGTCTTACAGTTTAAAATCTGGTTTCGAAATCTCTCTCTTACGATTATATAAGCAATCAATTAATTTATAATCTGCGCAGAATTCTCCCAGGAGGCTTCCTGTTGCACTTCCGTCCACAAGTACGTGTTCTCCTAGTATTTTTACTTCTCTTCCTTTTCCAACTTTTGAGTTTGAGTCTCCCATCATAAATTTTCGTCTCGCTAAACTACCTGAACAACTTCAATTAGTGTATTTGTTTAAAAGTCGCGAATTCAGTTGCTTTCGGTATAATGTGAATATTCTGACGGAACTTCAGGAATCGCCACATAATCCTCCTTGAGCAACTGCTGACGTGATTGTTCTTTAGTAAAATGCGTGACTTGTGGCAGTTTCACAGTCTTTAATACGAGGAAATACCAGACAAGGATGACCACGACTTTAGAGGGTTTCCTTCCTTGCAGCCTAATGGAGTGGTAGGCTGCTTCCCACATTAAAAAACCATCATTTTTCTGAGTCTGGTGGCCTATATAAAAGGGCACAGTCTTCTTTAGCAAACACTGTTCAGTGCACATCAACAACGACAATGCTGACCTCAGTAAGTACTGTTGTGATTTGTTCCAATTAATGTGAATATGTAATTAGTACAAGCAGACTAGCATGGAATAATGTAAAAGAGTAGGGATATTTATTGACCTCGCTATAGGATGAGACTGATTTTAGAAGGTACTGTCTGGACGAAGTTTCTGAAATTGACGCTTCTTTTAAACTTAGATAATAATCCTAGTACTTCTGATAAAACCTTTTTGTAGCTGATAAAAGTTTGTTATGTCATTAACTAAATATGAATAGAATGCACTTCATTTACTTATCGCTCTTAGTGTAAAAGAGCTAAACTTCAAAATTCCGTTGCATAAATACGCTATCGAGCGGTTCAGGACTCACAAAAAATCGATAATCGTACCATAACCACAAAAAGTGATTTTTAAACCCCAGCGTTGTCATTCGATTACTTATATCTGTCGGGGAAAGTGTGTTGATGGTGCTTTGAACCTGAAAGTGCGTTAAGAGCAGTGTTGTTGCATGAAGTAGCAAAAGTAACAGGTGACCAACACCTGTTTGTATCTTTTAAGAAGCACTTCGGCGACTTCACTGTGCCTTCAGAAAATGGTCTTCGATCTCAGTTCAGTACGGCTTCCAAGAACGTCACCTTGTCAGAAGTTCACATTTCGTGAGATTTTCTAATTTGTGTTATCCAGGAGAGCTTTCAAGTCGAACTTAACGCTTTTCTGATTATTAAGTTAAAAAATTTGATTTGAAACTCGTCAACTTCGGACACAGTTCACCTGAATAATACACAGTGCAAATCCAAAGAAATTTCACAGTATCCAATGAACTTGCCTTCATGGGTGCTGTACTACGCTGATAAGCTGCAACATACTGACAAATGGCGATAACGATATGCAATACCGCCTGGTGACATTGCAGACGGTTAGCGACCTACATAAGCCGAGCAGCGACTAATGGAGAATCACTCTAGCGGTGACACATTCCGAAATGTGGAAATCTGCTGATATAAGCGCTTTGACATGGACTGAATATAAAGACACGGTGTCAGAGAAGAGCATCTTGGTACCGGTGAACCTGATCGTCTGTTGGTGTGCTACCCCTTGCGAACATATATGGAAGTGGTTGAAGGACGGTGAAACCAAGAGTGGATGACAAGGCGCTGGATGTCAGGGCCTCATAACAGAACGCGGAAGATGGAGGCTTGTGCACTATGTAAAGAAGGGTAGGCAGCGATCTGTGGTAGATCTCTCACGTCAGAGTAGAATACTGAT
The DNA here is from genome assembly GCF_023898315.1 of Schistocerca nitens. NCBI lineage: Eukaryota > Metazoa > Arthropoda > Insecta > Orthoptera > Acrididae > Schistocerca > Schistocerca nitens. Next base: position 752,101,535 of record NC_064618.1, on the reverse strand, counting down.
GCAGGCATAAGTGTTTAGTAGCACACATTCTTGAACATGGAAGTCCCGTGCTGACCCAGCGACATCGTCCTTTACGGTTGCAATGAACACGGAATCATCGAAATTCGATCATCATTCACTTGGAAAGTGCCGCCTGGTTGGATTAATCAGGTATCTTGCTGCAACACGTAGGTGGTCGTCTTCGAATAAGCAGCCATACCGACGAACGACTCTTCGAAACGTATACCACGCTGCGGACGCAAATTATGGATGACACTCACCTGCGCTTCCATGGGACCTGTGGTAGTAATCTAAGGCACCATGACCAGACGTGTGTTTCGGCACAGGACTTCCTTGCAGATAGAACGTAAATCATCGTTCTTAACGTAACAAAATCGATACATGAAAGGATAATATCGGGAGTACCCCTTGGGAGTGTTATAGGGTGGCTACCACTTACAATTTATACTTATGGTATAGCAGATAACGCTGAAGTCTTTGTGAGGCTACTCGCGGAAGATGCTGTTGTCTCTAGAAAGACTGTAGGTTCAGTAGATTGTAAAGAAATTAACGTACATCCTCAGAGACGGGATGGTTGATCCAGGGACTGGCAGTTGACCGGAAGCGCAAACAAGGGTGACGTACTGCGCATAAACTGGCCAAGAGATCCCTACTTCTCGATTTTACATGGAGACCAATCAATGGAAACAATCGCCGCAGTAATACAAAGACGGAAGACACGCCGGCCGCGGTGGCCGAGCGGTTCTAGGCGCTTCAGTCAGGAACCGTGCGACTGCTACGGTCGCAGGTTCGAATCCTGCCTCGGGCATGGATGTGTGTGATGTCCTTAGGTTAGTTAGGTTTAAGTAGTTCTAAGTTCTAGGGGACTGATGACCTCAGATGTCAAGTCCCATAGTGCTCGGAGCCATTTGAACCTTTTTTTTTTTAACGGAAACACCACGGAGGAATGTCCGAATGGGACGGAAATGGGTAAAAGTGATGTACCATACAAACAAATGATTACAATGCTGGATCGTCAAAATCTCGAGACAGGGGGCCTACATGTATTGCTCCTAGAGATCCTGATCGTGAAAAATCTCTTCTTAAAAGCGTGTACGTTTCTTAAAAGCACGTACGTTTGAATTGGAACTCGTACTGGCTAGGTTGGTCAGTGCTGGATCGTCAAAATCTCGAGACAGGGGGCCTACATGTATTGCTCCTAGAGATCCTGATCGTGAAGAATCTCTTCTTAAAAGCGTGTACGTTTCTTAAAAGCACGTACGTTTGAATTGGAACTCGTACTGGCTAGGTTGGTCAGTGCTGGATCGTCAAAATCTCGAGACAGGGGGCCTACATGTATTGCTCCTAGAGATCCTGATCGTGAAAAATCTCTTCCTAAAAGCGTGTACGTTTGAATTGGAACTCGTACTGGCTAGGTTGGTCAGTTGTGACCACGTTGGTGTTTAGCTTTGTGTTGACTTTGTGACTTTCCAGCTGCAAGAGAAACCAAATATATCTGCGTGCGGGAATACAAGATAAATTTGGCCCTGTTTTGTAGTCTTTCTAAAAAATGTGCAAATGGATTAAATCGTGAACTTTACTGTTAATCTCTTTAATCAAACAAAGTGGTCCTTATGCGTTAATGATCTGCCTAATAATGCAGATCATGAAATAGCCCCTATACGTTGATAATATTCGTAGCAAGCTGATAAGGAAATGAAAATATCTCACCTCGTAACGTAACTGCTTGGAAACGTGGTGCTTGCTGTTCTCTGTGCGCCAGCTACAAATTTCTACCTACAGTTGCTGAGATCGTAGTGCAGTGTTCCGGACAACAAGTAAACTATTTTATACACATCACTGAGTGTGACACTCTTCAAATAAAAAAATCTTGGATCGAAAAGGCGTACAACGCTCCTAGGTGAAATATTTCTTTAACAAACTGTTTTTTTAATTACCTTGTACATTATTGCTTGTATGAAATTCATTAACATTGACGAAGGGTAACGTTGATATAAAACTCTTGCTCTCACAAATGGTAGACAAATAATAAACATGTAAAATACGTTACAGTGAAAATTACTCAATCTTCAATAAAAAATCTAAAGTTACCTGATATGGATGTCTCATTCAACAATGGTTCCAAACTATTCGCGACTGCAATCCAAATAAATAAAAAATAATATCTCCATTCATCTTCATATGCCTTTTTAATCACATTACATCTCATTTCATTCTAAATCACTAATGGAATTTTTCTCCTCTGTTTCACAATTCTCAAACTTAAATAGGGAAGCATCTAACTTTGCGTCTACATTACCACGAGTGTTCTGCTCAGCGTCTGTCTCACTACTCTAACTATAGAATTCTCGCGCTCCTCGGAGCAATGACACAACAAGCACGTTTTCCAGCGACACAGCTTCTCTAACCAAAGACCGCGCGCGAATAGTAAGCCAGTCGAAATTGTCGCTTAGCGTTTGAGACATCCAAAGTATGTACAAATTCCTGATTAGCAAATAACGAATTCCCTATAGACATGTTTCGATTGGAAGGAGACCAAGGTAGGGTTTTTGGCAAGCACGAAGATAAGCAGCAGAAAATCTCGCTGTGTGCGGGAGGGCATTATCTAGCTAAAATATAAATCCTAGGTGGCTTGCCACGGACAAAAATGCAGAATATCGTCGATTTACCGGTGTGCTATGAGGGTGTCGCAACATGACAACCCCGGGCCTGCTTCCTTTCTTTCCTTTTTTTTTTTTTTTTTTTTTGGGTCATCAGTCTTCTGACTGGTTTGATGTGCTCCGTCAATAATTCCTCTCTTGTGCTAACCTCTTCATCTCAGAGTAGAATTTGCAACCTACCAGTACATCTTCAATTATTTGCTGGTTGTATTGCACCCTCTGTTTTCCTCTACTGTTTTTGCCCTCTACAGCTCCCTCTAGTACAATGGCAGTCATTCCCTGATGTCTTAACAGATGCCCTATCATCCTGTCTCTTTTCCTTGTCAGTGTTTTCCACATATTCATCACCTCACCGATTCTGCGCAGAACCTCCTCATTCAAATGGTTCAAATGGCTCTGAGCACTATGGGACTCAACTGCTGTGGTCATTAGTCCCCTAGAACTTAGAACTACTTAAACCTAACTAACCTAAGGACATCACACACATCCATGCCCGAGGCAGGATTCGAACCTGCGACCGTAGCAGTCGCACGGTTCCGGACTGCGCGCCTAGAACCGCGAGACCACCGCGGCCGGCAGAACCTCCTCATTCCTTACCTTATCAGTACATATGATTTTCAACATTCGTCTGTAGCACCACATTTCAAATGCTTCGATTCTCTTCTGTCCCAGTTTTCCCACGGTCCATGTTTCACTACCACACAATACTGTGCTCCAAACGTACATTCTCAGAAATTTCTTCCTCAGCTGAAGGCCTGTATTTGATGCTAATAGATTCCACTTGGCCAGGAACAACTTTTTGTCAGTGCTAGTCTGCTTTTGATGTCCTCCTTGCTCTTTCCGTCATTCGTTATTTTGCTGCCTGGGTAGAAGAGTTCTTTAACTACATCTACTTCGTGACCATCAATCCTGATGTTATTTTCCTCGCTCTCCTCATTTCTGCTACTTCTCATTCCTTCCTTCTTTCTTCGATTTACTCTCAATCCACAGTTCGTACTCAATAGACTGTTTATTGCAGTCGGCAGATCCTGTAATTCTGCTTCACTTTCACTCAGGATAGCAATGTCATCAGTGAATCACAATAAAAGGATGACAGCCAGAACCAGTTGCAGGATAAAATTTTTTATTAAAAATCTTGACCAAGGTTTCGGTACATATAAATATACCTTCATCAGAAGTAAAACTTCTAAAATTACATCATGCAATGGAGAATAATAAAACAATTATGCCAAAGGCGTCGTCAGTAAATAAAACATCATCTCCATTTGTACAACATGTGTAATGGGCACAGGGTCAAAGCGAACAGTTTAGCACCATTACTTCGCCTATGAACTATTGAGACAAAGCTCTTGCTGTGGAAAAATCTGCCATTCCAAAGTCACAGTAAGTAGCTGCTGTTTATGAGCTATATGCTAGCTTAAAATTTCCTTGATTTCAGTGGTGTCTTTCAAAGAAGACTTTGTCCACATCCTCAAATACTGATTCATATTATAGTATGTTACTGCTTCTCATGCAGTTTACAACAAGCAGTATTCTCGATATGGAGCTGAAACGATTTTTCAGTTCCTGAATGTAGACAAGTGTACCAAACTTTAAGGACGAAAGTAACTTCCTCATGGTGTGAAGTAACATTGCTGCCAAGTAACATATCTCGGTCAAACTTCGACCATAAATAGAAAAAACTGTTGCACAATAGTACAGATGGTAACTGACAGAAGTACACGATGAGGCGAACAGAAATGACACTTCTCTTCACAGACAATAACATACTCAATTACACGTTACACTCACTAGTCAACGATACTGTGACGCTGTGCTCTTTTCCCTTGTGGGCCTTTTAAGAAACGCATTCGGTCCTGACAATTTTTAGGGTTCGGTGTCTCAGTCGGTGAAAACGGAGCCGTTGCATCATCGCCTTGTCGTCCGTCTATCTCTCTGTCTGACTGTTAAAAACCCTTTTTCCCCGGAATAGATAGACGTATCAAATTGAAATTTATGAAGCATAGTAAGGTCAGCGGTCCCTTGACGGTATGTAAGTCAATCAGTCTAAAGATACGTCCATTTCTGTTACATATTTGACACTCGCAAACTTACTCATCAAAACCTATAGAGTACTTCCTGTTGATCTAAAATCATCAAATATAGCAAGCGGCAAGGTTTCACTGTACAAGTTAGGGAAAAAAAGTTAGAAAGTTGTTACGTTGATTAATCAGGTTTCTGCCTGTAATTTACGTCTTTCCTGCACGATATTTCAACTGTGTGAGTCGTTGTCTTCTTCAGGTGCTGTCTGATACTGATACTAGTGTGGAACGAGTCCGGTATTTATGCCTAGGTTGTGCTACGCGTTCCCTCTGCCGTCCTCGCCGCTTCTGGCGCTCTTTCCGTGGCGTGTACGGACCAATAGGAACGGCTGTAACATTTTCTTCTAGGCGCTGCTGTTCCTAACGCTGCGAGCGTACTTTGTGGTTATTATCCGTTGTCAATATAGCTGAGTTAAGTTCTGAATGGCGTCCAAGCTGAGCTAGACGTTTTATCTTCCGATTGTCGTCAGTTGAGTCCTCCTGGGAATTAGGACGTTCTGTTACCGTGCTGTGTCTTGTCAGGCGTTCCGTCCGAAGTTCTTCCCCCCCCTCCCCCCCCCAGGAGCGGCTGCAGCATCATTTTCAGGCCTATTGTGTTCAGATCGTCGCTCCAGACTCGGAAGAGCGTCCTCAGATACTTTGTCTGAGGTGCCATTTCATGTACGTCCTTAGTTACATGTACTGGACATGACAACGGATGATAGCCACAAAGTATTCGCGCAGTGTTCGGAACAGCCGCGGCTAGAAGAAAATGCTACAGCCATTGCTATTGGTCGGTACACACCACGGACAGAGCGCCAGAAGCGGCGCGGACTGCAGAGGAAACGCCTAGCACAGCGTAGGCATAAATGCCGGACTCTTTGCACACTGGAATCAGTATCAGACAGCGCCTGAAGAACACTGCGAGTCACGCAGCTGAAGTATCGTGCAGGAAAGACGCGAATAACCGGCAGAAACCCGATTAATCAACATGACAACGCCTCGCCGGGAAAGCTTGAAGAATTACATCAGAAAATTGTTAATCTGTAATTACATCACTCGGCTAAACATTTCTTTTGTCATTTGTTATCCGACTTCAGACACAAAATTGAAACATTCTCCAAAGTCTTGGGAATCCCGGGACGGATATCTTACCAGTATGAATGTCGATAACAGACAAAAATCGTCGCCATTCTCGATTCCCATGGTTGATGAGCTGTCTGTATACATAATTAAGTTTGTACCACAGCCCCCAGAGCGAAAGTACTACTCATACGTGGGCGATTTTTATGGATGGCAATGCGCGACCGCATCGAGCAGTGCAGGTGGAACAGCTCTGGCTCCGATAGGGTATTCGCCGAATGGACTCGCCCGCCCAACGTAAATCTCGTCGACTACATGTGGGATATGTTGTGGAGACGTATTTCAGCGCGACCACATGCACGAATGACCATCCAGCATTTGTCAACCGAGCTGGTACACGAATGGAACACACTAGTACAGGAACTCTTTACCAACCTTGTGGACAGAAGGAGTGCAAGTTACAGAGTCTGCATTGCCGTCCTTGGATATCACACACCTTCTTAAGAACGACGTCCTGCCATTTGTAGTGTCCATGGAACCGTCATAAATCGCCATGGCTTCAGTGTAATTACTACATTTTCTGTTCGTTTTATTGTGCATTTATGTCTGTTGCTTTCTGTGTTGTACTGTTACAGTTCTCTCAATGAAGGGTCTAAGTTTCATCAAGCCATGTTACTTGGCAGTTCCACAGCATGCGAAAGCTAAATTTGTTCTTTCGCTCTGGGATAATTTGTTGAACGAGTGAATCTATATCGATTTGCAATTTCTTGCGTGATGATATGTGGAAGCCACCGCAGTACATAACTCTTTGTGAACACTAGACGAGGAGGCGAAATCTACATGAAAATCACTCGTAGTTTTGTGTATTGAACTGTGACTGTATAAATCACAGTTCAGCTAAAAGTTATTGTCATGATAAACACTCAAAATCGTAAAGGAGTTCATACGTCTGGAAATGTATGTAGAAACTCCACGATACTTAAAAAGCATCAGTAAAATGTATAGTTTCCCCATTTTACACAGTACTCTTACCCCTCGCTCCATCTGAATTTTCTTTAGGCGCATGGTTCAACACCGTAGGACGACAGTGAAAATACCCAAAATAATCCAAGAATCTTGCTTTTAGCTAAAGTCAATGACAGTTACGTCTACTGAAGGGATCGTGTTGCACGAGTTCAAATCAACACGCGTAATTCAATTGTTGCAGTCTGAAGAAGTGAGCTGTGGTATCGTCCCTGAAAATCGCAACTCCAGTGGCCGTTCACAAGAATTGTTATCTACTGCTCATCGTAGATGACGGTCGTTTCTCTTATAGCGTTGTGGATGGCGAATCTGAAAAGCCTTCTCAAGCAAAAAGTGACATTTAATATGAAGTGGACAGTGACTGTCATTTTCAGATCTGTCAGGAGTGTCATACCACTGTGACACAAATTTCGTCGAAATTAACATTATTAATATTCCCGCTATTCAGTTAATAATAATTTGCACTCCTTGTTAAAAGCTTGTTGCACAAAACACATCCGGAGCTCGTTCAGATCCTTACGACGGCGTTAACCCACAGTTATCGGCTTCATCAGCATTCGACCACTTCAAGCCTCAAACGTTAAATGTTATCTCCGAGGTCTATCCCGAAAGTAATCTACGTTAGGCCGTATGTATAATACTGGGTTACAGATAATTTATTAGAATCCCACGTCTACATAATCGCCATCACAACTAAAAATTTGTCGTATCTGTCAACGAGCTGACTACACTAAGCAAGCAAGCTAATATTCGTTACCTGAAATCAGTTACTGAGTGGAGGAGTTTACTTGCACAGAAACTGCTCCTAAAGGCGGAAGAATCAGGAACGAGCAACTGCATGATGACGTAGAAGGCAATGGAAACCACTACATTACAGACACGTAACGTGTATCCACAGGACATGTGGCCTGTAATTGAAAAACTGTCATGATGATCTCTCCATTAGCTAAAGATTCCGGAATAGTCCTCCATTCGGATCCCCGGGAGAGGACTGTCAAGGGAAGGTGACCATGAGACGGTGCGTGGAACGTCAGAAGTTTGAACGTGGTAGAGAAGCTAGAAAATCTGAAAAGGGAAATGCAAAGATTCAGTCTAGATATAGTAAGGGCAAGTTAAGTTAAATGGGAAGAAGACAAGGATATCTGGTCAGACGAGCGTAGGGTAATATTAACAGAAGCATAAAATGGTACAACGGGAGTATTATTCGTTATGAATAGGAAGGTAAGGCAGAGAATGTGTTACTGTGAACAGTCCAGTTACAGAGTTGTTCTTATTAGTATCGTCAAGTAACTAACACCGACAAAGATAGTTCAGGTACACCTGCCGACGTCGCAAGCTGAAGACGAACAGATAGAGAAAGTATATGAGGATTTTGAAAAGGTAATACAGTACGTAAAGGGAGATGAAAATCTTGTAGTCATGGGGGACTGGAATGCAGCTGTAGGGGAAGTAGTCGAAGAAAATGTCGCAGGGGAATATGGGCTTGGGGCGAGGAATGAAAGAGGAGAAACGCTAACTGAGTTCTGTAATAAATATCAGTTAGTAATAACGAATACTCTGTTCAATAACCACAACAGAGGAGGTATATTTGGAAAAGACAGGGAGATACAATAAGATTTCAATTAGTCTCCGTCACAGTCAGGCAGAGATTCGGAAACCGAATCTTGGACTGTAAGGTGTACCCAGAAGCAGATATATACTCGGGTTAAAATTTAGTAGTGATGAACAGTACTAAGGAATGAAGAGGTACGCTTGAAATTGTCTGAGCCTATAGATCCTGCGATGAGAATTTGCTCAGCAGACAGTGCAGTTGAAGACGAATGAGAGTCTCTAAAAAGGGAAACCAGAGAAGTTGGAACGAAAACCATCGGTACAAAGAAGGTGACACCGAGGAAAGAATGTGTAACAAAAGAAATGCTTTAGGTGATCGATGAAAGAACGAAATAGAAAAATGTTCAGAGAAATTCAGGTATAGAGAAATACAAGTCGCTGAGGAATGAAGTAAATAGGAAGAGCAGGGAAGTTAAGATGAAATGACTGTATGAAAAATATGATGAAATCGAAAACGAAACGATTGTCGGAGGGACTGACTCAGAACACAGAAAATTGAAAGCAAAGCCGTTAACATTAAGAGCGCAATGGGAATTCCATTATTAAATGCAGATTAGTAGGCAGATTGGTGGAAAGAACACATCGAAGGCCTCGATGAGGGAGAACACTTGTCTGATGACGTGATAGAAGGAGAAACAGGAGGCGATACAGGAGAGATGTGGGATCCAGAATTGCAGTCAAAATTTAAAAGAGCTCTCGAAGACTTAAACTCAATTAAGCAGATGTGACAGATAATATTGCAACAGAATTTGTAAAGTTATTGAGGGGAAAGTGGCAACAAAACGACTATCCACTTTGGTGTGAAGCATGTATCAGTCTAGCGATATACCATTTGATTTTCGGAAAAAAACATCATTCATAGTGTTCCGAAGTTTTGCTACAGCGAGAATTATCACACAATCAGCTTCACAGCTCATGCATCCAAGTTGCTGACAAGAACAATATACAGGAGAATAAAAAAGAGAATTGGAGATGTGTTAGATGACGATCAGTTTGGCTTTAGGAAAGGTGAAGGCACCAAAGAGGCAAATCTGACGTTACGGTTGATAATGGAGGCAAGACTAAAGTGAAACCAAGACAAGTTCATAGCTTTGTCGACCTGGAAACAGCGTTAGGCAGTGTAAAATGGCGCAGGATGTTCGAAATTCTGAGAAAAATTGGAATAAGCTATAGGGAGGGACGGGTAATATACAGTATGTACAAGAGCCAAGAGGCAGTAAGAAAAGTGGACGACCAAGATTGAAGTGCTCTGTTTAAAAAGTGCGTATACTCTTTCGAACGTACTGTTCAGTCAGTACAACGAAGAAGCAATGATGAAAATAAAATAAAGGTTAAGGAATGGAATTACAATTCAAGGTGAAAGGATATCAGTGATATGATTCACTGATCAAGATTTTAAACATGGCTTTTATCTACTTGACTCAGTGTAAATGGCATCAGCGTGTAAGGCATTAAACAGCATATTGACAGTGTGCTGATTAAGTCTCTATCATTTGCTTGTCTTTTGTTAGTACATACCTTGTTTCAGCCTATACCCCTCAAGTGTCTCTTTCTTGATAGTATTTAGAGAACACAAAGAATAAAAGAATGAATGTATGACTGAATGAGTGGAGCGTGTGTGAAGAGTCTTGTGCTGTCGGCAGGTGCTCCTAGCAGTGCTGGTGGCGTCGGCGGCAGTGGGCCTGGAGGGACCGCAGTCCTACGGCTACTGGCCGTGGTACTACCCGTGGTACTACCCGGCGGCCGCCCTGCAGCGTGGCGTGGTGGTGGTGGAGGGCCAGGGCGTGCCCGTCTACTACCCCTACGTCTACCCCTACCGGCCGGCCGGCTTGCAGAAGGGCAGCTTCGTCACGGCTGAGGGCCCGGGGGGCAGCTCTGTCCTCCACGAGGGCGTCGCCTACCAGGTTGGCGAGCAGTTCAAGCACCACTGATGCCCACGTCTTCTCGAGAGCTGTCTTCAGTCCATTCGCTTCGTCCACTCATAACACTGTTTGTGTATAATTCACGTAACTGTAATGTATTTCGAAAGGAACAATGAATAAAATTTCCTAACAATCTTTCAAGTTTCGCTCTATAGTGTATTACACAGTCCAATCTCTGTATGTGAGAGTACATGGGAGAAGAATTTTTTTCTCAAATTTTTATTTAGAGGTATCTAAGCTATATTGACTTACTAGCTGAGGAACCTGTGATTGCCCAGATATTCATTTTGCTAATCTCCTATTAGAAACGAAAACAAAAAGTGAACTGCCTTTGTAGTGTAACATCGAACAAACTTTGTGTCGATGTATTCGTCAAAATACCTTCGAAATCATCAAGCTGTCATAAAAAGATATGCATCATGTAAAAATGTATAAGTTCGGTATCCAGATTAAGAAACTTCATCCTGGAGAGTTCCTGGACACTGGGTGAAACTGCTTTGCTCGTCTACAAAGCGATTTTGTAAACGTCTCGACTATTTGTTTTCGCCTATAGTTGTTTGCACTTCGTAGTTGACAGCTGTCAAAAGTGTTGTCAGATTTCAAGGATTTCCTTCAGTTGTTTCGACACTAGGAGTTTCACAGCAGTAAAAAATCGGTGTAATAAATTTCATGCATGACACGAAACTTTTTTAACACAGCTCAGTGTTTATGACGTCATATCTCTTGAACTCGGAGTCGAACAATGATATATTTACGTAAGTGTGTTTAGAGATATATGTGGAAACGGTATACGGAATATGTTGCGATTAGGGATGGTAGCAAAGAAGTAATAAATTTAAATGCCATGCATCATGCAACAGATCTTCAAGCATCTCAGTGTTCATGATGTCATATCTCCTGATCTGTGTGTTATACGAGGGTCGGAACTTAAGTAGTGGAAACTACACTACTGGCCATTAAAATTGCTACACCACGAAGACGACGTGCTACAGACGCGAAATTTAACCAACAAGAAGAAGATGCTGTGATATGCAAATGATTAGCTTTTCAGAGCATTCACACAAGGTTGGCACCGGTGGCGACTCCTACAACGTGCTGACATGAGGAAAGTTTCCAACCGATTTCTCATACACAACCAGCAGTTGACCGGCGTAGCCTGATGAAACGTTGTTGTGATGCATCGTATAAGGAGGAGAAATGCGTACCATCACGTTTCCCACTTTGATAAAGGTCGGATTGTAACCTATCGCGATTGAGGTTTATCCTACCGCGACATTGCTGCTCGCGTTGGTCGAGATACAATGACTGTTAGCAGAATATGGAATCGGTGGGTTCAGGAGAATAATACGGAACGCCGTGCTGCATCCCAACTGCCTCGTATCACTAGCAGTCGAGATGACAGGCATCTTATCCGCATGGCTGTAACGGATCGGGCAGCCACATCTCGATCCCTGAGTCAACAGATGGGGACGTTTGCAAGACAACAACCATCTGCACGAACAGTTCGACGACATTTGCAGCAGCGTGGACTATCAGCTCGGACACCGTGGCTGCGGTTACCCTTGACGCTGCATCACAGACAGGAGCGTCTGCGATGGTGTACTCAACGACGAACCTGGGTGCATGAATGGCAAAACGTAATTTTTTTGGATGAATCCATGTTCTGTTTACAGCATCATGATGGTCGCATTCGTTTTTGGCGACATCGCGGTGAACACACATTGGAAGCGTGTATTCGTCATCGCCATACTGGCGTATCACCCGGCGTGATGGTATGGGGGGCCATTGGTTACACGTGTCTGTCACCTGTTGTTCGCATTGACGGCACTTTGAACAGTGCACGTTACATTTCAGATGTGTTACTACCCGTTGCTCTACCCTTTATTCAATCCCTGCGAAACACTACATTTCAGCAGGATAATGCACGACCGCGTGTTGCAGGTTCTGTACGGGCCTTTCTGGATACAGAAAATGTTCGACTGCTGTCCTGGCCAGCACTTTCTCCAGATCTCTCACCAATTGAAAACGTCTAGTCAATGGTGGCCGAGCAACTGGCTCGTCACAATACCCTAGTCACCACTCTTGATGAACTGTGGTATCGTGTTGGAGCTGCATGGGCAGCTGTACATGTACACGCCATCCAAGCTCTGTTTGACTCAATGCCCAGGCGTATCAAGGCCGTTATTACGGCCAGAGGTGGTTGCTCTGGGTACTAATTTCTCAGGATCTATTCACCCAAATTGCGTGAAAATGTAATCACATGTCAGTTCCAGTATAAAATATTTGTCGAATGAATATCGGTTTATCATCTGCATTTCTTCTTGGTGTATCAATTTTAATGGCCAGTAGTGTATTTATTCACAACCGATACCAAAGAGTTACATGTTTTCACCTGTTACTGTCCTTAAAGTAGTCACCAGCGTTGTGTAGAACCCGTTGCCAGCGATGTGGAAGGCGCAGTATACAGTTAGCAGAGTTTGTTCTGTAGATGATGCGAATGAAGCGGTTTACTGCCTGTCGAATCTCAGGAACAGTTCTGAAGCGAATGCCACGACGTGGTTCCTTCATCTTCCGAATCAAATCAAAGTCATAAGGACCTAAGTCGTATTAACAAACGACGGAGCTGATCCTCCTTGGTACACAAAACGTGTTTGAACACTGTTTCAGAAACAACGAAACAAACATGCCAAATTTAAACAGACGCAAAATCCCCAAGATTGGCGATCTTTTACAGAAGCTCGAAATTTAGCGCGGACTTCAATGCGAGATGCTTATAACAGTTTCGACAATGAAACTTTGTCTTGAAACCTGACAGAAAATCCAAAGCGATTCTCGTCATGTGTGAAGCATATTTGCGGCAAGAAACAATCAATGCCTTCTCTGCGCGATAGCAATGGGAATACTATCGAAGACAGTGCTGCCAAAGCAGAGTTACTAAACACAGCCTTCCGAAATGCCAATTTTAAACAAGAACAGCTGCCAACATGAGTAACGTAGAAGTAAATATCCTCGGAGTAGTGAAGCAATTTAAATCACTTAATAAAAGCAAGTCTTCTGGTCCAGACTGTATTTCCATTAGGTTCCTTTCGGTGTATACTGATACAATACGAAATAAAGCTGTCCACTGCTAGCGATGCCTATAAGGTCAACACATATATTTGTAGGCACGTATTAAAAACAGAATAACCCATGAGATAGGTTAATAGTATCCTCTTAAAATAATGGCACAACGTTTCATGTTTTTTAGTCCGCCAGAATCGAAGTCATCAAAGAGGGAATAATAATCCATATTTACCAGGGAAGAAAAAAAGAAAACAGAAAACAAGAATTACGATTTTTCTGTAGTGCAGAATGATGCATTATCGTCTTTTCCCCTTCAATCCTCGTGGATGACTGTAATAACGTTAGATGATTAAGCTCAAATATCGTATGCACCATTCCATAATATTATATGCAATAACAGAGGCTGCCCACACGTCGCAGACAGCAGTGTCATCAAAATGTAGCGCATTCTACTTTGTTTATTGTAAATTAATGGGGCAAAACAGCAGAAAATAGTAGGCAAACTGTTTTACATTTTGCTTAAAAATATCTAAGAAGTTGAGATCCTCAAGGTCAACACAAATATGTTTAAGATATCCTGCTTACAATCGCTATATCGAAAAAAGAAAATCTAGCAAAATAAACCAACAACATACTCTCAAAAAATACTCTTAGTGTTATGCATCATCTTTCCCCTCCAGTTACGGAAAACGAACTAACATTGATAATGGCGCGAATACGTCCGACACCATGCAGACGTTACCCAATTGCCAACACAATTGCCCACGAAAGTTCGCATGTTCCGCCCACATTTGCAGAAGGAGTTCACTAGTGTCATAGTTACAGGAAATAAAGTAAAAAAGAGGGAAAGAGTGTGACTTAATAAGGAGTTTAGAAATGTGATAGGCTGAGCTGATATGGTTGTAAAATACTGAGGTGTGATAGGGAGAGCTAAACATATTTTCACAGTAATGCATGTGGCTTACAAGCCAAGTGACTTATTTCCAAGAAAATGATGATGATTATGAAGGAGGATGGTAGGGGTGCAGAGAGGTGGCATGATAATGTGAGGGAAAGTGACGGAGGAGGGAAAAGTGCCAGGATAAGGGGGAGGAGAGAGGAATGGGAGGGAAGTAGTAGGATAGTAGGAGGGGTGGGAAGGGGCAGACAAGGGACTTAGAACAGGGTGTGGCTTCGGGAAGGAGGGTGAGAGGGGGCAGCAGTGGTAACGACAACATGTTGGCCCCTGCTTCAGCGTATAGATGATCCAGAGGTCAAGGGTCAAATTGTTCCGAAAGATTACTTTATTCTCCTACTTGCGCAATAAATTTCTTTTTCCTCGAATTAGGTTCAGCACCTTTTCACTACTTACTGGATCTAGTCCATCTAATCTTCGTCATTCATTATTTCTAAAGCCCCTATTCTCTTCTTGTATACTATTTATCGTCTATGCTCTTTGGTTTCCACCACAGCTTGTTCAGTGTACAGCTGAAATAATGTTAGTCTGCAACGCTGTCTAACTTCCTTCACGACTACTGCTTTCCTTATATGTAGATTCTTATAATTGCTGTCTGGTCTGTGTACAAGCAGTCGATAATGTTCGGTTACTACCTTCAGAGTACTCCAGTGTACTCCAGTCAGTATTGTCAAAATCCTCGTCTAAATAAAGAATTGCTACAAACGTAGGTTTTCCCTTCTTCAATCTGTCTTCTGTGGTAAGTCGAAGTTCGGCATTGCTTCGCATGCTCCTACATTTCTCCAGAACCCAGTCAGTTCTTCCTCGAAGTCGCCATGTACCAGTTTTAACATGCTTCTGCATGTACGAGTATTTCACTATAGTATATTGCAGCTATGACTTATCGAACTGATAGACGATATTTCAGCCTGTCAGCACTTGCCTTCTTTGTAACTGAATTTATTATATCATTCTTGAAGTTTTGTCTTTCTCATACCCCTTTTTCATTGGTTGAAACAGTTTCATCATGGCCAGGTATCTTAAGGATGTCAATAATTTTGAGGAAATGTCGTCTAATCCAGGAGCCTTGTTTCAAATTATATCTTGCAGAGTTTTTTTTTTCAAATTCTTCTGACAGTGTCGAATGAAGTCGGGTGCTGCTGCGGGAATTAGATTAGGAAATGAGACGCTTAAAGTAGTAAATGAGCTTTGCTATTTGGGGAACAAAATAACTGATGATGGTAGAAGTAGAGAGGATATAAAATGTAGACTGGCAATGGCAAGGAAAGCCTGTCTGAAGAAGAGAAATTTGTTAACTTCCAGTATAGTTTTAAGTGTCAGGAAGTCGTTTGTGAAAGTATTTGTATGGAGTGTAGCCATGTATGGAAGTGAAACGTGGACGATAAATAGTTTAGACAAGAAGAGAATAGAAGCTTTCGAAATGTGGTGCTACAGAAGAATGCTGGAGATTAGATGGGTAGATCACGTAGCTAATGAGGAGGTATTGAATAGAAATGGAGAGAAATTTGTGGCACAACTTGACTAGAAGAAGGGATCGGTTGGTAGGACATATTCTGAGGCATCAAGGGATCACCAATTTAGTACTGGAGGGGAGCGTGGAGGGTAAAAATAGTAGAGGGAGACCAAGAGATGAATACACTAAACAGATTCAGAAGAATGTAGGTTGCAGTAGGTACTGGGAGATGAAGAAGCTTGCACGGAATAGAGTAGCATGGAGAGCTGCATCAAACCAGTCTCTGGCGGAAGACCACACACACTCACACACACACACACACACACACACACACACTGGCAGTGTCATATCTCCCTCATCACCTATTTCCTCTTCTCTTTTTATAACATTGTCTGGAAGTTCAGTTCCCTTGTATTGTTCTTCTGTATGTATTCACTCAATATTTTATTTCTGCTGTTAACATCACATTTCCTTATTTCCTTTTTTAATGTTACGCCACTCCAAAATGTAAATAATACTCGTGAAACGTGCTGTAACGTAGAGTGTGAACAAGACCGTATGGGAGAGGTATGTTAGAAACAGTGCAATAATTTCTTACGAATTAAAACTCAAAAACATTAATCATCAAACATACTAATGACAATTCTTTACAATATAGCAGGTAGTTACTACCTGTAATATTTTTAACTGAGAGTACAAAGCTTCTGAAATATTTGTATGTAATTTTTTTTTGTCAGAAATAAATATTGTGGAATTCGAATCAAGAACAACTGTCAACACGAGTAACTTAGAAGTATATATCCTCGGTGTAAGATAGCAGCTTAAAACACGTAATAAAGGTAAGGCCGCCGGCCCTAAGTGTGTAACAGTCAAGTTCGTTTAAGAGTATTTTGATACAGTAGCTTCATACTGTGCAATCATATACAAACACACGCTCGTTGAAAGATCCGTACACAATATCCTTCGAAAGAACAGACACCACGCAGATCCCGCAGTTTTGAAGCTATGCATGTAAATGGAAGGGAGACCACTTTTTTCTGCTGTAGCAGGACATTAAGCCACCATACACCATGCAGTCATAAAATTTCCAAGCCTGGGTAGGCAGTGGATCCAATTTCTTCATTGCGAATGCTCTAAATACGTCCGACCTCTTGTACGAATCTCTGAGCAGCGAACAGAAGTATAATGAAGAGGGACTGCGCATAGGTGGCGCTAGGTGGGAGTATGAATCGGCGGTGAGGTGTACTGAGACAGTTCGTGCAGCTGCGATAACGCTGTGTCCTGCATGACGCAGTGGTTACCGCACCTGCCTAGTAAGTAAGAGATCCTGGATTCGGATCAAGGTCCGCAACACATTTTCGCTTGGCGCCGCTGATTCCGCTTAATGTCACACTGCAGCTGACAGCAGGTACCTCCCTTCGATTTACATAAAGGAAATAGGAGTAATCTGTTGCATTATGGACCCGTATCACTACTGTCGATTTGCAGCAGGAGTTTGCAACACATGTGTTCAGATAACACAAACTATAGAAACGGCGACATGGTCGCGAATGGAACAGTGACCAAAGAATGTAGAATAATTGAAAGGATGAGCCAGACAATAGGGGATTTTACTTTATTATTATTATTATTATTATTATTTTTTTTTTTTGGTCATCAGTGTACTGACTGGTTTGATGCGGCCCGCCACGAATTCCTTTCCTGTGCTAACCTCTTCATCTCAGAGTAGCACTTGCAACCTACGTCCTCAATTATTTGCTTGACGTATTCCAATCTCTGTCTTCCTCTACAGTTTTTGCCCTCTACGGCTCCCTCTAGTACCATGGAAGTCATTCCCTCGTGTCTTAGCAGATGTCCTATCATCCTGTCCCTTCTCCTTATCAGTGTTTTCCACATATTCCTTTCCTCTCCGTTTCTGCGTAGAACCTCCTCATTCCTTACCTTATCAGTCCACCTAATTTTCAACATTCGTCTATAGCACCACATCTCAAATGCTTCGATTCTCTTCTGTTCCACAGTCCATGTTTCACTACCATACAATGCTGTACTCCAGACGTACATCCTCAGAAATTTCTTCCTGAAATTAAGGCCGGTATTTGATATTAGTAGACTTCTCTTGGTCAGAAATGCCTTTTTTGCATAGCGACTCTTCTTTTGATGTCCTCCTTCCTCCGTCCGTCGTTGGTTATTTCACTGCCTAGGTAGCAGAATTCCTTAACTTTATTAGCTTCGTGACCATCAATCCTGATGTTAAGTTTCTCGCTGTTCTCATTTCTACTACTTCTCATTACCTTCGTCTTTCTCAGATTTACTCTCAAACCATACTGTGTACTCATTAGACTGTTCATTCCGTTCAGCAGATCATTTAATTCTTCTTCACTTTCACTCAGGATAGCAATGTCATCAGCGAATCGTATCATTGATATCCTTTCACCTTGTATTTCTTTTATTTCCATCATTGCTTCCTCGATGTACAGATTGAAGAGTAGGGGCGGAAGGCTACAGCCTTGTCTTGCACCCTTCTTAATACGAGCACTTCGTTCTTGATCGTCCATTCTTATTATTCCCTCTTGGTTGTTGTGCATATTGTATATGACCCGTCTCTCCCTATAGCTTACCCCTACTTTTTTCAGAATCTCGAACAGCTTGCACCATTTTATATTGTCGAACGCTTTTTCCAGGTCGACAAATCCTATGAAAGTGTCTTGACTTTTCTTTAGCCTTGCTTCCATTATTAGCCGTAACGTCAGAATTGCCTCTCTCGTCCCTTTACTTCTCCTAAAGCCAAACTGATCGTCACATAGCGCATTCTCAATTTTCTTTTCCATTCTTCTGTATATTATTCTTGTAAGCAGCTTCGATGCATGAGCTGTTAAGCTGATTGTGCGATAATTCTTGCACTTGTCAGCTCTTGCCGCCTTCGGAATTGTGTGGATGATGCTTTTCCGAAAGTCAGATGGTATGTCGCCAGACTCATATATTCTACACACCAACGTGAATAGTCGTTTTGTTGCCACTTCCCCCAATGATTTTAGAAATTCTGATGGAATGTTATCTATCCCTTCTGCCTTATTTGACCGTAAGTCCTCCAAAGCTCTTTCAAATTCCGATTCTAATACTGGATTCCCTATCTCTTCTAATTCGACTCCTGTTTCTTCTTCTATCACATCAGACAAATCTTCACCCTCATAGAGGCTTTCAATGTATTCTTTCCACCTATCTGCTCTCTCCTCTGCATTTAACAGTGGAATTCCCGTTGCACTCTTAATGTTACCACCGTTACTTTTAATGTCACCAAAGTTTGTTTTGACTTTCCTGTATGCTGAGTCTGTCCTTCCGACAATCATATCTTTTTCGATGTCTTCACATTTTTCCTGCAGCCATTTCGTCTTAGCTTCCCTGCACTTCCTATTTATTTCCTTCCTCAGCGACATGTATTTCTGTATTCCTGATTTTCCCGGAACATGTTTGTACTTCCTCCTTTCATCAATCAACTGAAGTATTTCTTCTGTTACCCATGGTTTCTTCGCAGCTACCTTCTTTGTACCTATGTTTTCCTTCCCAACTTCTGTGATGGCCCTTTTTAGAGATGTCCATTCCTCTTCAACTGTACTGCCTACTGCGCTATTCCTTATTGCTGTATCTATAGCGTTAGAGAACTTCAAACGTATCTCGTCATTCCTCAGTACTTCCGTATCCCACTTCTTTGCGTATTGATTCTTCCTGACTAATGTCTTGAACTTCAGCCTACTATTCATCACTACTATATTGTGATCTGAATCTATATCTGCTCCTGGGTACGCCTTACAATCCAGTATCTGATTTCGGAATATCTGTCTGACCATGATGTAATCTAATTGAAATCTTCCCGTATCTCTCGGCCTTTTCCAAGTATACCTCCTCTTCTTGTGATTCTTGAACAGGATATTCGCTATTAGTAGCTGAAACTTGTTACAGAACTCAATTAGTCTTTCTCCTCTTTCATTCCTTGTCCCAAGCCCATATTCTCCCGTAACCTTTTCTTCTACTCCTTCCCCTACAACTGCATTCCAGTCGTCCATGACTATTAGATTTTCGTCCCCCTTTACATACTGCATTACCCTTTCAATATCCTCATACACTTTCTCTATGTGTTCATCTTCAGCTTGCGACGTCGGCATGTATACCTGAACTATCGTTGTCGGTGTTGGTCTGCTGTCGATTCTGATTAGAACAACCCGGTCACTGAACTGTTCACAGTAACACACCCTCTGCCCTACCTTCCTATTCATAACGAATCCTACACCTGTTATACCATTTTCTGCTGCTGGTGATATTACCCAATACTCACCTGACCAGAAATCCTTCTCTTCCTTCCACTCCACTTGACTGACCCCTACTATATCTAGATTGGTCTTTTGCATTTCCCTTTTCAGATTTTCTAGTTTCCCTACCACGTTCAAGCTTCTGATATTCCACGCCCCGACTCGTAGAACGTTATCCGTTCGATGATTATTCAATCTTTTTCTCATGGTAACCTCCCCCTTGGCAGTCCCCTTCCGGAGATCCGAATGGGGGACTATTCCGGAATCTTTTGCCAATGGAGAGATCATCATGACGCTTCTTCAATTACAGGCCACATGTCCTGTGGATACACGTTACGTTACTTTATTATATGGGCTTTGAAACGGTAGCTTCATTTTTCTTGTTACTGCCAAGCCTTGGCCAACAGCATCGGCTGCCTGTAAATTTTCTCGTCCCACAGTCTAGCAACAGGAAGTCAGCGCCAAGGCAGGCAATCATGATCATGCGCCTCCCTCGTGAGCTGACGAAGTAAGGCCGTCCCAAGCGTCGCTGTCCAAGCCACGCTCTGGCAAGTTCCATTGACGCCCTAGTGAGATGCTCGGTCCTGACCAATCAGGGCGGAGGAAGCCGCGTGGCCGTGCTGGAAGTACTCGGCCGCTCGCCACCGGGCCTGCTCTCTTGGACGCGCACCCTATAGCAGTGAACATCTTCCGCTTCTCCCGGTGCTGCAGCGCCGTGGACTTAGTTTTCGCAGCCGGCATGCTGCCCGAACTTACCCGACTGGCAGACACCAACTTCCGTTACCTTTGCAAACTATGTTTCGCCAAACTCTATGCACTGGCTCACCCTCACTAGGCTTGGCCATGTGACCCCTTTTTAACATGCTTTCGCCAATATATGGCCTTTGTCTAAATATTTTCCTGATGACTTAGTTACGCCATCACATTCCCATCTGCCCATCCTGTTTATAAAACAGATCTGAAGATGGTCACTGCTGACCGAAACCGGTAGTCTGAAGACCTACAAGTTTGTGACAATAGACATGAAATAAAGGAAATTTATTATGAATTACGTCGAAGAAAACGGTTCATTAACAAAAGCTAACACTTTGTTCTTATGAAAGGCAACTAGCTCATCATTTCCACGATCTAATGGGTGCTATTGACAAGGGATGTCAAATTGATTCCATATTTTTTGATTCCCAGAAGGCTTGTGACACCGTTTATCACAAGAGACTTCTAATCAAATTGCGTGCCTATGAAGTATCGCCTCTGTTGCGTGATTGGATTCGTGACTTCCTGTCAGAAGGTCACAATTCGTAATAACTGACGGAATGTCATAGAGTAAAACAGAAATTATGTCTGGTGTTCCACAAGGAACTGTTATAGGCCCTATGCTGTTGGTGATCTACATAAACAAGGTAGTTTACAATCTGAGTGGCCCTCTCAGAGCGGTTGCAGATGACGCTGTCCATCTAAGTGCTTGGGTGATCTATGTAACTGACTCCCATGAAGGCG
The DNA here is from genome assembly GCF_023898315.1 of Schistocerca nitens. NCBI lineage: Eukaryota > Metazoa > Arthropoda > Insecta > Orthoptera > Acrididae > Schistocerca > Schistocerca nitens. The sequence continues at coordinate 752,079,904 of NC_064618.1, read as the reverse complement.
GCCCAGTTTCGATTTCCAAACGGGTTGGAGATTTGATCCGCGCAGGGGCAGGGTGTTGTGTTCTCCTCCTCAGCATCTGATCATCACCGTCACGAAAGTCGGCGAAGTAGTGTCAAATAAATGCACTAGATGGCCGAGCAACCCCAGATGGAATCTCCCGACCAATAACGACATACTATCATTTCATTTCATTGCATATGATGCTGTCATTTGTCGTCTTATAAAGTCATCAGATGATCGAAAAGTATTTCCAGAAGATTTAGACAAGATATCCGTGAGGTGCAAAACGTGGCAGTTGACTCTAAATAATAAAATATGTGAAGACAGCCTCAGGCGTAAATAAATCTGCTAAATTACGGTTACATGACAAATCACACCACTATAAAGGCTGTAAACTCAACTAAATTCTTAAGAATTAAAATTACACATACCTTAAGTTGGAACGATCACATAGGTAATGTTTTCTGACATTTATTGGAAGATCTCTGAAAATGTGACAGATTTATTAAAGAGACTGACCACACTACGTTTGTCCGTCCTCTTCTGGAGTATTGCTGCACGGTGAAGTATCTGCACCAGGTAGGACGGATGGAGGACATCGAAAAAGTTCAAAGAGGGGCTCGTTTTGTATTATCACGAGATAAGGGAGAGGGTGCCCCTTATGTTATACACGAATTAGGACAGTAATCATTAAAACAAAAGCGTTTCTCAATGCGGCAGGACCTTCACATAAAATTTTAGTCATCACTCAGAGTGTGAAAATATTTTGTCTGCTCCCACTAGCATACGGAGATATGATGATCAGGCTCGCACGGAAAGAGATAAGTGTTCCTTTGTCTATCGCGCTGTTGGAAAGTGGAACGGTAGAGAAGTAGCGTGAAACTGGTTTGATGGACCCTCTCGCAGGCACCTGATTGTGAATTTCAGAGTAAACATGTAGATTTAGATACAGAAGCAGATGTATGTGTCAGGCAGATTGCTTTCACTTACTAGTAAATACATTCTATACTCAAATTTCAGTAGATTTTCACATTAGTTGATAACATTAGGAAAACACATCGCTACTTTGAGCTTTAGAAACTTGAACCATATGGCATTTTCTGTTGCGAGGAGGATAGCGGCGAAATAGTCCTGAGTTTTCATATCCATTACACATTATGGCATTCTTCAAACGGTCGCTGAACCGGTACATCAATCTGTTTGCGACAGTCTTTTTTTCCCAGGCTGGTGCGGAGTAATGTCAGCCCCTCCCCCATCACCGGACACGTTAATCAAAGTAAATTTGGTAAGTGAATTACATTTATTACTCCCACGCGGATGTTGTAGAATAATAGCACATCGTAGTGCTTTACTTTCATTGTTATAATAATTTAGAACATCATAGGCTTCTCTATACTTAATTCCAGATGTTCTCTGGATTTATAACACTGTTTTAGGTTCAGAGCGTCTCAGAAATAGTTACCTAACTTATAACCAAAGAAAGACTTTCAGCGGAATATGCACTGGGCAAAAGGTCACCAAAAATTCACAAAACATTTTAAGTTGAAATCTGAGTAACGTCTGCATGAGAGTTTACTGCAAGCGGGTGCGCTGGCTGACATGCGTGATATCCAGGGTTAGTATTTTCAGGCACACATCCTTATTTCTTAGGGTAAATAAGAAGTCTTCAGAAACATACCACAGTGTGAAATCTTGCCTAGAGTTGCGAAATGAAGCATTTCTTCATGCCCCTTTTCCCCTTTTTAGGGATCTTCAACACTTTTTCCCTTTTAGATTATACTGTAGCTTTTCAGTGACCTTTTTGAGCCCATGTAATTACCTACACAGGAAATGACTTAGAGTTTAATTCTATTTGTACGCAGTTTCGAATATAAATTACTTAACTTACAGTTAACATCTCCTCAGCCTGCAGTGAACATGCGAATAGTAAACCTACCTCTTTCAGTAAATGCAGGACTGAAAGCCCAGATTCAGCAACAAGAAAGTGGGTGTACGAAAAATCCTTTTTTTCACATTTTTGCTATAAATAGCCGGCAACAATGCCGTCCTTTTCAGATCACTAGAATCGGTAGCCAGCTGTTCGTGAACGTAAATTTGTTACTCAACGAGTATATGACTAGATTTTATCATGCCAGAGGTGACAGTGCCCAGTTTTTTGTTTTGGCTCAGCAATTCAAACAAGTTACCACAAAACTTATGGAACTATTACGCAATGTACTGTTTCTAACTCAGGAATTTTATTAGGTGAGGAACAGGAGCGAGATCGCACTAGACATTTCCAGGGCTAAGCATCAACAGAACAAGGCTCTTCAAACAAACAAATCACGACAGCCACTATTACAAAACGGATTTGGACATTGTTCTTAAAAAAGCTAAAATTTGAATGAATTCAACATTGGTTTGCGGACACTTCGTACACAACCAGGAATTCCACTCGATAAAGTATATTATACCCCCTTCAAGGGGTTTCTTAAAAAATACCTCGTAGTTGTTGTTGTGGTCTTCAGTCCAGAGAGTGGTTTGATGCAGCTCTCCTTGCTACTCTATCCTGTGCAAGGTTCTTCATTTTCCAGTACTTACTGCAACCTACATCCTTCTGAATCTGCTTAGTGTATTCACCTCTTGGTCTTCCTCTACGATTTTTACCCTCCATGCTGCTCTTCAATACTAAATTTATGATACCTTGATGCCTCAGAACATGTCCTACCAACCAGTCCCTTCTTCTAGTCAAGTTGTGACACAAATTCCTTTACCCCCCCCCCCCCCCCCGCAATTCTTTTCAGTATCTCCTCATTAGTAACGTGATCTACCCATCTTATCTTCAGCATTCTTCCGTAGCACCACATTTCGAAAGCTTCTCTTCCCCTCTTGTCTAAAGTGTTTATCATCCATGTTTCACTTCCATACGTGGCTACACTCCATACAAATACTTTCAGAAAAGACTTCCTGGCACTTAAATCTATACTCAATGTTAATTTCTCTTCTTCAGAAACGCTTTCCTTGCCATTGACAGTCTACATTTTATATCCCCTCTACTTTGAGCATCATCAGTTACTTTGCTCCCCGAGTAGCAAAACAAGTGACTCATTTCCTAATTCCCTCGGCATCATCAGATTTAATTGGACTACATTACATTATCCTCGTTTTGCTTTTGTTGATGTTCATCATATATCCTCCTTTCAAGACACTGTTCATTCCGTTCAACTGCTCTTCCAGGTCCTTCGCTGTCACTGATAGAATTACAATGTCATCGGCAAACCTCAAAGTTTTTATTTCTCACTCCATGGATTTTAATTCCTACTCCAAATTTTTCTTACCTTACCTGTACCTTAAGATCTCAATACCCGATGTGAGTACTTTAGAAATAAATACATGAAGTGTGTTTACCAGAAAACCGTACAAAAAATCAAGGAGAATGTGTGATATCGTCTGAAGGTCATGGTGCCACACCAATGTCGGTAACGTGCACCGGTAACGCAGACATTAGCGATGTTTTGCTGTAATCTGCAACAACGAATGGGAGACGCTTCTGAAGACACGTCCCCTCTCTCGGCACTGCAGCGCCATCGCACGGAGGCTGACATAACGCCAAGCATGGGCTCGCTCTGCTCCAGTTCGTGACCTGCGATGAAATGAGGCCCACGAGAAAGAAATGCCACGGCGCGTACATCACAGCAGGCGACACTGCAGGTCTTACGAGTGCCAGCAGCAACCTCTGGCGGTGTCTGAGTATTTCAGATGAGTTAATAATTCCTGACTGCTTGGTTAAATGCATGTATGTTCTCGATAACACACGAGAAATTAAAGACCTTTAATTGGTATCTTTTCAATTACATACTGACTGTGCCCCAGGGCTCTGTTCTCTCCCCTCTCCTCTACCTCCTATACACGTCAGATATGCCCCAACCACCACCCTCCCGTGCACCTCTTGCAATATACTGATGACTCCGCATTCCTCGCCCTCGCTCCTACCGTCCAACGGTCCCAACGCCTTCTCCAGAATCACATTGACCTTTTTGCTGCATGGTGTAACCAGTGGCTCCTGAAAATCAATCCTTCCAAGATCCAGGCAATCATTGTAGGTCATATCACTCGCTCCTTCCGGCTCCTGGATTTCTCCCTTACTGTCTGCGCCCGTCCTGTCCGCCTCACCCCCACCCTCACCTACCTTGGCCTCACCGTTGACCGTCACCTCACCTGGATCCCTCATCTCCGCTCCATCCAATCCAAAGCCCACAACTGCCTCCAACTCCTCAAACTCCTCTCTGGCCAGACATGGGGGTTGCACTCCTCTACCATCCTTCACACCTACAAATCCTTAATCCATCCCATCCTCTGTTATGGCAGTCCTGCCTGGATATCTGCCCCCCCCCCCCCCAAATTCTATAAGTCCCTCCAGATCCTTCAGCGTCATGCACTCCGCCTCGCCTTCCGTATACGCCTCTCGTCCCCCACGTGGATCCTCTATGATCTCATTCCTTTCCCCCATCTGCTCCTATTCCTCGAACATATCTGCATCCTCCTGCCGCCTTGAACCCCCTCACACCCTGGCTGCTCCTCTCCTCTCCCATCCCCACCCCCTGCCACGTCTTCAGTTTTGTGTCCCCCCTACCCTCCATTACACCCTACATCTTCTTTCCCAAGGTGGCTTACATCAACTCCCCCTCCCGGATGATGCCCTCTCTCCATCCATTTATCCCTCCTATCAACTCTGATCCTCACTCCCCGTCCTTTCCTCTGTTTCCCAGGCTCCCTCTCCCCTGTTCCATCTTTCTTCCCCACCTCCCCTCTCTTTGCCCCCTTCTCTCCCCCGAGTCCTTTTACATTTCCCTCCTCTGTCTCCTCTCATTCCCTCTCGCGTCTACCCTTCTCCCCCTTTATTAGTCCTCTCCCTCCTTGGTTCTCCCCCCTTTTTTCGTTTTTTTTCCTTCCTCCCTCCTTGTTCTTCCCCCTCCTCCAGGTCCCCCTCCCCCATCTGCCTTTGGCTCGGAAGTGTCATCTTTGTGCCGCCACTTTCGTGCAGTGTTCTACAGTGCGTGTTCTACAGTGCGTGTTTTACAGTGAGTGTTCCGTGTTGTGTTTTTTGGGAAGTGTTGTGAACGGCCATCATACCGTCGCTGGGTGTGCCTTTTATCTCTTGCGAACAGAAACCAGACTGTCGCTGTGTTTTTTTTTTAATTGTGGGTGTACTATGATACTTGTCAGATTCCTGTGTCTTTTATTAACGTTGCCAACCCATTTTGCTTTCTGTTTTAACTTTCCGCATTTTTCTGCCATTTTTCACTTGACATCACCGTTTTATCGCCTGTTTTTCTTGTTTCTTTTCTTCTTCCGTTCTTTAAAATAAAAGTCTGTAAGCTGTAGAGCAGCGTACTAAGCTGCTGCCAGCCCGCCCCCCTTCGGGGGGAATTGAAAATCAATAAAGGAAAAAAAAATTACATACTGACCTCACACAAACTCGATCCTCCTCACCCGCTTGTCTCACCCATCCTCTCCCGCCCCCGCCCACTGCCGCGCCTGTATTCCCACATCCCACCCGGTCTCCATCTCTCCACCCTCCTTACCCTCTCCCAAGGTGGCTTCCGCCAGCTCCCTCTCCCTGATGATGCCCTCCTCCCCTCCATCTACCCGTCCTACCACCTTTTATCCTCCCTCCCTCTTCCTGTGTTTGCTCCTTTGGGCACCCTCCCACCCTTCTCTCCCCTCCCTCCTCCATTTCTCCCCACTCCTCCCCCAGGCTTCCCCTTCCCTGTCCCTCCCCTCCTCCCCCCATCTCCTCAGCCATTGGCATCTTTGTTCTCCCCTCTCCCCTACCTCACCCTTCTTCCCCTCTTGGCAGGTCCCTGGACTCGCACACGCTCAGTGGACATTCGCGAGCCGGAGATCATCGCCATCAGTGTCTCGTGTCTGCCGACATGTTTAGTGTTCAGTGTTCACCGTCACACTCCATCGTTCACCTGTGCCATCGCCATCTTCAGTGTTAGTGCATCGTGACAACAGTTTGTAGTGTGGATTATCGTCGAGTGTGAACGGCTCCGTGTTTGTCTATATGTGTCTACTGTTTTATTACCCACCGTTGTCACATCTGTGTATTCTTTCTGTTGCTTATTTATCTACTCTACGGCTGAAGAGCGGCGTAACGTGCTGCTGACAGCCTGCCTGTTTGTACGGGTTTGAAAATAACAATAAAGGGAAAAAATTACATACTGATTCCCCATGGTCCCTGCCAGGAGCCGAAGATTCATGAAGCTATGCGGACAAGCCGACTGGTGTGACGTCACAAGTTCGTTGCAGGGCCCATATATCTCGTTGGCCACGGATGAAGCAGTCAACATCATCTAGGACATCAGGGCTACGCAAGTCTAAGATGAAACATTACTTTTGTAAATGTCGAACTCGATCATCAAGATAAGTGTTCGTAATTATGTACACCACGTGATGCCAATAAGATCCTCGGGCTTTCGATGACCATCTCCTGACGACGAAGGCGGAGATGGTCATCGAAAGCTCGAGTATTATATTCGAATTGATGCAGCTTGAAAACCGAGAACGTTTTATTTACCCACAGCTATGACTGGACGATTGCGGTTACGTCAGGCCTTACAGAAAGTGTCTGACTGAATTTATAGAGTCAATATAACTACATCTTTTGAACATTTTTCACTTAGCAAGGGAGAAAGTGAAGCCCACGTTGTTAAAAATCTATGAGCTACAGAAATCCTTTCCCAGTACAGTAATGAAATCAATAATGGACTTGGTTAAAATCTGTGGCCTAGTGGCATCGAATTAGAAAGAGTTTTTCTGGTGGTTATGGACCACGCTCCATACCTGGTTTCAGAAGATAACAAATTGAAATATCTGTTCTCTAAGTTGAAGCACATGACACGGTTGCTGATGCCCTTCACAGGGTCTGTGAATCCATGAGGAACGGGTACGACATCTCAAATCACTCCGTTCTTGCTCAGAACTAGATTCTACTGAAAACTCCGAGTCGCGTTGTTACGGATGGGTAAATAATTGGCCTTCTCCTTCCACTTTTCCTGATCATTATTCGCTGGGGGTCTTGAACTGAATGTAGTGCTATGTTGCACGAGAGTTTTGGCAGGATTAAACAGGGAAAACAATGGGAAACTTTACTTCCTTCTGGGAGCAGTTAGATAGCGTTGCCAAAGACATACATGAGTCTAGTCGTCAGAAGAATCCATATACTGAGGAATTTGTGACATCTGTAGGATTGCCATTCCGAGTGAATAAAGAGTATGCCCCATTGGTTTCTTTGGATGTTAAAAGAAGTTTTAGTATCTACAAAGAACATCTATCTCCTAACAGAAAGAGACATCTTTTAAAAAAAGAGGTGCTTCATATTTTGAAGTACAATAATTTCGTGTTTTTCGTGTTTTTCTTCTTCTGATAAGAAATGATATGAGATACTTTTTTGTAGCTCAATAAACTAGAACGGGAGAACCAGTATTCGTTGGATTAGTTGAGTAAATCAGCATCTTTCTGCCCCTTTTCCATCTTATTTTAACATTTTTAACCTTCTTTTTCCCATCTGAAATTTGCACCTAAAAAGCTTAACCTTTGTGATAACATTAGATAATGCTCTATGTAGATGAATATGTACACAGTGTGCCTCATATGCATTAGGACGTTTGTGTAAAATTCTAAAGTGCAATGCTATCTCGTGGCGAGTTGTGGATTTACGATCCCTGGCGTTTTACGATCCCTGAGGATCAATAACAGCCGCAAGGAAGATCAAAACTCTAGCATCACTGCAGCTGACGGCCGGCCGGAGTGGCCGAGCGGTTCTAGGCGCTACAGTCTGGAACCGCGCGACCGTTATGGGTGCAGGTTCGAATCCTGCCTCGGGCATGGATGTGTGTGATTTCCTTAGGTTAGTTAGGTTTAAGTAGTTCTATGTTCTAGGGGACTGCTGACCTCAGAAGTTAAGTCCCATAGTGCTCAGAGCCATTTGAACCAATAATTCACTGTCACAAACAAAAATTACTAATGCTTATCCATATTGGACTGTGTAATGCGCTCCTGTGGAGAAATATGAGTAAAACAGCTTTTCTTCTCCAAACTTTATTACCATCATGTGAAGTACACACAGAAAGTGTTACATGGGGGGATGTGAACGGAGTGATGAACAGCTCGGCTGAGAAGTGTTACGTCACACAACTCTCGAGTCGACGTGGGCGTCAGCGCTGCTTGAACTGCTCGCCGACCTGGTAGGCCACGCCCTCGTGGAGGACGGAGCTGCCCCCTGGGCCCTCAGCCGTGACGAAGCTGCCCTTCTGGAGGCCGGCCGGCCGGTAGGGGTAGACGTAGGGGTAGTAGACGGGCACGCCCTGGCCCTCCACCACCACCACGCCACGCTGCAGGGCGGCCGCCGGGTAGTACCACGGGTAGTACCACGGCCAGTAGCCGTAGGACTGCGGTCCCTCCAGGCCCACTGCCGCCGACGCCATCAGCACTGCCAGGAACACCTGCCAACAGTAGAACCCTATTCACACATGTTCTAGTGTCACTCAACTCGCTATGTACAGCTTGTGACGTACCAGGGAGGATCGGAAAGTAACGCACACTAATTTTTTTCTCCCTTGGTACTGTAGCTGGAATGTTGAAATTTCACGTCGATATAGTTAAAAGTTTACGCTACAGAATGTGTTTTGTTTTCATGTGTAGGAAAGTAGGTAAAAGATGTAGGTTCGTCTGTGACGTTGTTGTTTTGTTACCGACCAAATTTTTGGTAATAACATTACTATGCCTTGAAACTTCCTGGCAGATTAAGACTGTGCCGGACCGAGACTCGAACTCGGAACCTTTGTCTTTCGCGGGCAAGTGCTCTGCCAACTGAGCTACCCAAGCACGACTCTCGCCCCGTCCTCACAGCTTTACTTCTGCCAGTACCTCGTGTCTCCTACCTTCCAAACTTCACAGAAGCTCTCCTGCGAACCTTGCAGAGCTAGCACTCCTGAGAGAAAGGATATTGCGGAGACATGGCTTAGCCACAGCCTGGGGGATGTTTCTAGAATGAAATTTTCACTCTACAGCGGAGTGTGCCTCACTTTCCGATCATCCCTCACACAAGTTCAAAATCAGGACACATAAATCGACAATGACCATACTGGGAAGTGACGCATGATATTACTCTTGCAATATGCAACCATACATTCATGTGAATTTTCTGCCAACAGAACAGCTTTTGGTAACCGAAAATGGGAGAACTGATTTCACATTTCGTGTGGGGTCTCATGAGCCTGAAAAATTCGCTCAGGTGAAACTTGGGTTTCAGCATGACAAGGTACAGGAAGTCTTTAAATGACATCCCATTGCGGATCGAATCTTGCTGTAAAGATGGAAGGAAACAAACAGCTCAAATGAGGTGTTAATGATTAGTTTTCGTTTGTCATTGTGTGCATATTGCCTGAAACATAACTGCAGCACATCTAATTCTCTTCATCGGAAGTTATACTGATGTTAGCCACTACATCAGCATTAATCCACTTTCAGCCTTAGCCATAAATATATTTATCGTTTCACCTTGTAATACATTTAGAGTTGCTCAGTTATAAGACGAGAAGGCTAACGGATTTTCTTGATCAGTAGATAATATTCAGTCACGTTGCTTTACTTCTAGGAATCTGTACTTAAATCAAGAAACAGAACCCTTAATATTGTCTGTCTATCTATTCGCGCCGGCCGCTGTGACCGAGCGGTTCTAGGCGCTTCAGTGTGGAACCGCGCTGCTGCTATGGTCGCAGGTTCGAATCCTGCCTCGTGCATGGATCTGTGTGATGTCCTTGGGTTAGTTAGGTTTAAGTAGTTCTAAGTCTAGGGGACTGATGAACTCAGATGTTAAGTCCCATAGTGCTTAAAGCCATTTGAACCATTTTTTGTCTGTTTGCCCGATTGTTAAAAATTTTTCTCAGGAACGTGTGGCTGTATCAATTTGGGATTTGTCGCTTACTAAGGTCTAGGTTCACGTAGTGATGAAAAATACTGAATCTTAAAAATTTTCTAAGCTATGTATGACTGTATCAGTTCGGATTTTCTGCCAAATACTAAGCTGTAGGGTCACCTAGTGATGAAAAAAACGGAATGTTAAAAAATTATCTCAGGAACGGGTGCCTGTATCAATTTGGAATTTATGTCAAACACTGACGCCTAGGTTTACTTAGTGATAAGGAATACTGAATCTTCAAATCAGGCCATTTGTGTCGCTTATTTTGATATCCACAAACTCTCTCATCAAAACCTGAAAGGTACTTCCCGTTGACCTGGATTCATTAAATTTGGCAAGAAGCAAAATTCTACCGTAGAACCAAAGGAAAAATTGTCTGTAATCATATCACACGATTTTTTTTTTCATTTGTTATCGGACTGTTAACGGGCTGTCTGGCTGTTTGTCCGTCTGTTAAGACCCCTTTTTCTCGGGAAGGAGTTGACATTATGTCACATACTAAGGGCTATGGTACCTCGGCGCTATAATAAACATTTGCTTCCAAGTCAGTGTATCCAACGGTACTGCTAATGTCACGTATTTTGACAGTAGCAAACTTTGTCATTTAAGACTACAGGGTACAGTCCGTTGACATATAATCATGAAGTTTGGCAAGAAGAAACGTTTCACAGTTACAGATAAGGGAAAAAAATCACTAAATCGTTAATTTGAAATAATATCACATGGAAAAAGTATTTCTTTCGTCATTTATTTCCCGACTTCAAACTTGAAATTAAAATATTCTCGAAGGCCGGTGTCTGGGGAGTATCAGTGTCGGTAACAGGCAAATATCGTCGAGACTTTAGATTCCCGAAATGGATGACCTGCCTCCATACATAATTAAGTTTGTACGGAACCCCCAGAGCACGAGTCCTATTGGCACCTGCCCTATTTCGTTTCTTTTTTACGCTCTTACGTGAGCACTTCTCAGTGCTGCAGCAGCTATCGACACATTATTGAGAACGCAACGGAACCTGCTGTTACACGTTCCCTTAGTGTGGAGATGACCACTGGCTGCTGGATTTTGGCTATAATAGTATGAAGTAATCAAGCGACTGTGTAATCTCCATAGACAGTGAGTAATTTTTTTCCAGTAAGCAATCAAGCCCAGTAGCTTGCCACAGCCTTAAGATCTGATTACAAACTGAAAATTTCTATCTGAAGCTATATATCTTCATGTAAATCACTACACATTTTGCGGCAGAATGTACTTTTCATTGTCCAATAGGCTAAGGAATCCTCTCTTACTAATTACCAATATTGTTTCAGTCATCAACCCTGTGGTTGGTTTAACGGAGTTCTACGAATATACTCCTACCACTTGCCATTTATTAGTTGCAGCTTAACTGTCGCACCCCGCTCATCATTGACGATACCCAGGACTGTCACGAGATTTTCTTCCATCATCTCATTAGCAATAGTTTTCAGCAACAATCCATGCCACACTATATGTGCATTTGAGATTCTGTCACATGTAGGACGCTAATAACTTACGTACTAGAAACGACATATTAGAATTTTCTAGCTGGACTATCCAGGAATTTTAAGAACATGTCTTCGTGTAGCTGTCGTTGAGATTTTTCAACAGAACTCTTACTGTCCCTTGCAATCACACAAACGTGTACCTCTCACTGTTTGTATGTAAACGCCAGTTAAACTAAAGGATGCGTACGATTGTCCATATCAGGTCTCAAAAACTCACTGAAATATTAAGTACCTACATGCTCTACTGCCATTTTTCGTTCCATAGTCAAGAGTCCTGCTCACAAACCTCTACACTTGATAATTTTGGTTGCCAATAAGCTTGCAACACAATACCTAACAACTACTACTTCACTCAGCCCAGCTGAGCATTTATGTGATAAATTAAAAGCCAAATTATAACAGAAAATGCTAAATTTAGTTGTCACAACAAGGGCGGTAATTTATTCAGAGCAACTTCTTGCTTGAATTTAGTAGTCGATTATTTTTAACTACCTATTAGGTTTATGCACTAAAGTTTGAACAGTTCAGGAAATGTTCAGTAAAACAGCTCAATAGAACATCTGCAGTCTAAACATCAGTTGCGTTAATATACAAGCTTCTACCCAAAACCTTCCCCATATCCTCTCTCGCGTCTAGTAATCTGAGCCACAAAAGAAGAATATATAGTTAGTTCTACAGTTCACAATATTTTCTTGAAATACTAATATAGTTTTTCCCATATTTATGACAATAACACTAACTTTGATTGGTTTACTGGAGTGATTAATATATTCAGAAGTAACTCGATCTAGGCGTTTGAATCGTCAGTATATCTATCCTGAATCCAATCGTATTTGATGTGCAATTTTGTCAGATTTGCACCGTGTGGCATCGAAGAGATATGAGTGCAAACTGGACAGTATTCACCTCACATTCCCTATTAATCACCTAAAATAAGTTTGCATGCAGATCACCACTGGGGAACACACAATGTAAATCAGACCAAACTGTTATATAGCTAATGGCACTAAGTTTAGGGGAGCTATGCTGACAAACTAATTACGAAGAACGTTCCTCTCTCTTAAGATGAAGTTAAGTCTTCGAAACGTTTTTTCAGCCATAAAGAGAAGTTTCAGGCCGACAATACTTCCTTTTGTAGTTTAATCACACATATCACAATAACATACAGGTTCACCCGTGGATGCATTACTGAAGACCTACAATGAAGATTAAAGATTCGTTTTTGTGGTAATAGTAAGATCACATATATATGCCGACCTATCGGTAATTTACTCAGTGGTTCTTTAATATTTCACCCTCTCATTCCCGAAATTTAAATACATAATTTCATTGTATTCAATTTCCAATAGTAAATGTATCTAACGTTTCCACTATTCATACAAAAATAGAAATTTTCAGACGGTTATCTTATTTAAGGGTAACTAGAATGGTATATGTGGCTGCTAAGTGTGTCAATCAGGTTTTGAAATGTTCCTCACGTTACAGCAAGCATAGTAATTATCAGTACCAATTCTAATAATTAACACTAACATTTTACACCGTTGTGTAACAGTAAGCATTAAGTTACCTACATGCATTATATGAGAACAACCACAATATTACTTACTGCAGTCAACATTGTCGTTGATGATGAACACTGTTCTATGTCCGCTGAGGGACAGCCTACTGTTATATATAGGTCACCAGAGTCGGGAAACTGATGGTTTTTTAATGCGGAAAGTAGCTGACCACGCCATTAGACTGCAAGGAAGGAAACCCTGTACGTCCGCGTTCATCACCTTTAGGTATTTCCTGCTATTAAAGATAGCAAAACTACCGAACATCATGGAGATTGTAAAAGAGCGACCACGTAATAGCAGACGGCACACACGATGTCAGGCGCTCAAATGAGAGTACTCTATGAGATGTTGAAATACGTCTAACAAAACATGCAATGTACGAATAAGTTGTTCACAAATTTCAAAAGAGATACTAAGCTAACGTTATTAGCTTCCTCATAGATTTCTTATCTGTCATATCAGTATGTTACTTTTTTATTTTTCAACGGGAATGCATATTTTTAAATGCACGCTCGGATTTATATGAAACATGTTCTTGAAATAAGCTATAGTTTCAAAAAATTTCCTTAATTTTTTCGATATCACTAATCATCAAAAAGGATTTTCGTTATGTAATGTTACAAAAAATAATTTGAGGAAACATGTAGGAACGTATCGAAATTGTCTGAAGCGTAATTGCTGTCTACGTTGGTGTTTCATGCGTAATCACTTCAGCTGTGATTCATCGCTACTGGCAAAATAAAGCATGTCAGTGATGAAAGAAAACAGCGTTCAGTGAAAACAAACATCCTGGCGGTGGTAAGAAGGTCTGTAATGGCGGTGGTGTAAAATTTCTGTCCCTGCTTGGTCCGATTTTTACCTAAGGGAGAAGTGTTGCCATTCGCTTTTATTGTTCCCAGAACTTTACAACGTTACGTTACGAGTTAAGGGCCTTTCTTTTCTATGTGTCTTGTTGATCTTTTGATGCACCGGTTATTCTAGAACCTACTACTTTCATTTCAGACGCGATAGAGTTTCTAATTAAAATTGTTTGGTGTGACCTGTGAATGCTTTTTTTTTTTCGTGAATTATTGGGTGTTCGACTATATTCATCACACATGACACCAAACTGCTTTTTTAAAAATATTATTTGTAGGTAATGTTGTGTGTTCGTCATTCATTTGTAAGGGGATAAGAAGATTTTATAAGAGGATAAGAATGTTAACTGTTACAGGCTGAACACAAATTTGCTCGTAGTACAAGAGTATCGTCATACGTTCCCCCTGATTTACAGGCCCAACGGGATACCGAATAGCCTATTAGAAGGTGGCTTCCAAATTTCCGTTCGGCCGTCCAGCTTTATATTTTATGTGATTCCTCTAGATCCATGTAGTTTTGAACTACGACATGGTAGAATAATGCTCTGATCAGCTACACTTGCTTGGCAAGGCAGTGCATGATTAGGGGCCAACAATTTAGTGCAGATCTCGCAGTGAAATAGTACAGTGGATGAGTAATGTAGATGACTATTGCAGTGGTGGAACGAGTGTTTTCCTTGAGTGGATGAAGACCAGCGAGTGTATAATGTAAAGTGTGAAAACTGTCCATCTCTTACATATTGTAGAACAAGGCTTCGTTAGCATTTCGGCATTTTGATCAGCAGTTAACACACTCGCATCAAACTAAAATTTGCAGAATGAAATTGATTCATGTACTTCTCTGGTAAAGGAACCAGTTGCCTCCGGATATCGTTCTGAAATTAATATTGACATAGCTCACCTAAATGTTACTGGAGCTCGTAAGAGATACACTGCTGGCCATTAAAATTGCTACACCAAGAAGAAATGCAGATGAGAAACGGGTATTCATTGGACAAATATATTATACTAGAACTGATGTGTGATTACATTTTCACGCAATTTGGGTGCGTAGATCCTGAGAAATCAGTACCCAGAACTACCACCTCTGGCCGTAATAACGGCCTTGATACGCCTGGGCATTGAGTCAAACACAGCTTGAATGGAGTGTACAGGTACAGTCATGCTCAAAAGTATCCGAACTACCTGAACTGCATTTCGCCTGATTCTCATGCAGCCCACATAACGCAGCTGTCTAGCAGGTCCTCTAATCGCTCCTTGGTACAGTCGTTTGACTATTGAAAATGGTTCCAACATGTCACCACTAGAAAACACTCCTTTTTTTCGCAGTAACTCAATATATAAAGTAATACCACGATGCTACAAATATCAAGGAACACCTTATCACAGATAAGACTGTCCTTAAGGCTTGTAAGCTCACATTTATTACAATAAATGACATACCTGAAATGTTACCACTCTCATTATTACGTCAGATAGGTAATGCACGTAGTAAATTCGTCGTATTCATGATTTCCTCTTCAAAGTAACATACCGTACGTATTATTTAACACAAAATGACATTAAAAATTTAAGTTATTCATGAGTTGTTAGTTAATATGTATGAACTTAAAATGACACGACGAACCGTCTCCTTCCGCATATGGCTTCAAACCCAGGTCATGTAGACTAAGCAAGATTTCGTGACTGACGGAAACTAACAGTCATTCCTGATTAGGCATACAGAGAGTGATATACCTCGATTTTAGACAGTATCAGTTAGCAAATATCAACTTTAAATTACATAACGCAAACATTTTTAACGGACGCGAATTCCTACCCACCATCTATTGTCCCTGTTAACGAACTACGAGAGGTCTTAAATATTGCTTCTTCAAAAGCAACTTACTTGAATTGCCGTGAGGTAAAGCTTTGTGTTGGACAGGGATTCTAACCCAGAACCTAATCGGATAGATATCGACGCACAATCAACTGTGACATTTCGGATTTTCTCGGCAGTAGCTAGATGTTTTAACTGAAATGACAAGACGAAACATTAATTTTTTTCCTTCCCAGGACTCCAACCGGGCACCTATCGCTGTTATATTCTGGAGAAAATGTACGTTAAATATGGGTTTGTTGCACGAGCAGCGACATGTGAGCATGTTTGAACTAGAAATAATGTGACGAAGAGTTCAGTGCTCACTGGGAATAGAACTCCACACACATCGTTGTTGACTACACACAAAGAGACGTTAGCTACCGAATTTTTCTCCACCAGCAGCTCGAAATAACATCTTGAACTTACAGTGATCTCGCAAATAGTTCTGTGTCTCACTGGGAGTCAAAAACGTCACATATCGTTAGTGTTGACAGCGAATGAAAATACATTAAAAATCAAAATTATTATCCACCAGCAGATAGGTGTTCTCATGCTAGAGCTTGATAATACATAATGAAATCTCTAGTAACGGGCCAGGATTCGAACCAATTCACGGGCAATATGTGGAGATGTTGAGGAATCTGCAGTTTTGAACAAAGAACAAGTTGTAGCCGAGCTGTATTGTCACGAAGGGATCAAATCCGCGTTAAGGGCGGTCTGAGTTGCATTTCCAGTTCAGAACCAGTTTTATCGACGCACGGAAGCTCAGATAAAAGATGGAATAAGTGTCCTGTGACCCTACATAGCGTTTGTTTCATCACTAGAAATAAATAACTAGTATAAGAAAGGTTACTGGTGATCGAGTTTCTAAATGTCGCCATTCCAGACTTCATTGTGGTTCAACCTAACGTCTACTTGGTAGAGAAGGAATGTCATTTTTAATGTTAACTTCAGACCACAATGCCATTATATCATCTTCACTTGGTGTAGCCAGAAGAAAATGGAATCTGTCTCTCACTATCTAAAATCATTGACAGAAGTTTTGAATCGAACCCATACCATAGATATACGAACATATCATTTTTTTTCTTTTTTTGTTTGACCTGACTGCTTGAAGCTCTTCCACAGAAGGGATAAAAAAGTTACAGTTACTGAGACTGGAACTGCGATCCATAACGGACGCTTTTTCACAGGTTAGCACGTTACCAAATTTTTATTATTATTTTTTTTAATTTTTTTTAAATACCCGACCCAACCGTGAATAGAACCCGGGCACGTAGGACGGCAATCCGTCACGCTGACTACTCAGCTATCTTTTTTTAATTTTATTATTCTTTTTTTTATTTTTTTAAATTTCATTTTATATTTTATAAGGAAGGGAAAGTAAACATTTGCTCCAATTTGTAATAAGAATAGAATGGACAAAGTATATATCATTTCTAGGCTGCCGTTGGGCAATATAAGAAATGAAATGTCTTCTTCTTCATTTTTTTTTTTTTTGGCACGTAGTAAACAGAAATTTTATGGTGCACAAAAGACTATCACTTCATTGTTGAAGGAAAGTTGCTCCGCTGCTCTGCGAGAGAAGGAATATGTTAAAACGAAAATGGGAAAGAAAAAAATGCCTTCTGCATTGGTGAGCATCTGAATAGTATCTTAAAATCCCGACAAGAACCAAAGTCCCAGGAAACAAATAGGATTCATACATACAGGTCACTGGCAACCTCTGCTATCCGAAATATTGTACACTCCTGGAAATGGAAAAAAGAACACATTGACACCGGTGTGTCAGACCCACCATACTTGCTCCGGACACTGCGAGAGGGCTGTACAAGCAATGATCACACGCACGGCACAGCGGACACACCAGGAACCGCGGTGTTGGCCGTCGAATGGCGCTAGCTGCGCAGCATTTGTGCACCGCCGCCGTCAGTGTCAGCCAGTTTGCCGTGGCATACGGAGCTCCATCGCAGTCTTTAACACAGGTAGCATGCCGCGACAGCGTGGACGTGACCCGTATGTGCAGTTGACGGACTTTGAGCGAGGGCGTATAGTGGGCATGCGGGAGGCCGGGTGGACGTACCGCCGAATTACTCAACACGTGGGGCGTGAGGTCTCCACAGTACATCGATGTTGTCGCCAGTGGTCGGCGGAAGGTGCACCTGCCCGTCGACCTGGGACCGGACCGCAGCGACGCACGGATGCACGCCAAGACCGTAGGATCCTACGCAGTGCCGTAGGGGACCGCACCGCCACTTCCCAGCAAATTAGGGACACTGTTGCTCCTGGGGTATCGGCGAGGACCATTCGCAACCGTCTCCATGAAGCTGGGCTACGGTCCCGCACACCGTTAGGCCGTCTTCCGCTCACGCCCCAACATCGTGCAGCCCGCCTCCAGTGGTGTCGCGTCAGGCGTGAATGGAGGGACGAATGGAGACGCGTCGTCTTCAGCGATGAGAGTCGTTACAGCCTTGGTGCCAATGATGGTCGTATGCGTGTTTGGCGCCGTGCAGGTGAGCGCCACAATCAGGACTGCATACGACCGAGGCACACAGGGCCAACACCCGGCATCATGGTGTGGGGAGCGATCTCCTACACTGGCCGTACACCACTGGTGATCGTCGAGGGGACACTGAATAGTGCACGGTACATCCAAACCGTCATCGAACCCATCGTTCTACCATTCCTAGACCGGCAAGGGAACTTGCTGTTCCAACAGGACAATGCACGTCCGCATGTATCCCGTGCCACCCAACGTGCTCTAGAAGGTGTAAGTCAACTACCCTGGCCAGCAAGATCTCCGGATCTGTCCCCCATTGAGCATGTTTGGGACTGGATGAAGCGTCGTCTCACGCGGTCTGCACGTCCAGCACGAGCGCTGGTCCAACTGAGGCGCCAGGTGGAAATGGCATGGCAAGCCGTTCCACAGGATTACATCCAGCATCTCTACGATCGTCTCCATGGGAGAATAGCAGCCTGCATTGCTGCGAAAGGTGGATATACACTGTACTAGTGCCGACATTGTGCATGCTCTGTTGCCTGTGTCTATGTGCCTGTGGTTGTGTCAGTGTGATCATGTGATGTATCTGACCCCAGGAATGTGTCAATAAAGTTTCCCCTTCCTGGGACAATGAATTCACGGTTTCTTATTTCAATTTCCAGGAGTGTATTTGAAGCATTTAACCGTTAATTATGATTTTCAGCATATTTCCAAATATCCTCCTGTAGTCACAATGCTGGCTCATTTTAAAGTGTTCAATTTCTATGTAAGAATAATAGTCTGGGAAAGTAGCATGCCTATTCTGCATAATAAACGAGGCTGTGCGGCCCACGATCCACGTTGCAGCGTTGTTTTTTGCTCGTGGATATCTCAGTTGTTGTGGCTGGATGATCTCTAAAAGGTCTACACCACTGGGCGTCGTACGGTCTATCACCGACAATCGTTGACGAAGAAATGTAGTAATTCCTTCTGCATGTCCGCACGTGAACCTGTGAATAAGCGTATCGACTCTTCCGCATGCGTCACAGTTGGGCGTTGGATGAAGGCCTATTTTATGTAGCTTTTCATTCGTTGCTACTTTATCGTTGACTGTTAGATACCAGTCGGCTATGACGCGTGATGGTAACATGTCGCTGTGCACATTCCGCCATACTATACTCCAATGTGTATGTGGATGTTTTTCTTCGAGACATTCCTGTGGTTTGTTGTCATGAGAAGGTCATAAAGCTTCCTGTTCGTCAGGCTTCCATTATCGACGATGTTGTGTCGAATGTAGTTCATTTCCATGTAGTACAGTCGCACATGTCGATAAGAAAGTGGAATGCCGGCGATATTAACGGGTGGGTCAAGGCTTTGAGGCTTCCACCGCTGAATGAGGTTTGGCTTGGTTCAAATGGCTCTGAGCACTATGCGACTTAACATCTTAGGTCATCAGTCGCCTAGAACTTAGAACTAATTAAACCTAACTAACCTAAGGACATCACACACATCCATGCCCGAGGCAGGATTCGAACCTGCGACCGTAGCGGTCGCTCGGTTCCAGACTGTAGCGCCCAGAACCGCACGGCCACTCCAGCCGGCTGAATGAGGTTTCTGATGATACTTGTCCTCCGGGTATGAAACTCCTTCCTGATGCGATTTAAGAGCAGGGTGACACATTTTTTGTGTACTTTAATGAGGTTAAGGCCACCTTTGGACGAAGGTAAGGTTAAGGTATCGAATTGAACTTTGAAAATATGCCCCCTAAAAAGAAACCAACATAACGCTTGTTGTATACTCTTGGCTAGATGGTCGGAGACTGGAAGAATTTGCGCCACATAATTCATATTGCTCGTAATGGCGATCTCGATGGTCTTAACTTTCTGTAGTATGTTCAAGTCACTGTCGGAGTGAAGTATAAAAGCAGCACGTAATTTATTAAGCATGTGTGACCAGTTCTTCGTCAGGAATTTGTCTGGTTTGGCCTCTAAGGTAACACCAGGTAATATGGGATATGTCTCCGATACCGCCTCCGATCTGCAAGGCTGTGGTTTTAGTTCTATTTAGTATTGCTCCTGAAAGAAACGTGAATGTTTGTAAAAGAGTTTCCGCTGACAGAAGTTGTTGCGATGATGACACAATTACGCATATATCGTCAGCATACGCAACGTATGGGATAGTGACAGCATCGACGCGAAGCCCGATCCCGCTATGCGCTAAGTTGTTCAGTAGCGGCTCTACTGCAATGGCGTACAAAATCATTGACAGAGGACATCCTTGGCGAATAGATTGCTCAATGGAAACTTCTTTTGTAAATTGGCCATGAATGAGAATCCTTGAAGAGGCGTTGTAGTAAGTTTGCGAAGTAATTCTATGAGATGAGGTCCAAATCCTAGTTTCTTCATGCTTTTAAAGAGGAAGTCATGACGTACACGGTCATAAGCCTTCTCAAAATCTAGAAAGATCAGAGCGCCCTGTCCTTTGGTTTCAGCATATGAACAGATGATGTCCCTCAAATCGCAGGCAGCTGAGATTGCACTTCGGCCTTGCACTGCACTGTACTGGTAACTGCCTAAAACCTTGTACATAACGGTTTGCATCCTTAGCTTAACCGATCTGGTGATGATATTGAAATCGGCATTCAGGAGTGTGATGGGTCGCATGTTTTCGACCTTCCTGCTGTTCCCTTTTTTCGGTAAGGGCAGGATGATACCTTCCGTAAATGCCTTGGGTATGACTTCCAGGTGCCAGAGTTCACTCGCTATCTCGAGGAGTGTCGGACCGAGGAGGTTCCAGTATCGCTGGTAAAACTCAGCGCTGAGACCGTCGCGTCCTGGTGATTTCCCTTTCATTGCACTGTGGACTGCCAGTCGGATTTCGTCCTCTGTGAAAACAGATTCCAGGTTTGCATTGTCCTGTTGCGACAAGCGACAGCTCAAGGTCCTAAGAAAATCATCGCACGAGTGTTCATCAACGGATTGCTTCTTGCAAAGTTGACTATAATAGTCGTAGAGGTGCGAGATGATGTCACGTTGCTTCGTGATGGCATTCTCAGCGTCATCAACGACGGCTTCAATCAACATGGCTTTACACCGTTTCGTCGTTCTCAGGATGTGGTACAGAGAGGCCCGTTCTTCGGCGGCAACGTCCTTGGGGTGGGCTCGCACGATGATGCTTTGCATTCGTTGGCGTTGTATCGCCGTGATTTTCGCTTTATATCGTTTGATCTTTACGTCGATATCTCGAGAAGGATTGTTAGTGCGACTGTACAGTTCTCTCAAACAGTGATAATAAAATTCAATAGTCCGTTTCTGCCAGAAGCTTTTTTGTCGGGCGTAGCTCATGAGGGTGTGGCGTAATTTAGGATTAGGACACTGAATCCACCACTGTAGAACGCTAGCGTAACGACGTCGGTGCCGCTGGAGCTGTTGCCACGTTATGTTCACCTCCTCTTCAAGTTGGGCATCCTGCAGAAGGCTGACATTCAATTTCCAGTTGCCTTTCCCGCGGTAAATTTGCTGGCGTTGCAGGTTAAGGTAACACTGATATGCACAATGGTCGGAGATGTTGACAGGAGCTATGTCACAGTTCACAGTGTGTCGCTGGAGGGCATCGGACACAGATTCTATCCAGCCGACTGGCAGAATGACTGGTTACGAAGGTGTACGCTACCCGTTCACCGTGCAGTTGTTGCCATGTATCGTGAAGACGCATGCCATGAATTAAATGTTCAAGTTCGATATATCTGTTCGCGTTAGGAGTTTGGTCTCTGTCGTTAAGCACACAATTGAAGTCACCACCGAGGATGAGATGTGCACGATAAGCGCTAAGAAGAATGGGAACCTCGTTTTTATAAAATTTTGAACGATCTCTCTTATGAGTGCTACCTGAGGGGGCGTACACGTTAAAAATCTGCACACCATTCACTCGAAGAGAAATGCCACGACCACTAGGCAACCGCTGCACATCCGTAAAGGGTACACCGTCGCGCAGAAGTATGGCAGTGCCTACAGCATCCTGGAGATTGATGTTACCAAGAAGAACGTAACCGAGCACTTCTAAGACTGTGACTACCTCCTGTAGGAGGGTAATGTCAACGCTGGTGCCATACAAGAAATCAGTTAGCGAACGGAGTTTCACCGCACTTTGAATTCTATTGACGTTAAGTGTGGTAATGTTGTAGGTTTGGCTGTCGCACATGATGGTTCAGAAGACAATGAGCTCTGAGTGTTGGATCGTCCTTCTCGACGGCTTTGAACCAAATTCGTTGGTAACGTCTGGAGCACGAAGCGAAATGTCAAAACCAATAAAGGGTCAGGGAGTGGAAAGGTCGCAGCGCAGTGGTCATGCGCGAGAGCAGCTACTGCTGCATCTTCTCGTCCTGCCGCCACCACGGCTCATTGCTGTCGCGGTGCTTCGCGGTGCGCGCGCCGCCCTGCCCACCACCGCCGGCTGAGTCTGCCAACGTGGTCGCATCCGCCTGGCCACCACGCGGGGCTGCGACTGACGTCAGCGAGTTCCTACGGGAGCGCTGCTGCAGCTGCTCGCTACTCTTCACTTAAAACTTCCGGGCTGATAGGCCGTGGTCGAAGTATAAAACTGTCTCCTAACGTTTCGTCTCCGACTGCGGGAGACATCTTCGGAGGTAAAGCGCCGCTTTACCTCCGAAGATGTCTCCCGCAGTCGGAGACGAAACGTTAGGAGACAGTTTTATACTTCGACCACGGCCTATCAGCCCGGAAGTTTTAAATGGTTCAAATGGCTCTGAGCACTATGGGACTCAACTGCTGAGGTCATTAGTCCCCTAGAACTTAGAACTAGTTAAACCTAACTAATCTAAGGACATCACAAACATCCATGCCCGAGGCAGGATTCGAACCTGCGACCGTAGCGGTCTTGCGACTTTCTGACATGTGTACGGGTCTCAAATCATCCGACTTTTCCTCTTTGCTACTATTCCCTTTGCTTCTCCTTCGGCGGCCTTTCTTCGTTTCGGATGCAGTCTCTACCGATAGGGGTGGTTCAGGCAAACTGATCTGCACCCGCTCCTGTATCTCACACGGCTTAGTGTCAGAGGTGGCTGGCGCATCGTTGGTATCCAGCGGTAACTGCCCCGGTGAGGATGACGGTGCCGAATCGACGTCCGTCTTGCCGCGAATGTCTTTGACACTGCATTCCAAGTGAATTGGCATCTCCGCCTCGCTAACATGTTCCGGCTGCCGGGGTGGTGGTACAGTCCCCGCGACTACCTCACTCAATAGCGGAACAAGCTTTTTACTACCGTCTGCAGGTCGTTCCCGTGGAAGTTGAAATGGACGTCGACGTGTGCAGTCCATCCGCAGATGTTCTATTGAATGGCAGATCGAACAGATAGGGGGTTGTCCAATGTAAGTTACCTGTGCGCGACAGCGCTGTACAGTGACAGAGAACATGCAATCAGATCATTAGGGCACTCTGGTGGCACATTAAATACCATGACGGTTCTCACTCCGTATCCCGAAAGGACGATTTGGACATTACTAATACAGCCATCATTATGGCGAAATGGTCTCACACCAGCATGCTCCTCTACGAATTTCTCATAAGTGTCACTCGAAATAAATTTGATAAATAACGAGTACTGCACAAAGTCCAACTGGAACGTGTCGACTATATCTTCCGGCAATTTCAAATCCTCAAAAATCCACTCATGAATTTCAAACGCCGTCGGTCGCAAGGCAGCGCGATCGAAAACACACTGAACGCTGTTCGCTCTGTTAATTGTCGACATCGTACTTACAACAGTGGTACAGAAACACACGCTGCTCAGCTCTCCACCTCAGCACTGCTCACGACGTAAACACTGGCCCGCGCTACCGCCCGTCACCGCGCGATGTGCACTGGCCGAGTGCCGGAACACGACTCATACTTGGTGTAGCCAGAAGAGAATGGAATCTGTCTCTCCCTATCTAAAATCATTGACAGAAGTTGGAATCGAACCCATACCATAGATACACAAACATATCATCAGTCCAACAGACCACCAAACCATCTTCTCTGTGGCTCATCTTCCTATCGTTACGCCATTGCGCCACACTGGTTGAGAAGTCCTGGCTGCCTGTAGTAATTTGCAGCATGTTCAGTAAGTTCATTTAGTTGGTTGAT
Source organism: Schistocerca nitens (assembly GCF_023898315.1). Classification (NCBI taxonomy): domain Eukaryota; kingdom Metazoa; phylum Arthropoda; class Insecta; order Orthoptera; family Acrididae; genus Schistocerca; species Schistocerca nitens. Next base: position 752,055,513 of record NC_064618.1, on the reverse strand, counting down.
CGAATCACCATGAACTAGCTCACTCGGCTACCAAGTGCGTACATTCGAATTTATTTTGTAATTACCGAAATAAAATCACGTACCTGCCACCTGCACCGAACTGCCAACAGTGTAGGATGCAGAAATCTAAATAGAAAGTGTTTCTTTCCACTTGAGCTACTCTATTGCGCTATCTCTTTGTTGAAAATGTAGTGCAGTGCAAATGTGGCATTTCAAAAATTTTGTATTCCTAGAAACCCAAAATTTGCTTGTCAGCGGCGGGAAGAAGAGTTACCTGTTGTGCAGCATTGTAAGTTCTTCACCATTGCACTATGAGCCGAAAGTATTTTCTTGCGATTTCCTTATCGATGTTTGATCTGACTCCTTGTAGCTCTTTCACAGAAGGGATAAAAACGTTACAGTCAGTGAGACTGGAACTCCCAACCATTAGGGATGCTTTTTCACAGGCCAGCACGTTACCACAGAGCTGGCGAAGAAATACGTGTCTAGTTTCCTCTTACGAGATCAATAGAGGCTAGAACTCGTAAACCGCTATTTAAAGGACTAAATTAGTTGCGATTTCCACGTCCAACGACTTTCCTGGGCTGAAAACCGTACATTTACAATCTTTTGTTACACCTCAAGCATAATAACTCAAATTATTCAACGGAAATGACAGGTAAAATCAAGTGAACTTCGAGGCTTAATTCCGTGCACACCAGGAAGTAACTCGTCGGGCACAGAGTTGCCAAACATACGTTGCCTTGTTGCCAAATCTCAGTTACAGTACCAGCAGGAAGAAGACGAACCTTCGTACCTGGATAATGAGCTTTTTTCTACTTGAGATGTCTGTGAACGTTGCTCCTTGAGACGACTTAAGACGAAACTAAATTCCTTCAGCAACGACAATGTTTAAATAAATCGTCTTAACGGCACTAAATCGTGGTTTGGGAATCGTTTACCGGTCGTACTCTGCCGCGTTTCGCTGGTTGGAAGGCCAATAGCTTACTGGCAAATTTCACAGAAGGAAAAGGGGGACGAAATGTCTCCCACTGGAAAGTCGTGTCGTTTTATTTATTAAAAAATCAGCTAAAACGAACAGTGAGGTTGCCAGAATAAGTACATTTCTGTTGTCAGTATGATGTAGCACTGCCCAGGGCCTGTAACGATAAAGGGCCCGTTTAGGTCAGTCATATTGTATACAGAAGTGGAAGAGAGAGCACCACTAAATTCTACAATCCGTATGCATTGCATACACACAGAAATTACTGTTACAGTGTACTTCTGGAGCCAAATGAGTGAACTGCGTATTTTCCGGTGAGAAAGAGCACTGGCAAACAGTGTTCGCTACATTAGGTTACTTAATCTGGTGTCACTCTGAGCTAGAATTTATGGTCAGCGACTAAGTGTAAGGTCAGTGAGTCGGATGCGGGTTTTGCAACTGTGAAATACTTTCCTACATTATAGAAGCGAATATTAAATTTTAACTAATATTGCGAAAATTTTGTACTTGGATAGCTTAGAATGAAAATCTTTCTGTTTATTGCAAAGGAAAACAATTGATTTTCTAAAACATTCTCTGTCATACACAACTTGAAATAGGTCACGTCGACCAAATGATATGGAAGAACTGACAGCGACGTATATCGGCAGGCAGTAAAATCTCTTGCCTTTTTGCTTGGCAGTACTCGATAGCCATTTCCAGGCGCAAGTAAATGAAGAAAGGCAGCGCGTTTTTGTTATCAAGTAACGTCTTCATCAATTACTTTAGTTTTAATGTAATCTTCGAGTAATTGCTGATGTTTGATATTAACATGAAAAGGATTCCGTAGACAGGGAAAGAACCTGTTCTTGGGAAACTACTTCTATAGTGACCAAAACGCATCAACTGATCTTCAAGTACAGTGTTCCAGCAGCGGTATGAAGAAAATGATAGAAATAATGACGGTAGTAATCGAAATATCCGGTAAATTCACACTTCCCAGTGGATTTTCTCGAACTAAGGAATTTGCTGAATTTGTGAAAATTTCAGAATGGCTTTACATCGAGCCTATGATGCCTAGAAGAGTCTTTACATCCTGCTGACATGAGAATAGCATCATCTCCTCGTCAGCAGCTAGCTTCTACTTAACCATTTAACAGACCCTCGTTTTTTCCACCGTGACTAATTTTGTATGCTAAGCACATCATCCGTTACAGCAAACTCCTGGGGCTGGGAAATGTGGCCACAATGGTCTGGTGGAACGAACTGTCACAGGTGCAATGCGTGGGCTCAGGCATTTACTTTTATGAGGCACAAACAGATTTGCTTTACCTCAGGTAACCTCAAGAGAAAGACGTTATAATCCAGAATCCGCATTAAACATCACGTTCCTTCATTACCAACTGGGCAGGTCCGGTTCACGTTGGGAAATGACATAGCGGAAGTCATGGTAAACAGAAATACAGTCGCCAGTAAACTTACGTACATTAGAAAATTTTATTTTATTTGATGAACCGATGGACATTTAAAGGAACAGGGCTCTTATTTTAATGTGCTTTATTGAACTAGAGACGTTGAAAAATTTGGTGCTGGACTGTGATTCGAATTCGTATCTCCTATTTCGAGGATCTGAATCTCTCAGAACAGTATAGTTCAATCATTTCATTCCATTTGCCAAGACGGCAATCTTCTCTAGGTCTCCTCCAAAGGTAAGTATGTGGGTCCGAACCCTGATGCAATACAAAAATATTCATAATTTCATTTCAAGCCCTATCACGTGCACACCGGCCTGCTAGTGAAAATTAACGTGCATTTTTAATGTCTGTTCATGTGTTGCTGACAATCGCAATAGGTGTCGTTATTTCTGGTCAAACACGCACACATCTTACCGTTGGTGAGTAAGCAACTGATATTTAAGCTATATTAGTGGATGCACGGTAGGTGTGCAGTTCGATTGTCGCTTAGGCACAAAAATTTGTATCATTATTTTAGATTCAAACACCTAGCAGCTAGTAAAAAATGGCTCTGAGCACTATGGGACTCAACTTCTGAGGTCATTAGTCCCCTAGAACTTAGAACTAGTTAAACCTAACTAACCTAAGGATACCACAAACATCCATGCCCGGGGCAGGATTCGAACCTGCGATCGTAGCGGTCTTGCGGTTCTAGACTGCAGCGCCTTTAACCGCACGGCCACTTCGGCCGGCAGCTAGTAAGAAAAACCGATACGTAACATTTGTTTTTACTTAGTTAACAATCTGATTACGTTGTGTGTTCGTCACAGAACTTCACATCATGCACTTCATCTTTAAATGCATGCACACTTTGTTACTTCAGAATGGAGCTATATCAGACATCTTTCGTGGTTAGTTAACAGGGACTAAAGGGTCTTGATAGAAATCCCGCTTTATTACAAAAATTGTCGTCATTATTTGCAAGTTTAGATTTGGTTACTGGTATTGGCAAAAATTTCGGTAATTCATGACTATTCATGGCTAGTCATCAATATGATATGATTAGATTAGATTATATTACATTAGATAAATTCTTGTTTCATAGATCATGAATACGATATTTCGTAATAATGTGGAACGTGTCATTTTATTGAAAGATTTCTTTACATACCATGATTCAATTTCTTTACAACAATTTTTTACTCTCTCTCTCTCATTCTTTTTGATTTTTATCTCTCTCTCTCTCTCTCTATCTCTCTCTCTCTCTCTGTCTCTCTATCACACGCATACACACACACACACACACACATTCTTTTTTATTTTCATTTGTTTGTTGTGCTCGACTATCGGCGAGTCGAGTATTATTAGTAACTACGCTCCAATCCCTAAACGTAGCTACAGAAATGCGAATCAGACACATTACGTATTCCAGGCCGTAGTTGCCGCGACTTGGAGACGCCAGCTATGGTCACGTCCCAGCCCACTGTAGGATCACATCAGTTAGTCTTCCTCCTGTTGGTAGTGTAACTGTGATTTGGCAACAAGGCAACGTATGTTTGGCAACTCTATGCTCGACGAGGTACCTCCTGGTGTGCACGGAATTAAGCCTCGAAGTTCACTTGATTTTACCTGTCATTTCCATTGAATAATCTGAGTTATTATCGCTTGAGGTGTAACAAAAGATTGTAAATTTACGGTTTTCAGCCCAGGAAAGTCGTTGGACGTGGAAATCGCAACTAATTTCGTCCTTTAAATAGCGGTTTATGAGTTCTAGCCACTATTAATCTCGTAAGAGAAAACTATGTTACGTATTACTTCGCCAGCTCTGTGGTAACGTGCTGACCTGTATAAAGGGTCTGTTGTGGTTCGGAGTTCCAGTCCCACTGACCAACGTTTTTACCCCTTCTGTGAAAGAGCTACAAGCAGTCAGATCAAACATCAATAAGGAAATTGGAAGAAAATACTTTCGGCTCATATTGCAATGGTGAAAAACTTACAATGCTGCACAACACGTAACGCCTCTTTCCGCTGCTGACAAGCAAATTTTGGGTTTCTAGAAATAAGTAACTATATTTATCAAATGCCACATTTGCATACCTCTTGAGTATGGCACAGCATACCAATTAAACACAGACCCAATCAAAATCTAAGTGAGTAGTATTTTACTAATTCGTGTCGATAGAGGCATGCTTGTGTACAGATACTCAGTTTTATTAAAACAGACTTTCGTCCTAAGGTTATCGTGGGTAGTTTTATTTCATTTCTTATAATACAGTGAACAATTTTTGTAAGGTTTCCTTAAGTGTTGTTGAAAAAATAGTAAACACGAGAGCGAAATTAATCATCAACGATATATGCGAATTCTCTGATGTTATCTGTAACAGTCTGACGATGCACATGCAGTTTATCGATTACATGCATGTAGAAAACTTGTTCTGAGTTAAAGCTGCCAAACAAATTTTGAAGAAGAATAAAATGCCACTGCCACACGACAGCTAATGTAGAAAATACTTTTCTGACTTATTTGGGCACGATGCGCTCTCCCCATACATAATACAAAAGCTTCGAGATGCATCTGCTGCCTGGCTGTCTATTAAACCTGAAAAGAACAAAATGTCACAGAAGTTAGCCCTTTTTCCACATGCGACTATTTTGGGTTGAGAAGTGAAGGGAATTATGTTCAAAGTTCCATTAGATTGGTAACTTCAGCAGACAGCAGAATTGCGTTTTAAAAAAATTTTGCAGTAAATGTATTCGAACTCGCGACATCTTATCTAGGGTACACGACACTTACCATTACGCTACTAGCGGACACATAGCTGCAACAGCTCCAGAGATGACAAAAATTCTTCCTGAACTTCTGCATACCACAGCGCTGCGAGATTATGCAAATGGCCGGGTCTAGCCTTCTGAGAGAAACAGTTACAGCTTTTCTGTTGTGGTGTATGACCTTTTTTTACAAACAGATAGCGCAATAGAATACCTCAAGTGGAAAGGAAAACTTCCTATATAAATTTCTGCATCCTACACTGTTGGCAGTTCTGTGTAGGTGGCAGTTACGTGATTTTATTTCGGTGATTACAAAATAGTCGAATGTATGCACTGGGTAGCCGAGGCAGCTAGTTCATGGTGATTTGGTCAACCAAGTAAATGAATTTACTGAACATGCTGCAAATTACTACAGGGAACCTGTGTGTCAGAATTCTCATCCAGTGTGGCTCTACGGCGTTACGATATAAAAATGAGTCGCAGAGAAGCGTATTTCGTGGTCTGCTAGACGGATGGTAGGTTGTTATACCTATGGTCTCGGTTCGATTCCCACTTCTGTCAATGATTTTAGATAGGGAGAGACAGATTCCATTCTCTCCTGGCTACACCAAGTGAAGAAGATATAATGGCAGTGTGGTCTGAAATTCACATTAAAAATGATATTCCTTCTCTACCAAGTGGACGTTAGCTTCAACCACAATAAAGTCTGGAGTGGCGACAGTAGAAACTCTATCACCAGTAACCTTTTTTATACTAGTTATTTATTTCTAGTGATGAAACAAAAGCTATGTAGGGTCACAGGACACTTATTCCATCTTTTATCTGAGCTTCTGTATGTCGATAAAATTGGTTCTGAACTGAGAATGCAACTCAGACCGCCCTTAACGCGGAATTTGATCCCTCGTGACAATACAGCTCAGCTACAATTTGCTGTTTGTTCAAAACTGCAGATTCCTCAACATCTCCACATATTGCGCGTGAATGGGTTCGAATCCTGGCCCGGTACTAAAGATTTCATTTTGTACTACCAAGCTCTAGCATGAGAACACCTATCTGCTGGTGGATAATAATTTTGATTTTTAATGTTTTGTCATTCGTTGTCAACACTAACGATATCTGACGTTTTTGACTCCCAGTGAGACACAGAACTATTTGCGAGATCACTGTAAGTTCAAGATGTTATTCCGAGATGCTGGTGGAGAAAAATTCGGTAGCTGACGTCTCTTTGTGTGTAGTCAACAACGATATGTGCGGGGCTCTATTCCCAGTGAGCACTGAACTCTTCGTCACATTATTTCTAGTTCAAACATGCTCACATGTCGCTGCTGGTGCAACAAACGCATATTTAAGGTTCGTTTTCTCTAGAATATAACGGCGATAGGTGCCGGGTTGGAGTCCTGGTAAGGAAAAAATTAATGTTTCGTCTCGTCATTTCAGTTAAAACATCTAGCTACTACCGAGAAAATCCGATATATCACGGTTGGTTGTGCTTCGATATCAATCTGATTAGGTTCTGGGTTCGAATCCCTGTCCAACACAAAGCTTTGCCTCACGGCCTTTCGTATAAGTTACTTATGAAGAAGCAATATTTAACATCTCTCGTAGTTCGTTAACAGGGACAATAGATGGTGGGTAGGAATTCGCGTCCGTTAAAAATGTTTGCGTTATGTAATTTAAAGTTGATATTTGCCAACTGATACTGTCTAAAATCGAGGTATATCACTCTCTGTATACCTAATCAGGAATGACTGTTAGTTTGCGTCAGTCTCGAAATCTTTGCTTAGTTTGCCTGACCTGGGTTTGAATCCATATGCAGAACGAGACGGTTCGTCGTGTCACTTGAAGTTCATACATATTCTCAACTTACTGCTCGTTACTAACTTAAATTTTTAATGTCATTTTGTGTTAAATAATAAGTACTGTATTTTACTTTGAATAGGAAATCATGAATACGACCAACTTACTACGTGCATTACCTACCTGACGTAATAATGAGAGTGGTAACATTTCAGGTATGTCATTTATTGTAATAAATGTGAGCTTACAAGCCTTAAGGACAGTCTTATCTGTGATAAGGTGTTCCCTGATATTTGTAGCATCGTGGTATTACTTTATATATTGAGTTACTGCGAAAAAAAGCAGTGTTTCTAGTGGTGACATGTTGGAACCAGTTTCAATAGTCAAACGACTGTACAAAGGAGCGATTAGAGGACCTGCTAGACAGCCGCGTTATGCCGGTTGGATGCGAATCAGGTGAAATGCAGTTCAGGTCGTTCGGATACTTTTGAGCACGACTGTAAGTTGTGAGAAGAAGAGGGATTTCTTTGATGAATTACTAGAAAAAGTTGAGCAATGTCCAAATGGAGGTCAGTTGTTAATCATGGTGGACATAAATGAACGAATCCAAAAAAACATTAACTGGTGGTGCCGTAGGACTGTTAGGAGAGTATGTAAGAGGAAGGAGTTTGATTAAATCCTGTAAGGCTCAGAGTTATTTTTATGAACGGCCAATCCAGCACAAATAAATACAATAATACACCTGGGCTAATCCGTCAAGGACCCTAAAAGCAATTATAAACTATGTAATAGTGCAGAGACAGCAGGAAATAAAGCTACAAGATGTAATGGTAGATAGGAGAAGAGCTTGTCGCTCTGATACTTTTACAGTTAGTTGAAAAATTTCGTTCCCGGTTACTACCAAGATAAAAAAAAGGAGGATAAAGAGGAGGATGCTGCAAGTACAACTGTAGAGGATGCAAAATATAAGACAAATGTGCAACGAGAAGAAGGAGTGAACATTTTGTGACAGCAAAGATTAAATCTAAGATTGGTTGCAGTGGATGAGGACTGCAGTAATAATGACCTATGTGGGTTCATGAAACAGTCAATTAAGGTAGACGCGGAGTAGGCTTTGGGAAAGGAAAGGGAGAGGAGAGTCAGAACAGAATGGATGACCACTGAGTTGTTCAACGTGGTTGAGAAAAGAAAGCAATTATATCACTTACGGGTAAATTCTGGGAAAGAAGAGGATTATAATACGTACAAGTTACATAAAAGGAGGGCTATGAAATTGAAAAGAAAGTGTAAGAAGAAAGAATGAGACAGAGTATGTGGGGAAATAGAGCATTCTTTGGCTATAGCAGGTCGGTAAAGACATAGAGAATAAGGAAAATGAAAATGGCTACTAACTCTGCACCCACAACACAGCCATTGTCTGATAAACTTTCAAGAGCTCGTGGTAGAAAAAAATAAGGGTCATGTGACAGATGCCTGCAATAAAATTTTTTTTTGACTCATCAGTCTTCTGACTAGTTTGTTGTGGACCACAAAAAATTCCTGTCCAGTGCCAACCTCTTCATCTCTGAGTAGCACTTGCAACGTACGTCCTCAAATATTTGCAGTATGTATTCCAGTTTCTGTCTCCCTCTACACCTTTGCCTCTACGGCTTTTTCTAGTAACATGGAAGTCATTCCCTCACGTTTGTATGCTGGCAGCGCTATAGGCTGTATTAATATTGCTGACAGCATTTTGCGCCCGCGGCAAGAGATTCTGTGGTTGGACGGACTAGCACATAGCGAGTGGTTAGAAAACAGTCTGAACACGATATTCTTAGTAGAGACTCAGTGTTGGTAGGAGATGCATTGTAAAATGAGGATGGATGTAGTTGGCAATGTTTGAATAGTGAAATTATTGACAACTACACTACAGGCCATTAAGATTGCTACACCAAGAAGAAATGCAGATGATAAACGGGTATTCATTGGAGAAATATATTATACTAGAACTGACATGTGATTACAATTTCACGCAATTTCGGTGCATAGATCCTGAGAAATCAGTACCCAGAACAACCAACTCTGGTCGTAATAACGGCCTTGATATGCCGGGCATTGAGTCAAACAGAGCTTGAATGGCGTGTACAGGTACAGATGCCCATGCAGCTTCAAGACGATACCACAGTTCATGAAGAGTAGTGACTAGCGTATTGTGACGAACCAGTTGCTCAGCCACCATTGACCAGACGTTTTCTATTGGTGAGAGATCTGGAGAATGTGATGGCCAGGGCAGCAGTCGAATATTTTCTGTATCCAGAAAGGGCCGTACAGGACCTGCTATATGCGGTCGTGCATTATACTGCTGAAATGTAGGGTTTCGCAGGATCGAATGAAGGGTAGAGCCACGGGTACATCTGAAATGCAACGTAGGCTGTTCAAAGTGCCGTCACTGCGAACAAGAGGTGAACAAGAAGTGTAACCAATGGCACCCCATACGCCGGGTGATACGCCAGTATGGCGATGACGAATACACGCTTCCAATGTGCGTTTATCGCGATGTCGACAAACACGGATGCGACCATCACAATGCTGTAAACAGAACCTGGATTCATCCGAAAAAATGACGTTTTGCCATTCGTGCACCCAGGTTCGTCGTTGAGTACACAATCGCAGGCGCTGCTCTCCGTGATGCAGCGTCAAGGGTAACCGCAGCCATGGTCTCCGAGCTGATAGTCCATGATGCTGCAAACGTCGTCTAACTGTTCGTGCAGATGGTTGTTGTCTTGCAAACGTCTCCATCTGTTGACTCAGGGATCGAGACGTGGCTGCACGATCCGTTACAGCCATGCGGATAAAATGCCTGACATCTCGACTGCTAGTGATACGAGGCCGTTGGGATCCAGCACGGCGATCCGTATTATCCTCCAGAACTCAACGATTCCATAACCTGCTAACAGTTATTGGACCTCGATCAACGCGAGCAGCAATGTCGCGATACGATAAACCGTAATCGCGATAGGCTACAATCCGACCTTTATCAAAGCCGGAAACGTGATGGTACGCATTTATCCTCCTTACACGAGGCAGCACAACAACGTTTCACCAGGCAACTCCGGGCAACTGCTTTTTGTGTATGAGAAATCGGTTGGAAACTTTCCTCATGTCTGCACGTTGTAGGTGTGACCACCGGCGCGAACCTTGCGTGAATGCTCTGAAAAGCTAATGATTTACATATCACAGCATCTTCTTCCTGTCAGGTGGCTGTAGTTGCTGCTTGCTGTAATTGCTGTAGTTAGTGTTACGAAGATTTTTTGTAAGGTAAGTGACTCATGAAAGTGAGAGGATAACGTTCTACGAGTCGGGGCGCGGAATGTCAGAAGCTTGAACGAGGCAGGGAAGCTAGAAAATGTGAAAAGGGAAATGCAAGGCTCGCTATAGATGTAGTAGGGCTCAGTGTAGTGAAATGGTCACATGGGTGGAGGGTAAAATCAACAATAGCAGATAATGATGTAATGGGAGTAGTATTCGTTACGAACAAGAAGGAAGGGCAGAGAGCTTGTTACTAAGAACAGTATAGTGATAGGGTTGCTCTTGTCAGAATCGACAGTAAACCGACAACGATAGTTGAGGTATACATACCGACGTCGGAGACTGAAGGTAAAGGAGATAGAGGCAATATATGAGGATACTGAAAGGGTAATACACTACGTAAAGGAAGATGAAAATCTAACAGTCGTGGGAGGCTGGACTGTAGTTGTAGGGGAAGGAGCAGAAGGAAAGGTTACAGAAGAATTTTGATTTGGGCAAGGAAAGAGAGAGGATAAAGACTAATTGAGGCCTCTAATAAATATCAGCTAGTAATAGCGAATACCCTGTTCTAGAATCTCAAGAGGAGAAGGTACACTTGGAAAAGGACAAGTGATACAGGAGGGCTTCAGTTACATTACATCATGGCGAAAAAGAGACTCCGAAATCAGATACTGCATTGTAAGGCGTACCCAGGATTATATATAGACTCAGGTCACAATGTAGTAGGGCTGAAGTTTAAGAGGTTAGACAGGCGACGCCAATATGCAAAGGAGCGGGATACTGAAACATTAAAGAATAACAAGATGTGATTGGAGTTCTCCAAGGCTATAGATACAGCAATAATGAATAGCTCAGTAGGTAGTACAGTTGAAAAGGAATGGATATCTCTAAACAGGGCAATCACACAAATTGGAAAGAAGAACGTATATACACAGAAGGTAACTGCTAAGAAACCATGGGTAGCAGAAGAAATACTTCAGTTTATCGATGAAAGTAGAAGTGCAGAAAAGCTCAGGGAAATTCGGGAACACAGGAATACAAGTCGGTGAGGGATGAAATAAATAGGAAGTATAGGAAGTGCAGGGAAGCTGAGAGGAAATGTCAGCATGAAAAATGAAAAGAAATCATAAAAGAAATGATTGTCGGAAGCACGATTCACCATATAGGAAACAAAACGATCTCCCGTGAAATCAAAGGAAAGGGTCCTAACATTAAGAGCTCATCGGTATTTCCACTGTTAAATGCAGAGGAGAGAGTTGATACGTGGAAAGAGTACATTGAAATCCTCTATCAGGGGGAAAATTTGTCTGATGTGATAGAAGAAGAAACAGGAGCTGATTTAGAAAGATATAGGAACCAGTATTAGGGCCAGAACTTAAGGGAGCTTTGGAGGACTTAATATCAAATTAGGCAGAAGGGATAGTTAACGTTCCATCAGAATTCCTAAAATCATTGGGGCAAGGGGCAACAAAACAACTACGTACGTTGGTGTGTATCATGTATGAGTCTGGCGACATGCCACCCGACATTCTGTAAAACATCATCCACACAACGTGGAAGACTGCAAGAGCTGACAAGTACGAGAGTTATTACACAATCAGCTTAACAGCTAATGCATTCAAGTCGTTGACAAGACTGGTATATAGAAGAATGGAACAGAAAATTAAGGATGAGCTAGATGACTATCAGTTTTGCCCTAGGAAGGGTAAAGGCTCAAGAGAGACAATTCTGACGTTGCGGTTGATAAACCATTAAGATTAAAGAACAATCAAGACACATTTATCGGATTTGTCGACCTGGAAAAAGCGTTTGCCAATGTAAAGTGGTGCAAGATGTTCGAAATTTTGAGAAAAATAGGGGTAATCTATAGGGAGACAGGTAGTGTACAATATGTACAAGAGCCAAGAGGGAATAATAAAAGTGAACGACCAAGAACGAAGTGCTCGGATTAAAAAGAATGTAAGACATGGATGTAGTCTTTCACCCCTTCTGTTTAATCTCTACATCGAAGGAACAAAGATGGAAGTTAAATAAAGGTTCAGTATTGGAATTCAAATTCAAGGTGAATGGATATCAGCAATAAGATTCGCTGCTGCCATTGCCATCCTGAGTGAAAGTGAAGAAGAATTACATGATATGCTGAGTGGAATGAACAATTTGATGAGTACAGAATATGGTTTGAGAGTAAATCTAAGACAGACGAAAGTAATGAGAAGTAGCAGAAATGAGAACAGCGAGAAACTTAACATCAGGATTGATTATGACGAAATGAATGAAGTTAAACAGTTCTGCTACGTACTCAGTAAAATAACCAATGACGTATGCAGCAAGGAGGACATCAAAAGCACGCTGACAGTGGCACCAAGGGATATCCTGGCCAAGAGAAATCTACTAGTATCAAACATAGATGTCCAGTTGAGGAAGAAATTTCTGAGAATGCACATTTGGATCATATCACTGTATGGTAGTGACACATGGCCTGTTGGAAATCCGGAGTAGAAGAGAATCAAAGCATTTGAGATGTATTGTTACAGACAATGCTTAAAACTTTGGTGGAATGATGAGGTAAGGTATGAGGAGATTCTGCACAGATTCGGAGACGAAAGGAATATGTGGAAAACACTGACAAGGAGAAGGGACAGGATGACAGGACATCTGTGAAACTAGGTTCGTTATTCATTTTTATGATTTAAAACACAGGACTACAGAATTTTCCCTGACAAAGACAGTTCGGACTTAACATATTAATTTATTACCCACAATATACGAACCCAACGCAATCTAACTGCTATACAGTGACAAAATGACTTCCAATAATTAACAAAAGAAGACTACTTCTCATGCCGGTAGTCGTCGGCCGCCAATGCTGATTATTGATCAAAATTTAAGACGTGGTGGGTTTCGCACCTGGGAACGAGAACGTTTCGATTAATTATGAAAGACGCTAACTATTTTGGCGCCAAGTTTGAATTTTGGCAGTAAACAAAGCTCACCTAAGAAAATTGTTGCAAACGAAGCTCACCTCCACTAACCTAAGTCACCAGACCGCCACCTCTTCCTAGGGGTTGGTGGGAAAACGACTCAGGCTGCACTAGGCCGACGGATAGGGCAAGGAATGTACTTTATTCATTTTGGAGCAATTTATTCAGGGATGGACTATATTAATCACAGAAAACACGCTCTGACATGTCTCACAGCATACAGACCTGCAAACTACTCCCACATAACTCGTGTATAAGACTCTACACACGCACACTTGCTGATTTTTAACAGTAAAAAATAACCCATTGCACAGCCTACAGACACGCAAACCACTCGTAAATAAGGCAATACATTTACGTCGATAGAGCCAAACAACTCGTAAATTCTCAAAATAATAATCCATCTGAAAGACTGCTTGCTAATCGTCAACTGTCGAAATCATACACCAACCTTTATTTAAACAATTAGAGGCAGCATCACAACATTGTATTCGCCACTGAGTCCAGTGCCCAACTGACTTAGTTCATATCGATGCCACTAGAGGACGCTGTACTGACGTCAGGTGACGACGCAAGTTAATCTAAGATGGCACCACCTAGTGAGTTCACCACGAACTCCAAACCCCAATTGTCTCTTTACATTTCGTCACCGCCAAAGGACGCCTCCGTAACACCAGCTGATGACGTAAGTAAATAATACAGCACAGTGATGTGTAGACACGCTCCGTACACGTTAACTGTCCAAATAACGCACAGCACAGCCTACAGACCTGTTCGAAAAATAATGCAATCAAAGCGCGCAAGCATCCTCCGCCACGCCCTATCCACAGGACTGCGAAGTGATGCATTCGTTAGCTGTCAAGCCACGCACAGGCTCCCACTCGGGTCCCGCGGGCATGAGACGACATCCCTTTCATACATCATTTCTGAGAAATTCCTATCCAAATATGTGTTCACCTAGACACAGCTCCTGGTGCGACCGGCCAGGGACGCGCGCTCCGTCACACATACCAGCCGCCGCCACTCAACGCATGTGAAAGTTCATTCTATACAGTCTCCGCTATACCGACAGCATATGCGAGACATCTCAATGCACCACTTGTCTTTACCGCGGATGACAGAATAGCACAGGGTCCATTGTTCCTAGCGCGACATGACACAAGTGTTTAACCATACTTAACTACCTAGCCTGACTGTCGCAACACGGCCATGTGCATGCCCATCATTACAAACTCATCTAACAACGTTACCAATGTTATTGTTACGTCACATCGGTTGGTAAAACAAAAAAAAAAGCCAAGTCGACCTCTCGGGAATTGTATAGTGTACCAGAAATAGTTAACACTCGCTTTCTTGATGCCTCAGCTTACCCTAACAGAATCTGTTAACGAAAATAACGCCGAATGCAGTCTTCCCAGCGCTCCAGATCTCAACATACGCAAACGTTCCCTCCGCTATGTAGAGACCCCTATATCACAGCACAAACGATGTCAATGAATCGATCATTCTGGTTGGCTCTTACCGAATTTACACGCCAAGTTACTTATGCCGCCGGTATCGAAGCACCATCCATCTATTCTTTCTCGGACTTCCGGTGGTTATTTTACACACATCGTTAAATTGCATTGACAGTTAAACCCGCAAAATTGCCACCACCTTATCAAATACATACCAGAATGACAAGAATATTCGAAGCCCGGAATATATTTATCAATGTAACAACTATTAAATATTACCATTGCTCCTACAGTCTGACACCAATCACTCTACACGTAATGTGTCCTCTTGACGACTGTGCTTCAGTATCTATAGCGCTTATAATTTTCCACATAAAAAATCTCTCTCATACCCTAATCGTTATCGATGTGCTGAATCTATACGTCCCTCACGATAGGACACACAATCATCCTCTCTAGTCATGCCATAACATAAACAATATTATCTTTACAATGCAATATATACACATTTTAAACAATGTAAGCCACACTAACTTTACAATACAATATACACACATTTTACAGAAATAGTGCAGTTATCTTTTACATCTGTATAGCACCCGAAAAAATTATATATTTCGTGAATAAGTGTTTGCCTACAATACGAAATATTACTGACCCAAAGTCAACGATTCGTGTGCATGTGCAGCAGAAGAACTTGCAGCTTATAACCAGAAGGATGTGGAGTGTTATAATAACAGTGCCATGCAGGAAATAAGAGGAAGAAATTAAAGTCCCCGAATGATCTCGTCTAGAAGAACTGCCAGAAGGAACAGAACTAATTATTAAAGCCTGAAAAGAGGTAGTTTACAGGAAAAAAAATTAGATATATACTGGCGTTCGAAAGCGTACCTTCTCTGTATTTGTCAAACTACTGGCTAGAGAAGGAAATCGATGATTCAGATGTGGGTTTAAGTTATAAGTTAAAAATTAAATTGGACATTATTAAAGTTACACCTACCAAAAATAAGGAAAGAGTTGTTTTCTATAAGTAATTTATATGAAAAAGTTAATGAAGATTTGGTACTGCATTATTTGCTTGTCTTATTCTCTAATCTACCACAATTCGTAAGACATGACGAATATGCATTGATCCAAGGGCATGTATTTCGGTTGAGGAAAGCGGGTAGTCGCTTGACCTTGAAAAGTAGTTGAAACTAGGTAGTTGAAAGTATAGTAACCCCGTTTTCTTACCTATATGAAGGTGCCGCTCTCTGGTGACGGCTTTATGAACAAAAGCACTTGTGCTCTGCAGCTCGTGGTGGATGCAAGGTACTTGCGTCATCACATGACATCACTACAGCGTCCTCTGACGAGGACGAAATGCCCTAAGTCAGTTGGGGTCTGGACTTAGTGGTGAACGCACTGGGTGGTGGTGGTGCTGCCTCTAATTGTTTAGATAAAGACTGGTGTGTGGTTTAGACAGTTAACGATTAGCAAGCAGAGTCCTTTAGATGGATGATTATTTTGATAATTTACGAGCTATTTGGCTGTCTGGACGTAAATCTATTGCATTATTTACGAGTGGTTCGGATGTATTTAGGCTGTGCAATGTGAGTAGTGGGACAAAGAGGGCACACCACACTTTCCATTGTTGCCAAATTTATTCAAGATGGCATCGATGACGACATCTAAGATGGCGGCATGTACACTTGGCAACAGCGCATGACGTCATCCAAGGTGGCGGCTTTTGGCGGGAAAATAGGCCAATTGTGCTACATCCACTAACCCAACCTCAAGAAAAAATGGCGGGAAGTTTGAATTTTGGCGGGAAAATAGGCCAATTGTGCTACGTCCATTAACCTAAGCCACCAGAAGAAAAAATGGTGTGAAGTTTGAATCCAACAGGATAATGCATGCAAAACCGTACTTCTCTTTATTATTATTATTCATTATCATTCAATATCATTTATTAACATTCATTATCATTCATTGTCATTTATTATCATTCATTATCATTTATTATTATAGGCCTACCTCCACTACAAAATTGCGCCAAATTCAAATTCCAACACGATATTCTCTCGAAAACCGTACTTCTATGTATTATTATCATTTATTATTTATTCAAGATGTCCGATTTTCTCGCTGATAAAGCCATTCTCCTTACATCCATAACAAAAATCTATCAGAAGTTCAAATCCCCAACACCATAATTGATCACATGTACGAGCTTTCTCCGTCACTTATCTTTTTTTTTTCACTGGTAGCCTATCATAATCACGTCAAATAATAAACTGCACTTATAGTAACGTAATTCACATCCTTTGATTTTGCAGGGGGAAGGGACTGAACACTTTATGTCAAGTAGTACGGTCATCACTTGTTCTCCAACACAGTCAGCACACACATCTTTGATATCGCAGTTCAGTCACCACGACGTCCGCGCTCCAACTGAATTAGTTCAAATCCTCGCCACCCCCTGGCCAGCACGCGGGGACACTGCCTACGCCTGCCACGTGAGGCAGCCGGCCACTACTGCGGGGGCCGAGCCCAGCGATCGCTCCCACGTCGTAAACATGTTTTCGCTGGACACGCTTGAACTTGTCGAGTTTGATGTCACAGTGGCGCCTTGTCCGCTCACCACGTGCATTCGTGGCCTCCACACGTTTCCCGCCAAAATTGTCTCCCTCGGAGCTGAATCGCAACACTTTCGGCACCACGTTCAAACCTGTCGATGCCGACCTCACACAGCCGTTCGCCATGTGTCCCTGTGCGAGCGAGAATGCAGTGCTACACTTTTGGCGGTAAAGTTTGCTCGGCAGTGGAATCCGTCATGACTATATAACAGCACCTTTGGACCGCACTAGAACGCCCGCTAATTGACTCGCTCTCGCGTGTGTGTAATAACTGTACAATCGCTGCGCCGCCACCCCACTTACGTCACACATCCTCCATACACACAACGGACATAGCCTTCTGTAAATACCTGGAAAATGACTCTTTATTTCAGACATTACGGTCATGCAGGTCTGTCCCAACTGACTTCTCCATGCTCACACAGCGAAACTCCAGTGCGCAGCTGACGTACGAGAGGCCGGCTGAGCCCGCTCCCTGGCCCGCTGACGTCAAGCACACCCCCACGGCCAGCGCGACAGGTAGGCGGCGGCGAGCGGCGCCTGAGGGTCCCGCCACAAACAGTCGGCCGCGTCCGCGAGCACTTAACACCGGACACGATGTTTCCTGTCGACCGCATGCCATACAAAGGATACGTTGGGCGTCAGAGTTTGACCGACAGTGGAACCAACCATGACCGTATAATAGCGCACTTGCTCGTCGCGAGAATGCTCGCTAATTCACTCTTACCACCCCGCTCTATTAAATAATTCAATTAACAATTTCATATACGTATGCAAACGTGTTCAACTCCCTAATTTCAAGTACTTTTCGAGGACCACACCGCCACCTCCTCCTCCTCCTCCTCCTCCTCCTAGGAACCAGCGCCAAGTTTCAAATCTGCCAGTAAACAAAGCTCACTTGCACTTCCGCCACCAACCTAAGAAAATTGTTTCAAACTAAGCCACCAGCACTCAACCTCTCCCTACACATTTCTGGTAAAATGGACTCACCCTGCAGAAAGTCCATGGATGGAGGAACGAATTTACTTTATTTAGGAATGGAGTATATCTATCACACTGACATGACCCACATCATACAGACCTGCAAAACACTCCTACATAACTCATTTATAATGTTCTACACACACACTTGCTAATTGTAAACAGTTAAAAATAACTCACAGCACAGCCTACAGACATGCGACCCGCTCGTAAATAATGCAACACATTTTCCTCCAAATAGCCAAACAACTGCTAATTTTCGGAAATAATTTCAGTTCATAGGCTGATGGAAGGAGGAACGAGTGTACTTTATTTATTTGCAACATGTCTTTTTGAAACATTTACTTCTCATAGGTTTCGATATGTAAGGCTGACATAAGGCAGTTTCAGGACTTGGCAACACAACCACACCCATCAAGATATTCATTCCAATCCAGACCTGTAACTCCTCTACAGATAAATTTGTCTACTCACTCACATTCTGACCAGATTGCCGTTATTGCGCAAAAACAGCTGAGACAGCACTGTGCTGCTCGGGGAAGTAACAAAGGGCTGCTCTTTTATTTAGTCATGGAGTATATTTGTCACAAAACACCCGCACTGATTCGACTGTGGTCATCTGACACAGGCCACAAACACGTAAACAACTCCTAATTTCACCACACAATACCAAACAGCTCTTAAATTATGCAGTACACAATATCAGCAGACGAGCTCTGTACTCTTAAACTCTCCAAATAAAGCACCGCACAGTGCACAGACACGCTCGCAAAATAGTGCAACAGACGCGCCCAAACACCAGCAGCTGCCAAACCGACCAAAAGTCTCTGCTCGACCTCCCCCAAACATGACCTCAACATAGTCGCATTCGCACCTATCACCAGAGAAATTGATATCGCCTATGCGCCTTAGATTACGCTCCAAGGCAGGCCACGCGCGCGTGCTGTCGGCGGGGAAGGGGATTCCAGAGTCTCCAGCCAAGTTCAGCTTCCGAGCGCTCGTGACAGCCGACACGTGTGAAAGCTGCAGTGTTCTGCTCATGTATACCGCCGGCGTCTCAGGTCTGGACCTGCCTTCACGTCTATCCTCAGAATAGCTATCTTGACACTCATATATCACCCCACAAAGCATGGCTATCAATCAATTTACCATTCTCATTCCCTCTTTTCGAATTACAAACGTAGCCTCTATCTAAACACCAATCAACTCATCTTTCTCGCACTTTCAACAGTAAAATTGATTTTACA
Source organism: Schistocerca nitens (assembly GCF_023898315.1). Classification (NCBI taxonomy): domain Eukaryota; kingdom Metazoa; phylum Arthropoda; class Insecta; order Orthoptera; family Acrididae; genus Schistocerca; species Schistocerca nitens. The sequence continues at coordinate 752,035,960 of NC_064618.1, read as the reverse complement.
CACACCCAGAAATACCAAACGCAATTAAAGAGTCAAACTTTTATACAGAGCATCAAGCACATACGACAATATTCAAAGCCCGGTCCATATTTACCACCTCCACCTTCAATTAAATATTATTACCATTGCCCCAACATTCTGCCAGCGCTCGATTTGTACCTATTTTTCCGCTCTTAACTGTTGTCACTAGCGGTCGAATAGCACTATCTATAGATTGCATAAATTTCCACATAAAAAAAAAATCTCGCCCCACCGTTTAGAGACTCCTATATCCGAACACATAGCATCATTCAACTATCACTTGCTCTTATCTAATAACTCATCCATCAGGTCTGGGGGCAAGGTCATCCCTTTCTTCCTTTCTTTTCTTTCTTTCAGCAGCTGACAGCTACTTTTTTAACAGTGGTAGCTAAACTGAGCCATCAACTTAACATCACCATTCGCGAAACATATGTTAAAATACGTAAACACACTTACTCAATTACACAGCGGTCCCGCTGAGGACATGACCTTCAATATTACAGTTCTTAATCCAAGAACCACCCAAACAAGTACTAAATGCTCAAACTAATCCCATAGCGCCTTACAAAGCGAGTATCCGAGCGCCGCCGGCGGCATGTCAAAGCCACATAGCTGTCCATCCAAACGGCCGTCAACTCAGCCCCAGGACCAGCATGCTGAAGTGGGCTCTCCCTGTACCTGCTCTCCAGCTATTGTCTAACGACATACAGGCACAAATGGATTCCTGAATAGCGCAGATCTCTATCTCCCTCTTGCATCTCCAACAGGACATGTAAACAGTGTCTCCCCCAGCCAGCGAAGCCGACGTCATTCACCCTTCGCTCACAATTTCCACTCGCATATATAAAACGATATTCACTCCTGCCAAAACTCACTTAATAACAAAAAAGCATTCTCCCTTTCCAAGCATATATGAGTAGGCATTTATCTTCACCCATCTGATCTCTGCAATTTGAGTCAGAGAAAGACATATCTATTACCTTCTGCAACCTGTCTATAAACAGAACGATCTCATTTACTACAACAGGACCTTGTTTTGACCATTCGCCGGAAATGCGCGCAATGTTGTACGCCCCAAACTAGGTACAAGTACAACAGATCCTCAACACCCTATCATCTTTATCCTCTACCATCAAACAGTGAAAAAGTCACGAAGGCACCAATGCGATCCACCTCCAGCTCGGACAAACGGAATTCACAATACTCCCCCCGAATAACTCAGAGTGCAACCATCCAAGAATTCCTAACAGCTCGCCAAATCCAACACCTCAAACTACAAATGCCTATAAGAACAAAATCATATAAAACATCCACACACGCTGCAGAGACCCCTTTAAAGTTTGATCACCCATACTCTAAGCGAATGAGAAGCTGCCTCTAGCCCTTGTTCAAACAGTGTTTTCTAACACGCTTTTGCACACTGCCGAGCATTTCGTCATTCTGCCGTGACTTCGAAGTCATTGTCTGATTCTAAACAGACATTAACACGGACTGATGCACGGTCTCTCACAGGAAACTATACCTTGCACCTTATAAATCATATTCTTACAGTCGATAGCTTAACATTGAATGATTTTAAATAAAGGACACCCACAACACAAGGAAAATAGAAGAGCCTGCGCCGGCCGCTGGTGGCCGAGCGATTCTGGCGCTACAGTCTGGAACCGCGCGACCGCTACTATCGCAGGTTCGAATCCTGCCTCGGGCATGGATGTGTGTGTTGTCCTTAGGTTAGTTAGGTTTAAGTAGTTCTAAGTTCTAGGGGACTTATGACCTCAGCAGTTGAGTCCCATAGTGCTCAGAGCCATTTTTAGAAGAGCCTGCTGGCGTTGAAGCCACTTCCCTCGAAAGTGATTGACCGCCTCTACATTTAAACTCATATGTCGCAGTGACCGAATAGTTTATAACTCTGCATTCAACTTCTAGTAATTGGTCATTTTTGCACACAAGTACAGGATCACCGTTTTCGGTGCTAGCAACCCTGGAAGTTGCGGTCCATCAACCAAAATTTCTCCCCCAATTCAAGCAAGCATTGTCAGTCTATCATTATGTCGCACCCAATGCCAGATGCGATGGATAAGACACCACCGATCTACTGTAATATTATCCATCACAGCTGATATCGCGAAAAATTTTACAGTAACAACTTGTGCGCCAGTTTTGGTGGCGTAGACAGTGTAGAACATCGCATCACGTGCCCCCGCTTCAAATCAGTGTGGGATGTCGCACGGGACATGCTACGGCTCATGAATCGCATAACGATCGACTGTTTCGATGCCGCCACGATCGTCACTCCAGATTTAGCGCATTTTCCTGCCAGTAAACGGGCAGAGACTACCTGGGTTGTCGCTCATGCAACACACGCCATCTTTCACCTGGATGTTACGGACGCAGTTCAATTCCCGACGTACGTGTGGGACCAGCACAAAGTTTTGCGAGGCCATATATGTTACCGAGAGACTTTCCAGAACTTCGTGAAGCTAGCACTCCAGACTGTTTTTCCGAAATTTATATCTAACTCTGTGAGATTGTGATGCGGAGATTGTGATGGATAACAGTGAATATTAAACTTCCTGGCAGATTAAAACTGTGTGTCCGACCGAGACTCGAACTCGGGATCTTTCAATTTTTTCTACTCCACTCCAAAACAGAACATAGTTTCCAATTACTTCCTGTCCATATAATTTTTTCATTTCTGTCTTTACCAGGACTTCCATTTTCAGTACTTCCATTTCTTCAATTATATTCTCAGTTATTCCTGCTAACCCCTGTACATTACATGTTCCACAAATCTGAGTCCTTGTTATTCTTGAGTTTCTCATTCTGGAAACATCCCCCAGGCTGTGGCTAAGACATGTCTCCGCAGTATCCTTTCTTTCAGGAGTCTGCCTTCTGTAATAAAAAAACTGAGTGAATGAATCAACGACGAACTTCAAAGGGCGTCTGGGGACGTCCGCCACGAACAATTGCAACGAACATTAACGAACAAAATGAGATTAAAAAAAATGGTAGAGCACTTGCCCGCGAAAGGAAAAGGTCCCGAGTTCGAGTCTCGGTCGGGCACACAGTTTTAATCTGCCAGGAAGTTTCATATCAGCGCACACTCCGCTGCAGAATGAAAATCTCATTCTGTAAACAGTGAATATTGTTTTCTGGACAGTTTTTTTTTCTGAGTACTTGCATCACTGTTCATCTTTACTTCAGAGACAATAGGACTGGTACATTTCTCGATAATCACCTGTATGTAATATGCTAGATAAAAACATATAACTTGCAAGAAGGTTGCTATTTTATATTTTTGTTAAAGTTTTAATGTACTGAAAAGATATAACAATAAAGTAATTTAAAAAAAGTCATACGACATAGATAGAGACCCCTCCAGTTCCATTTTCATTTATCGAATTTTTATTGTTACATCGATTATCTTTCATTCACTTCCTTCCAATTAATTCTCCCTTGTTTCCACTTCTTTTATAAGAACTGTTACTTCTTATTTTGCTCTTTCAATTTTTTCTACTCCACACCAAAGCAGAACATAGTTTCCAATTACTTCCTGTCCATATAATTTTTTCATTTCTGTCTTTACCAGGACTTCCATTTTCAGTACTTCCATTTCTTCAATTATATTCCCAGTTATTCCTGCTAAACCCTGTACATTCCATGTTCCACAAATCTTAGTCCTTGTTATTAACCACAGTCCAGCCTTTTAATCCATCTGGCTTTATATTTTGTTTGGTAAACGTAGCGGAACGTTTTTACTGGGGTGGGATGCCAACCACTAGCTGAACGCACCATCCTGGGGACAGGTATTTTTCCTGAGGGTTTATTTCCCTAGGGAGGCAACTTTCTTTATGATTCAGAGTGCAGCCGCAATTTTGGTCTATAGGTCAGTGCGCTGTTTGCAGCTGTGGACAAGGACGTGGTGCCTGTGTCCCGCCTGTTTGCGTACCGCGCGCGCGAATCATTCCTGTTTACCTTCCGCTGCAGCGAGTGTCACGCGTCCGTGTCTCGGTAGTGCCATGGCACACTCGTACCGCAAGTCCACAATTAAGATCACATTTCAAGCGGACTACGCAGGACCTCGAGCACTTGACTGTGAACGTTTCATCCGGGAAGAACTTCGTATTCCACCTCAAGACATCATTGGGATTCACTTTTCTATAACACAAAGTGTCGTATACATAAAACTGATAAATGAAGAGGCATGTACTGATGTTGTGTGCCGACACACTCGTGGACTTAAATTTAAGTATCCTGATGGCGACATAGGAACTGTAACGATCGACCACGCTGGATTAGGCCTTCACACTCTGAGGGTCTTCGAGCTGCCATTCGAAGTCCCGCCCGATTTTGTGATGACAATTTTCAAACCGGACGGCAACGTGCTAAGCCACCTGGCTGAAAAATGACAAACGTTTGAGACATACCCCGTCTTAAACGGAGTGCGACAAATTAAGACTGAACTGACGAAGCATGTGCCATCCTACACTCTTGGAAATTGAAACAAGAACACCGTGAATTCATTGTCCCAGGAAGGGGAAACTTTATTGACACATTCCTGGGGTCAGATACATCACATGATCACACTGACAGAACCACAGGCACATAGACACAGGCAACAGAGCATGCACAATGTCGGCACTAGTACAGTGTATATCCACCTTTCGCAGCAATGCAGGCTGCTATTCTCCCATGGAGACGATCGTAGAGATGCTGGATGTAGTCCTGCGGAACGGCTTGCCGTGCCATTTCCACCTGGCGCCTCAGTTGGACCAGCGTTCGTGCTGGACGTGCAGACCGCGTGAGACGACGCTTCATCCAGTCCCAAACATGCTCAATGGGGGCCAGATCCGGGGATCTTGCTGGCCAGGGTAGTTGACTTACACCTTCTAGAGCACGTTGGGTGGCACGGGATACATGCGGACGTGCATTGTCCTGTTGGAACAGCAAGTTCCCTTGCCGGTCTAGGAATGGTAGAACGATGGGTTCGATGACGGTTTGGATGTACCGTGCACTATTCAGTGTCCCCTCGACGATCACCAGTGGTGCACGGCCAGTGTAGGAGATCGCTCCCCACACCATGATGCCGGGTGTTGGCCCTGTGTGCCTCGGTCGTATGCAGTCCTGATTGTGGCGCTCACCTGCACGGCGCCAAACACGCATACGACCATCATTGGCACCAAGGCAGAAGCGACTCTCATCGCTGAAGACGACACTCCATTCGTCCCTCCATTCACGCCTGTCGCGACACCACTGGAGGCGGGCTGCACGATGTTGGGGCGTGAGCGGAAGACGGCCTAACGGTGTGCGGGACCGTAGCCCAGCTTCATGGAGACGGTTGCGAATGGTCCTCGCCAATACCCCAGGAGCAACAGTGTCCCTAATTTGCTGGGAAGTGGCGGTGCGGTCCCCTACGGCACTGCGTAGGATCCTACGGTCTTGGCGTGCATCCGTGCGTCGCTGCGGTCCGGTCCCAGGTCGACGGGCACGTGCACCTTCCGCCGACCACTGGCGACAACATCGATGTACTGTGGAGACCTCACGCCCCACGTGTTGAGCAATTCGGCGGTACGTCCACCCGGCCTCCCGCATGCCCACTATACGCCCTCGCTCAAAGTCCGTCAACTGCACATACGGTTCACGTCCACGCTGTCGCGGCATGCTACCAGTGTTAAAGACTGCGATGGAGCTCCGTATGCCACGGCAAACTGGCTGACACTGACGGCGGCGGTGCACAAATGCTGCGCAGCTAGCGCCATTCGACGGCCAACACCGCGGTTCCTGGTGTGTCCGCTGTGCCGTGCGTGTGATCATTGCTTGTACAGCCCTCTCGCAGTGTCCGGAGCAAGTATGGTGGGTCTGACACATCGGTGTCAATGTGTTCTTTTTTCCATTTCCAGGAGTGTATTTAGTAATTGGCGGCTGCAGAGCCAGTGTCATGTACGACGGACAACCGCGTACTTTCGCCGGCTGTGGCCAGGAAGGACATGTTCGATCGGCCTGTAGTCAACGCCGACTGACTTAGACCACAATTGGTGAAGATCCATCCCCGGCGACATCTACTTCACTCCCCGATACGTATACAACGGCTGCAACCGCAACAACTGTTCCTACCCAGGATTGAAACCACATATTGCAGTCAATGGTCGATGACAGTGTGGCGGACAACATATCCCCCTCCACGACTTCGTCTCCAGAATTACCTCAAGGCGGTGATCAATTGTGCCACCGAGACGAGTCTAAAGACAAGATGGAAGTCTAACCAGAAATTGTCCCGACTTCCGCCAGCCTACCAATGGAGACCGTGTCAGACGATTGCCGCCCTCACTGTGGCACAGAACAACATGTCCGAAAACAACGGTCTCCTCGAAAACGCAAGAAACGGCGCCATACGCCATCCGATGATTGCCTGCTTCGGATGTGTGACCCGGACGAGACTCAGGACTCTTCCACCACAACTCACCCTTCCCGTCCCGATGCTACGCCGAATACAGTTTATGAGCCTCGGACTGACAACACCACTTATGTTACTGAACATGCTCGCGAGCGCTCTACTGACAGCACTACTCAACAGTTACCAACTGCTGCATCTGATTCTTAAGCGGATGATGTCGAGGATGAGCCACAGCGCCCGGAGGGTGCCGAGGGCAGAGATGCTCCCTCGGCTGTACCCAGCACCGACCACCAACAGGGACTACGGCTGTATCGTCATCATGTGTGAGGCCGCCCCTGCCGCCACCTGGCCTCCTAAACAACCCAGTTGCCGACCTTGATGATCAAACATACCGTCTAGCAACGATTAATATCAACAACATACGTGCCCGACATAAACTAGAGATCATACAGGAGCTGCTCAATGCTGCAGATATCGACATTGCGCTTCATCAAGAGGTGTATGTCGCAGACTCCTAGGAACACTATGGCTACAAGACTTGGGTCTCACATGTGTCGGGGAACGGCAGTGGTGTAGCGATCCTCCTCCTCGAAGGTATACCCGCAGAAAATGTAGAGTATCTCCCTGGTGCCAGAGGCATGGCTCTTACTATCCAAGGAGTCAAACTTATTAACATCTATGCCCCATCAGGATCTGATCGGCGTCGGCGTCGCGAACGATCCACCTTTTTCGCTCACACAGTCACACCCCTTTTCATGGGCCGTCAGGACGCCTTGATATTCGGAGGGGTCTTCAACTGTAGCCAAGCACCTAAGGATCAGTTACCACATCACTCTCCCTGCTCAGAACTTCCGACAGTTATAAATAGTAGTCAATTGGTGGACTCATGGGAAGATATTTGTGGCGATCGGCCCGGATTTACGCACTACACCAGCCATTCCTCCAGCCGCATCGATCGGATTTACATCTCGCGCTCCATAGCTGTCGGGACGAGAGGTGCCCACGTCTGGCCCACGAGTTTTCTGACCTACATCTGCGCCATTACCCTTGGCCGCCAGAAGGTATGGCACAGCCGTGGTCCTTGGAAGTGGAACGTCGCCAACATAGCCTCTGAGGAATGTCGACGCCTTATACAGAACACTTCTGATTCCTGTAGCCGCCGGCGTGTCACCTACCGGTCTACACTGTCGTGGTGGTTACTCTGCGCCAAATCAGCCCTCCGGAAGACCTTGATAGGCTACGGACGAGATGTAGCAGCATGGAAGAGACATACCACAGACTTTTACTACAGTAGCTTAAGGGAATGTAGAACACTGCCTTACTCACCTGCAAGGCAGGTGATGGTGAACCGTGGCAAGGCACAGATCAACACGTTGCCATCTTGAGGGAGCGATCGTCAGAGCGCGCATTCAAGACAGAGAGGCCCAGGAGGAACCGTCCATGTACCACGTCATTGCAGAACGACGGCGCCGACGCCGGACACTTATCCAAGCTATCACGACGGAAGCCGGACGACGCATTGATACCCAGCGCGATAAAGGAAATGCCCTTCAAGCTCACTACACTAGGCTGTACTGGGAACACCGACATCCCCCAGAGGTGATCGCCGAAGTCTCTCAACTCACCTATGGCACTATATTCCGACAGCGGCAGCGGATTTGACTGCAGATGTAACGGAAATCATTGAAGCAATACAGGCGGGGGCTGCTCATAAGTCCCCGGGAGCTAAGGCCTTCCTCTGGAATTTTATCGGACGTATCAACAATTGCTGGCACCAGCATGGACTGATATTTGCCGCGATCTTTGTGTCCCACGACACAGATCCCTGGGGCGTTCCTAGACGGATTGATTGTGCCCATACACAAACCACGAGGCGGAGCCAGGATCAGTGATTACCGCCCCTTGACTTTACTCAACAGTGACATGAAGATTTTCACCCGGGTTCTGGCGGCACGCCTAAAGCGATCGGTACAATGTGTTATGTCGCGGTACCAGGCATCGTTAGGTGGTGACCATAATATTCGCACTGCACTGTGTCGATATCGAGATATGAACGCGCTAGCCAAAGCTCGCCAACTGCCAGGAGTTTTGGCCTCACTCGACTTTAACCAGGCCTTTGACTGAGTCGATCACAAATGGAGGTACTGTGACACATGGGGTATCCGGACATCATAGTTAACGTACTGATGCGACTCCTACTCGATCCGACGTCCAAGGTGTTATAAAACGGTCGCCGATACAGATCCTGCGATCGGTGTGAAAATGCTGCCCTCTTTCGGCGATATTGTACGCCCTTGTCCTGGAACCACTCCTCTGCGGCCTCCGACAACGTCTGACTGGGATGTCCCTTGGTGGACACACTTTTTGCTGCACTGCCTATGCAGATGACCTGGTATTCCTTCTTCACAGTAATGACGATGTTCGTACAGCACTGGCGTGGATGGCGACCTACGGCGCGGCATCAGTCTTCACAAATCGCACGCCCTGTCTATAGGCAGAGGTCTATCCGACGAGAGGGTCGCACTGCTACGAATCAGTGACACAATCCGCTGTTTTGGCGTTGATTTCACATCTGACGTGAAGCGTTCAACAGCCCTTAACTACAGGCAGGTATAAGTAACCACCGTCCTACTCATCTTGACCTCCTGCAACAGACACGATATGCTAACGTCTATTTGGCGTCACGTATCCCCCATTTTGCACAGATACTCCCGATACCACCTACTTTAGCTCACCGCAAGAGTGTGTCGCCCCACATTCCACTGTTGCCAGATGTATCCAAGATGGCGGCGATCACGTCATCCAAGATGGCGTTGTGAAGACTTGGCAACATCACACGACATCATTCAAGATGACGGATTTAGGAGGGAAGGTAGGTCAATTGGGCTACCTCCACTAACCTAACACTGCATAAAAAATGGCGGGAAGTCAGATTCCAACAGGATAATGCATCACTCCTAAGGAGGTCGTTGGAAGGTAAGTCACTTGAGGTTTCTCTGCTAATCTAAGAAAATCACGGGAAGTAGGTCAACTGGACTATGTCCACTAACCTAAGTCACCCGACCGCCACGTCCTCCTACAAACTGGTGTCAAGTTTGAATTTAGGCAGTAAAGAAAGCTCACTTGGGATTTCGCTACCAGCCGAAGAAAACTGTTGCAAACGAAGCTCACGTTCACTAAGCTAAGTCACCAGACTGCCACCTCTTCCTAGGGGTTGGTGGGAAAAGGACTCAGCCTGCACTAGCCTGATGGAGAGAGGAAGGAATGTACTTTATTTATTTTGGAGCATTTCATTTAGGGATGGAGTATACGTATCTCAGAATGCATGCATGACATGCCCCACAGCATGCAGACCTGTAAACTACTCCTACATAACTCATTTATAAGGCTCTACATACACACTTGCTAATTGTAAACCATCAAAAGTAACACATTAGTAGTGGGACAAAGAGGCGTCACCCCACTCTCCATTGTTGCCAAATTTATTCAAGATGGCTGCAATGTCGTCATCCAATATGGTGGCATGTAGACTTGGCAACAGCACATGACATCATCCAATATGGCGGCTTTTGGCGGGAAAAAAGGCCAATTGTGCTACATCCACTAACCTAACCTCAAGAAAGAATGGCGGGAAGTTTGAATTTTGGCGGGTAAATAGGCCAATTGTGCTACATCCACTAACCTAAGCCTCCAGAAGAAAGAATGGCGGGAAGTTTGAATTTTGGCGGGAAAATAGGCCAATTGTGCTACGTCTACTAACCTAAGCCTCCAGAAGAAAAAATGGCGGGAAGTTTGAATTCCAACAGGATAATGTATGCAAAACAGTTCTTCTCTTTATTATTATTATTCATTATTATTGATTATCATTTATTAACATTCATTATGATTTATTATTATTTATCATTTATTGTTATTATTATTATTGGCCTGCCTCCACTAGAAAATACCCTCCAAATTCAAATTCCAGCATGATAATGGATGCAAAACTTTACTTTTGTTTGTTATTCATTATCATTCATAATCATTTATTAACATTGATTGTCATACATTGTCATTTATTATCATTAATTATAATTCATTATCATTTATTATCATTTATTATTATTTATTATCATTTATTATTATTTATTGTTATTGACCTGCCTCCACTAGAAAATTCCCTCCAAATTCAAATTCCTACATGATAATGGCTGCAAAACATTACTTTTGTTTATTATTATTCATTATCATTTATTAACATTCATTATCATACATTGTCATTCATTATCATTTATTATCATTCATTATCATTTATTATTATTGACCTGCCCCCACTAGAAAATTCCCTCCAAATTCAAATTCCAACATGATAATGGCTGCAAAACCTTACTTTCGTTTATTATTCATTATCATTCATTATGATTTATTAACATTCATTATCATTCATTGTCATTTATTATCATTCATTATCATGACCCGTCGGTCATCAGAGGACTTCCATCTCATGTGTGACGAAGGTTGACGCATTCCTCTAAATGCACTTTGATTTACGCGATCCCCACCCTCTCGCATGCTTGGTGTAAAATCGAGACTTCAGCGTCATAACTAAGTTAGCTGTGGGTATGTGTGAGGGGCTGTAATCATTGTGTACACACTTACCCAACAGACGGGTGTTTACAGAGTCGGTGACGGGATGACTTTTTATTTTCTCATGTTGGACGCTGCTGTTATACGTATCTGTTTGCTTGTAGGATGTACCGGCTGCTAATAACTATCATTTTTTATATAGACCTGATGGAGTAATAGTATTATTTCTGACTTGTGATCTGGTGTGATCATTGGGCACTAGACGTGTCCTCAAGGCTATATTGGGCTTGTATCATAGAAAGGAGAAGTTTTACAATTGGGGTAGAGATAGCTCAGCGTAAGGTGACAGGGAGAAGGATGTATGTCTGACAGGAAGGGAAAGAAAGCGATCTAAGGTTATTGCCCGTTTTTAAGTGCTGAACATTCTAGTCTTAGGAGTGTGTGTGTGTTTATGTTCTCTCTCTCTCTCTCTCTCTCTCTCTCTCTCTCTCTCCTACCAGAACCTTCGATGCACCGATCATGGACTCTAGAACAATACTTCACACACGTGATAGATTGGATGATTTGCTTAAAAATCTGTCGACCTACGTTGTGTATAAATATCGCTCCGTTCTTGTTCTTCTTAGCTGTATGCTATTAAATTAAGGCACTTTGAGACCTGTTACTATAGATCAATATGGTGTGCTAAGCTACAAGACTTGGTTACATTTCGAGAAATGTGGTGCACTTGGATGGATTAGGACCAGGAAAGCTCTATTCAAGAGAGGTGGAGTGTAGCTGTATTCGTCTGCTCGGTTGAGGAATAATTGGGCAGCGATGTTGCGGGGTAGGTCAATGCCGAGGTGAGGATGATCTTTTAACGTAAGAGGACTAGATAGCTCTGTGACCGCCATAGGCAGAGAGGTTGATTGAGTACTATGCGCGAGGTCTTAGAAATATGTATAGCGTTGTCTGGTATAATTTGATCGTCTTTATGTGTTCGAGAATTAAGTGTGAATGGACATGCTGAGCAGTCATCTATGAATGGTCGTAATGATACTTGCAAAGTAGAGGATGTATGGTTTAGCTATGATACTGAAATTAAGAAAGACAAGCTGTCATATGATTAGCCAGTGTTGGACTTACTGTAAAATTTTTCGCGATATCAGCTGTGATGGATGGATATAACCTGTGCAGTCTTTCATTAGTTGGAATTTTCCTATTAACCACTTTAGACCACGGAGCTTTGACTTGAGGGGACAGATAACGAGCAGAGATGTTGTGCCAAGCAATCTTCCGTTGTCGATGTGGGTGCCATGCTTCATATTTATTCCGCAGTGGTGTTCCCAGAACAGCTGCATATAGCTTCTTCGCCGTCCGATTGTGCTGTTCCTAACAGTCTGCTCGAAATATAACTCTTCTGCATAAAAAACTGACGCACATAAGCCAACCGAAAAGGGATCGCCATTGGATCGAGTGGAGCAATCTGGGAATCTGGTTGGAGATGCTGGAAGAGCGTTGCTGTGATACTGGGCGTATGCTGGTCACAGATTGCTAGTGTCCTTTGAACCAGGAGCGGCATATTTGGCCGGCAGATCGATGAGCCCTTGTCCTCCCTCCTCCTGTGGCAGCGTACATGTGGCGTGAGAGACCTTAATAATCTCCTCCCTTCATAGCATCTAGTAAACTGCCTGGACACTAGCTCTGCCTATCTCTTTCGGTAGATGGAAGATTTGTGCCAAAAACCAGGTCTTAGACAATATAAAGACATTAATTAGCTGAATTTTCTGTCATAATGGAAGGTGTCTTAGGGAATGCATTTTCGCTACAGCTCTGATTGAATTTAGAAGTAGCCGCCAGTTGTAGGACGTCATTCTCTGTAGGTTGGTTTGAAAAGAAAAACCAAAAATTCTGTGCTTGTTACTGATTGTAAAACACGGGCGGTCTATCTTAATTACCGTAGGCCGTTCTGGGATTAAGACAGTTTTACGACGGTTAACGTCGACACACGGTGCTCGCCGGTACAACTGTAGCACTGAATTCGCAATATCGACATCATCCCAGTTACTGACAACCAATCCGAGGTCGTCCGCGTACGCACGGCACACCACGCGTGCCCTGCCGGCAGTGACTCCCTGGCACATGGTATGCAACTTGCGTAATAAAGGATCTAAGGCGATGGTGGAAAGCGCCATTGAGTCGCCGGGTGCAAGTCTTTCGATTTGACGCCACTTCGGCGACTTGCGTGTCGATGGCGATGAAATGATGAGGACAACACAACACCCAGTCCCAGAGCGGAGAAAAATCTCCGACCCAGCCGGGAATCGAACCCGGGCCCTTAGAATTGACAGACTGTCGCGCTGACCACTGAGGTACCGGAAGGGGATACTGGAGGGGTGTATGTCCCTAACGAAGATGTGCCTGATGAGAAAAAGAGGGATTTCTTCAATTACTTACAAGAAAAAGTTGACGAATGTCCAAATGAACGTCAGTTGTTAATGATGGGGGACATAAATGAACGAATTTTGAAAAGGTTAACTGGTAATGCCGTGGGACCGTGAGGAGAGGATGTAGGGGGAAGGAGATTGATTAAAGTCTGTAAGGCTCAGATGTGTATTGTTACGAATGGCCAATTCCAGCACAAAGAAATACACAAATACACCTGGGCTAATCCATCAAGGAACCTAAAAACAATTATAAACTATCTAGTAGTGCGGAGACAGCCGGTAGTTAAGGTACAGGATGTAAGGGTAGGAAGAGGAAGAGACTGTTGCTCCGGTACATTTACTGGAAAAATATTTTTCCTGATTAAGACGAAGATAAAGAAAAGGAGGAGAAACAGGTGGATGCTGGAAATACAACTACACGGGTTCTAAAATATAAGACAAATGTGCTACGAGAAGTAAGTTTGAAAATTTTGTATCAGCGAAGATTAAATGTAAGATTGGATGCAGTGGACGAGGACTGGAATACTAATGAGCTATGTAGTTTTCTCTAACAGTCAATTAAAGTAGCCGCAGAAGAGGCTTTAGGAAAGGAAAGGAAGAGTAGGATAAGAGCAGAACTGATGACCACTGAGTTGTTCGAGCTAGTTGAAGAAACGACGAAATTATATCGCTTATGGGTAAAAAAATGGTTCAGATGGCTCTGAGCACTATGGGACTTAACATCTGTGGTCATCAGTCCCCTAGAACTTAGAACTACTTAACCCTAACCAACCTAAGGACATCACACACATCCATGCCCGAGGCAGGATTCGAACCTGCGACCGTAGCAGTAGCGCGGTTCCAGACTGTAGCGCCTAGAACCGCATGACCACCACGGCCGGCACTTACGGGTAAACTCTGGGAGTGAATAGGATTGGAGTATGTAGAAGGTACAGAAAATGAGGGCTACGAAATTAAAAAGAAAGTGTAAGTGACAGTGATAGATTGCTTTTAATGTACTCCTTGCTCCATCCGTCATTGCTTATTTTGCTGCCTAGCTGGGAGAATTCCTGAACGTCATCCACTTCGTGACCATGAAACCTGATGTTGAGTTTCTAGCTTTTCTCATTTCTGCTACTTCTCATCACTTTCGTCTTTCTTCGATTTACTCTCGATCCATATTCTTTACTCATTAGATTATTCATTCTATTCAGCAGATCATGTAATTCTTCTTCACTTTCACTCAGGAAAGCAATGTCATCACCTAAGCTTATCACTGATATCTTTTCACGTTTAATTTGTATTCCACTCCTGAATATTTATTTAATTTACATCGTTGTTTCTACGATGTAGAGGTTAAACAGTAGGGGCGAATGACTACATCCCTGGCTTACATCCTTTTCAATCCGAGCACTTCGTTCTTCGTCGTCCATTCTTATTATTCCCTCTTGGCTCTTGTACGTATTGTGGACTACTCGTCTCTCCCTATAGCTTACCCGTATTTTTCTCAGAATTTCGAACATCTTCCACCATTTTACATTGTCATGTAATTTTTTACATATCGACAGATCCGATGAACGTGTCTTGATTTTCCTTTAGTCTTCTTTCCATTATCAACCGCAACGTCAGAATTGTATCTCTGGTGCCTTTACCTTTCCCAAAGTAAAACCTATCGTCATCTAATAGATCAAGTTTCTTTTCGATTCTTCTGTATATTATTCTTGTCCGTAACTTGGATACATGAGCTGTTTGGGTAATTGTGCGATAATTCTTGCATTCCTCAGCTGTTGCAACCTTGGGAATTGTGTGGATATTATTTTTCTGAAAGTAGTTAACACAGAACCTACACTAGATGAAGAAGTAAAAGAGACCCTGGAAAAGTCAAGAAAATGAAAGTCAAGTGAACCGGGAGAAATTGCGATGGAATTATGGAAATGTGGGCCTTCTCAACTGGTGAGATTTATATATAAGCTGTTCAACCAGATTGTGGAGGGAGAGGAAACACCAAGAGAGTGCTGTCTATCATACGTTATATGCTATCTATAAAAATGAAAAGAAGACGCACCCAAATAACTATAGGAGAATTAATTTTGTGTCATCTTTCAGCAGAACTTGAAGCACTATACTGAAAAACAGGTTGTAGTATGAGACTGAGGGAAAGATGGGAGTGGAACAAGCAGATTTTGCAGTTTCACGGCTTTGTGTGCTTTATATTTTTTGCTTTAGACAAAGAAGTGAAAGGCATATTCTAAGGGTCAGGAAGTAATCGTTAACACTTTTAGATTTAGAAGGAGCAAATGTTTTGTATCCATCAATGCACTAATGGAAGCGCTGGAGTCTACAGTTGTACGAGCACAATAAATATTCTTACTTCGGAGAATATACTACGATTCACACTTAGCAGTTAAAGTAGCGAGAAAGTTGAGTGACACGTTCCAAATAACGTAAGGACTTAGACAGGGCTGCATTATGTCGCCGACCACGTTTAAAATATATTTGCAGTGTATACTGGAATGGTGAAATCAGTCATGCGGAAGTACGGGAATTCCTTTCCAGCATGTTACTATGCGCTCATTATTATTTGCCGGTGATCAATTACTGATAGAACAGAGCAGAGAGGATGTAAAATTTATTTAGAAGCTAATGGAAGTATTTGAACGAGGCGGGCTTTGAATAAATATGAGAAAAATAGAGTATCTAGTTGTTGGAGGAGATGGAAGAGACATAGTACTGCCGCAAGAGACTATTAAAGCAGTAAACCAGTTTAAATACTTAGGATCAATTATCCGTTCCTCTGAAAGCTATGTAGCAGATGTGGAAAGTAGGATACAGTAGGTAAAAGGAAGAATTAAAATGATAAATGGAGTTCTGTAGAGCCCGAAAATATCAAAAGAAACAAAGAAGAGGATGTGGCAGAAGTAGCGGAAAGTGCGCTAACATAAGGTGCAGAAGAATAGACCCTGGGAGAACGGAAAAAAAGCAGAGTACAGGCAGTATAGATGATAGAATAAGGAAGGAAACCAGGATATCCAGAACAGAGCGGAGAAGAAATGAGAAAATTAGGGAGATAATGGATATGGAACAACCAGTCGTGCAAAGAATTAAGAATAGAGCTCTTCAGTGGTATGGCCATTGAAGAGCCCCCGTCCCACACTCAGTTGATACAGTGGCTGAACAGTTCAAAGAAGGGTCTCATTTCAATTATAATATAATTATAGTAGTTGGTGTCTTCGATACAGTCTTGATGTGTTGGATAAAATACATGTTTAAAATCAGTGGGAAGCATAAAACGTCGTCTGAAATCGTACTGTATGCTTCTCCGGAAATTATTTTGAACAATTGTTTCAGGAGACCGCTAGAAGTGGAAATGGTTGCTAAAACAGACTTGATCTCTTAGCAACAAATAAAGTTGTGGAAATAGGGAGCATCATGACGGATACAGAGATTAGTGACCAAAGTGTCGTCGCAGTACTGAATACTACAACATTGAAATCCACTAAAATAAAGGCGAAATATGTCTATTTAAAAAAAGCAGTTACAAATTCTCTTGACGCCTTCCAAGGAGACGGACTCCACTCCTTCCGATTTCACTGTTTAAGCGTGCACCAGATGTGGTATGAATTTAAAGAAAGATTATGGACGGCCATTGAGAGATACGTACCAAACAGGTTACCAAAAGATGTTACTGATCCCCCTTGGTAATGAAAACAGGTCAGAACACTGTTGCGAAAGCAGCGAAAAAGAACGTAAAATCCTCAAGCCTGAAGAAGTTTACCAGGAACTAGAAGTTTAGTGATGTCTTACATGCATGATGTTTTAATAGTTTCCACAACGAAACTGTCTTTCTAAATCTGGCAGAAAACTCAAAGAGATTCTGTCTGTGTATAAAGTACACTAGCGGCAAGATACAATCAAAAGCTTCACCGCTCTACAGCAATGGTAACGTTACTGATGACAGTGCGTCTAAAGCAGAGTTCTTAAAAGCTGGTTTCCGAAATTTCGTCACCGGAGAAGATGAAGTAGATATTCCAGAATTTGAATCAAGAACCGATCACAACATGGGTAACTTGTACGTATGTATCCTCGGTATAGCGAAGAAGCTTAAATCACTTATAAAGGGAAGGCCTCCAGTCCAAACTGTGTATTGGTCAGGTTTCCTTCAGAGTATGCTGATGTAATAACTTCATACTTAGCGATCACATATAACCGCTCACTAGTCGAAAGATCCATACTCGAAGCCTGGAAAAATCCACCGGTCACACCAATACTCAACCAATACACAATAAAGGAAATTGGAGTAATCTGCTGGATTACAGACCCTTACCACTAACGTCGATTTGCATTAGAATTTTGGAACGTATACTGTGTTCAAACATTATGAGTTACGTCGAAAGAAATGACTCATTGACAAATAGCTATCACGGATTTTGAAAATATCATTCTTGTGAAACACAACTAGCTCTTTCTTCTTACAATTTAATGAGTGTTATCGTCAGGGGATGTCCACATTTTTAGATTTCCAGAAGGCTTTTGCACCGTTCCTCACACGCGACTTTTAATCAAGTTATGTGCGTAGGGAATATCGTCTTTGATGTGTGACTGGATTCGTGATTTTCTTTCGGGAAGATCATAGTTCGTAATAGTTGACATCAGGTCATCAACCAAACAGAAGTAATATCTGGCCTTTCCCAAGAAAGCGTTACAGGCTCTTCGCTGTTCCTAATTTTAAACTATTTAGGAGACAATCTGAGCAGCCATCTTAGATTGGTTGCAGATGATGTTTCGTCCGCCGTCTCACCATGTCATCACACGACCAATACCAGTTGCAGAATGATACAGAGGCGATATCTACAAGGTGCTAAAAGTGGCAATCGACTCTAACTAATGAAAGTGTGAAGCCATCCACATGAGCACTAAAAGTGGTCTACTAAATTGCGGTTACATGGTAAATCACACAAATCTACAATTACGAATGACTAAAACCGTAACTACCACACAGATAATCTTGTGGAGAAAGCGAACCAAAGACTGCGATTCATTGGCAGAACACTTTGAAAATGCAATATGTCTACTGCGCTTTCCCGTCTTCTTCTGGAGTATTGCTGCGCGGTGAGGAATCCGCGTAAGATTTGGATTGACAGAGAACGTCGAAAAGTATAAAAAGAAGAGCAGCTTGTTTTTTATTATCGCGAAGTAGGGGAGAATGTGCCACGAATGTGGTACATGAATTGGGGTGACAATCACTAAAAGAACGCGTTTTTCGTTTCGGCAGGATCTCCTGATGAAATCATCACCCTTCTCCCCCGAATGCGAAAATATTGCGCTGACATCAACATATATAGGGAAATATGGTTATCTAGAGACGTATTTTGAAGATGGATCGATGAACGCTCTGCCAAGCACTTAATTGCGAATTGCGGAGTAATCATGCATATGTAAACACAGGAAACTTGCGAGAGATAGGTCTTGCAGCCTGATTAAAGTGAAAGAAGAGGGAATAGTCGAGTAGTCGAGAAAGATAACAGACATTTACGTTGCAACTGATGTCGAAGAGTTAGTCCGTTTTTCAATCAGATTTTGTCTTACTGCCGTCAGCAGGATCTCAGTGATGGGTGTTGTTCCCCTTGCGTTTTCTACCCATCACATAAGACCTAAAGAGGGTCAAAGAAACGTGATTTAACTGGAAAAATGCTTGTTGGTGGAAAACCAGTGGTTATTGTCATTAGGTACTAAATCCAGGTACGAATTACCGTTGAAGAGGCAAGAGAGAAATTTCTTTCGGATGAGATCAGAACTTGAGTAGCTGCTAGTGATTGCTTGAAGTGGCAGCCTGAACACAGTTCGCGGTTGCACATCCCTTGCTACACCGGCCCGGAAGACAGGTGATCATCGATAAAATGATCGATAAGCTGTCCCCGTAAACAGACGACGTCAGCAGTAGTCTAACGGAACAGAGCTAATGGGTGGAGGCGGACGAGCGCGCGTCTCACGGTGACGCACCAGTACTATAAATGTCGCTGTCGCTTACGCCACACATTTAAGGTAAAAGTTACGGAAGCAGCCAAGGACGCCAAACTGTTTTGGGGTGGGAGATGAATGTGTCGGCTGTAGCGACATCTTGACTGGGCACTGCATACGGCCCACGTCTTACTGTTTACGTATGAAGAGCGTCTGCATCACAATTTCTTTTATTAACGACTACTGGTTTCGGCGTGCCCCGCCACTCATCTTCAGATGTAAGAACCTTCTGTCACAACATCTCACAGGGAAAGAATAAGTATTTACGCTCCGGTGTTCGTAAGATAACATGTTTCCTCATGTGTGGGTCCACAGCCTGGACGTAATATGTGAGTGATAAAACCATTTTAAACATCCAGCTTTCCTTTCTGAGTGGTCTGCATCGCGCGCCACGAATTCCTGTCCTGTGCCAACCTCTTCATCTGAAAATACCAAATGTTACCTATATCCTCAATTACTTGCTGGATGTATTCCAATCTCTGTGTTCCTCTAAAGTTTTTACCTTCTACAGCTTCCTCTAGTAACAAAGAACTTATTCCGTGATGTCTTTACAGATGTACTGCCAGCCTGTACCTTCTTCTTGTCAGTGTTTTCTACATATTCCTTTCCTCGCCGATTCTGTGGAGAATCTCCTCATTCCTTCCCTTATAAGACCACCTATTTTCGACATTCGTCTGTAGCACCACATCTCAAATGCTTCGATTCTCTTCTGGTTTTCCGCAGTCCATGTTTCACTACCATACAATGCTGTGCTCGAAACGTACATTTTCAGAACGTTTCTTCCTCAAGACCTACGTTTGTCACTAGCTGACTTCTCTTGGCTGTAAATTCCCTTTCAAACAGTGTTGGTCTTGTTTTTATGTACTCCTAGCTCCGCCCGTCATGGAGTATTTTGCGACATAGGTAGAATTCCGTAACTTCGTCTACTTTGTGATGCTCAATTCTGTTGTTAAACCGAGCGAGGTGGCGCAGTGGTTAGACACTGGACTCTCAATCGGGAGGACGACGGTTCAATCCCGCGTCCGGCCATCCTTATTTAGGTTTTCCGTGATTTTCCCTAAATCGCTCCAGGCAAATGCCGGGATGGTTCCTTTGAAAGGGCACGGCCGACTTCCTTCCCTAATCCGATGTCTGGTCTCCTTCCGCAAACAACCCAACCCACTATTGTTAAGTTTCTCGCTGTTACCATTTCTGCTACTTCTTATTACTTCCGGTTTTCTTCGATTTTCTCTCAATACATATTCTGTACTCATTACACTGTTCGTTCCATTCCAGTGATCATTATCGTGTAATTCTTCTTCGCTTTCAATGAGGATAGCAATGTCATAAGTGAATCTTAACTTTGATATTCTTTCATGAATTTTAATCCCAGTCTTGAACCATTCTTCTGTTTCTCTCATTGCTTCTTCGACGTATAGATTGAAAAGTAGGGGCGTAGGACTGCATCCCTGTCTTACATCGTATGCTGTCATTTTCATTGTACACGGTAACGTTTTTGTACAACATGACATTTCATTGCTGGCCTGTGGCGATATGAAACCTAGCTGCGCTAATTGATTTTATATACGGCACACGTATCACCTGTGCATCTGGATTTGAAAATGGCCGAAGGCCAAAACGGGCATTTGACGTTTTAGGTCTTGAACGTTGGTTCCCCCATTTTTTTGTAGGTGGCAGTGGTGCTGGTGGTTGGTACGTCTTAAGTGTCATACAATAAGTTTTAGCATCTGTAAACATAACACCATCAAAATATTAGTGGATTTATCATGGCATCATGAAGTTATTCTCTGCTGAATATACCAACTTACGAGCTTAATTCTCGTCATTTGAGGAAGTTTTAATTTTCTGCCTGAACATGAAGAAATCTTAGTATTAAGAAAACAGTCTTAATCGCGCTTTTTATTTTACTTCATTTTATTTATAAATGAAATTTATTTTATTTTTTATAAATAAAAGAAATAAAAAAACGCGATAAAGACTGTTTTCTTAATACTAAGTTAATTTTATTCAATCGCTGTTACTCCACAACCACGTTGTCCGAACATCTATGAAGAACTCTGCCTCTGAGGCTCATAAACGCTGGGTAAGACCTAAGGCATGGCACCTATTAGTAACAGATCGCACAGAAAATGTCTTCAGCGATTTCAACAACCTTGATTCTGACATCGAACACCGTCATGGCAGTGGAAGAGAGAAGGTTATCGAGCCCCCTAAAACTGACAGGAACAGTCGTTGGGGCCGAGCACTAAAAGACATCAGCTACAATACAGCGATAGACATGGAGAGGTGATGTTGCAGCAAGACAGTGCTCAACCCCAAATCGCAAAACCTGTCAGAACGTACTTGGAAATGTTGGAACTGGAATACCTATCGCACCCGCCGTATTCTCCAGACTTTGCTCCCCCTGACTACCACCTTTTTCGACCAATGGCACACGGCTTGGCTGACCACCGCTTCCTGTCGTATGAGCAGGTGCAAAATTGAATCGGCTCATGGGTCTCCTCAAAAGACGCCCAGTTCTTCCACCGCGGGATTCGTATGCTGAGAGATGGGAGAAAGTAGTGGCCAGTGATGGCGAATACTTTGAACCGAAGTTTTTATACAATTAGGTGTTGCGGCGTAAAGTCAAGCGCCGGCATGCCAGTCGGGAACGGCAGGGAAGATGAGGCTGCGAGAAGAAGTCAGCCAATCACACGCTGATCGACCCCTCTCCAGGACGACAATGCGACAGCAGCGGACCACATGTGAAAAGGACATAAGCGCCGCTCCCGACTGGTCGTAGCCCAGCTGAATAGCAGCTTCAAGGCTAGCGACTAGGAATAGAAGCGTCAACGTTACTCCACTTGTACTGGCTATGAAACACATATTTGGAATTTTATATATTGAAGAAGATCAATTATTTTGTGTGTCGTCCTTTGCTTGCGACATGTCTGTGTAATTGTCAAAGTTAAGTATTGTCATTTACTTTTTGTAATAAATCTAATTAATACGATTTGTTTGAAATATTTGTCTAGCGAACCGAGTATGTAGGATTCCTGGAGTCCAGATACTTGACGAAGAGCATGGGGGCATAATATTAAGCCTCGAACTTCGAGAAAAAATCGTGAAAGAAAACTTGTAGACCAAATAATTTAACATATGATGAAATAAAGATCGTCTTGCATAATGAATTTGATAGCCTAAAGACGGTGTTTAAGGTTTTACTATTTATACAACAGCATGTGATGACGGTTAAACGAACTATAAAGGAAAAAACCGGTTGAACATTTAAACTCGCGTCAATGAGTATAATCTTACTCAAAGAAAAACTGCACTTTTAAAAACGTAACCATGAAGTGACTGGTATCGACAATTATGCGGCGATTTTGCATAGAGCAAATAAGGGGCGATTCTTGACGCTTAAAATTGATACCGCCAATAGAAATGAACTTGACAAGAATCTTAATGAACTGAATGAATTTTTCCATTGCGCTCATTTTAATGTTTAAGATGATGTTCTCCAGTAAATGTGTAAAGCTCGATGTTCGCCCTCGTTCCATTAACTTGGATGTGATTACCATGTTCGCTGGAAGTAGATGAAAGGCGGTCGGTGCAGTGCGGCCAGTAACATGGTACATAAACACGCTAGTACGTCGCTCATCACACAACCCGCTGTTACGGTGTATGGCACGTTCTAGTGGTCACTGTTTCCCCACACTATAGCCATGAAACTCATTTGTGAATATTTAGTAACATTATATGCTAAAAGATATAGCTTTCTTGTAATAGAATTCGTTTATTCCCTTTTCATCTTCCCGTAACAGTCGTTAGTTTTAGTTATTAAATATTCTGAATTTGTGTTTCAATATACGGAGTACTCAAATAGTGTAAATTAAATTTCGTAGTGCCTTCGAAATGTTTTTCTTTTTTATTAATTATTTTGTATGTTGGAAGAAATTCAGGCTGTGTAATGTACTGCTCAATACACTTGTCACATGACTGACTACACAATATTTCCCCCACTACATCCTTTGTATTTTATGCGCTTTGCGGAGCCAGATAGGTGTAGATTTCATGATGTTTTGATGTTATTTGTGCAATCTTAGATGGTGTTGTTTGTAATATTACACTTTCGTGATTTTTATTTTGTCGCCTATTTTTCCTTTTACAGGTTAGATTTGAATGAAAGAATTGGTGATCCAGACGCTGTTTTTTTTATTATAACAACTGAGATAACAGTTTCTGAGACATGACGTTAATGATGCTTAACCTACAAACAAGTGTTTGTCACCTCAAGGTTAGTGGCACTATCCAGAAAGAAACCGCGCCTCAAAACGTGCACTGGAAGTAGCGTGGGGCTGTAATTAAAGCACAACTAGTCACAGAGGTCCACTGTAGGCCGTAATTATCGTGTAGTAGCGATATTTTAATAATTTTAAAATTATGGTAACCGCAGCTAAATAAATTATACATAATTCATTAACCATTCATACAGTATAACACAGATTTTTAGACACATTTATTGACGCATTTAAAATATAAAACTGAAAGAAAAGTCCAATAGTCTGCAATAGCTGTACTTACTGAAGTCGATAAGACACTCACGGAACCGGTTTCGCGGCTTGTAAGTTGCATCTTCTGGTGTGCATCTGTACAGAAATTTGTATGAATTAACACTCTTATAATGGGGAAATGAAGTTATCTGAGACTGGACATTCATCATTGATAATGATTTTTACCAACTGAAGGAGCCTGAGAACTTCGTATAGCCGAGCCAACTGTTGCTCTGCGGAATTCTGTAACAGCTCCCTCCATCATGACATACCTTTGTAAGAAACCATCTTTTGGTATGAAATTCTTCGTGGGGTTATGTGACACACAACTAGTTTCCTAACCAGATACATAGTATTTTCTTCTTTGTGTAAATCTATTCACTCAGTACTCTGAAAATGACTGAGATAACTTTATTTTCTCATACTCAGAGTACTGATTTATGAACATTTCTGTTCTGGTATACACCAGCAGATGCAATTTAACAGTTGAGAAACTGATTGTGTGAGTCTCTGACCGACTTCAATACATACAGCTATTGCAGACTATTGGAATTTTCGATTAGTTTTATATTTCAAACATCTGTTTGTACTTAATGAGTGGTCAGTACATTATTTAGATATTCTAATGCAGCTATGCGGAACCGATTTGCTCTGAAAAAAAAATAGTTCCAATTTTGGTTACCAGATGAAACTATGGCGCTATGAATGCAAGAAATGTTTCCACATGTAATGGATTACAAATGGACGTGGGCAGGAAAGGTAAGACAAGTGACAAAGACGTAGTGTTGAGCTCATTACTAACCGCCGCTATCATAATGTGTTCAATGTGAACACCCGAAACGTCAACATCCATAAAACCACGTCATCAACTGTTGCTCGCAGCAGTCCCCTTGTGATCTGGTAGAGGTCAGGTAGAGAACGAACATGACCTTCGTAAAAGCGTCCTTTTGGATCTCCCCAGAGCCAGAACTCAGATCAGGTGCTCTTACAGACCATGGATCTGAAAAACCTCTGGAGACAACATGTTCATGGAAAGCTGCATTATGCAGAGCTTTCACTGGGCGAGCGACACAACCTGTCACATGCTATACCACGATTTCTCGATAATGCTTTGTATTCACTACACCCTGTAGCGTAAAACGTGCCTCGTCGCTCTATAGAACATTGCCCAGCTACATGTTATCAAGTTCCATTCGTGCCAGAAACTGAATGCTGTGAATCATGAGGTTTCAGTTGCTGCACCGTCTGGATTTTGAACAGGTACCAATATAAAATAGACCTCAAAACTGTACGTACTATTGACCATGAGATGGAGAATTCTGGTGACACTGTGCGAGCGCTAACACTACTTGGAGCGATAGTTATACGAAGAAAGCCAGAAACGCAAAATTTTACGCTCTGGGCTAGACACAGAAATAGCCAGACCTGCTGCGCACGCAGGTCTTTACTGCGCCACCTAGCCAGCACGAAATTGTGGCTACAACGACTAACAATTGAAACCCACACATCCATTATGCGTAACGTGCCGCAGGTGTATTTACGATTGAAGGAATAGCACAACGCCCTAGGCTTCCACCCACGCCCGAAGGTTCAGCATTTTCATTTGTTAATCACCAGCGGCAGTTACTGACGCTACCTTGAAAAACGACACAGAATCGCGTCTGTTGGAGCTCATCTTTGTTTACAGGTCATGAGCTGTTATTGAACACAGGAACTAGCAGAGATGTAATAATATGTGATGCAGCAGAATAAGTTCCTGGAAATCCGAACGAAATTACGGAGAAACGTTTCCCCTGTAAGTGTGAATCTAATTGGAAGGAAAGAAAATTACGAGAAACTGAGTCTTTCGAACAAGAATTAGTCAAAGTTTTTGACAAAGGACTGTTCGTATGGTAGAATTTTAGGATAGGTTGTCAAATCTTGTGGCAGCACATTTATCATAAAGCTCCAGTCAACTTGCGTCCGAAATACATAGAACACAGGATGCACTGTAGATTACTGAAGTGATGGAGCGAGAGACAGAACAGACACGGAGAGAGGGAGAAGGACAGAGATAGAGAGAGAGAGAGAGAGAGAGAGAGAGAGAGGGAGGGAGAGAGGGATCTTGTCACCACAGATAATGGATTAGCTGGACGTGTCACACGACTGGAATGTCATTAGACATCGTACTGGCCATCAAGATAACAATCGCACTAAAGATGGTCACGGGGCGCATTTCAGCTCGGTCAGGACACTGCATCTCCGAGAATCTGCAACTAATTAACTTTCCATCTGACACCCCTTTAAAACTGTGCAAGGCACCCTAGTACATGTCACGTCACGTCGCCGGCGTCATCTGGAAGGAATTAAAATTATAATTCAGTTTTGTGTGAGACATCCATCTTCTTTCACCTTCTAGTAGTTCGAGATACACCAATTTATTGCTTTCATCTCCGTCTGCACTTTCACCATTCCTCTTTTACAACTACATTCGTTTCCATTTTCATCTTTCTATTACTTCATCTGAGGAATGATTATGATTGATTACTGCAATATTATCAGGAACTTGGCAAACACGAACTTGTTTATTTTCTTCGATTATCATCTAAAGCGGTAGCGCGTGATATTGAACGAAGAATAAGAAAGATGGAGAGAGATTATTACTGACGTGATCAACGTACATAACCTCTCTGATGCCGCCAGTATTTTTCTAAACTCATACGTCTCTTCGTTCGTTGCCTATATCAGTTCAGTGGATACGTCTTCTTCCGTTGTCTGTTTTGCTGAGTGATCAATCACTGACCTGGTGCAATTAATACTCACGGTCTTGAGAAAGTAAGTTACACGTGTCGTCGAACGCTAAGAGCACTGTGCAACGAGAGTGGTGTTGTCACAAGAGAGTACCAGTCTGGGGTGCTCTGCTGACGTAGCTCTGCTGAGGTAAGGATATCAATGAATCACCGTGTGTGGGAGAAATTACGAGGGCAGTTCAATAAGTAATGCAACACATTTTTTTTCTCGGCCAATTTTGGTTGAAAAAACCGGAAATTTCTTGTGGAATATTTTCAAACATTCCCGCTTCGTCTCGTATAGTTTCATTGACTTCCAACAGGTGGCAGCGCTGTACGGAGCTGTTAAAATGGCGTCTGTAACGGATGTGCGTTGCAAACAACGGGCAGTGATCGAGTTTCTTTTGGCGGAAAGCCAGGGCATCTCAGATATTCATAGGCGCTTGCAGAATGTCTACGGTGATCTGGCAGTGGACAAAAGCACGGTGAGTCGTTGGGCAAAGCGTGTGTCATCATCGCCGCAAGGTCAAGCAAGACTGTCTGATCTCCCGCGTGCGGGCCGGCCGTGCACAGCTGTGACTCCCGCAATGGCGGAGCGTGCGAACACACTTGTTCGAGATGATCGACGGATCACCATCAAACAACTCAGTGGTCAACTTGACATCTCTGTTGGTAGTGCTGTCACAATTGTTCACCAGTTGGGATATTCAAAGGTTTGTTCCCACTGGGTCCCTCGTTGTCTAACCGAACACCATAAAGAGCAAAGGAGAACCATCTATGCGGAATTGCTTGCTCGTCATGTGGCTGAGGGTGACAATTTCTTGTCAAAGATTGTTACAGGCGATGAAACATGGGTTCATCACTTCGAACCTGAAACGAAACGGCAATCAATGGAGTGGCGCCACACCCACTCCCCTACCAAGAAAAAGTTTAAAGCCATACCCTCAGCCGGTAAAGTCATGGTTACAGTCTTCTGGGACGCTGAAGGGGTTATTCTGTTCGATGTCCTTCCCCATGGTCAAACGATCAACTCTGAAGTGTATTGTGCTACTCTTCAGAAATTGAAGAAACAACTTCAGCGTGTTCGTAGGCACAAAAATCTGAACGAACTTCTCCTTCTTCATGACAACGCAAGACCTCACACAAGTCTTCGCACCCGAGAGGAGCTCACAAAACTTCAGTGGACTGTTCTTCCTCATGCACCCTACAGCCCCGATCTCGCACCGTCGGATTTCCATATGTTTGGCCCAATGAAGGACGCAATCCGTGGGACGCACTACGCGGATGATGAAGAAGTTATTGATGCAGTGCGACGTTGGCTCCGACATCGACCAGTGGAATGGTACCGTGCAGGCATACAGGCCCTCATTTCAAGGTGGCGTAAGGCCGTAGCATTGAATGTAGATTACGTTGAAAAATAGTGTTGTGTAGCTAAACGATTGGGGAATAACCTGGTGTATTTCAATGCTGAATAAAACAACCCCTGTTTCAGAAAAAAAATGTGTTGCATTACTTATTGAACTGCCCTCGTATGTGGCGACTGAAGTAATAGAACCCTGTATGTTGTCCTCGACGGCGAGTGTTCATCAGAGACAACGGTATCGTCAGGAGTGACCCAGCGAAGTGTTCTCTATATACATATATGATACGGCCGACAGGGTGGGCAGCAATCTGTTGTTGTTTGTTGGTGAAGCCGTGTTGCAAATAAGGAAAGGTGTCGAAGTTGAGGGACTCTGGGAAGATACGAAAAAATTTCCAATTGGTGTAATGAATGGCAGCTGGTTCTAAATGTGGAAAAACGTAAGTGAATGCGGATGAGTAGGAATATCAAACCTGTAATGTTCCGATACAGTATTACTAGCGTCCTCTTGACAAAGTCAAGTCGTTTAAATATCTGGGCGTAGCGTTGCAAAGCGATATGAAATGAAACGAGCACGTGAGAACTGTGGTAGGGAAAGCGAATGATCGACTTCGGCTTACTAGGAGAAAGGAGAGAGCGATTCACCTGTAAAGGCGACCGCACGTAGGGCAGCGGTGGGACCTATTCTCAAGTACTGCTCGAGTGTTTTGGGCCGTACCAGGTTGGACTGAAGGAAGACATATTAGCATTTCAGAGGTGAGCTGCTAGATTTGTTACCGGTAGGTTCAAACAAGCCGGCCGCTGTGGCCGGTCGGTTCTAGGCGCTTCAGTCTGGAACCGCGCGACCGCTACGGTCGCAGGTTCGAATCCTGCCTCGGGCATGGATGTGTGTGTTGTCCTTAGGTTAGTTAGGTTTAAGTAGTTCTAAGTTCTAGGGGACTGATGACCTCAGATGTTAAGTCCCATAGTGCTCAGAGCCATTTCAGAGGTGAGCTGCTAGATTTGTTACCGGTAGGTTCAAACAAGCCGGCCGGTGTGGCCGGTCGGTTCTAGGCGCTTCAGTCTGGAACCGCGCGACCGCTACGGTCGCAGGTTCGAATCCTGCCTCGGGCATGGATGTGTGTGTTGTCCTTAGGTTAGTTAGGTTTAAGTAGTTCAAAGTTCTAGGGGACTGATGACCTCAGATGTTAAGTCCCATAGTGCTCAGAGCCATTTGAACCATTTGATTCAAACAACACGTAAGTGTTACAAGGATGCTATGGGAACTCAAATGGGAATCCCTGGAAAGAAGGTGACGATCTTTTTGAGAAACAGTACTGGGAAAATTTAGAGAACAGGCATCTGAAGCTGACTGCCAAACGGTTCTGCTGCCACCAACTTACTTTGAGCGTAAAGACCAATAAGAGACGATACGACAAATTCCAGCTCATACGGAGGCACATGGACAATCTTTTTCCCCTCGCTCTATTTGCGAGTGAAACAGGAAAGGAAATGACTAATAGTGGTACAGGGTATTCTCCCCCAAGCACCGTTGGATGTACTTCGAAGACGAACTAGGAGCGTAGCAGATTTTTTGTGGGCAAAACATCCTAACTGCACGCTCCATCTCCGTGGAATTTGGGTGGTACGTAGTGAAATGGTGCCAACAGTTTCACAAAGATCCCACAGATGTTGGGGGATGCTGATCGGGAAGAAGACCTCCGATATCGACCACAGAGGATAGCGTCCAGCAAATCTTGCTGGGAATGTTTTACCTGGTTGGTTGCAAGTGCTGCTCCAAGTTGAAAGGGTTCATACAAGACAGGAAATCGTGACGGGTGACATCAATCTAATCTGAAGACTGATTGTACAAAAAGAAGAAGTTTCGCTAGGGGTGGATGCATCTTACTATACTAAAGAAGCTTCTCTACAGTACATTTATGAAAGGCAGCTTCTCCCGGGGAAGGGATACTTAAGCAGGAAGCTATCATTGTGAGAGAAGAACAAATTCACATCCCTCATAACGAATTCGTAGGAAATTTCAATTTTAAGCAGGTGAAGGTTGCATTGCTAGGAGAATGGTGGCCTCTTTATGGAATTCAGAGAAAAAGAAGTAAAACGTCTATCAATAGGAGCTTCCAGCCCTAGATATTCGGAATGGAGAACGGCCTTTAATTTTGTTTCTGAATGTGTAGAACTTCTTCTGTATCCAGTGTACAACACAAGTGCTACAATCAGACATAGGTAACGAGAAATTTGTGAGATACAATTCACTTATGTATTATGGATATACAGAGTGTCACGTAAGACGTAATACCCCTTTTATTTCCTAAACGGTTATATATATGGAGACGCGGTTTTCGTAAAATGTTAGAGCATCGAGGGGCACGTATGTGTTTGATTAGTGTTTTTAGCGCTGTATAAACTGAGGTGTTGAAGTAAGTATTTTTTTATTGGAACTGTCTACCTCATATAATGGCATTCGGTAGCTCGTGAGATAGCATTTTGAGCGTTTTATCATGTTGAAGTTGAAACCGGTTCTAAAAAAAAAAAAAATCGAGAAATGTCCTTGAATGTGAGAGCACGGAGACCGGAAACGGCATTTGCAGTACCAACACCGCCAGGCAGACATCTCGGACCCAGGCTACGCAGTTCTATACCGTAAGGTAGACCTGCGCTACAAGAATAACGCTTTATTTCCCCTTGTACTAACTTACGACCTAGATGCAGGTTCACTTCAGAATGTTGAATTGGGAAATACGACATAGGCTAGAATCTAGCGTATCACAAACGGCTTGGGAAAACTATTTCACATTTTACATGACCTGAAACAGGGAAATCAGCTGTTCATCCATCATAAATGAAGTGGTCTTATACGCTGCAGAAAGCAGCTACTGTATTAAATATCTAAATGTTGGAAGGAAGATTTGACCTATCGTTTCCTGTACGTAGCTGCGTGCTTCTTAGAGGTGAAGTACATGTTGGAGGACAACTGTCTCTACCTACACTACTCTAAATTATGTTGTATGAGACACAGTAGTCGAACTAAACATTTTATTAATAATACTCTGATGACCACCTGCACATCGCAAAATAAATATTCTTCTTAACGTAACGTCGTTCCATGCTGAACGTAAGTGGGTAATGACAGTGTTACCAGCTACATTCAGTACACGCTGTCGACTTATTTGACACTGCAATGCAATTTCGTACACAAATTTTCTCAAATATTATTTTGTAACCACCCAAATCACATAACAAATTTTGGCGTCCAAAAAAGTAAATTTATATTTTATTTTAGTGTGTTCAAATTGTTGACCATTGACTGGAAGGCGCATTTGCAATCGCCGTTCGAAACAACTATGAACAGATATAATTATAGTGGACGATATGGTAGAGCATACACTGGCGATTCGACGACATATCGTCTGGCGTAGTTGGGGCTTCATCATAGACTGCAACTTTGAGCACTCTCCAAAGAAATAAATCAAGTATGGTCAAATCGGGTTACATCGCAGGCCATTTGAGAGCAGAACTTTGTCCTATACAAAGTCCGTGAAAGCTATTGTTCTGTATTTGCGTTGCAACACGGGACGAGTGAGCTGGACAAGTCATTTTGCTGCCACATACATTGTCGAATATCCAATGGAACCTCTTCTACAAACACCGGCAGAATGTTCGTCAGAAAGCGTGCATACGAAAGTCTATTTAGAACGCCTAAGAATGAAGTAAGGTCCCACAGCGTAATTTCCTATGATGTTGCACCATATGTTTCGCTTTCACGATCGCTGATGTTACATCTCACCAAGCCAGTATGGATTGTCGGCTGCCCAATAGAGCATATTAGCGTGGTTAGTAAACGTTGCTTCGGTAAAGAGCACACGTTGGAAAAACGTAGGGTCGTCTCTCAGTTGCCCAAGGGCAAACCGAGAAAAGCCTGTACAAAGTTCGAAATCTCGGTCGTCGAGTGCCTGATGTAGTAACAGATGATAGGGATGAAAATTCTGTCGACGCAGGATGCGAATGATACTCGTCTGGCTGATTACAAATTTCTTGTCAATATGTCTCGTGCCACTGTGCGGATTCATTATGTCGTATCGAGAAAAGCTTCTCCGTGTTTTCTGTCAGTTGCAGTCTACTTTCGGTCCCTCTTCTTGACGTTTGAGCAGCCTGTCCACACTAGCGTCTTAGTAATTCGTGCAATTGTCTGACGCGTGGAACATTGTCGATCCGGACAGATATCGCTATACCGCTGTACTGTTTTTACGGCATTTCTGTTACATTCACCATGTAAATCCAACTTCTCATTTGTGTACATGTCTGCACGCAACGAATGTTGAAGTAGAAGTGAGCAGCCTGCAGTGCAGACAAGTAAACGCACAATTGTGTTGACATTCTGACACAGCGTAGCATGAGAATTCTTCTTGGCGTTGTTTGCACTGCTAATGCCGATTCCGACCACCGTGTTCTCAAGTTCTAGGACATTTCTCGAATTTTTTTACGACAGGTTTTAAGGTCAACATTAACAAACGCTATATCACTGTAACTGTCTTCTCAAGAGCTATCAAAAAGTATACGGTTCCATAAAAACAGTACTTACTGCAGTATCTTTGTGGATTACAACGCTAATAACAATAACAAAACAAAAAATATGTGCCCGTCAACACTAACATTTGCCGAAAACGTATTTCGATATGTGTAACCGTTCTTGAAATAAAACAGATGTTATGTCTTAACAGGACTCACCCTGAAACGTGTTTGTATTTATTTAAAATTGTGTTTGTATTTGCCTGGTTGGAATCTGAGAAATGTAGAAAACTATTGTGATATCGAAATACGTAAATCTCAGTCCAGGACAACAGAAAATTTCATTCTGAACGAAAATATGTGGAGCTCACACTACACGATGGGAAATAAACGCTAAGCGGTACATCAAACAATTCGACTGCGAGAAAGCAGTTCGTTTTAGATGGATTTTATATATGCTATCTGACTCCAAAACAAAGTATCACACGATAAAATGTTGGTCCCGAACATTGCTGATATTAGCTTTAGTATTGCAAACAATCACTGTATCAAAATTGTTATTGCAATTACACAGCAAATGAAAATAAAAATTAACGCATCAGACTTCCTGATAAAACCGCACGAAAATTTTAATGATAGCACTTTATTGAAATCCTTTACTGCTATTACGCGTCCGAAATGATACTGATATTTTTTTTTCACAAATACGCTCTCACAATCATTTTACCTTACGGTGGACATGACTTTGATGGTAACTTCAATTTCATTTGCCGTGCTTACGATGTGCAGTGCAAGATGGTGTCTTACCAGTTATCATAAAATGCTTCTCAGTACACAACTCGCGATGTGCAATGCGAGTGTGCAAACAAAGTCATGAAAGTAAAACGTGAAAATAGGGAACTAAACGACTGATAAAAGAGGACAAAGACTCCAAGTTTAACTATGCTTCAGTAATTCATGACAAAAGTACATCTTTTCATAAAATTCACACAGCTAGCCAAGATAGCAAAAACATTTCTTACTAATCTCTTGTGTACAGTCGTCTACCTTCACATTCGCTTCAACCATCAGACAGATACACGTGCTTCACTATAAAATTATTCTGTATTTGCGTTGCAACACAGGGCGAGTGAGCTGGACAAGTCTTAACCATGCACAGTTTCGAAACAATAAGACACTATACAGACACAAAAGACTGCATTACCTTCAAAATTGCCTTTTGTCATTCTTGAATTCGTATCATCCCAGTTCCTCAAAATTTACATTGATACCACAGAGGTTAAGTTCATTCTTGAGACTTGCAACTTAAGTCACATTTTGACTTAAACTTCGTTAAAATCGACATGGCAAATAGAATAGTCCCCTTTCAACGCTGTATACTTGCAGCCCACATAGAAAACGACTAGTGTCTTAGACTAAAACTCTACTAGACGCGTTACGTATCCTATCTATACGCAAGACTCACAGTGCATCCTTAGTTTCACTCCTGTCGTTACTTCGCTCCTGCTATCTGAACTTCAAAGATGTCAGGTCCATCTTGAGGGACCTGCACTCATGGAACACAGGATCGGAGGGACAATCGACTTAGCTACAGACTAGCGGATTTTTTCCTGAATGAGAAGCGTTTCGAAACTTCCTGGCAGGTTGAAACAGTGTGGCGAAATGGGACTCGAACCTTGCCACTCGCGGGGATAGCTCTTACCAGCAACGCAAGGCACCTGGTTTGAATCCTGTTGCGACACGGAGTTATATTGAGCAAGACAGTTTATTTCAGTTTTCCGTGGTTTTCCTAAAACGAATGAGGGGAACACTGGTCGTGTCCCTTTGAGAAGGGCGTGGCCGATATCCTTTCTCGTCTTTGTTCTGTCCTATACTGTGTTACACGTCTAACAACATTGCCCTCGCGATGGTTTCATTTCTCTTCCTTCAAACAGTAACTGTAGGAGCAGATAGGATTCAGCAGACACTCACTGTTAGGAATCCTGTCAGATAGAAATATTAAGAAGACGAGGATTTTGCAGCTAGGCAGCAATGCTTGCCCACATTTGTGGGAGACATGAGGTAAGGCGTATCAGGTCACTAGCATTTTCAAACCAGGTGTTGGCCTGAGTGAAAGAAGATCCAAGGGATCAAGTAGTGATAGTGGGAGAGGTACGCCCGCATCTCGTGGTCGTGCGGTAGCGTTCTCGCTTCCCACGCCCGGGTTCCCGGGTTCGATTCCCGGCGGGGTCAGGGATTTTCTCTGCCTCGTGATGGCTGGGTGTTGTGTGCTGTCCTTAGGTTAGTTAGGTTTAAGTAGTTCTAAGTTCTAGGGGACTTATGACCACAGCAGTTGAGTCCCATAGTGCTCAGAGCCATTTGAACCATATGGGAGAGGTACGGCATAGTCTTGGTATAGACTGGACTTTTGATATACCTGTTGGCGGTGACGTGGGCAGGACTTCCACTCAAACTCAGACCACTAACGTTCGCTATCTACAGCTGTTCTGTAATTACGATCAAGACCATCTTGAAAGGTCTGTGAGACGAATTAATGTGGTACTTAAGAGGTTACTAATGACTGCTGAGAATCCATATATTTTGAAGGCGCCAGGTGAAAGGATCCATAGGTCGAGCTACACTCCTGGAAATTGAAATAAGAACACCGTGAATTCATTGTCCCAGGAAGGGGAAACTTTATTGACACATTCCTGGGGTCAGATACATCACATGATCACACTGACAGAACCACAGGCACATCGACACAGGCAACAGAGCATGCACAATGTCGGCACTAGTACAGTGTATATCCACCTTTCGCAGCAATGCAGGCTGCTATTCTCCCATGGAGACGATCGTAGAGATGCTGGATGTAGTCCTGTGGAACGGCCTGCCATGCCATTTCCACCTGGCGCCTCAGTTGGACCAGCGTTCGTGCTGGACGTGCAGACCGCGTGAGACGACGCTTCATCCAGTCCCAAACATGCTCAATGGGGGACAGATCCGGAGATCTTGCTGGCCAGGGTAGTTGACTTACACCTTCTAGAGCACGTTGGGTGGCACGGGATACATGCGGACGTGCATTGTCCTGTTGGAACAGCAAGTTCCCTTGCCGGTCTAGGAATGGTAGAACGATGGGTTCGATGACGGTTTGGATGTACCGTGCACTATTCAGTGTCCCCTCGACGATCACCAGTGGTGTACGGCCAGTGTAGGTGATCGCCCCCCACACCATGATGCCGGGTGTTGGCCCTGTGTGCCTCGGTCGTATGCAGTCCTGATTGTGGCGCTCACCTGCACGGCGCCAAACACGCATACGACCATCATTGGCACCAAGGCAGAAGCGACTCTCATCGCTGAAGACGACACGTCTCCATTCGTCCCTCCATTCACGCCTGTCGCGACACCACTGGAGGCGGGCTGCACGATGTTGGGGCGTGAGCGGATGACGGCCTAACGGTGTGCGGGACCGTAGCCCAGCTTCATGGAGACGGTTGCGAATGGTCCTCGCCGATACCCCAGGAGCAACAGTGTCCCTAATTTGCTGGGAAGTGGCGGTGTGGTCCCCTACGGCACTGCGTAGGATCCTACGGTCTTGGCGTGCATCCGTGCGTCGCTGCGGTCCGGTCCCAGGTCGACGGGCACGTGCACCTTCCGCCGACCACTGGCGACAACATCGATGTACTGTGGAGACCTCACGCCCCACGTGCTGAGCAATTCGGCGGTACGTGCACCCGGCCTCCCGCATGCCCACTATACGCCCTCGCTCAAAGTCCGTCAACTGCACATACGGTTCACGTCCACGCTGTCGCGGCATGCTACCAGTGTTAAAGACTGCGATGGAGCTCCGTATGCCACGGCAAACTGGCTGACACTGACGGCGGCGGTGCACAAATGCTGCGCAGCTAGCGCCATTCGACGGCCAACACCGCGGTTCCTGGTGTGTCCGCTGTGCCGTGCGTGTGATCATTGCTTGTACAGCCCTCTCGCAGTGTCCGGAGCAAGTATGGTGGGTCTGACACACCGGTGTCAATGTGTTCTTTTTTCTATTTCCAGGAGTGTATATTACACCCCAGCGACACCTCAATTACATTGAGAGAGCATGGTTGGTTAAACTTACAAGCGACAGTATTGTACGTGGATCAGAGCTAACTGGTGGAAAAATCCCATCGATAACACATTGAGTGGCTGGACCTTATTTACAATGAAGCCAGGTACGAGGTTCCTTAGGAGCGTTCCCTTAATAAGGGAAGGTAATTCAATAAATGGTGAAAGCTGATCACAAGGCACAGGAAGCTTATTTCAACAAAATGTTGGTGAAATTATATTTGCAGGAGTACACATTATCTGAACTCCATCTAATGTTTCACTCCAAAGAGCTGACACACCAAAACACTGTAAACATCGAATATTTTAAGGTTGCGCGGGAAAATTTCAGTTTTAGTTCAGAGTCAAGAGTCTTCACTGTAGACGTGACGTTGTGCTAGGTTCAGTTCTTAGAAACAATGTGAATTCTGCGTGGATCTTTCAATATGAATCATGAACCTTCTGACATTCTCCTGAGAAACGAAGGTTAATATTTTTACTGGAATCTTACACGTTGGTAAAGAATTCTTGTTCCAGTTGTAGCTCAGGGAAGCAGCAGCCGATTGCTCTCTTGTTGATGGGTACAGTGTAAGCAAAATTAGTAATGGCCTGTCAAATAATGATGCAGAGGTGGTGATACCGAAAGGAAGCAAGGCAAAGTCATATATCAAAGCAGAAAACAAAAAATTCTGTGAGATGAGACCACTTCCAATCCTGTTATTTAAAGCATCTACAGGTGGGCTATGCAAGAACTCTACAATTCAGACAACTTTAATGACAAAACACGATACATTTTTTCGAACCTGTATCAGTTTCTAACTTTACCCAATTCTAAAATTGCAGGCAGTTTTGCACTACTAGCAGAGAACCAGTATGGATTAGCAATGGCATTAGAATTTCAAGTAGGAGGGAACAGGAGCTGTATCATAACATGGAAAACATTCAGAGCCCGGCAACGGAACTTCACTAAAGAAGGTACAGCATGTGCTGAGAAGTGTCACCAGACAGCACAAAACAGTACATTACACGAAGAGAACTGAAAGCAATCAGACCAAAATTAAATCTATTTTATAGTCATTTGTGAAAGACGTATCAGGAAAGTGAGTGGTTCTTCAACATTTTGTATCTCTCTTGTGTCAAAACGAAAGTATCCGTCAGAGATGAGCAAAATATGTAAAAATCACTACCTGTCGTGCACTCCTTCCAATAGTTCACATCCTGTCCCTGTGACGTGTTATTTATTCGTATAATTCCTTACACGTATGGTCGTATTTGATAAATTATTTGAATCTTTTGTTTATAAGTTTTTTAACCAGCATTCTGTACACTATGTAGGTCGTTCTACAGTGGAGCAGCTATGGTTCTCATAGTCTCAGAGGACCTGTGTAACGTTCTTTAAATAACTTTCTTCCTAGTACTGTGATTTAAGTGAAAAACATATCTTATTTGTAACACACTGTATGAATGCCTGAACTGGAAATGCATACAAAGCTGGAATTATCGTGTAGCGTATTGCAGCTACAAGTGGTGTACTTACTCTGTGTCATTGTAAGCAAAAAATTTATACGAACTGATTCGGTAATGCAATTCCCAATACCAATAATGAAATACAGTCACTGCAAAATACTTTCAGTCCCTTAGGCATTGAATCCTCTGGCCCTGTTCAAAACTGACAACTTGAGTGCCTATGCACATAACAAATTAATAAAATTGTCTTACCTCTAAAGGAGCAACGCCCGCATCTCGTGGTCGTGCGGTAGCGTTCTCGCTTCCCACGCCCGGGTTCCCGGGTTCGATTCCCGGCGGGGTCAGGGATTTTCTCTGCCTCGTGATGGCTGGGTGTTGTGTGCTGTCCTTAGGTTAGTTAGGTTTAAGTAGTTCTAAGTTCTAGGGGACTTATGACCACAGCAGTTGAGTCCCATAGTGCTCAGAGCCATTTGAACCATTTTTTTTAAAGGAGCAACGATGGATCGCGATATATTCTGGTCTGTCATGAAGAAGAGTAAGACATACTAATTAAAAATTCGAAATATAAAAATAGCCTTTCTACCTTGGACGAACACCTGATAAAAAGGTGGACACGAACCATTCAACATGGAACCCAACATGACAGTTATTAAAGTGGATAATCGCAAAAAAATGCTCCTGACATCGCAAGAAACTTTCAAGTATAGATAGCCATTGCAATCTAAAAGAAGGTACCCAACGACCAAATCCATATAAGCAATAACTCTCTGATCACGTTAGCTACTAAAACAATAACAAGAACCAAAACGTAACCAGAACAACTAATTAATCTCTCTCTCTCACACAGACACACCCACCCACCCACCCACCCATCCACCCACCCACACACACACACACACACACACACACACACACACACACAGATATATATATATATATATATATATATATATATATATATATATATATATATATATATATATATATAATTTTTTTTAGGTTAGAACCAACTTTTGTAGCTTAAATTTCATGATGTGAAATTATCATTCGGTATTACTTACAATATCCAGCGCTGTTAGCCCATGCGTGTGGTCCTGGAGCTGTGTGTGTATATATATATATATATATATATATATATATATATATATATACAACACAGGCAAAAGACGAAAGATAAACACACAGCGACAGTTGGTGACACCACACACCGGCAACACCCACATGTTGGACACAATATGCAAAGTGCAAGTGATGTATGCGATGTGTTGAATCAAATGTGGGTGAAAGAACGTCGGAAGTCGGCCAACTGAAGGATGGAGACTAATGAACACAGCTCCAGGACCACACGCATGGGCTAACAGCGCTGGATATTGTAAGTAATACCGAACGAAAATTTCACATCACGAAAATTATGCTACAATAGTTGGTTCTAACTTAAAAAAATAACAAGAGAAACACGAAAAATGTAACATAGTAACATATTGCAACTACCACATAATACGTTTATTATACATATAAAAAGAAATATGTATTACGGGCCACTGAAGATGCTTCAGAAATAAAAGGAGCGAAACTCTTATGGCACAAACAAACTGCCTTCAATTAGCAGCATACACGGAACATGCCTCCTCGAATTTTGAAGCTACTAAGGGACGACGGAAAACAGAAAAAAGTGCTGGCCGTAATACTTTGAAATGTACGTGAAATTGTTTTGACTGGTAAATGAAAACATTTAAGCAAAATTCAATGTATTTGAAAAACGTACGACCTGGACAGGGAGGCGGTACTGATTTGGGTGAATTACTAACACTGACCTTTTCAATAGTGAAATTATATTCAAAGTTAAGTTCGACTTTCCAAAACATCTGACACTTAAATTACATTACTCAGCAAAATTACATCCTTTTTACTAATTGAGTCACAAACAATAAGATTTATACAGCAAGTATTATGTAACCTCACTAAAAAAAATCATAAAGACATATCATCAAATTACGTATACCTGTGATAAAAAGTCTTAGGTACATTACAAAAGGGAAATATCTAAATAGCATTTACATCAATTCTGTTTACGTACATTCTGGGGCTACTCGACAATTACCAATTATCAGCCAAGTCATCTACACTGACACCCTGGCAAAACCAAAGTCATAAATATTTAACATCTTTACCTTGCTTGCGAGAAGACTTCTGCTTCCACATTTGTGTTCCCAGTAATACATGTACTCGTAATTCCTACATTATAATCAAACACTTGGTAGCTTCACAGAGCACACCACAAAAACTTCCCTCTCCATCCTCTTTCGCTCACAGACAACCACCCTCTACTGTGCGCCAAGCGCTGTACTGCAACACTACAGTCTCAGACCAGAAGCAGTATCTTTGGCTCTGCGGTCGTGCACAGTCAGCGAACCGCTTTACAGAGCCCGTCAGTATTCGGGCGCCACATATAAGTGTACCCCAGTAGACTCCTTTCACCTATTAATACACATACAACAATAAATAGTATGAACGACTTACACTTAAATGATTGCTACCCATTTTTGTTTCCACTATCTCCTTTCTTAACTCTCATATTTGTTTTGATATGAAATGAACATAGACCAGTTCGGGCACAAGGACACAAATGGCCAGAGGAGGACGTGCCTCATCCAGCCGTAGTCTCATAAAGTTGTTTAGTATTAATATGGTGAGAATACGTGGGCTGCTGTAGCCAGGAAACTTCGATGATACTGGAAAACACATGAAATACGCTGACGATCCCGCGAGGTAGATTTACATACGCGAACTTCCATTACAGTACGTAACTAGACGACAGAATCAGCGAGGAAACCTCCGTTGCCGTGAGTAACAACCCACAACACAGCAGCGCAATTTAACTTTGTAATCAGATTCGGAGCCAACGTGGAACGCATCTGTCACCTCCATTCTCTTTCATTATTACTATATCTGTGGCGTACTGCGCAACATTTCCTGTGATAGAAGAGCCTTGCAATAAATCTCTTTAATGTACTACAGAGAAATTCTGAACATTAGTTTTAGCCAGATCCTAACAACAGGAGATTATATAGGTCTCGGTAACATAAAAATTACAGGTATAACGATAACAGGGAATTATAAGGCGACTGCGACAAAAATTAGCCTAGGCGTAGAACACATTAACGGCATGAATAAAAGTCAGATGTAACATAAGAACTGACTGCCGTTTCGGAAAAGTCTTTCATTAACATATCTCTCCCAAGTTGTAGCGGAGAATTTTGATGGAATAGACATCGGCATGGGAATTGTGCAGGGCTGGGTTCAATTGCAGAAATAATTTATTAAATTCGTTTATCAATCCCCAGTGTCTTATTTTTTCGCGGACCTATTAAACACTAATAATGGACACCCTATGAATTCCGTATCGACTCATACGTCTTCTTCAATCATGTCATCGCACACGTTCTCCAACTCGTAGGGGATCTGCTCCCTCCTCCGCGTTTAACAGTGGAATTTCTATTGCATTCCTTGTGTTACGGCCTTCATTATTATATCCATAGCTGTTTTGTCTTTTCTATATGCTGTATCAGCTCTTCCGATGATCATTTCTTTTTCGATTTCTTCACATTTTTTCTGCAGCCGTTTCACCTTGTCTTCCATGCATTTCCTATTTATTTAATTCCTAAGCGACATATTTCTGTATTGCTGAATTTCTCCGAGCATTATTAAACTCCCTACTTTAGACGATCAGTTGAAGTGTTTCTCCTGTCACCCAAGTTTTTTCGGCATTACCATCCTTGTACCTATGTCTGTCTGTCCAACTTTTGTGATGGTCCTTTTTAGAGGTTTCCTTTTCTTTCCAACTGAACTGCCTACTGTAGCTATAGCCTTACAGAACATCAAACCTATCTCATCATTCTTCACTACACAGTATCTCACCTCTTTGCACATTCACCGAGCGGGGTAGCGTAGTGGTTACTGATGTGTCAGCACAGCATGGAATTCAACTTTTACACAACGACACAAGCTCAGCGCAATAGACTGTGGGGTGGTAGGACTGCACCAAGTGAAAAATCAGGCAATCACCATCGACAGTTGTACTGAACATTTATTTGGCACATTTAAACAAGACAAATAACAAATAAAACCGTCAACACATTTTTAAAATTACCATTTACGTGAGAGCAACTTACTTCAAAATTTAAACGTTCATGAACCACAGCACTTATGGCCTATTATACATTTAGTGAAATGAGTTAAAATTATTTACTCAAGAACTATGATCAACCTGAAGAACAATTTACTAAAATTTAAAGAGGAAATATAGTCTTTCGTTACTGCAGTGATTGGTATTACCAAAGTAATTCAGAGTACAGGCAACAACAAATCAGAATTAATTACGATATTAACATACTGTCATTGAAAGAATTCTTGTACTTTCGTTAACAGAATCCGTTTGAAACTATTTAAACAGACAATAACAACTGGTCTCTCAGTAACTTGTAAGAATTTAAGAAACTACTCATTTAGAATTAAACACGTGTCTCTCAGACACACTGTCACTTCAAAACGAAACGTAACAGTACCGTTATTACAATTCGCAGCAAAATATAGCCAGGGAAAAGCTTATCCACGTATATCTATAACAATTGGCCAGCTTAATTCCGTCGTGTGATATAAATACAGTAACCAGGTGGCCCTTAGACAAGGACCAGCCAAACTGTTTCCAATGGCGGTTAACACTGACAGTAGCAATCTACAAAAAGTATGTATCAGCGCTCCAGGCCCTAGTGAATGTTAATCATCACATCACACACAGCTTTCACTTGAACCTTTCGTACTAAGTAAGTTGAAATTAACACATTCGAGGACACACTCAGTAGGAATAGCAACGGCCGGCCAAGACAAAGTCAGTGTCTTTTCAAAAGACGATGATTGAGTCTTTCCCTTCCATTCAGAAGATGTCGAAGAAATTGCAATAGCACATTCGGTGGTAGTAAGTTCTCACATTTCTTGTGAGATACAGAACTTGCGTAATTTGGAAGAGAAACTATTAATTTACTCTCTAGAACTGAACTCTGGAGCTGAGCATGAATATATATCAAATCCTTTTTTGGATATATCATTACAGCTGGCTGGTATGAGCACTAGGATGAAAGAAATACTTACAGGTTTTGCTGGTGGCAATATGCTTAAAATTTAATTAGCGAAAGACTGACGTCATCTGGATGAGGAGCAAAGACTATCAACAGCTGGCAAGGGGAGCTTTGGAATGATTAGTGCCATTCGCCAATTTGTACCTAGGTTAACTACCGTTCTCTTTAATGGTGAACACAAAAACTAAGACAAGGAATAGGCTCCAATTAGAAAATGATTTGGTTAGTTTTTTTTTTCAAAAAGTATTAATAAATACACAGGCATAGCCCTCTTATTGAAACTGTTGCATTTTTACTGTAGTGCAGGACCTACACCCCTTGTTTACTTTAATCTGGCTAATTTACATCTGTGACATATGTCGCTGGAATTACCCGATGAACACAAACTATCCTGTAAAATCCTGATAAGTGAGATTTCTACCACAGCAGATGACCGCAACGAAACATATGTTGTCGTGCATGTCGCAAATTCTGGTGATACCATTTAAAAATATTAAACTGAAGTCACTCCTGCGTCCGCGACCCCCTCGAGGAAGACTTTGCGAGCCTACTGAGGGTGGCGACTCATAGGTTGAAAACCACTGGGCTAGAGGGTGATTGTCTCCAGCAGTGGATTATAATAGACCGATGATGATGATAGAATTTTACGATAGTCGTTCATACTTTCTACTGCCAGTCTCCTCTTTTACTGATT
This sequence comes from Schistocerca nitens, assembly GCF_023898315.1. Taxonomy (NCBI): domain Eukaryota; kingdom Metazoa; phylum Arthropoda; class Insecta; order Orthoptera; family Acrididae; genus Schistocerca; species Schistocerca nitens. Next base: position 751,992,029 of record NC_064618.1, on the reverse strand, counting down.
ATTTTTAAAGTTTAAATACTAGAATCATTAGCTGTTTCGTAAATATAGATATAAGAAACAAAAATGAAATTAATTTTTATTTATATTGTTTCTTCTTCCGTTCTTAAAATCCTTATTCGGCAGCTTACGCTTCTGCAGCACCTCAGAGGAGTACACATTCGTTTGTGAATTATTTTATGATCTGACGAGTAGAGACTTACTTTCATTCACCTGTGTGCTTAGTAGTTTCATTAAAAAGGGTACTGCGTGTCTGTGTGTTTGCTAGGCTCAGATGCTCTTTTTAAACTGTGCAGTGTAATGTTCCACCGCCTTTACCCGTACCATGACAGTCGTCTGCTTTGGTTTGAACAGTTAGTTCAGTTATTAAACACATTAGTTAGCCGCCAGCTTCCTTTCTACAGCAACTAATGAGAGTGCATCGCTCGTTTGTGAATTGTTTTGAGAGCTTCTAACTGTAAGCGGCTTATTTTCATTTACCTACATGATTAGTAAAAATGGTTCAAATGGCTAGGAGCACTAAGCGACTTAACTTCTGGGGTCATCAGTCGCCTAGAACTTAGAACTAATTAAACCTAACTAACCTTAGGACATCACACACATCCATGCCCGAGGCAGGATTCAAACCTGCGACCATAGCGGTCGCTCGGTTCCAGACTGTAGCGCCTAGAACCGCACGGCCACTCCAGCCGGCTACATGATTAGTAGTTCAATTATTAACCTTACTGTATGTTCGTGTATTTGGGTTTTAATAGCTATCAGGTTTACAGTTACGTCTTCTTTAGTGTGTATGGGGAACGTGATTGCTGTTTTCGGATGCGATCTGATTTGCGGTCAGTCGCATAGCTCCAGATAATGCCTCCACTTGTCACGCAGCTGGACTTCGTTGCCAATGAGCATCACTTTGGGGAATCGAATGTGGGAATCCAAGTGATGTCCAGCGCATCCCACGTGTCTCCCAGTCGGTCTACTGTGACCGCCCTGGTTACTGCGGAAGCTCAGGAGGACCTTTCACCCGTGTTCGTGGAAGGCCGATCCAAGGTGTGACAGGCAGCGAAATAGTCCCTGGAGGGCGGGGATCAGAAGAACTCAACGATTCCTCTGACAGATAGGTTTCAAGTGCTGCCTGTGGCTGATCCTGAGCCAGATGCAGTCGCTTGTCCTGTTTCAGAGAAAGACTCTCAGCCTTAGAGATCCGGAAGTTCACAGAGGGTGGGATTACTGGTAGCTGGGACCTCCAACGTTAGGCACATAACGGGGCTCCTTAGGGTTATTGCTGCCAAGGCAGGGGAAGATGTCCAGTGGGTACTCTGTGTGCACACCGAGGGGGAATCATCCCAGATGCCGAACAGATGCTTTCAGATGCCATGAAGAGCATGTGGTGTAGCTAACTGCATGTGGTGGCTCATGTCGATACAAATGATTTGCATCAGAAGAGATTCTCTCTGGTTTCCGGCAGATATCCGAATTGGTTAAGACTGTCAGTATTGCTTGCGAGATGAAGGCAGAGCTCGCCATCTGTAGCATCGTCGATAGTGCCAACTGAGGACCCTCGATACAGACCAGAGAGTTGGGTCTGAATCAAAGGCTCTGGCGGTTTCACGACAGTGTATGCTAGAGCTATCTCGACCTGCGTCGTCAGGCGGTGGGTTTCCTGGCTCCAGTTAATAGGTTAGCGGACCACTACACACAGGAAGACGCTAAATGGTAATGGTGCCGTGTGGAGTGGACTGGACGGTGTTTTAAGTTAGAGGATCGTGGGAAAGAACAAAAAGGGTGTCAAACGGTATACGTCAAACACAGGACGAAGGTATGCCTAGGAAACACAGGTATTAGAGATGTTAACTGTCATAGTTGTGTTGGGGCAGAACGAGAGCTCCAAGTGGGAATAAAAAAACAATAAAGCTCAAATTTTGGTAAACATTTTTGGAATACAGTTATCAATAGATTATTATATTTTGACTAAAGTTCAGTCTTGATCACACCATTTATGTTTCAATGATATAGGTAACCGGTTTCGGTTATTTTTACATAACCATCATCAGACCTGTGGATTAATTTTAGGAAATAATGAGACGATTAATATAATTAGGGATAACTTAGTACAATACAAAAATATGACTAAAGATGAAATAATCGAATTTGTAGAACTGCTTGAATGCACTTTAGATTACAATTATTTCACTTTTAATACTAAAATCTATTGTCAGAAAGATGGCTTAGCAATGGGCAATTCTTTAGCTGGGACAGTTGCAGACATTTTCGTGAACCACATTGAGACGCAATTCCTGAAAAATAACCCTGATATCGCAAATAAAATCATATATTACAAGCGATATGTAGATGATACATTATTGCTTTATAATGGTTCAAAAGATGAAATTGAGAAGTTTGCTATAAAATTAAACTCTATGCATCTGAAGTTACAATTTACGGTTGAGCATGAAAATCGAAAATCTATTAACTACCTAGATCTCACTATAACTAATAAGAATGGGAAACATTTCTTCACCTTATACAGGAAACCTACAACCACTTATGTTATTATTAATGCCACATCATGTCATCCTGACAAGTATAAAATAGCATTTTTAAGTCTATGATACACCGAATACTAAAATTACCGCTAGAAGCTAATGAGATCAAAAAGGAAATGACCATTTTAAAACAAATTGCAAAAACCAACTCTTTCGACACACGACAGGTAGATATCATTTTTAATAAAGTGCAACAATCACAAAGTACTCCACTAATAGGTAATCCAAAATATATGAAGATGACGTAAATGGGAAACATATCAGACAGAATTACTAATTTATTCAAAAATTCTGGAATAACAATAGCATTTACAACTGACAATACTTTACAACAAAAATTAAGACATACCGTAAGTAAAGATAATGGAAAATTTACCAGATCAGGAGTGTACAAGATCCAATGTAGAGACTGTGAGAAAATATATATCGGCCAAACAGGTCGAAATTTTGCAGTAAGGTACAAAGAACATATGTCGGGTACCTCACGAACAAAGTCTGTATTCGGTCATCATATAACATTCAAGAATCATGCTGAGGGGACAGGAGAGCAGAATTTACAAGTTCTTCATTATGCAAATAAAGGCTTACTTATGAATATCTTAGAAGAGATCTAGATATATGTTCATTTGAAAACCAAATCATCAATGCTGCTGAATGAACAATTAGATTTTCGCGAAAAATACTTTTACGACCTTTTTGACGAAATTTTATAATAAAAGCACCTACTCTTTTGTTTTAAAATATAAGACTAGTTATACCCATGGCAAAAGCTATGTATGTAAAATATGCTGTACAACATATAAAAACTTTATTAAATTGACATTGATTATTATAAAAATTATTAGATCGATGAGTTCTAAAAATTTAATCAGCGGTCTCATCAGTTGTTCAGACATACATAATGCGGAACGTACTCTTGGCTGCTACCCTACTGCTATAAAGAATATTGCTATGAAAACTACAATTAAAGTAAGACGATTCAGCAGCATCCAACAAAGATGCAATTGTAGGCGACTCGATATAATCGATATATACCACAACTCCAAAGACTTTCACATCTTTGATGTAACACACCGTAATAGTATTAAGGTTGCCCATAGAGGGCACAACTATTACACATCGTAGTTTACTGTTTTTATCTAAAATATAAATAAGCTGTACACATACTAACTATCTGTTAATCAGACATTTAAATGAATCAATTTTATGTTATTAGTGTATTTCCTACTTTTATACTTCGACAATGGCGTCATATTATGAACGCTGATTGGCAGTTGTGAAGTAGTGTGACAGGAAGTAGGCGGAGCCTCTGCATATTTAAGCTCGTGCTCATAACCATCAGTTGACTTCGTAGCAGCTGAGGAGGGCTCCGCCTACCATCCTAAGGGAGCCATGGGTATAATTAATTTTATTTTATCTTGTTAAATTTTGACGTTATTAGATACTTTCATTTTATTTAAAGATTGGTTTCTAGTATTTCCTAAAATCAATCCACAGGTCTGATGATGGTTATGTAAAAATAACCGAAACCGGTTACCTGTATCATTGAAACATAAATGGCGTGATGAAGCCTGAACTTTAGACAAAATATAATAAAGCTCAAATCTTTACAGGTACTGGAAGCTGACCAGAGATAAGTTCAATCGAAATTATTACGAGGACTTAATGGTGATGAGAAAGGAAAGATGATATATAAACGGCGGTGGCCTCTCTCTCTTGCTGTTAGAATTAAATTATCTTGTAATGAAATTGAAATACATACTTTTTGCGAGTTAATATTGTTAGGAGATACAGTTGACTACCGAAATATAATTACTTCCTTTAACCGACCCCGTGCCTTAGATGATATATTTGAATGTTGGGCTCCATAAGGTTCCCTTTCTGTGCAGAAACCGTGGAATATAAAAATAATGTAGCAACCAGTCGCGGAAACATAATTTATTTATCTTGTTGCAAATCTATTTCGACTGATATCAGTCATCATCGGTGCTAAAGCAAATACAAGAGACAGGGCATAAAGAAATGTCTCTTGTATTTGTTTTAGCACCGATGATGACTGATATCAGTCGAAATAGATTTGCAACAAGATAAATAAACTATGTTTCCGCGACTGGTTGCTACATTCATTATAATTGTAGATGATACAGTTGCTAAAAGATTCAAAGAATGCTTGAGTGTCATCTCAAATACGTAGCCCACTCGAACAATTATAGTTGGTGGTGGCTTCAGTCTAGGCTACCCTTGATGGCACATGTACTATTCCAAGCCGGTGATAGGAATATAACTTTGCCCGACATTTTAATGAATGGCTTATCGATAATTATTTTCAACAATTATTTCAGGAGCCCACTCGAAATGGAAGTGGTATGGAAAAAATTATTGACCTCTTAGCAATAAATAATCCTGAGCAATTAGGGTGCATCATGACGGATATAGGAACTGGTGATTACAAGGTGCATGTATATCATAACATACAATTTCATCAAAAATAAACGTGAAATATAAATAATCCTGAGCAATTAGGGTGCATCATGACGGATATAGGAACTGGTGATTACAAGGTGCATGTATATCATAACATACAATTTCATCAAAAATAAACGTGAAATATATCCGTTTCAAAATGCACATATAAATTCGCTCGACACCCTCCTAAGAGATAGCGTCTATTCCTTCCGAACTATGTAAGCGTACACCAGTTGTGGCTTAAATTCTAGGAAATTGTATCGTCATCCATTGAGAGGTTAGGAAATGAGAGATTAATGCCAGGTACATTAATAAGAGACGGAAATGATCGCCGATTGCACACAAAACAGGTCAAAAAAAATTGCAGAAACAACGAAAAAAGCATTCCAAATTTAATATCACGTAAATTCCTCAAGATTGGCGAAGTTTTATGGAAGCTCGAAATTAAGTCATCCCCCATGAACCATGGACCTTGCCGTTGGTGGGGAGGCTTGCGTGCCTCAGCGATACAGATGGCCCTACCGTAGGTGCAACCACAACGGAGGGGTATCTGTTGAGAGGCCAGACAAACATGTGGTTCCTGAAGAGGGGCAGCAGCCTTTTCAGTAGTTGCAGGGGAAACAGTCTGGATGATTGACTGATCTGGCCTTGTAACATTAACCAAAACGGCCTTGCTGTGCTGGTACTGCGAACGGCTGAAAGCAAGGGGAAACTACAGCCGTAATTTTTCCCGAGGACATGTAGCTTTACTGTATGATTAAATGATGATGGCGTCCTCTTGGGTAAAATATTCCGGAGGTAAAATAGTCCCCCATTCGAATCTCCGAGCGGGGACTACTCAAGAGGACGTCGTTATCAGGAGAAAGAAAACTGGCATTCTACGGATCGGAGCGTGGAATGTCAGATCCCTTAATTGGGCAGGTAGGTTAGAAAATTTAAAAATGGAAATGGATAGGTTAAAGTTAGATATAGTGGGAATTAGTGAAGTTTGGTGGCAGGAGGAACAAGACTTTTGGTCAGGTGATTACAGGGTTATAAATACAAAATCAAATAGGGGTAATGCAGGAGTAGGTTTAATAATGAATAAAAAAATAGGAGTTCGGGTTAGCTACTACAAACAGCATAGTGAACGTATTATTGTGGCCAAGATAGACACAAAGCCCATGCCTACTACAGTAGTACAAGTTTATATGCCGACTAGTTCCGCAGATGACGAAGAGGTTGATGAAATGCATGATGAGATGGAAGAAATTATTCAGGTAGTGAAGGGAGACGAAAATTTAATAGTCATGGGTGACTGGAATTCGTCAGTAGGAAAAGGGAGAGAAGGAAACATAGTAGGTGAATGTGGATTGTGGGGAAGAAATGAAAGAGGAAGCCGTCTTGTAGAATTTTGCACAGAGCATAACTTAATCATAGCTAACACTTGGTTCAAGAATCATAAAAGAAGGTTGTATATCTGGAAGGATCCTGGAGATACTAAAAGGTATCAGATAGATTATATAATGGTAAGACAGAGATTTAGGAACCAGGTTTTAAATTGTAAGACATTTCCAGGGGCAGATATGTATTCTGACCACAATCTATTGATTATGAACTGCAGATTGAAACTGAAGAAACTGCAAAAAGGTGGGAATTTAAGGAGATGGGACCTGGATAAACTGAAAGAACCAGAGGTTGTAGAGAGTTTCAGGGAGAGCATAAGGGAACAATTGACAGGAATGGGGGAAAAAATACAGTATAAGATGAATGGGTAACTCTGAGGGATGAAGTAGTGAAGGCAGCAGAGGATCAAGTAGGTAAAAAGACGAGGGCTAATAGAAATCCTTGGGTAACAGAAGAAATATTGAATTTAATTGATGAAAGGAGAAAATATAAAAATGCAGTAAATGAAGCAGGCAAAAAGGAATACAATCGTCTCACAAATGAGATCGACAGGAAGTGCAAAATGGCTAAGCAGGGATGGCTAGAGGACAAATGTAAGGATGTAGAGGCTTGTCTCACTAGGGGTAAGATAGATACTGCCTACAGGAAAATTAAAGAGACCTTTGGAGAGAAGAGAACCACTTGTATGAATATCAAGAGCTCAGATGGCAACCCAGTTCTAAGCAAAGAAGGGAAGGCAGAAAGGTGGAAGGAGTATATAGAGGGTCTTATCTTAGAAGAAAGATTAAGAAAAGGCAAACCTACGTCTCTAGCATTTGTAGACTTAGAAAAAGCTTTTGACAACGTTAACTGGGATACTCTCTTTCAAATTCTGAAGGTGGCAGGGGTAAAATACAAGGAGCGAAAGGCTATTTAATATTTGTACAGAAACCAGATGGCAGTTATAAGAGTCGAGGGGCATGAAAGGGAAGCAGTGGTTGGGAAAGGAGTGAGACAGGGTTGTAGCCTCTCCCCGATGTTATTCAATCTGTATATTGAGCAAGCAGTAAAGGAAACAAAAGAAAAATTCGGAGTAGGTATTAAAATTCATGGAGAAGAAGTAAAAACTTTGAGGTTCACCGATGACATTGTAATTCTGTCAGAGACAGCAAAGGTCTTGGAAGAGCAGTTGAACGGAATGGACAGTGTCTTGAAAGGAGGATATAAGATGGACATCAACGAAAGCAAAACGAGGATAATGGAATGTAGTCAAATTAAATCGGGTGATGCTGAGGGGATTAGATTAGGAAATGAGACACTTAAACTAGTAAAGGAGTTTTGCTATTTAGGGAGTAAAATAACTGATGATGGTCGAAGTAGAGAGGATATAAAATGTATACTGGCAATGGCCAGGATATCGTTTCTGAAGAAGAGAAATTTGTTAACATCTAGTATAGATTTAAGTGTCAGGAGGTCGTTTCTGAAAGTATTTATATGGAGTGTAGCCATGTATGGAAGTGAAACATGGACGATAACCAGTTTGGACAAAACGAGAATAGAAGCTTTCGAAATGTGGTGCTACAGAAGAATGCTGAAGATAAGGTGGGTAGATCACGTAACTAATGAGGAGGTATTGGATTGGGGAGAAGAGAAGTTTGTGGCACAACTTAACTAGAAGAAGGGATCGGTTGGTAGGACATGCATCAAGGGATCACAAATTTAGCATTGGAGGGCAGCGTGGAGGGTAAAAATCGTAGAGGGAGACCAAGAGATCAATACACTAAGCAGATTCAGAAGGATGTAGGTTGCAGTAAGTACTGGGAGATGAAGATGCTTGCACAGGATAGAGTAGCATGGAGAGCTGCATCAAACCAGTCTCAGGACGGAAGACCACAATAACAACGAAATTAAGTTCGGACTTCAGTGCGAAATACTTTTAGAATTTCCACAACGAAACTCCGCCTCGAAATCGGGCAGAAATTCCACAGATTCCTGTGGCATGTAAAGTACGCCAGAGACGAGGCACAAGCATGCACCATCACTGCGTGATAGCTGTGGTAACACTACCAATGACAGAGTCACAAAAGATGAGTTACCATACACGGTTTTCCGAAATTACTTCATCAAATAAGACGAAATAAATATTCCAGAATTCGAATCGAGAACTATTGCCAACATGAGTAACTTAGAAATAGATATGATCGGTATAGCGAAGCAACCCAAATTTCTCAATATAAGCAAGTCTTGTAGTCCAAACAGGTTCGTTTCAGATTATGCCGATATAATAGCTCCATATTTCTCAGTCATATACAACGCTCGCTCGACGATAAATCGGGGCCTGAAGATAGAAAAGTTGCACAGACCACACCAGTACTCAAGAAAAGAAACAGGAGTAGTCCTCTGAATTATACATCCAGTAGGATTTTGGAACAAATTGTGTGTCCAAACAGTATGTATTACCTCGAAGAAGACGATTTATTGACAAATACTCAGCACGGATTCAGAAAATGTCGTTCTTGTGAAGTATAACTAGCCCTTTATTCACACGAAGCAATGAGTGCTATAGAGAGAGTATCTGAGATTGATTCCATATTTTTAGATTCCCAGAGGCTTTCGATACCATTCCTGACAAGTGGCTTCTAATCATATCGTGTGCAACTGGATCCGTGATTTTCTATCAGGAAAGTTACAGTTCGTAGTAAGTGACGGAAAGACCACGATGAAAACAAAAGTGATATCTGCCGTTCTCCAAGGAAGTGTATAGGCCTTCTGTTGCTCCTAAACTGTATGAATGATTCAGGAGACAATTTTAACAGCCCTCTTAGATTGTTTATAGGTGATTCTATCGTTTACGGCCACAACACGATACAAACCAATTGTAAAATGATTTAGACAACATATCTGTAGTGATCAGAAAGCAACAATTGTCGAAAGCGGTGAACAAGGTCATCTACATATGTACTAATAAGAATCCGTTAAATTTCGGTTACACGATAAATCGCACGAATCTACAGGCTTTCAAGTCAACTAACTACCTACATCCCAGCTAGCTGTGCGGTCTGAAGCGGCCGGCACGGTTGCTCAGCGTGTTCGGTCAGAGGGTTAGCTGCCCTCTGTAATAAAAAAACTGAGTTAATAGATCAAAAACGAACTTAAACGGATTTCTTACGACGTCCGCCCCGAGCAGATGCAACTAGCCGGCACGGTAGCTGAGCGTGTTCGGTCAGAGGGTTAGCAGCCCTCTGTAATAAAAAAACGGAGCTAATCGACCAACAACGAACTTAAACGGATGTCTTATGACGTCCGCCCCGAGCAGATGCAACGAACAAAAGTGAAGAAAATGAGATTTTTTTTTTTAAAAAAAAGCGCTGCTTCCCTAGCGGGAAGGCGTGCCGGTCCCTGGCACGAATCCGCCCGGCGGGTTAGTGTCGAGGTCTGGTGTGGTGGCCAGCCAGTGGATGATTGTTAAGGCGGTTTTCCATTTTCCTCGGCGAATGCGGGCTGGTTCCCCTTATTCTGCTTCAGTTACACTATTTCGGCGATTGCTGCACAAACACTGTCTCCACGTACGTGTACACCATAATTACTCTACCATGCAAACATTTGGGGTTACATGTTGCATGATACGTTCCCAGGGGAGTGGTCCACTGGGGGCCGAACCGCACAGTACCCTTGTGGCCTGTTGCGGGTCGAAGCCTCGCCGTCGTTTATAGGTCCCCCACTCAATACGCAGTACTAACAATACACAACCAGCTACAGATAATAATTATGAACAATTGAAACTGGAACGATCAAGCAGATAATGTTGTGGGGAACGCTACTACAGTCTGTGTTTTAACTAACTTTGATTCCATGAGGAACTGCTATACACCTGTAAGGACATATGGTGACATGAACTGCCTCGAGTCTGTTGAACTGTAACGAAAATGCACTGAAGAAGGCTATTTATACCCGAAATATAGATTTTCAAGAATAATAAAAACTAGATTTGCAAGAATAATAAAAACTAAAGGGATTGCGACCTACTGCTGTGTGTCTCTCCCTCCTCAGACTGCATTTTGTCGACAGGACAACAAGAAGATGCGATAGGCCTACTGATGAGACTATATTACGCTTGTCGGTCCTGTTCTGGAGTATTGCTGCGCGATGTGAAATCTGCATCAGATAGAATTGACGGAGGTTTCGAAGACGTTCAAAGGCTTCCAGCTCGTCTTGTGCTATCGTAAAACAGGGGAGAATATCAAGGATATGATACGCGAGTTGTGGTAGCAACCATTAAAACGAATGCGTTTTTCTTTGTCGTGAGATCTTTTTACGAAGTTTCAGTCATCAACTTTCTCCCGCGAATGGGAAAATATTCTGTTGATGACCATATACTACGGGACAAATTATCATTATAATAGAATAAGAGAAACCGGAAAGATTTAAGTGTTCGTTTTTCATTACACAATGTGAATAGGCCATAATTGTAGATGATCGTGATAATTTACTGGACAAATGACAACAGAAAATATAGGAGCGGTTATATGCCTGTTGTATTTCTTAAGTAAGTAGTGCTCTCTGGACGATGTATATGTTTGTGTGTGTGTGCCGCAGGAGACAAATCATAAGAAATCAGGAGTAACTACTAACTCTCTGGTTTTCCCAGGTTTCCCCGAAATATATTGGGCTTTCAGCTACTATACAGATACAGAGGGGATATGTTATATGAAACAGCCATCACCAAGGGAATGGAGGGATATAAATTTTGTGAGTCCGGGACATGATGCCTAATCTCGGGGCATAAGGCGACGACGACGATGAGGCAGCTACCAGCATCTGCCACCAGATCAACCATTTATTATCGAAGCATTAGGAACTGCTAATCACACGTCCGGAAGCATTCGCCATATTTTCCCACACTTTTTTTTTTCATCAGTCTACTCACTGGTTTGATGTGGCCCGCCACGAATTCCTTTCCTGTGCTAACCTCTTCATCTCAGAGTAGCACTTGCAACCTACGTCCTCAATTATTTGTTTGACGTATTCCAATCTCTGTCTTCCTCTACAGTTTTTGCCCTCTACAGCTCCCTCTAGTACCATGGAAGTCATTCCCTCATGTCTTAGCAGATGTCCTATCATCCTGTCCCTTCTCCTTATCAGTGTTTTCCACATATTCCTTTCCTCTCCGATTCTGCGTAGAACCTCCTCATTCCTTACCTTATCAGTCCACCTAATTTTCAACATTCGTCTATAGCACCACATCTCAAATGCTTCGATTCTCTTCTGTTCCGTTTTTCCCACAGTGCATGTTTCATTACCATACAATTCTGTACTCCAGACGCACATCCTCAGAAATTTCTTCCTCAAGGCCGGTATTTGATATTAGTAGACTTCTCTTGGCCAGAAATGCCTTTTTTGCCATAGCGAGTCTGCTTTTGATGTCCTCCTTGCTCCGTCCGTCATTGGTTATTTCACTGCCTAGCTAGCAGAATTCCTTAACTTCATTGACTTCGTGACCATCAATCCTGATGTTAGGTTTCTCGCTGTTCTCATTTCTACTACTTCTCATTACCTTCGTCTTTCTCCGATTTACTCTCAAACCATACTGTGTACCCATTAGACTGTTCTATCCATTCAGCAGATCATTTAATTCTTCTTCACTTTCACTCAGGATAGCAATGTCATCAGCGAATCGTATCATTGATATCCTTTCACCTTGTATTTTAATTCCACTCCTGAACCTTTCTTTTATTTCCATCATTGCTTCCTCGATGTACAGATTGAAGAGTAGGGGCAAAAGGTTACAGCCTTGTCTTACACCCTTCTTAATAGGAGCACTTCGTTCTTGATCGTCCACTCTTATTATTCCCTCTTGGTTGTTGTACATATTGTATATGACCCGTCTCTCCCAATAGCTTACCCCTACTTTTTTCAGAATCTCGAACAGCTTACACCATTTTATATTGTCGAACGCTTTTTCCAGGTCGACAAATCCTATGAACGTGTCTTGATTTTTCTTTAGCCTTGCTTCCATTATTAGCCGTAACGTCATAATTGCCTCTCTCGTCCCTTTACTTTTCCTAAAGCCAAACTGATCGCCGGCCGCTGGTGGCCGAGCGGTTCTGGCGCTACAGTCTGGAACCGCGCGACCGCTACGGTCGCAGGTTCGAATCCTGCCTCGGGCATGGATCTGTGTGTTGTCCTTAGGTTAGTTAGGTTTAAGTAGTTCTAAGTTCTAGGGGACTTATGACCTCAGCAGTTGAGTCCCATAGTGCTCAGAGCCATTTGAACCATTTGAACCAAACTGATCGTCACCTAGCGCATTCTCAATTTTCTTTTCCATTCTTCTGTATATTATTCTTGTAAGCAGCTTCGATGCATGAGCTGTTAAGCTGATTGTGCGATAATTCTCGCACTTGTCAGCTCTTGCCGTCTTCGGAATAGTGTGGATGATGCTTTTCCGAAAGTCAGATGGTATGTCGCCAGACTCATATCTTCTACACACCAACGTGAATAGTCGTTTTGTTGCCACTACCCCCAATGATTTTAGAAATTCTGATGGAATGTTATCTATCCCTTCTGCCATATTGGACCGTAAGTCCTCCAAAGCTCTTTAAAATTCCGATTCTAATACTGGATCCCCTATCTCTTCTAAATCGACTCCTGTTTCTTCTTCTATCACACCAGACAAATCTTTACCCTCATAGAGGCTTTCAATGTATTCTTTCCACCTATCTGCTCTCTCCTCTGCATTTAACAGTGGAATTCCCGTTGCACTCTTAATGTTACCACCGTTGCTTTTAATGTCACCAAAGGTTGTTTTGACTTTCCTGTATGCTGAGTCTGTCCTTCCGACAATCATATCTTTCTCGATGTCTTCACATTTTTCCTGCAGCCATTTCGTCTTAGCTTCCCTGTACTTCCTATTTATTTCATTCCTCAGCGCCTTGTATTTCTGTATTCCTGATTTTCCCGGAACATGTTTGTACTTCCTCCTGTCATCGATCAACTGAAGTATTTCTTCTCTTACCCATGGTTTCTTCGCAGCTACCTTCTTTGTACCTATGTTTCCCTTCCCAACTTCTGTGATGGCCCTTTTTAGAGATGTCCATTCCTCTTCAACTGTATTGCCTACTGCACTATTCCTTATTGCTGTATCTATAGCGTTAGAGAACTTCAAACGTATCTCGTCATTCCTTAGTACTTCCGTATCCCATTTCTTTGCGTATTGATTCTTCCTGACTAATGTATTGAACTTCAGCCTACTCTTCATCACTACTATATTGTGATCTGAGTCTATATCTGCTCCTGGGTACGCCTTACAATCCAGTATCTGATTTCGGCATCTCTGTCTGACCATGATGGTTCAAATGGTTCAAATGGCTCTGAGCACTACGGGACTTAACTGCTGAGGTCATTAGTCCCCTAGAACTTAGAACTAGTTAAACCTAACTAACCTAAGGACATCACAAACATCCATGCCCGAGGCAGGATTCGAACCTGCGACCGTAGCGTGACCATGATGTAATCTAATTGAAATGTTCCCGTATCTCCCGGCCTTTTCCAAGTATACCTCCTCCTCTTGTGATTCTTGAACAGGGTATTCGCTATTACTAGCTGAAACTTGTTACAGAACTCAATTAGTCTTTCTCCTCTTTCATTCCTTGTCCCAAGCCCATATTCTACTGTAACCTTTTCTTCTACTCCTTCCCCTACAACTGCATTCCAGTCGCCCATGACTATTAGATTTTCGTCCCCCTTTACATACTGCATTACCCTTTCAATATCCTCATACACTTTCTCTATCTGTTCATCTTCCCACACATATAATTTTGAAACTGTGTTGAAGGGTTCTTACCATAATACCGCATTTTTTTTCGTTTCAAATGTGGATGAAGTGTCCTAGGACCGACTGTTTATAAGCTTCTAGACGAGATCCACTGTAGATTGCAGAAGCTAAGGGGGTTTGACAATTCTGCAGGTATGACTTCTGAAAATACCGTGTGTCTTCAATGACTATCTACCAATTAAGATTTATCAAAATATATGTGACACGAACAGCTATAATTAAAAAATCTCTCGTTTACCTATATTTTACCAATATTTCAGTATAAATGGTTCAAATATTTTGTAAGGAACTTTTCCTTAGAAGAACTACAGTGTGGTAGTATGCTAAAAATAAATCGAAAACTACCATTTTTCTTTACCTATTGTGGACTGTATATGATCGTTTTACTTAATACCGCAACCAATGGCTCTGCCTGGTATTTTTCTGGCAGGAATTACTCGACCTGTAGTGTACTTGAGTAATTAACAGCATTTCATAGAGTACAATCTTTGCGCCAGTTGCCAATTTCAGAGGGGCAAAAATTTAAAAAAATGAGAACTTAACTTTTCTAGTGATGTAACCCATAATGTAGGTGCGCTATCACTCGAATGTAGGTTTCTGTACTAAAGCAGAAAAATTCTAAAAGATTTTTGATCGTACGGAAGGACAGGCCGCGCATCACGGGCACTCATGAAAATGTTGTCATCCAGCAGGCGTCGTAATGTTATCCTGCTGCAGCTAAACTGTTGTTCGTTGTTAAAGGGGCTTGTATGAGTTGTGAATATATAATGACCATCTTGAAAGGGGACCGCTCAAACACACACAATGAGTCAACAGTGCTGTGCATATCTGAACTAGCAGAGCGCAGGGGCAGCCAGAGACTTTCCGACAACGCTACGTACTTCCGAGACAAGACAGCTGGGCTAGAAGCAGGCAGAAACTACCCAGTACTACAAGATGACGAAACACACGATGAATGTAGAACATGCAACGACTTTCTTCCTCCGCCCGTGTTCCTCCAATTCTCTTTCCCTCTCTTTCCTTCTCTTCCCTTCCGAGTCTTTTGCTTTGCTTCTTACCTTTCTCTTACGTCTCTCTCCCTCTATTTCTTTATTTTTGTCCTTTCTACTTTCTTCCTCACAATAATTCTGTTTATCTTTCTGTCTCTGTGTCTGAGGTGCCAAGACAGACCTAAACAATCATCTTTTACCAAAATATTTGTATTTTTTGTGATCTTTGCAAGGGATTTGATTATGTCGATCATATTACGCTCTCAGAAAAAGTCAAGTTTTATAGTTTGATTTATACTTAACAAACAGAATGCAAATAATTGTGAGTAATTAAAGTAATGTTCGAGGGGTAGAAAATTTTAGTAACTAGGGAGAAATCACAAACGGATCCCACAGGGTTCTGTTTTGGATCCACTTCTATGCCTTACTATGTAAACGACTTTTCACTGGTAGTGCGGTAGCGTTCTCGCTTCCCACGCCCGGGTTCCCGGGTTCGATTCCCAGCGGGGTCAGGGATTTTCTCTGCTTCGTGATGACTGGGTGTTGTGTGATGTCCTTATGTTAGTTAGATTTAAGTAGTTCTAAGTTCTAGGGGACTGATGACCATAGATGTTAAGTCCCATAGTACTCAGAGCCATTTGAACCATTTGACTTTTCACTTAACGTCCTGCAAGCCGAATTGGTACTTTTCGCAGACGATACTAGTGTTGTAAGGAATCCCATTAGAGAGAAAGCAACAAAAGAGGCTGAAAATTTATTTTTGAAACTGTTATAATGTGCTTCTCAGAAAATGGACACTCCTTGAATTTTGAGAAAAACGCACATGAGTAAAAATCAGTAAATACGGTAGAATGTTCCAAATTTTTTGGTTTACATACTGATGAAAACGTCAACTGGAAGAAGCATATTACTATTTCTCAAACAATTAAGTTCAGCTACTTTTGCTCTTCGTATAATCACTGAGCTTGGAAATTGACTTCCTGGCTTATTTTGCATATTTCCACTATCAATGTGTTATGTAATGGTTTTATGTTTTAAATTACAACTTAGAAATAAAGTACTGCTTGCACAAAAGTGAACAGTAAGAATAATATGTGGTGTTCACCTATGGATCTCATATAGGTTCCTCTTCAAGGAAATGGGCATTTTAAACATGTCGTTACCATACACATATTCCCTAACAAAATTCCTCATAAATAGAATGAGATTTTCACTCTGCAGCGGAGTGTGCGCTGATATGAAACTTTCTGGCAGATTAAAACTGTGTGCCCGACCGAGACTCGAACTCGGGACCTTTGCCTTTCGCGGGCAAGTGCTCTACCAACTGAGCTACCGAAGCACGACTCACGCCCGCTACTCACAGCTTTACTTCTGCCAGTACCTCATTTCCTCATAAATAATCTATCACGATTTGAGAAACTAAGGGAAAAATGATCTTCATTATTAATTTCTAAAGCTGTCGGTGGCTCTGAAAGGAGTTCAATATGCAGCAACAAATTTCTTTAATCATTTTCCCAATACGATAAAATGTCTGACAAGTAGCAAAGAAAGTTTGAAATCTAACTAAATAAAATTTTTGAGTGGAGGTGTGCTAACAGAACTGAAATATGTGTTCCTTAATGTTTATAATAATCACTTAAACATGTTTGTTAACTGACTTGTTCCACGCCATTTCGATAAAAGAATCGTTCAAATGATCTATGGAACAGGTAACTAACTAACTAACTAAATAAGAAACACTTCTCTCTGTACAGCAAATAAACAATCTTTTCAGCCTTCAGTTGCAAGGTAATTTTACTCGTTTACCTAGGTTTCGATTCCAGTAATGGAATCTTCCTCAGAACCTATAAATTAGACCACATACGGACATATATTACTCACTAAAATGCATTATCTGTCTAATGATTGAATATTAAAGTAATATGATACTTACAAAAAATTATTAAATTATTTTGTGAGCCAAACACTGGCCATGTCACAGGTTAAAAATTAAAACAATAACGACGCATAATCATAAGATTATGTCAGTCAAAATTAAAACCATTAAGGCGAACGTAGACGGAGCTACGCCGACCAGAAATCAGGACCACACGTAAGCGGCTCGAAAACTAGGCGTTGTGAGCAGTTACGAGGCGAGGCTCGGCCGCGGCCAAGCGCATGCGCAAGCGCAAGCGCAGGAGCGAGAAACAAACTGTCTCAAAATTACTTGGAGCAATATACATATAAACAAAATGTGACTAAAGCCGTCCTACAATTGGACAAACCTATCTATTGGTATAGCAACATTAAACAATTTACCTCGCCGCGTAACTGCTCACAACGCCTAGTTTTCGAGCCGCTTACGTGTGGTCCTGATTTCTGGTCGGCGTAGCTCCGTCTACGTTCGCCTTAATGGTTTTAATTTTGACTGACATAATCTTATGATTATGCGTCGTTATTGTTTTAATTTTTAACCTGTGACATGGCCAGTGTTTGGCTCACAAAATAATTTAATAATTTTTTGTAAGTATCATATTTCTTTAATATTCAATCATTAGACAGATAATGCATTTTAGTGAGTAATATATGTCCGTATGTGGTCTAATTTATAGGTTCTGAGGAAGATTCCATTACTGGAATCGAAACCTAGGTAAACGAGTAAAATTACCTTGCAACTGAAGGCTGAAAAGATTGTTTATTTGCTGTACATTTCACAGTTGCTGACACGCTGCAATATGTTAAAGATTTGTAAAACTTCTCTCTGTCTCTCGCTCACTCAGACTCGCTTCTGTCTCCCCATCTCTCGCGTCCCTCCTTCGTTCTCCCTTTCTATCTTCACCTTTCTGGCATACTCTGCCTCCCGACCATCCCTCTCTTACCTTCTTGAGTTTCTCTTTCTTCCACACTGTATCCTCACTCTCCTCCTCTCTTAAACCCTCTCTAAAATCCCACTTTTTTTTCTTCTCTGTAGCAGACTGAGCGAAATAATTGCAGCTGCATTGCCTACTGCCAACAATATTACTTTACTGATGACCTAGCTAAACCTTTCTAAATGGATCACCGAATGATGTTATGCACACTACCTTGGCAAATTCAGACATAAATTATAAATTTTTCGAATGCAATGGCTGTTAGTATTCGTAAAAGCATTTTTGAAAGAAGCTGAATCACAAAGTGAGAGCGCCTGTAACTGTTCAGTATAATGAGAGAAGGGTCACAGATAGGGTGTTACAACCCATGTAGGCATGCTTCACGGTCAGTTACGGATTCGCATACGTCGGAAACTATAAAGAAAAGTTTTTACATAACTTTCTTAATTAGATATTACAGGACACTGAAGGTTATCACCTACCCATTCATAGACATATTTACATCTTGATTGTTTTCTCAGACACATCTGATAACTGAATGTGAGTTCCAAAATCGTTCATGTATGTTTATGGATAATCGACATCAAGAAGATGCAGACTGATGAAATATGCAATCTTCCAGGTAATAAAAACTACATCCTCTCAGCATCCTTTCGTAATGTACAACGCATTCAGTACAATTATCACCAACCGAACAGAAAAAATACTTTGTACTTTAATAAAACAAAGGAACAAATTGTCATATAAGTGAATATAGCAGAATGTGCCACTTGAGGCCATCAGTAAAATTATACACGACTGGTCATTAAAATTGCTGCACCACGAAGATGACGTGCTACAGACGCGAAATTTAACCGACAGGAAGAAGATGCTGTGATATGCAAATGATTAGCTTTTCAGAGCATTCACACAAGCTTGGCGCCGGTGACGACACCTACAACGTGCTCGCATGAGGGAAGTTTCCAACCGATGCGTCACACACACAACGGCAGTTGACCGGCGTTGTCTGGTGAAACGTTGTTGTGATGCCTCGTGTAAGGAGGAGAAATGCGTACCATCACGTTTCCGACTTTGATAAATATCGAATTGTAGCCTATCGCGATTGCGGTTTGTCGTATCGCGACATTGCTGCTCGCGTTGGTCGAGATCCAATGACTGTTAGCAGAATATGGAATCGGTGGGTTCAGGAGGGTAATACGGAACGCCGTGCTGGAACCCAACGGCCTCGTATCACTAGCAGTCGAGATGACAGGCATTTTATCCGCAAGGCTGTAACGGATCATGCAGCCACGTCTCGATCCCTGAGTCAAAATGGTTCAAATGGCTCTGAGCACTATGGGACTTAACATCTGTGGTCATCAGTCCCCTAGAACTTAGAACTACTTAAACCTAACTAACCTAAGGACATCACACACATAAATGCCCGAGGCAGGATTCGAACCTGCGACCGTAGCAGTCGCGCGGTTCCGGACTGAGCGCCTAGAACCGCTAGATCACCGCGGCCGGCTCCCTGAGTCAATATATGCGGACGTTTGCAAGACAACAACTATCTGCACGAACAGTTTGACGAAGTTTGCAGGAGCGTGGACTATCAGCTCGGAGACCATGGCTGCGGTTACCCTTGACGCTGCATCACAGACAGGAGCGCCTGCGATGGTGTACTCAACGACGAACCTGGGGCCACGAATGGTAAAACGACATTTTTTTCGGATGAATCCATGTTCTGTTTAAAACTAATAAAATAAAAAGTAGGTTTGACCCACATCAGCTAATTAAAAATAATAAGTACCAACAAATAACACAAACCATCAAATTAACAGATGATCTAGAACAACTAGTGCCTAATCTTAAAAAAGAAGCAGAGAATCTAGCTCCCTTGAACCCACGAAGGAAACACGCATGGTGGACATCAGAATGTGACAAATTCCATGAAGATAGACACCAAGCATGGTTAAAGTTTCAAACACATAAAACTGAAGAAAATGCCACCAACCTAAAAAATGAAAGAAAAAAATTCACTCAAAATATTAGAAGAATCAAGAGAGGATTTCATAAAGATATTATAAAGTCTATAGAAGGTAATTATCATAAAACCAACTCCAGGAACTACTACAAAATCTTTGGGAAACAACTACAACAATATGAGGCCCCTACACTAATACTGAAAGATGAAGATGGAAGAATGACACACAGTAACAAGGAAAATGCAGAAATCATGGCAAAAGCATTTTATAAACTTCTGAATTGCGAGGAACCCAAAGAACCCTTACAAATCAACATAAATACCCCTATAAAAACCAAATCTAACAAACTAGACCCTCCAACTTTCCAAGAAGTAGAAGAAATTCTTAGAGAACAAAAAAATTATAAGGCATGTGGAGAAGATCAGGTTTTTGTTGAAATGTGGAAATATGCAAGTGACACAGTCAAGACCTCCTTACACATGGCTCTAACAAAAATTTGGGTAACAGAACAATTTCCCGAACATTGGACCACAGCTATCATCCACCCACTACACAAAAAGGGAGATAAGAGCAACCCAGACAACTACAGAGGAATCTCTCTCCTAGGTTGCACATATAAAATTCTATCCAAGATCCTATATGAAAGAATCAAGGAGCAATTAGAACAGGAGTTAGGGGAATATCAGGGAGGTTTCAGACCATGGAGAAGCTGTGCAGAGCAGATAATTAGTTTAAAATTGTTTATGGCATACTACAAGAAACGGAACAAACCTCTGGCAATAACTTTTGTAGATTTTAAGAAGGCATATCACTGTCTCCACAGACCTTCAGTATTAAAAATTTTAAGAAATCTAGGACTCCATCCAAAACTAATTAAATTAATACAACTCACTCTAACCAACACCAAATCAAAAGTGAAGTTTAGAGGAGAAATTTCGGAACCATTCCTCATAAAAACAGGCTTAAGACAAGGTGACTGCCTATCTTAATTACTTTTCAACTGTGCACTGGAGTACATAATGAGAGAATGGTACAAGGACAATTCAAAGAGGATAAGAATTGGGAGTGCAAAAGATGATATTAGCTTAAACTGCTTGGGATTCGCTGATGATCTTGCTCTCCTAGCCAACACCGTTCAAGAAGCCAGGCAACAAGTGAAATCACTACAAGAAATAGCAGAGAAAGTAGGCCTTAGAATATCATTTGAAAAAACGGAGATTATGCTAACTGATCCACCACTTGCAAACAAAATTACAATAGGAGAACAGGAAATCGAAATTGTTGATAAATTTAAATATTTAGGCGAAATAATAACATACAATCTAAATGAGAAGCCATCATGGCAAAATAGAATAAAAAAAACTGAACTATGCAAATTACATTACCAAAACTACATACAACAAAAAAGCCTATCTATAGATGCAAAATTAAAACACTATAAAACAGTTACACAACCAAAAATAACGTATGCAGCTGAAACTATCTTCAAAACAACTAATACAGCAGAAATTGACAGAATACTAAAAATAGAAAGAAGAATAATTAGGACATGTATAAATAAACAGTATAAAATAAATGGACATTGGAGAATAGCATCATATGAAACAGTATATAAGAAAATAGAACCAGTCATGAGCACAATCAGGAAGAAACGCATCTCATTCTTTGGACATCTGATGAGAACTCCAGAAAACAGAATTAGTAAAAAAAAATAATACAAAAATTGTGGAATAGCAAGAGCGACATTAAATGGATCACAGAAATTAAGGAAGATATAAAAAAACTTCAAATTACAGAAGATGACCTAAAAAACAAGACAGAGAAAACCAGAATACTGCAAGACCCGCAAACCAGACTACAAATGAAAATCGATAAAAGGAGTACAGGAAGAGTTGTCTCAGATGAAGAAAGAAAGAAAATATCTGAAAGAATGAAGAAATATTGGGCAGACAGAAGAGCAAAACACCTTTCATATAAGAATAGCCTCTAATAATTATATTATCTAAATATATTAAGTTATTGTCGAACCAAATTGTATCCATGTGTAACAACTTGTTTAGAACTTTGTATTTTTGACTACAGTGGTCCAATGAAGGCCATAAAATAAATAATAATAATAATAATCTGTTTACATCATCATGATGGTCGCATCCGTGTTTGGCGACATCGCGGTGAACGCCCTTTGGAAGCGTGTATTCGTCATCGCCATACTGGCGTATCACCGGCGTAATGGTATGGGGTACCATTGGTTACACGTCTCGGTCACCTCTTGTTCGCACCGACGGCACTTTGAACAGTGGACGTTACATTTCAGATGTGTTACGACCCGTGGCTCTACCCTTCATTCGATCCCTGCGAAACCCTACATTTCAGCAGGATAATGCACGACCACATTTTGCAGGTCCTGCACTGGCCTTTCTGGATACAGAAAATGTTCGACTGCTGCCCTGGCCAGCACATTATCCAGATCTCTCACCAATTGAAAACGTCTGATCAACGGTGGCCGAGCAACTGGCTCGTCACAATACTCTTGATGAACTGTGGTATCGTGTTGAGGCTGCATGGGCAGCTGTACCTGTACACGCCATCCAAGCTCTGTTTGACTCAATGCCCAGGCGTATCAAGGCCGTTGTTACGGCCAGAGGTTGTTGTTCTGGGTACTGATTTCTCTGGATCTATGCCCCCAAACTGCGTGAAAATGCAATCACATGTCAGTTCTAGTATAATACATTTGTCCAATGAATACCCGTTTACCATCCGAATTTCTTCTTGGTGTAGAAATTTTAATGGCCAGTAGTGTATGTGAGGGCAATGAGTATGAGTTGCCACTTCGTTTGGTTTTCGCTATTTTGAGAAAGATTTTGTCTGAGTTTCAACGACATCTGCAGTAAGAACTTTTAAAAAACAATGGAGTGATTTAGTTTATGTTAACGTAAGAATGAATTCTTACATCAGTTCTGCAGCTTCCATTAGAAATTCAGAATTGCCAGAGGATTCAGGCAAAGAAGTTCCGTATCACTAGCGCTACGAGTACTGGAGAAATTTTTCAGATACTTAAACAGGCCAAATGCAGAATGTTTACGGGTTAATTAAACATATATGGAACTCATTCTGTTATTATATACTTCAATATCCTTCTGCTACGAAACTAGCGAATATGTGACGAATTCAAAGAATTAGATGTTCTGCTGGTTCATGAAGAACAATATGAAGTATAAAAGCTGGATTAAACTTGAAATATCGTTTGGTCATTCAGAGACTGAAACAGTCTTGTAAGTAGTTCAGCGCCCGTTTCCCTGAGGTAGCCCGGCGCCAGTATGTGCGTCATGCAGAATGCGTTAGCCGCATGCGTCATCTGCTTTACGGGAACTCCACCTCTAACCACAGGACCACATTAGAAATCAACATACTGCTCTCAGCGCATAACGGTTCCAGAGCTCGTGTACGCAACATTACGCCAACTTCCAGTTCCCAACGTTGGGACGGCAGCCAGTAAGAGCTACTTGTATTTCATCGGTGTTCATTCTAAGTAATGAATGCTTCGTCGTGACTTCCTTCTTGAAAACGGCATTAACATTGATAGAAAGAATAGTTCCAACGGTCGTCTGAAATAATTTAGGAAAAGAATAGGAAAGGTTTTCGTGAAGGCCGGAAGGTTATTTCAGCTCTCTCCCGCTTCATCCTCGAATTTCCTGGACAGAGCAACAGAATGATGTAGTTCTAATGTATATCATAACTAGTAGATATTACCGAATAGAATCAAACGGAAGAGGCAACATTCACACTGAAAGTGTTTAAGGATTTAATTATTCCTTTACTACAGGAAAGTCAATGGAAACTACCTTTACTGAGATTAAGGATTGATGCTGTATTCGCATGAAATAAGTTTTGCACGTTCTAATTTTGAATTGTTCTTTATACCTTCTAGCTATTCAGTCGAATTGTGAAGTTAATTTTTTACGTATTGCTACTAAGTAAATCAGAATTGAGTCAATGAATAATCTACAATACTTGAGCAGCACTGAGTCGTCAAACAACTTGCTTTCCGTTAAGTCAATAGTCATTTAGTAGCTCACAGTGAACAGAGCTTGGTGTCCACGGAGAAAGGCAGGAACATTCTTTAACGGTTGGCCTTCACCGAGCTCATTAGAAATGTTTTGTTCTTGTCAGAATTCTGTTACGATGCTGTATTACTTACGCTTACAAATATTATACCTACTAGCCGTCCAAAAGACCACCAGGAGCAGATATTGGGCAGTATTCACTATGGCCAATCCCGACAAGCAACTTTATGTTGTCTTAAAATTGTCCTAGTTACTATCATTTTCAATTATATTTAAACACCACCCAATTATTTTTAAAACGACAGGTAATAGGATATTGGACGATGAGTAGTTTTTCTTCAAAGATGGTAAGTGACAGAGAGTTAACAATCAGAAGGGAAATAAGGATGAAGGGGTGCCAATATACCTACAAAGGACGGTCTACTAGATGATGCCAGATAATATGTTCAAAATTATAGGGAACGCAAGAAACCGAAGCTCAAAGTACAGGAAGCTAGTCTCGTTATTATAGGGTGTGGCCATTGTTTTCCTTTGTTATTTTACACCCAAGACACAAGGAAAGGAGTTGAAGGAACATTCATAACATCTACATGTTTCTCTGCAATTAACACGTAAGTGCCTGGCAGAGGGTTCGTCGAACCATTTTCATACTACTTCTCTACCATTCCAATCTCGAATGGCCGGCCGGTGTGGCCGCAAGGTTCTAGGCGCTTCAGTCTGGAACCACGTGACCGCTACGGTCGCAGGTACGAATCCTGCCTCGGGCAGGTTAGGTTTAATTAGTTCTGAGTTCTAGGCGACTGATGACCTCAGAAGTTAAGTCGCATAGCGCTCAGAGCGATTTGAACCAAGCCAGGCATTCTCGAATGGCGCGTGGGAAAAAGGAACACATAAATCTTTCCGTTCGAGCTCTGATTTCTCTTATTTTATTGTGATGATCATTCCTCCCTACGTAGGTGGGTGTCAACAAAATATTTTCACATTCGGAAGAGAAAGTTGGTGACGGAAATTTCATAAATAGCCTTTGTTTCAGTGACTGCCACCCCAACTCGCGTATCATATCAGTGACACTCTCACCCCTATTCCACGATAACACGTAACGAGCTGCCCTTCTTTGCACTTCTCCGATGTCCTCCGTCTATGCTACCTGGTAAGGATCCCATACCGCGCAGCAATGTTCCAGCAGAGGACGGACAAGTGTAATGTAGACTGTCTCTTTAGTGGGTTTGTCGCATCATCTAAGTGTTCTGCCAACAAAGCGCAGCCTTTGTTTCGCCTTCCCCACAATATTATCTTTGTGGTCTTTCCGATTTAAGTTACTCGTAATTGTAATTGCTAGGTATTTAGTCGAACTGACAGCCCTTAGATTGGTGCGATTTGTCGTATACCCAAAATTTATCGGATTTCTTTTAGTATCCATGTGGATGACCTCGCACTTTTCTTTGTTTAGTGCCAATTGTCACTTTTCGCACCGTACAGAAATTCTCTCTAGATCATTTTGTAATTTAAATTGATCGACTGATGATTTTACTAGACGGTAAATTACAGTGTCATCTGGAAACAATCTAAGGGGCCTGCTCAGATTATCACCTAGATCATTTATGTAAATCAGGAACAGCAGAGGGCCTATGACACTACCTTGCGGAACGCCAGATATCACTTCTGTTTTACTCGATGATTTACCGTCTATCACTACGAACCGTGACCTCTCTGAGAGGAAATCACGAATACAGCCACACAACTGAGACGATACTCCATATGCACGCAATTTGATTAATAGTCGCTTGTGAGAAACGGTATCAAAAGCCTTCTGGAAATCTAGGAATGTGGAATCGATCTGAGATCCCTTGTCGACAGCACTCATTACTTCATGGGAATAAAGAGATAGCTGTGTTGCACAAGAACGATATTTTCTGAATCCGTGTTGGTTATGCAACAAGATGTCATTTTATTCAAGGTGATTCATAATGTTCGAGTACAGTTTATGCTCCAAAATCCTACTGCAAATTGAGGTCAGTGATATGGGTCTGTAATTCAATGGGTTACTCCTTTTTACTTTCTTGAATATTGGTGTTACCTGTTCTACTTTCCAGTCTTTAGGAACAGACCTTTCGTCAAGTGAGCGGTTGAATATGATTGCTAAGAAAGGCGCTATTGTCTGTGCATACTCCGAAAGGAACCTGACTGGTATACCATCTGGACCGGAAGACTTGCCTTTCTTGAGTGATTTGAGTTATTTCGCAACACCTAAGATATCTAATTTTATGTCACTCATGCTAACAGCTGTTCTGGTTTCGAATTCTGGAATATTTACTTCGTCTTCTTTCGTGAAGGAATTACGGAAAACTGTATTTAGTAACTCCGCTTTTGTGGCACCATCATCGGTGACATTTCCTTCGCTATCGCGCAGTGACGGTATTGACTGTTTTTTGCCACTAGTGTAGATTATATACGACCAGAAACTCTTTGGGTTTTCTACCATATTTTGAGACAATGATTCATTGTGGAAACTATTAAAAGCATCTCGCATTGACGTCCGCACTAAATTTCGAGCTTCCGTGAAACTTAGCCTGTCTTGGGGATTTTCCGTTCTTCTGTGGCATGCTTTTTTCGTTGCTTCTGCAACAGTGTTCTGACGTGTTTTGTGTACCATGGTGAATCAGTCCCGTCTCTTATTAACTTACGCAGTATGAATCTATCTATTGCTGTCGATACTGTATCTTTGAATTTGAGCCGTATCTGGTCTACACTTACGTAATTAGCTTGGAAGGAATGGAGACTCTCCCTTAGGAAGGCATCAAGCGAATTTTAATCTGCTGTTTTAAATAGATATATTTTGCGTTTCTTTTTAGTGGTTATGGTTGATATGATGACAATAATGCACTGATAAAAGGTGACAGTATCAAAGTTGGTGGAAAGTATGTCTATTCTCATGAAAAGTACAAAAGAATTAGTGGCTGAAACGGGCACTCCACATAATAAGGAACTTGGCAAGGAGGCAAAGAGAGAAGGCCACATAGAACTAGAAACGAGAATCGTGTTGTCAAAATTAGGAATCACAGTAGCAGGAAGAAATGATTATGCTATCCAGGTAACCAGATTAGTTAAGACAGTCGAAAAATAACACTGTCAGAAATTGAATGATGCGAGCCAAAAAATAATAAAAGTTCTAAAAAAAGACCTCTGTGAGTGTAAAATATTGAATGAGACGTTTCTAAAAGTCTTTGTCTGTAGAACACTATTATATAGGACGCAACGCGGTCGGTGATAAATTAGGAGAATAAACTGGTATCTTTTAGAATGTGAAGTTACAGAACGCTGCTAAAAACTTCGGAGTAGGGAACGTACAAAGTATGGGGATGCTGGGCACATAGTTTCCCGAGAAGAAGACCGGAAGTAGTGAAGGGTAAGCTGGAAATCTGTCAAAAAATCTGATAATGGATATTTTCTGTCAGCCAAAGCTTAAAATGCATAAATATGAGCCGGTCTTGGTGGCCGAGCGGTTCTAGGCGCTTCAGTCCGGAACCGCGTTACTGCTACGGTCGCAGGTTCGAATCCTGCCTCAGGCATGGATGTGTGTGACGTCCTTAGGTTAGTTAGGTTTAAATAGTTCTAAGTTCTAGGCGACTGACGACCTCAGATGTTAAGTCCCACAGTGCTCAGAGCCATTTGAACCAGTGCCCTAGAACTTAGAACTACTTAAACCTAACTAACCTAAGGACATCACACACATCCATGCCCGAGGAAGGATTCGAACCTGCGACCGTAGCGGTCGTGTGGTTCCAAACTGTAGCGCCTTTAACCGCTCGGCCACTCCGGCCGGCTCCACAAAGTAAGTTCCGATCGATCGCGAAATCGAAACGACTATGAAAATCCGATAAAGCTTTGTATAGATGTGTTGGGCAGTGTCTGTAGTATGACCCTAGATAGCATCACGCCGCTCTTCTCGTTTCTGTGTTCAAAGTGAGCGCGTAAAGATGTATAGAAAATATTGTCTCCCGCTAAGTACGAGGGCCTGGTGAAAAATTTCGCCTGAAGCTATGCAGCCAACATTACATAACTGTCGTGCGGTTTCTTCTTCAAGACAAATCTCAGCTGCATTCTGCAGGGCTAGTGAAGATGCTCCTGTATCGTTTTCAATTGAAAATGTTTGATTACCCACAATACAGCCCGTAATTGTCTCCCTCTGACTTTCATCTCTGCTGACATGAACCGCTGGCTATGAAGACAACATTTTGGCACAGACAACGAGCTGTAGGCCAGCGTAGAGATTTGGCGGAGAGCACTGGCGGATGCCTTCTATGATGAGGGTATTAGAAAGTTGGTACAACGCTACGACAAATGTCTAATTCAGAACGGCGACTACGTAGAGAAGTAGCTGGAAGGTGTAGTTAACTGTTACGAATAAAACATTTCTGAATTTCACTGTGGTTTCCATTTCGCGATCAATCGTAACTTACTTTTTGGACAGCCCTCGTACTGACGACGCTACTTCTGATACATATTACAATAGGTGCAATAATCAAACTGCTAATAAGGGAAAAATTGTTCCGTAAATTACAGTTTAGCATTTTGTGTTTATATTTGTGGCATGGGAACTATATCCCAAACATCTGGGATTACTTGAAATTTATTACGCATCTATGCATAAGGCTAAGTCCCTAAAATAATGTATTGCTATGAAGTGTAACAAGTAGTAGTTTCAGAAGGCCTGGGAGTTATTGTAATGTAAAACACACGGTACTGCTATCCTTGAACGCGAAACAAAGGGCCCATGGCAAGCGCGATTCGGCTGGGTGATAGCCCGCCTGTAGGCGTTTCTCCTCTCTCCTGTCACGTACTTTCGCCACAAATCAGCTTATCGCCAGGCACAGTGCGGACCCGTTGGGTGCTATTCTGGCTCCCTCTTGTTTACAAACAACTCCGCCAGTCAGATAACGCCTGTAAACGTGATCGCCGTGGAAAATATTTGTCCTTGTAAAGCGTTATCGCAGTACAAGGGCAGCGTCACCGCGAACGACCTACGTTTACGATATAATGATCTACAACTTTTCCATGTAGGGAGACAAAGAACAAAAGTCGCTCAGAAAATGTCGACCATTCCTTTTACTAAATAAGCATGTAGGTAAAATGCAACTTCAACTTTCTTGCATGTAAAGAAACAACTTGAAACTCGCGATTTACTTCCCAATTGAAAATTCCTCGGACGTCATTTGTAGCTGTCAGTAGTGGTTTCTTCGGGGACATCCCGTCACGTCTTCAGGCGCAACCTAAAACCCCATAAGCATCGTTAGTTCCCAGCAAATCGTATAAAATATTCAGCCTTGGGAAGTAATATGCCTGATCTCCAAATACAAGAAAAAACACTTATGATCGTAAGGTCATTCTAGTCTCCTCTGGATCATTTCGGCGTGAGCAACAATTGCGGCAGATCTAAATCTGTAATAAACAGCGAAAATCGGGTGCAGTTGTCTAGCTGGATTGAACATACGTCTGGATAATCTTGTAGCGTTGTAGTGGTCAAGTATCTCACAAGGCCCTGTCTACTAATTTCTCGATTACCTGTGGATTAGGAAAGCTATATGATTGCATTGTACGAAAGACACCCACAAATGACGGCCTTATCGGTACAACTTTCGCGGGCATGTGACCATATTGACATGTTGGTTTGTTGTTTGGTGTTTCGACCACTCTTGCAAGTCGTGTTATGAGGTTGGTGCTAATTGTCACGTTGATGAATGCGGCTTTTTACAGTGGACGAAACGTTGGCCTATAAAGCAACATGCCGATCAGGTAATATATCATAAGAGTTTGATGGAAGATGAGAACGGACGTAGAAGCCTGTGCTTGCAAAAAATAATGACCATTTTCACGATTTCTATGGTAGAGGTTCAAATGGTTCAAATGGCTCTGAGCACTATGGGACTTAACATCTATGGTCATCAGTCCCCTAGAACTTAGAACTACTTAAACCTAACTAACCTAAGGACAGCACACAACACCCAGCCATCACGAGGTCTATGGTAGAGAACAATTGACATAACGGCCAAGAGCCAAAGGGGGAAAAACTATGCGAATCGAACTAAAATTCGTAGGTGAAAGAAGCGGTGTACACAGTACGAAACTGACACAATTGAGCAGTAGCTGAAGATCTTTTCCGTGGAAACAGAAGACTAGAAACGACACAGGTATCAATAAGCTTTGGTAATGGAAGTTCATCATCAGGCAAATCTAGTTCTGCACGGCGGCTGAAACGTTAGACATACATTCTGGCGGAGTGGTTTTTAAACCACGTCCGGACACCTAGGTTTAGATTTCCATCGTTTTTGTAAACCGATTTGGACAATTGCTGGAATTGTTAATGTCTAAAAGGACATCAGCTACTTTTTCAGTCGTATACTAGTACAAATACACTCCTGGAAATGGAAAAAAGAACACATTGACACCGGTGTGTCAGACCCACCATACTTGCTCCGGACGCTGCGAGAGGGCTGTACAAGCAATGATCACACGCACGGCACAGCGGACACACCAGGAACCGCGGTGTTGGCCGTCGAATGGCGCTAGCTGCGCAGCATTTGTGCACCGCCGCCGTCAGTGTCAGCCAGTTTGCCGTGGCATACGGAGCTCCATCGCAGTCTTTAACACTGGTAGCATGCCGCGACAGCGTGGACGTGAACCGTATGTGCGGTTGACGGACTTTGAGCGAGGGCGTATAGTGGGCATGCGGGAGGCCGGGTGGACGTACCGCCGAATTGCTCAACACGTGGGGCGTGAGGTCTCCACAGTACATCGATGTTGTCGCCAGTGGTCGGCGGAAGGTGCACGTGCCCGTCGACCTGGGACCGGACCGCAGCGACGCACGGATGCACGCCAAGACCGTAGGATCCTACGCAGTGCCGTAGGGGACCGCACCGCCACTTCCCAGCAAATTAGGGACACTGTTGCTCCTGGGGTATCGGCGAGGACCATTCGCAACCGTCTCCATGAAGCTGGGCTACGGTCCCGCACACCGTTAGGCCGTCTTCCGCTCACGCCCCAACATCGTGCAGCCCGCCTCCAGTGGTGTCGCGACAGGCGTGAATGGAGGGACGAATGGAGACGTGTCGTCTTCAGCGATGAGAGTCGCTTCTGCCTTGGTGCCAATGATGGTCGTATGCGTGTTTGGCGCCGTGCAGGTGAGCGCCACAATCAGGACTGCATACGACCGAGGCACACAGGGCCAACACCCGGCATCATGGTGTGGGGAGCGATCTCCTACACTGGCCGTACACCACTGGTGATCGTCGAGGGGACACTGAATAGTGCACGGTACATCCAAACCGTCATCGAACCCATCGTTCTACCATTCCTAGACCGGCAAGGGAACTTGCTGTTCCAACAGGACAATGCACGTCCGCATGTATCCCGTGCCACTCAACGTGCTCTAGAAGGTGTAAGTCAACTACCCTGGCCAGCAAGATCTCCGGATCTGTCCCCCATTGAGCATGTTTGGGACTGGATGAAGCGTCGTCTCACGCGGTCTGCACGTCCAGCACGAACGCTGGTCCAACTGAGGCGCCAGGTGGAAATGGCATGGCAAGCCGTTCCACAAGACTACATCCAGCATCTCTACGATCGTCTCCATGGGAGAATAGCAGCCTGCATTGCTGCGAAAGGTGGATATACACTGTACTAGTGCCGACATTGTGCATGCTCTGTTGCCTGTGTCTATGTGCCTGTGGTTCTGTCAGTGTGATCATGTGATGTATCTGACCCCAGGAATGTGTCAATAAAGTTTCCCCTTCCTGGGACAATGAATTCACGGTGTTCTTATTTCAATTTCCAGGAGTGTATGTATTCCGTATGCGGTGAGTTAATAGTAGACAAGATTCTAAATCCGAGTTCCAAATTTATTGCTCAGAGTACTTACCAAAGAGAAGAGGAAGACTGGTGAATCGAGAGAGAGGACGCATGCCCCGACTGCAATGAATAGGAAGACGTATTTACGAGGAATAGCTCAACCTGAGATATGTTTAGAGCCCGTCACATCGTAATGAAACAATAAATACTGTAGCTTTTGGCATGGAAAACCAATACAGTTGAAGTATGGAATATGGAACGTATGTGTGTATGTGTGTGAGTGTGTGTGTGTGTGTGAGAGAGAGAGAGAGAGAGAGAGAGAGAGAGAGAGAGATTAGGAGAGGAAGTTTGCAATCAGTACACGTCTTGGCCCAAGAAATCACATTTGGGTAAATAACACAGACAATCAATTTAGAGCGCTGTTTACTTTCTCTTCCTTTGTGAACGGCACCTTCGAGTATTCTGGTGTTCCTGATATAAAGTGTATTTCCTTTTCGCCACGTTTCACAATATACACAGTGAACCAAAATTCGTGCAATCGGACACCATAGCACGATTTACTGCGTACTAACTCTACAAAAACTTCGTCCCGTGCATGTTCTTGGTAGAAAATTGATGTCAGAGACAGACGATCTGGCAACACCGCAATCAAAACTGCACCCTCCTCCTTCTTGGACTATCCGTGCTTCTTTCATCCTTGGTAGCTCTTGTACAACCATCCAAAATGTCTAACGTAAGTGTACTGAGTCACATTATTTTGTCAACTACATTCATACGCAGTTTACAGTACACTCTCCTGCCGGTGGTTCTGTCGATTGGTACCAACCAACTCTCGTGCTACCCACTTTCATGCCCATTACATTTCTTTTGGATGTTTCATTACCAGAAGACGGAGTAACAAATTTAACAATATTTACAAATTTACATTTATTCTGCCCCGCTAATGAGTGTGGAAGAACTGAGAGCAATCTTTCCTGCTGCCTATGTACCTGTGGTAGCGTATACGCTGCGAAGACTTCTAGGGAGCATAACCGAGCAGATTGCAAAATGTTTGGAGATTCAGGGAGGTCTGTTTGAGCGTCTTGTCTTACGATTGTATAGGTTTTATGAAAAATATACCGACACTCGTAGCGTATTTAAAGTATTACAATTGACAGCTTCTGTTGAGTATATTATAAATGTGCAATATCTCCGAATTGATAAGTTTGTAATTATTTCTGCCCTGTGATAGTTACTTTATTTTTAACTAATTATTACTCCTCATGAATACTACTGACAAAAACAGTTATGTTCATTGATAAAAGAAACTGTAGTTGAAGGATATGTATCGTTTGATGAACAGTACATGTTACAGATTACTGGACAGATCAAACTTAGAAAAATAACAAACCATTGTACTAAATGACTATCACACTCCCAGAATACTGAATCAAGGTAATTCTCGTACATGCGATTATAGTGCTGCTAGGTTGCCTTCCTTTGACGTCCATATTCTACAGTAAATATGCGCTACACGAAATTTTAGTACAGACATGTTTATATACAGGGTGAGTCACCTAACATTACCGCTGCATATATTTCGTAAACCACATCAAATACTGACGAATCGATTCCACAGACCGAACGTGAGGAGAGGGGCTAGTGTAATTGGTTACTACAAACCATACAAAAATGCACGGAAGTATGTTTTTTAACACAAAACTACGTTTTTTTTAAATGGAGCCCCGTTAGTTTTGTTAGCACATCTGAACATATAAACAAATACGTAATCTGTGCCGTTTGTTGCATTGTAAAATGTTAATTACATCCGGAGATATTGTAACCTAAAGTTGACGCTTGAAACATTGTCCTCACTTCATTGCAGGGGCCCAAACAGCTGCGACATACATCGCGTTTCTACAGAATGATCTGCCAACATTGCTCGAAAATGTTCCACTGGAAACGCGTCGACGTATGTGGTATCAGCATGATGGTGCAACTGCACATTCCGCAATTAACACTAGGCTGACCCTTGACAGGATGTTCGAGGGGCGTTTCATAAGACGTGGAGGACGTATAAATTGGCCAGCCCGTTCTCCTGATCTTACACCTCTGGACTTCTTTCTGTGGGGTACGTTAAAGGAGAATGTGTACCGTGATGTGCCTACAACCCCAGAGGATATGAAACAACGTATTGTGGCAGCCTGCGGCGACATTACACCAGATGTACTGTGGCGTGTACGACATTCATTACGCCAGAGATTGCAATTGTGTGCAGCAAATGATGGACACCACATTGAACATCTATTGCCCTGACATGTCAGGACACACTCTATTCCACTCCGTAATTGAAAACGGAAACCACGTGTGTACGTGTACCTCACCCCTCGTGGTAATGTACATGTGCGTTAGTGAAAAAGACCAATAAAAAGGTGTTAGCATGTGGACGTAATGTGCTGTTCCAGTCTCTTCTGTACCTAAGGATCATCACCGTTCCCTTTGGATCCCTACGTAATTCGGTGCTCTCCGATACACACGATCGAACAGCGGAGGAGTGGTACTCAAGCGTCAACTGTGGGTTACAATATCTCCGGATGTAATTAACATTTTACAATACAACAAACGGCACTGACTACGTATTTGTTTATATGTTCAGATGTGCTAACAAAACTAACGCGGCTCCATTTAAAAAAACGTAGGTTTGTGTTAAAAAACATACTTCCGTGCATTTTTTTATGGTTTGTAGTCTCCTCATGTTCGGTCTGTGGAATCGATTCGTCAGTATTTGATGTGGTTTACGAAATATATCCAGCGGTAATGTTAGGTGACTCACCCTGTATATGTTGTGCAAGGAACACACTGTGATGCCCACGCAGGCGAATTTTGGTTCATCCTGTGTACGTGATATCTACGAAATGGAACTACGAGGACGTGTTGAAAAGTAACACCTCCGATTTTTTTGTGTTAAAAGTCTTAAGGATTTTTAAATAAAATAAATTTTATTAACATTCTACATCTTTATTCTTCACTACTGCATATCGGTAAGCACGCTACAGATGCGCTACCAATATGTTCCAAAACGCTTCGCTTAAAAACGTGATTTTTCCGGGGTCATACCTCGCAGTTCATTGGTGACAGAAAGGAAGAGTGTTTTGGATAGTCATTTGGCTAGGGACAATATGTATACCCAACAGAAGTATCGTGTTACAGTAGCTATCCTACAGTCCATTTTTGAATATAACCATCATCCAGACGAATGGAGAGAATTGGTTCTAAATGGTTCAAATGGCTCTGAGCACTATGGGACTTAACATCTATGGTCATCAGTCCCCTAGAACTTAGAACTACTTCAACCTAACTAACCTAAGGACAGCACACAACACCCAGCCATCACGAGGCAGAGAAAATCCCTGACCCCGCCGGGAATCGAACCCGGGAACCCGGGCGTGGGAAGCGAGAACGCTACCGCACGACCACGAGATGCGGGCAGAATTGGTTCTTTTTGCACTAGATGTGGTCTACTCAAGGGTCTCATGCAAACACCATTCAGTTCAAGACAGTTCCAGAGGAAACGCGAAAAAAGCATTTTTAAGCATTTTCTCGGCATCAGCAGTGGATATTTAAATAACTAACAGCAGAAAATTGCTCAAATTTTAATGGTACACTCTGTGGGCATTTATCTAGAAGTGCCATCTTTCCGTTTCCAAAAATCTTTATCCGCTATAGGTAACAATTATGCTGTGTATTTACACGACCCCTCTGACAAATTTTTCTATCCCGCGTGGCATAGATAGAAACGGCAGGCACACCGAACCGCAGGGGAACGGTCACGCGTTCCTGCAAGTCCGCAATAGACTGCAAAGTGAACGAAACTGCCAACTGTGGGACGTAGCGAATTCGGCGTGGCAATACAATAGATTTAAACGAGCAACCACTCGAGACCGGAAACAAACTAAGTCAAATTGGTTCTGTAGTGGCGCGATACGAACAGCTAAAAAGGGCGGCAACGAAGGCGACGCGCCACGAGCCGGGGGAACAGTCTCAGCAGCAAACATTCGGCACCGGGTGGCGCCACGTGACGTGCATATGTCGAAGGTGGCTCCCCTCATGACGGCGGACTGCAGCTGCTATTCGCTGCCTTAGCACCTCTGACATGTTCGTCTCCGCGCTGGAAGAGGAACCCGAAGCACTGTCGGGTACAAAGCAAACCTGTGGCTAAGTGCCCCAAGTCCCAATAAATCTGCACACATTACTCGTACTTTTTGAAGTAAGCCCCGTCTTCAAATAAATTTCAGTTTTACGAGAGCTATATTTGTGTGTTAAACATTTTTGGACGTGTTCGCTGATATTGTAAAACTGTATCGGGTCCTTCCGTGTACATACACATTATGTTAGATTTATTTATGTTAAGAGTTACATGACGATCAATTTGGCTTTAGGAAAGGTAAAGGCACCAGAGAGGCGTTTCTGATGGTGCTTTTGATAATGGAATCAAGACTAAAGAAAAGTCAATACACGTTCATAGGATTTGTAGGCCTAGAAAAAGCGTTCGACAATGTATAATGGTGCAAGACGTTCCAAATTCTGAGAAAGATATGGATAAGCTATAGGAAGAGACAGGTAATGTACAATATGGATGTAAGACACGGATGTAGACTTTCGCTCCTACTGTTCAATCTGTACATCGAAAAAGCAATGATGGAAATAAAAGGAAGTGAAATTAAAATTCAAAATTAAAGGATATCAGTGATACGATTCTCTGATGACATTGCTATCCTGAGTGAAAATGAAGAGTTACATGGTCTGCTAAATGGAATGGACGTCCTAATGACTACTGAATATGGAATGAAATAAATCAAAGAAAGACGAAAGTAATGAGAAGTAGCAGAAATGAGAACAGCGAGAAACTTAACATCAGGATTCATGGTCGCGAAGCAGATGAAATTAAGGAATTTTGCTACCTAGGCAGCAAAGTAACAAATGACGGACGGAGCAAGTAGGACATCAAAAGCAAACTAGAACTGCCCAGAAGGGAATCCTAGCCAAGAAAAGTCTGCTAGTATCAAACATAGGACTCAATATGAAGAAGAAATTTCTGAGAATATACGTTTCGAGCACAGCATTGTATGGTAGTCAAACGTGGACGGTGGGAAAACCGGAACAGAAGAGAATCGAAGCATTTGAGACGAGGTACTACAGACGAATGTTGTAAAATTAGGTGGATTAATAAGCTAAGGAATGAGGAGGTTCTGCACAGAATCTGAGGGGAAGGGAATATGTGGAAAACACTGACAAGGAGAAGGGACAGGGTGACATCACTGACTGACTTCCATGGTACTAGAGGGAGCTGTAGAGGGCAAAACCCGTAGAGGAAGACAGAGACTCGAATACATCTATCAAATATGTGAGGACGTAGTTTGCAAGTGCGACTCAGATGAAGACGGTGGCACAGGAGGGAAATTCGTGGCGGGCCGCATCACAGAAGACTGATGATTCAAAATGAAAAGTTATTTGTTAATCTTTGCACCAAGAGCTGATTGTCTTAAGGTCTTATGAACGTTATAAAAATCTTACGACTGACCTACAGGTTTACAGCCACGTCGTCTGCGGACAACGTCAAAGGGACAAAAACATTGCCTGCAAGGTCGTTTGCACTTATTGCGAATAGAAGTGGTCTCTTCACAATTATGTGATAGTACACCGTCCGCTACATACACTCCTGACTACGTCTCCCCATTAACGATAATGTACTGGGGAAACTGATAAGTACAGGTATAAGAAAACGAAAATTCAGGGTTAGGGAAAAGGGAGAGAAGAACGGAGAGAATCGATTTTGACGTCTCTGTGCGTAAAGGCCATTAAGTCACTAGGAATGAACCATAACTGACTTGCAGAAATTGATAGAAGATAGTCTTACCGAGGGAACTACACTCCTGGAAATGGAAAAAAGAACACATTGACACCGGTGTGTCAGACCCACCATACTTGCTCCGGACACTGCGAGAGGGCTGTACAAGCAATGATCACACGCACGGCACAGCGGACACACCAGGAACCGCGGTGTTGGCCGTCGAATGGCGCTAGCTGCGCAGCATTTGTGCACCGCCGCCGTCAGTGTCAGCCAGTTTGCCGTGGCATACGGAGCTCCATCGCAGTCTTTAACACTGGTAGCATGCCGCGACAGCGTGGACGTGAACCGTATGTGCACCTGACGGACTTTGAGCGAGGGCGTATAGTGGGCATGCGGGAGGCCGGGTGGACGTACCGCCGAATTGCTCAACACGTGGGGCGTGAGGTCTCCACAGTACATCGATGTTGTCGCCAGTGGTCGGCGGAAGGTGCACGTGCCCGTCGACCTGGGACCGGACCGCAGCGACGCACGGATGCACGCCAAGACCGTAGGATCCTACGCAGTGCCGTAGGGGACCGCACCGCCACTTCCCAGCAAATTAGGGACACTGTTGCTCCTGGGGTATCGGCGAGGACCATTCGCAACCGTCTCCATGAAGCTGGGCTACGGTCCCGCACACCGTTAGGCCGTCTTCCGCTCACGCCCCAACATCGTGCAGCCCGCCTCCAGTGGTGTCGCGACAGGCGTGAATGGAGGGACGAATGGAGACGTGTCGTCTTCAGCGATGAGAGTCGCTTCTGCCTTGGTGCCAATGATGGTCGTATGCGTGTTTGGCGCCGTGCAGGTTAGCGCCACAATCAGGACTGCATACGACCGAGGCACACAGGGCCAACACCCGGCATCATGGTGTGGGGAGCGATCTCCTACACTGGCCGTACACCACTGGTGATCGTCGAGGGGACACTGAATAGTGCACGGTACATCCAAACCGTCATCGAACCCATCTTTCTACCATTCCTACACCGGCAAGGAAACTTGCTGTTCCAACAGGACAATGCACGTCCGCATGTATCCCGTGCCACCCAACGTGCTCTAGAAGGTGTAAGTCAACTACCCTGGCCAGCAAGATCTCCGGATCTGTCCCCCATTGAGCATGTTTGGGACTGGATGAAGCGTCGTCTCACGCGGTCTGCACGTCCAGCACGAACGCTGGTCCAACTGAGGCGCCAGGTGGAAATGGCATGGCAAGGCGTTCCACAGGACTACATCCAGCATCTCTACGATCGTCTCCATGGGAGAATAGCAGCCTGCATTGCTGCGAAAGGTGGATATACACTGTACTAGTGCCGACATTGTGCATGCTCTGTTGCCTGTGTCTATGTGCCTGTGGTTCTGTCAGTGTGATCATGTGATGTATCTGACCCCAGGAATGTGTCAATAAAGTTTCCCCTTCCTGGGACAATGAATTCACGGTGTTCTTATTTCAATTTCCAGGAGTGTAGAATCAGTTGCTCTCAGTAAGCCACTTCATGACGCACAATGACTTTCTTGTAAAGTTTGCTATTTCAGTTGAACGATCGTATTCGTGACGCTTTCGCACTTTCTAAACGAAGCTGTGAATCTTATTTGAACAGTGCGAACAGCTTATCTTTATACATGTCTTCTCTTTAGTATGACTAAAGCGAAAATGTTACCTTTTATGCGGCTCGTTGCTTGTAGAAAGTTTCTGGCTTGCAGAGTATACGAATAAATAATAGATTACAGAGAGAAATTATCAACTACTGCTATGAACTCCTATACAGAATAGAAATAATATACTACAAGAAACCCTTTCGACTTGCATTTGTATACTATGGGTCCGTCGTTCAACTTTTCATTTCTGCTGGAAGCCTGTTGAAAATACACTGTCCAGTCAATAATGTGAGGACCTCTCAAAAGCCTCTGCGGACCACTGCGAGACATGCAGGAAGGTAGTCAGCCAAACCAGGTTTTCCCACAGATTCTCAATTCTATTTTAACGAGGAGTGTTTAGTGGCAAGGGGAGTAACGTAAACTCATCCTGTTGCTCTTATAACCATGCGTGCACACTGCGAGCTGTGTGACACATTGCATTGTCCTGCTGGTAGATGCCATAGTGCCAAACTGGCTGTAGGGGTGTACATGGCCCCCAAGGATAGACGCATGCTTGTGTTGATCCACTGTGCCCTACATAACGACGAGATCACCCAGGGAATGACACAAAAATATTCGCCAGACCTAATCGCTCCCTTGTCGCGACTGGACGATTTCGACGATTATTGCAGGGTGTCTGTTTTAGATGGTTCACACCGTTGGAGCATAAAACGTGATTCATTTGAGAAGGCCACCTGTCGCCATGCAGTGGACGTCCAGCGTCGGTTTACCGTGCAAATTCCACCCTTCATGGCCCATGAACAGCAGTTAGAATGGCAGCAATGCAACAACGTTCGGTAACAGTCGGTGAGTAGACACAGTTGGTGGTGCCTTGGTGCATGTGGGCGGTCATTTGCTCAACAGTTTTACCTCTATTCGCCAGTATACATTTCCACAGCTGTCGTTCACCCCTGTTATCTGTGGCTTCTGGTGCACCACAGTTGTCTCGCGCCGGTTTTGGATAGCGGCATTTTGTCATGCGCGTTATACTTCAAACATAACGGCACGCGATCAGTAGAT
This sequence comes from Schistocerca nitens, assembly GCF_023898315.1. NCBI lineage: Eukaryota > Metazoa > Arthropoda > Insecta > Orthoptera > Acrididae > Schistocerca > Schistocerca nitens. Next base: position 751,951,604 of record NC_064618.1, on the reverse strand, counting down.
GAACTTAGCTGTGTCGGAAACGCTTTCAGCCTTGGCCTGAAAGATAATAAACACATCCTTTTGGACTTCTGATAAATCACTCCGTTTTCGCATTACGACTGTTTCCCGCATCCTTCCCTTACGTTTTATATTCCCTCCACTGCTAGTGGTGCCACATGCCGTCTGTGAATGGTTATTGCACGTTGCTGTCGAACTTAGGTGCTGGTAATGTGACTGGACTGTGCAAAATCTGCTGAATAGTGCACACCTTTCCGCGCAAATTTTGAGGAATTGTTTTAAAAGTATACATTGTTTTGCCTTGAATTTTCTTCTCAATAAATCAGTATTGTCAATAGCAAATCCCGTGGTAGAATATATGTACAGGGATGGCAGCGTTAGAATTCTGAGAGACCTGGGCAACGACCTCCACGAAATTTGTGAACGGACACAGCAGTTCAGTCTGACCACCCGTTTCTGGGCTCAGAAAATTCTAGGTGAATGAGCAGAGTTGCCCAGAGTACAGAAACATACGAGGTAACAAAATGAAAGTAAGTGAAGTAGAGAAGCATTGCTGTTTGAGTGTCAGAGACAGTGACTATAGGAGATCTTGAATGTGGTAGTCCCAAGGTAGCCTTCCATCTACCCACAGTTACATGAATTTAAAATTGTCGGCTTCACTGACTGTTGGACCACTTGCAGAGAAGAAAATTTCGCTTTTAAAAAAGTTCAATGTTTTAAACTATGTGCATGAAATCAGTATAACTGTGAGAACCTATGGAGCATCTTCAAGGCAAGTAAACCAATGTTTACAAGTTGGATTCTAGCTGGTGTCTGCCCAGTCAGCTCAGAGGTTGCATGCCCAGAAAAAGATGTTAGCCACCCTGGCGCTACAGAGTGTTTCCAGCGAACAGGGCGACTCCTGCCCAGCACAAAATGATTTTACACTGGCTGCTGGAATGTCCTCTGCCCCTCTCCGAATTCTACGAAAACCCTTCTTGACTCGTCTGCGATGTGCCTGTATCAATAGTTGTGTGGTTGGCTGATCTACTACCTACGACCTGGTGGCTATCAGCGCCTGGGTGTAGAACATCAATGTGGACCCCAAGAAGCTCTGTTGCTGCCTTCTGCACTACTAGTAGCGCCCTGCGATGTGGTGGGTTGGAAGACAATTAGTTTTCCATCAGCAGATGACAGACGGCGAGCAGCATGAAGTTCATCAGGTGAAGACCATCATCTCGAGTACATCGTCGGCTAGTTCACAGACTGAGCTGGAGCATATAGGACATAGATTCACTACGATATTATAATCATGAAATCTATTGTTATTACTGTGAATTCCATCAATCAACTTATGATGAGAGCTGGAATGCTGGAGTTAATGTGAGGCTATGACTTGAGACTCAGTTTGTATTTACCTAACAGGCTGTTAATTTCTGTGTCAGTTACTCGCTATGTACTCTTGCGAAAGAGACAGAGTTCCTTGCACCATGTCTTATGAGCTAATGAGTATGCTTGTATTGCTTCCTTTGGTTTTCTGTCACAATCTTATTTCTGATGAATGCATATTCTGACATGGATGATGTACATAGTGTTAGACTGGCTCCGGGAACTAACCACTCCTCTTGGTGCAACACTTTTTTTTAGCCTGTCTGGTGATATTTCTCTGCACTTTGCAGTATTGTCTGTAGTAAAATTCTGCTACCTGGCTCTGGCTGTCTTTCATACTAAGAAACAGCTCCAGTTTCTTCCTACAAGATATTCTAATGCCATTAGCTATCCATATCGGTTTCTCTTCCATACTGCATACGTGCCTGAACATTTTTGTCGTGAAAGAGCTGTAAAAGAGTGTGAAGGGTTTGTCATTCAAGTCGCCTATGTAGTAGACTTTTTGCGAAATTAAACTTTTGAGATACGCTTTAAATGTTTGTATTGCAAGTGGATTCAAATCTATAAATCTTTTGTTTATCACTTTAGGATGTGATTCTGCCGTGACATCTTTCAGTATTGCTATCTGTGCATCATGGTGTAATAGGCCGTAAGAATTTTGTTTTTAAACTGTGCCCATCAACTTCAAATACATTGTGTGTGATGGCGCTGCTTTAACCTCGAGCTCCTGTTGGAATGTCTACTTTCTGTAAAAGGTAGTAAGATTCAACTACATTAATATTCTTTTCTCTCGGGGATCAGAGAGGAAATTTATATTTCAGTCTCCACACAAAATCTCTCTTTCTCCAGAACCGAGCACGTCACACTGTCAAGCCTGGAGAGAAAAGCTCTGTAATCTGAACTAGGGGATTTTTAATGGCCTGACGTATGGAAAATTTTCCTTGAAAATTCAAATGCCACTTTGGTACGCCAGCTCTTCCGAATGAAATATAAATATTACGTTTGGCATAATTGACCATTTCTCCTTTCCATGATGATTTCCTTGTACAGATACAAGGTAAAATGTATCCCTGCAAAGCATACCTTAGTACTTATTTGCTGCGTGTATGATGCTGTGAGATAGAAATACTTTCAGTGTCAAGATTTATCAACAAATTCATCTATTTTATTTTTAATTCCCCTAATATTTTGATGAAACTGACTTATTGCACCTTCTGATCCGCGTTCTCCATTTGTGTTCCTTCCAGCGTCAAAAGAATCTACCTCAAGCAGGGCTAGAAATAATTTCAGTGTCAAGATTTATTATGAAATTCATCTACTTTACTTTTAATTCCCCTAATATTTTGATGAAACAAACTTACCGCATTCTTGATTTGTTGAACCGTCTTCTAGCGCCAAAGGAATCTTGCTCAATCAGGTCAAGGCTTTGCTCACATCGTCAGTGGCATTTGGGCTTGAGCGAGCCACGATCACCTTGTGTACAGTCTCTTGTAAGATTTACCAACCATTGCTGCCCCTTCCTATTTATGTGTAGGTCGTATCCAGTGCAGATGGACATATGGGTATTTTCAACCGTCTCCAACGAAATACATGTCTTTCTCATATTAACTCTCCGTATTACACTGTAAAAATGGAGTTCATCATAACACCGGTACAATTACAGATACAACTCTGAAGGACCACTAAAACTTTGCTGCTAAAAACATTCAACAGCCAAGATCGCATAAATATTTCTTTAATTTAAAACGACCCGTTTAGACAGACTTTACTGTCATCTTCAGGGCAAAGAAAATCTTTTTGTTATGAAACATGTTCACTTCAAGTTGGTCCTCACATCAAGTCTTTATGTGGCCTGTTGGCATGAGGTCCAACATAAAATGAACACGTTTCATAAGAAAAAGATTTTTTTGGACGTGAAGATGACAGAATGTTTTTAGAAAGTAAAACAGATCGCTCCTTCTATCTTCTCAAAATGAGAAAATTCAGTCAAAATTTAGCTGGTATAAGAGGGATCAAAAAGTATCCGTTACATGGCCATTCAGTCCAGACTCGGTACGACAATCAGAAAAAACTGACGTGAGCATTAAAGCAATCGTCCCACTGACACATGAGGCTGGAGATGCCCGTTTGGTAAAATATCGCGTGCTGCTGCGTGAAGAACTCCGTAATTTTCTCCTGGACGTCATCATCCGACAGTAATCGTCGACCTTTCAAGGCAATTTTCAAGGAACCGAGGTGTGATAATCACATGGGGAGGGATAAAAACTGTAGGGTGGGTGCTCGAGTGAATCCCATTTGAGCTGACGAAACTTCTGATGTACGACATACACTACTAGCGATTAAAATTGCTACACCACGAAGATGCGAAGACGCGAAATTTAACCGACTGGAAGACGATGATGTGATATGAAATGATTAGCTTTACAGAGCATTCACACAAGGTTGGCGCCGATGGCGACACCTACAACGTGCTGACATGAGGAAAGTTTCCAACCGATTTCTCATACACAAACAGCAGTTGACCGGCGTTGCCTGGTGAAACGTTGTTGTGATGCTTCGTGTAAGGAGGAGAAATGCGTTACCGACTTTGATAAAGGTCGGATTGTAGCCTATCGCGATTGCGGTTTATCGTATCGCGACATTGCTGCTCGCGTTGGTCGAGATCCAATGACTGTTAGCAGAATATGGAATCGGTGGGTTCAGCAGAGTAATACAGAACGCCGTGCTGGATCCCAACGGCATCTTATCCGCATGGCTGTAACGGATCCTGCAGCCACGTCTCGATCCCTGAGTCAAAAGATGGGGACGTTTGCAAGACAACAACCATCTGCACGAACAGTTCTACGACGTTTGCAGCAGCATGGACTATTAGCTCGGAGACCATGGCTGCGGTTACCGTTGACGCTGCATCACAGACAGGAGCGCCTGCGATGGTGCACTCAACGACGAATCTGGGTGTACGATGGCAAAACATCATTTTTTCGGATGAATACAGGTTCTGTTTATAACATCATGATGGTCGCATCCGTGTTTGGCGACATCGCGGTGAACGCACATTGGAAGCGTGTATTCGTCATCACCATACTGGCGTATCACCCGGGGTGATGGTATGGGGTGCCATTGGTTACACGTCTCGGTCACCTCTTGTTCGCATTGACGGCACTTTGAACAGAGGACGTTACATTTAAGATGGCTCTATCCTTCATTCGATCCCTGCGAAACCTTACATTTCAGCAGGATAATGCACGACTGCATGTTGCAGGTCCTGTGCGGGCCTTTCTGGATACAGAAAATGTTCGAATGCTGCCCTGGCCTGCACATTCTCCAGATGTCTCACCAATTGAAAACGTCTGGTCATTGGTGGGCGAGCAACTGGCTCGTCACAATACGCCAGTCACTACTCTTGATGAACTGTGGTATCGTGTTGAAGCTGCATCGGCAGCTGTACCCGTACACGCCATCCAAGCTCTGTTTGACTCAATGCCCAGGTGTATCAAAGCCGTTATTACGGCCAGACGTGGTTGTTCTGGGTACTGATTTCTCAGGATCTATGCACCCAAATTGCGTGAAAATGTAACCACATGTAAGTTCTAGTATAATGTATTTGTCCAATGAATACCCGTTTATCATCTGCATTTCTTCCTGGGGTAGCGATTTTATTGGCAGCAGTGTATGAGATATGGGGACGTGCGTTTTCATGAAGCAGTACCACCTGATGTCGCAGTGTCCCCAGACTTCATTGCACGCCATAATTTCTCCGACGATGGATGTCTACCGGTGTTTGTCCTTAAGCAGCTAAGGAAAGACTAATAGCACGTTGATATTGTTTGGATGCATTTGGTAATAACGTCGCCATAGCTGTTCACGTTTTTTTCATTTACCGCGCACACGTCGGAAAGACGCGAAAGCCACACGAAGCACCTGCCTACGTGTCAGTACATCATACTACCTGCATCGGAGTCGCGCTACGTTGCACACGCAAACGGAAACTTTTTTATCGCCCCTGATACATTTAATGATTTACAAGGGTACGAGGAGTGGCAATAGAGAAAACGGACACATGCTCTAACTCTTTATTAAAAAAAACTTACACAACTGAAATGTTGTCCCCTTCAATGTAGTCCCCTCCGCGATCCCCTTCTTGCTAAAAAATGGTTCAAATGGCTCTGAGCACTATGGGACTCAACTGCTGAGGTCATTAGTCCCCTAGAACTTAGAACTAGTTAAACCTAACTAACCTAAGGACATCACAAACATCCATGCCCGAGGCAGGATTCGAACCTGCGACCGTAGTGGTCTTGCGGTTCCAGACTGCAGCGCCTGTAACCGCACGGCCACTTCGGCCGGCCCTTCTTGCTAATTTTCCACTGTTGGAAGCAGTGCTGCTAGTCTTTTCCTTTTATGCTGTTTAGGAGGCTCGTCGCTTTTTCCTTTGCTGCATCCGAACACTCGAACCTGGTTCCTTTGAGCGCAGACTTCAGTTTTAGGAAGCGAAATAAGTTCCATGGTGCTAAGTCAGGTGAATATGGTGGATGTTCCCTCACTGGAATGTTGTTGTTCGCCCAAAACCTCTCCACAGACATCGAGTTATGGGCCGGTGCGCTGTCCTGGCGAAGAATCCATGAGAGATTGTTCCACAGATCTGGTCTCCCTCGCCGCATACTTTCGAAGATGGTCTTCAGAAATGTTACATAATAAGGTTGATTGTCTGATCTTCAGGCACCCAATCAGTATAGATAAAGCCTCGGATATCGAAGAAAACATTCATCACTGCTATGAATTTAGATTTTCTCCTGCGCGCTTTCTTGTTTCAAGGGGATGGAGGGCTCTTCCAACGCATGGATTGCCGCATAGTTTCTAGATCATATTGGAATATCCATGTTTCATCAAACGTAATTAAGTTTCTGTGGAAATCGGGCTCATTTTAATGCATTCACGAGCGTCATCACAGCAGTCTACTCGTTGTTGCTTTTGCTCGTTTGTGACGATTTTTGGCTTGACTTTAGCACAAACCTTTTCCATGCCAAGACTATAGTGCAAAATCTGTCTAATGGTTTCCTGATTGATGCAAGCAAGTTCTGAAATCGCTCGAATGCTCAGGCGGCGGTCCTCTCGAACAACTTTGCTGACCTTCTCCACATTCTCTTCAGTTTTCGAAGTGGAAGGACGGCCCGGTTTCGGATCTTCTGAGATAGACAATGATCACCATAAACTTGTTTCAACAGATCGTAAGTTTCTGTGGCGGATTTTCCAAGTTTTGTGAGGAATTTCAAGTTGACAGGCTGTTCTACTTTAGAGTCAAGCATTATTCCGACGGAACTCAAACACACGACCCGTTTCTAAGAAGGCTCACAGCCAGATTAACCACCACAGTAGCGTGAAATTTTGTACGCGTGACAGGAAGAGTCCCATGCTTGTTCTCTCAGTCTTCTCTTTGTCATCGACGAAGCCGGAAATGCACACAACAACCATTCCGGTTTCTTTATTGCCACAACTCTCAACAGTGAAAAGTAAGAGATCACTGAAATTGTCTGGAGTGCGAATGCGCATTAACACAGCCGTTATCAGCTGTCCAGGTTTCTCAATAACTCAACCTCACGAGGCTGACTGCACACAATTCCAGTCCTCCCTCCACGGAAAAAAAAACCGGACAGCACTTGAAACTTAAACCAGGCTCTCGCCATTGCCATCAAACACGAAATGGTTGTTCAGAGCTACAGTGATCAGATTAATCAGGCAAAGCAGGCATGGTAGGGACCAAATTCACATTGAACAGCGTGACACGTAAGGGCTTTTACTATCGAGTGAAGGAGAAGTAAAGCAATGACTCGTTGAGGAAAGATCTGATAGCAATGACAATACGTGTGGCTAATTTAGGGGTCAGATAGCGGCATCTGTTAAGCACCGGAAAGAAAGAGTGTCTTCGCAGTTAAGTCATTTAATGTGGGAATTTGACAAGCAGCCAGTGCACCGCTTAATCTGTTACCCATAAAATATATGATTGGGAAATTTGTTGAACCTGGATACAGAAACACAATGAAGAAACTTTCTGCGCTAGACTCGAAATGGAATTCTTGAAATTGGTATGAACACGAATTCGAAACCAAAAAATGAACAGGTACTCGTAAACTCGTATCTTGATGAGACAATACTGTTAATCACCACCAATAATTTACAGTTTAGAAATGTACAGGGCGTATCATAATTAACAGCATAAACGCATATATATAAAGGTACGGCCAAACTTTCAGGAAACATTCCTCACACACAAAGAAAGAAAATATGTTATGTGAACATGTGTCCGGAAACGCTTACTTTCCATGTTCTCATTTTATTACTTCTCTTCAAATCACATTAATCATGGAATGGAAACACACAGCAACAAAACGTACCAGCGTGACTTCAAACACTTTGTTACAGGAAATGTTCAAAATGTCCTCCGTTAGCAAGGATACATGCATCCACCCTCCGTCGCATGGAATCCCTGACACGCTGATTCAGCCCTGGAGAATGGCGTACTGTATCACAGCCGTCCACAATACGAGCACGAAGAGTCTCTACATTTGGCACCGGGGTTGCGTATACAAGAGCTTTCAAATGCCCCCATAAATGAAAGTCCAGAGGGTTGAGGTCAGGAGAGCGTGGAGGCCATGGAATTGGTCCGCCTCTACCAATCCATCGGTCACCGAATCTGTTGTTGAGAAGCGTACGAACACTTCGACTGAAATGTGCAGGAGCTCCATCGTGCATGAACCACATGTTGTGTCGTACTTATAAAGGCACATGTTCTAGCAGCACAGGTAGAGTATCCCGTATGAAATCATGATAACGTGCTCCACTGAGCGTAGGCGGAAGAACATGGGGCCCAATCAAGACATCACCAACAATGCCTGCCCAAACGTTCACAGAAAATCTGTGTTGATGACGTGATTGCACAATTGGGTGCGGATTCTCGTCAGCCCACACATGTTGATTGTGAAAATTTACAATTTGATCACGTTGGAATGAAGCCTCATCAGTAAAGAGAACATTTGCACTGAAATGAGGATTGACACATTGTTGGATGAACCATTCGCAGAAGTGTACCCGTGGAGGCCAATCAGCTGCTGATAGTGCCTGCACACGCTGTACATGGTACAGAAACAACTGGTTCTCCCGTAGCACTCTTCATACAGTGACGTGGTCAACGTTACCTTCTACAGCAGCAACGTCTCTGACGCTGACATTAGGGTTATTGTCAACTGCACGAAGAATTGCCTCGTCCATTGCAGGTGTCCTCGTCGTTCTAGGACATCCCCAGTCGCGAGTCATAGGTTGGAATGTTCCGTGCTCCCTAAGAAGCCGATCAATTGCTTCGAATGTCTTCCTGTCGGGACAGCTTCGTTCTGGAAATCCGTCTCGATACAAACGTACCGCGCCACGGCTATTGCCCCGTGCTAATCCATACATCAAATGGGCATCTGCCAACTCCGCATTTGTAAACATTGCACTGACTGCAAAACCACGTTCGTGATGAACACTTACCAGTTGATGCTACGTACTGATGTGCTTGATGCTAGTACTGTAGAGCAATGAGTCGCATGTCAACACAAGCACCGAAGTCAACATTACCTTCCTTCAATTGGGCCAACTGGCGGTGAATCGAAGAAGTACAGTACATACTGACGAAACTAAAATGAGCTCTAACATGGAAATTAAGCGTTTCCGGACACATGTCCACATAACATCTTTTATTTATTTGTGTGTGAGGAATGTTTCCTGAAACTTAGACCGTACCTTTTTGTAGCACCCTGTAAAATATATATATATATATATATATATATATATATATATATATATATATATATATATATATATATAATTTCAAAGTAAGTGTTGTTGTTGTTCTTGTTGTGGTCTTCAGTCCAAAGACAGGTTTGATGAAGGTCCTCATGCTGCTCTATCTAGTGCAAGTCTCTTCATTCCTGAGTAACTACGAGTAACTACTGCAACATACATCCTTCTGAATCTGTCTAATGTATTCATCGCTTGGTCTTCTTCTACGATTTTTACTCCCCCCCCCCCCCCATGCTTCCCTCCGGTTCTAGACTGGTGATCCTGTAACACCTGTTTTCAACCTATTTTGTATCTGTATCGATATTTCGATGTCAATTTGTAGTATTACTTATGTATAATCTTGTATCTGTCACGTAAATTCTTTGACTTTGTATGCATATTAGTTATGTAAACTTTTGAATGGTGTTGTTTAAACTGTGCTTGTGCATTTAAATAACTACTGGAATAAATGTTAGATAATGTACTGTAAATAGCTTGGTCCATAGTTAGGGAACATAGGGTTGAATGTAAAAGAGGTAGGGAAGCCCCGCAACTGCTGAAGTAGCCTGGCGGAGTGGAAAAGGTGTGGCTGGCGCCCAAGTGGCAACTCGTCCTTTGTGACGAGTAAGGAGTCAGGGCTATGACCAGCGCTGTGGTTAACACCTTCCTAGCAGTAGCAGATCATTGTGGGTGATGTTCCTGGAATTTTGAGGGCAAAAGAGCTTAAGGGCAGTATTTATGGGCCTCGGATGCTGCATTTGGTGATACTGTTATCATGGCATGGTTTTTGGTTATATAAAAATATTATTTCGACTCCAAGAAGATCAGTAATAGGGCGAGGTCAACAGTGCTGCCATGGCTGAATCGCCGCCAGGTTAACAGCCATTGCAAACTGCGCCACCAGTGCAACCAGCCTACCACTAAATTGTTTATATTTGGCACTCTGTAAATGGACTGGGTAGTTGTGAAATTTGGTTGATTTTAATAATAATCGTGGAGTTGCTACAAACTCTGTCTTACATCCGTGATCATCCCAAATCAGAAACCTCGACAGGGATCTTATCCTAGTGCCTTCTATTCTGAATGCCCTAACTTATTATGAGAAAACGGTTGAACTTGAATTTAGTGTTGTGTTGTTAATTGCACAGCCAATAATATATTTTGATTAGGTCAAAAGACTGTTTGTGCAAACACATTTGTTATTTGAAGAGTTATAGTTTGGTGTGCTTTACTTAATTAATAATTAATGTTAAGTATAGTTACCATTTCTCATACATACTGGTGTATGAGCATGGTTCTTCAAACCATGAAAGTTTGAGGGTCATCATGTACTAGGCTAGCTAGTTAATGAAGCAATGCAAACTCTCCTTTAGAGCCAGTGTACTTGAGAGGCGCCAGATGTCCCATCTCATATTTCTATCTTACTCTGAGTAATTCGATTTTCCTCTCATATTGCATGCGGTGAAAAGTTGCTATTCCTTCACACGCGGACTTCCCACGCAGCGTCTCTCGTCACCCGGGAGGTCCGGTGACAGGCGGGCGCTGCTGATCTTGAAAGGGTTAAGCCGACGGCTATGAGGGAGTCGAGTGAGTGCTTTCCAGACGCCGACATTGTCAGTAGAGTGGCGGAGACACGCCTGCAGGGACCTGAAGGAGCGGCTGGGCTATAGATTCTGTTACTTCGCAGAAACTTAGCGAAAACACTTTCTGGCGGGCTACCAGCGAGGCGTGGGAATGACTTGTGTCCCCAGGTAGTCTTGGCGGGAAAATTCCCGCGTTTTCTGCCAAATCGTAACTGTGATTGGCTTGCTCAGGACATAGCTCCGTGACGTAGCAAAATCGGCGCAGAAATTGGCGCCAAGAATCTCCATTGATGGAATGGTAGTGCTTCGGCAATAGAGTGGAATTTTCCGCCGGTTTTCGAGTTGCTGATTGGAACGTTTGACCACGGCCACTGTCATGGGAGCGGGAATGTTCTGTGTTCGGCTTGTACGGGTGCTCTTGTGGTAGTCGGCTGTCGCCTTTCGGTCTGAGTAGGTTACAAGACTGAGCTCTCGCTGCTCTGGACAGCCTGCCTTCCGTTGGCTGTCTAATATACTTTTATTTAATTGTAACTGTTTAACGAAGTTGCTGAAGTTTCGACTTCAACGTAACATTCCGAGTACAGTTGGCAATTGAGCGTTCTGCGTACAAGCGGCCTATGTTGTCTGTCTTGGGCAGTTTTGGCTAAAGTTGACTGTATCAGAGTTACTGTGTGACTTCGCTTGTTAAAATCAATCACTGTACCATCAGTGATTGTGTGGCGAGCCTTCTTCATCTCCCTCAGAGGCGCATTTGTATTGATAGGAAGTCTTTAGTCTGGAACAACCAGACCAGGACAATTTGTTTCGGGCTATACTCACGACATTATCATCACCACGACGGGACGTCCAAGTAACCAGCCATCGCTTCCGGTACGCCAGATCATGTCCTTGCAGTTTAGAAGACAGCTTGGTAATGTATGTCCGCAGCATCGGCAGATTAGGGAATTTGCACTGTGATAATCAGAGCTCAGCAGAGCGCGCCTGTTCGTCTTATTCTAACTTTGTTCTGTCTTGGGTGTCATTGTCTGAGTTCTCACTACTGTAGCAACAATTAATGTTGAGTTGGTTGTGTGTTTTCTCTTAAGATTTGAGTTGCAAGGGATCGGCTCCACATACCACTTCGTCATAAATGTCACAATCTAGTTTATGGACAACTTCACCTTCATAGCATTTATTTGAGTATCCAATTTGAACCATTTTGATGTATTGTAAATGTTTCATGTGTTTTGTTTATGATTTTGAGTTTAGTCAAAATAAATCAAATTGTTATTTTGGACAGAACTTTCATTCTGTTAATCGGTAGAGCAACCCTTTCATTTCTCACTACGTTACTGAAACTTTCCTTTATTTAATTAATGTCTATCCAATTAAATTATTGCAGGTGCCGAACTCTTTTCTGCCCCACTTGCAGGGTCGATTACAGTCAGTTCGCGTTTCTTTTTAATCCATATGCAACAGCAAAAGTCGGAGTTAGAATAGGGGGGCTTAGAGCATAATGTATATATGAAGATTCTCGAAGAATTTAGTGTTAAATACACTACTAGCCCCGGCACCTCGCATACTCAGATTTTCATTCTGTTTAGTTTCTTCAAACGGAGTTTAAGAAAGAATTACTTACCGTGTTATCTGTTCTAATGCAAGTTGGTTAATTCCCAGGCATAGAGAGCCTGTAGTACGCAATGAAGTAACAGAGTATGAGCGTTAGCAAATCCCCTGATTTAAATTCAGAATCGTTTCAAGCTTTTCCCTGTTCAGTATTGCTGCTAGCTTCATGTGTATCGGTAATTGGTTTTATAACCTGTTACACCTAATTCATTACGTGTTGTTGAGAGTCATATGTTACTGTTCACTATATCATTGGCCATTTGTTTGTTAGCAGCATATTTATCTGCGACGTTAGGTTACTGAGTTGTAGTAGACACACATGAAAGGAAAGAGTTCAGAGTGTGTGTGTCAAGGAAGGTTAGGTTAGCCTTAGCACTGCCTTCTATTTTATCATTTTGCTTGACACAAGAATGTGTAATTAGGTTGTCGACCGGTTTTAGTACCTAATGTTACAACTTGCTTTTGTGCTGAGAGAACGTCTGTTCCAGACTCACCGTTAACTAATGTTTATACTCTGTTGGGGTGTTTCGGAAACGATTCCCAGTCTGATTGTTCTGTTTCTATTCGGTTATCTCACGGTCAGCTTTCTCAAAAATTCCTCGCAGAGGTATAAAGCTGTCATCGATTACTGTTTAAGGTGGCCAGTAGTACCGTTACAATCCCTTGATGCCTCAGAACGTATCCTACCAAAAGATCAATTCTACTAGTCAAGTTGTGCCACAAATTCCTCTTCTCCCCAGTTCTATTCTGTATCTCCTCAATAGTTACGTGATCTACCCATCTAATCTTCAGTATTCTTCAGTAGCACTACATTTCAAAAGCTTCTATTGTCTTCTTGTCTAAAACGTTTATCGTCAATGTTTCACTACAATATGTAGCTACAATCCATACTAATACTTTTAGGAAAGACTTCCTGACATTTCGATGCAGGTCCCCATGCTGCTCTATACTGTGCAAGCCTTCTCATCCCTGAGTAACTACTGCAACCTGCATCCTTCTCAGTCTCTGTAGTGTATTCATCTCTTGGACTCCATCTACGATTTTTACCCCCCATGCATATTCGTTGTCAACAAATTTCTCTTCTTCAGAAACGCTTTCCTTGCCATCACCAGTCTACATTTTATATCCTCTCTACTTCGACCGTCATCAGTTATTTTGCTCCCCAAATAGTAAAACTCTTTTACTACTTTAAGTGTCTCATTTCCTAATCTAATTCCCTCAGCATCACCTGATTTAAATCCTCAGCATTCCATTATCTACGTTTTGCTTTTATTGATGTTCATTTTATATCCTCCCTTCAAGACACTGTCCATTCCGTTCAACTGATCTTCGAAGTCATATGCTGTCTCTGACAGAATAACAATGTCATCGGAATAACAATGTCGTCGGCAAACCTCTATGGATTTTAATTTCTATTTCAAATTTTGTTTTGTTTCCTTTACTGCTTGTTCCAATATACAGATTGAAAAACATCGCGGATAGGCTACAACCCTATCTCACTCCCTTCTCAACCGCTGCTTCCCTTTCGTGCTCCTCCACTCTTATAATTGCCATCTGATTTCTGTACAAATCGAAAATACCCTTTCGCTCCCTGTAGATTATTTTACCTGTGCCGCCTTCGGAATTTGAAACAGAGTATTCTGGTCAACATTTTCAAAAGCTTTCTGTAAGTCTACAAATGCTATAAACGTAGGTTTGCCTTTCCTTAAGCTATCTTCCAAGATAAGTATTGCGTCACTATTTCCTCGATGTTCCTGCGTTTCTACGGAATCGAAACTGATCTTCCCTGAGGTAGACTTCTACCAGTTTTTCCATTCACCTGTAAAGAATTCGTTTTATTATTGTGCGACTGTTACTTATTAAACTGATAGTTCGGTCATATTCACATCTGTCATCACCTGCTTTCTTTGGAATTGGAATCATCATATTCTTCTTGACGTCTGAAGATATTTCACCTGTCTCACGCATACTACTCATCAGATGGAAGATTTTAGTCATGGCTGCCTCTCCCTAGACTATCAGTAGTTCTAACGGAATGTTTTCTACTACCGGTGCCTTATTTAGACTTAGTTCTTTCAGAGCTCTGTCAAATTCTTCACTCAGTATCATATCTCCCATCTCATCCTCATGAACATCATCATTTATTTCCATAATATTGCCCTCAAGTACATCGCCTTTGTGCAGACTCTGTAATACTCCTTCCACCTTTCTGCAAAACCAAACTGTTCAAATGTGTGTGAAATCTTATGGGACTTAACTGCTAAGGTCATCAGTCCCTAAGGTTACACACTACTTAACCTTAATTATCCTAAGGACAAACACACACACCCATGCCCGATGGAGGACTCGAACCTCCACCGGGACCAGCCGCACAGTCCATGACTGCAGCGCCACCTTTCTGCTTTCCATTCTTTGCGTAGGACTGGTTTCCCATCCGAGCTCTTGAATTTTACTGATGGTTTTCTTTTCTCCAAAGGTCTCTTTAATTTTCCTGTAGGCGGCATCTGTCTTAGTCCTAGTGATACATGCTTCTACATCCTTACATTTGTCCTCTATCCATTACTGCTTAGACGTTTTGCACTTTCTATCGATCTCATTTTTGAGTCGTTTGTATTTCTTCTCGCCTGCTTCGTTTACTGAATTTTTATATTTTCTCCTTTCATCGATTAAATTCAATAGTTCTTGTGTTACCCAAGGATTTCTACTAGCGCTCATCTTTTCACCTACTTGATCCTCTGCTGCCTTCACCATGTCATCTCGCAAAGCTACCGATTCTTCTTATACTGTATTCACTTCCCTTGTTCTTGCCAATCGTCCCCTAATGCTCCCTCTGAAACTCTCTTCAACCTCGGGTTCGTTAGCCAGCTCCCATCTCCTCAAATTCCTACCTTGTCCCTGGAAATGTCTTACAATTTAAAGCCGTGTTCCTGAATTTCTGTCATACCCTTATATAATCTATTAGAAACCTTCCAGTGTCTCCAGACCTCTTCCACGTGTGTAACTTACTTTCATTATTCTTAAACCAAGTGTTAGCTATGATTAAGTTATGCTCTGTGAAACATTCTACCAGCCGGCTTCGTCTTTCATTCCTAACCCCCATTCCATATTCACCTACTACTTTTCCTTCTCTTCCTTTTCCTACTATCGAATTCCAATTCCCAAAGACTGTTAAATTTTCGTCTCCCTTCGCTATCTGAATAATTTCTTTTATCTCTTCATACACTTCTTCAATCTCCTCGTTATCTGCGGAGCTAGTTGGCATATAAACTTGTACTATTGTGGTAGGCGTGGGCTTCGTGTCTATCTTGGCTACAATAATGCGTTCACTATGCTGTTCATAGTAGCTGACCCGCACTCCTATTTTTTTCTTCATTATTAAACTTACTCCTGCATTACCCCTATTTGATTTTGCAATTATACCCCTGTATTCACCTGACCTTCTACCGAACTTCACTAATTCCCACTATATCTAACTTCAACCTATCCATTTCCCTTTTTAAATTTTCTAACCTATCTCGCGGATTAAGGGATCCGACATTCCACATTCCGATCCGGAGAACGCCAGCTTTGATTCTCCTGATAACGACGTCTTCGCGTTGAAAGATTTGAGTGTTCGTTTTTTACCGTGCATCGTTTGGGAGTGATATGATAGACAAATAGTGTAAAAGCTGCTCGATGAATCCTCTGTCAGTAACTGAAGTGTGAACTGCAGAGTCGTCTTGTAGATGCAGATGTAGACCCGCCCTGAGAAAAATAGTCTGTTTTTGGAGGGGAAGGTGTATAGTAGGATTGAAGGGTGTGGCTATAAATATGGACGACTGAGAGATGACATCAGTGGAGACGGAGTGGATGTGGAAAGGAGGTATCCGAAGGCTATAATATGAACTGGGAAAAAGGGGGTTGCGAAAAGACGGGGAGGGAAGACGAAACTTGGTACTGAAAGATGAGAAGGAAAGGGAAAAGAAAATGTTGCTCTAATGAAGTTGGATAGGCGGGTTGGAATGTAGTTGGTAGGGTGGGTGAGTGTTGGAACGGATTTAACTGTCGGAGACATCTGAAATTTCAGTGGGAGAGGATGTGGTGAGTGTTCAGGTGTAGAGTTGATGCAATATGCTATTATAGGTGAGGCTGCATGCTAGGAATGGGAATTAGGTGGGAGACAATAAATTGTTGGAGTCTGATTTTCAAATGGCTGTTTAGGTTTTTTTATTGGTAACTCCACGTAGCACTCTGTATGAAAATCACTGGCTGTGCTATGTGCAGTCTGTGGCTAGTTTGCATTGTTGTCTGCCATTGTAGCGTTGGGCAGTTGGCTGTTAACAGCGCGTAGCGTTGCGCAGTTGGAGGTGAGCCGCCAACAGTGGTGGATGTGGGGAGAGAAATGGCGGAGTTTTTAAATTTGTAAGACTGGATGTTATGAACTGCTATGTATATTATGATTTTTCAACACTATTAAGGTAAATACATTGTTTGTTCTCTATTAAAATCTTTCATTTGCTAACTATGCCTGTCAGTAGTTAATACTTTCCGTAGTTTGAATCTTTTATTTAGCTGGCAGTAGTGGCGCTCGCTGTATTGCAGTAGTTCGAGTAACGAAGATTTTTGTGGGGTAAGTGATTTGTGAAAGGTATAGGTTAATGTTAGTCAGGGCCATTCTTTTGTAGAGATTTTTGAAGGTCAGATTGCGTTGCGCTCTAAATATTGTGTGTCAGTTTAAGCACAGTCATGTATAATTGTTCAAAGGGGATGTTTCATATGTCGACCCTTAGCCGAGGATACCTCACTAGAATCTTCAGATTTTTTCTTGTAGTTTGTGTAATTAGTGTAGCTTTTGTTTATTGCTAGCACGTAATTATAGAGAGAATTTCCTTTGTAGTTGTAGTTTTTTATTGTCGTACACAGTTGTGGCATGCATGTAGATTTGCACCAAGTATTTCACAGCTGCGCAGTAGATATTATTTTCAATGCTATGTTAATGTGTTTTGTTATTTTGCTCTTCAAATTGTGCTTTTCTGTGTTTTCGTGTGAAATATTGTGACAATAATGGCGTGTGAAAAAGTAATACTAGGCTTCAAAGTAAACTGAGAAATGACAGTGAAGACGAAAGCAGTGTGTTAGCGCCACCGTGTAATGAATTAACTAATGTTCAACATAGTAATTTGGTAATTGAGCATAGGGAAATGGAGCGGGCGGCAAACAATGGCGTAGACAGTGAAACAAATAGTGAACAGGGAAGCATTATCGATCGATCGGTCGGTAACAGCTCGCCTCAGGAATCCGAAATGACAGGACACAATCTTGCAAATACTGCAGATTCAGGTTTTGCGTCCTCACCGTTTTCTCGAATAAGTCAAGACACATTTTCTGCTTTTCAAAATAAGAATGTTGCCGGTGCAAATGCACTGCCAAAAAGCATAGAGAAACACATTCCAGACACTAATACATTATTATTGCAATTAATGCAACAAATGGAACAAAATCAGAGACAAACACAGCAAAAGCTTCAAAAGTTAGACACAATGGAACAAAATCAGAGACAAACACAGCAACAGTTAGACACAATGGAACAAAATCAGAGACAAACACAGCAAAAGCTTCAAAAGTTAGACATCACACTTGAACAAACACGTGAAGATTTAACTACTGAGTTACATAACATTGAATCGAAATGTCAAAAATCCTGTAATGACGTAAAAACACAAATTTGTGAGCATTTTCAACCTATTTTTTCGCGGCATGAAAATGCATTACAGAATCACGAAGCAGCCATAAAAGAACTGCAAATTATTGTTCATGAAAATCATGAGACCTTGCAAGCTAAAATTAACTCAGTTGCATCTACCAATTCGGTTACGCAACTTGCAAAAACTCAGGAAAACTTAAAGGACACAGTAGATACGATTTCAACACAAATGGACACTCTGAAACTTGGTTCAGAGGAAATAATTTCACTATCGGATAAAGTAGCCGAACTTTCAGATCAGTTCACTAACTTATCTACAAAGGTAGATGATGATCTGAATGACACAAGACCTGTAGCTTTCACTGACACTGAAGAGTATGAACAAATTAGAAAATTCATACAAAATCCAAATCAAATCAATACACAGTACAAAAGAGAAATCCGGGAAGTACAATATCAGTTGGCACAAGTAATACAAGAATTAAATATTTCAGAGGACACTCGCGCTCCAGTACAGGAAGAGGGACATAGAAATACGGAGCAACCACAAAATAATAGCACAGGACACTTCGGAAATTATGAAAGAAATTGGCAAGTCGCATTGAATTTTGAGATGGAACCGCCGAAACGAAGTAACAATGAGCGATGTGCGACTCGCCGACACGACGATTTTGACTATAAGCTGTTCATTACTACACGTAAATTCAAAACACTTAAGAATTCTGGCAACGACATTCATTCACGAGCATGCCTTCATCAATTCTCTCATTGCTTTCCTACCAACTGGTCATTGCAACACAGATTAGAATTTATGTGTGGCTACTTGGAGAATGAACCAGCTGTAAGAATGCGATCGGTCATTCACGATTGTCACACTGAAGGAGAATTTTATCATGCCTTCCTCTCAGCATATTGGTCTCAAGCTTCAGAAGACCGAGTAAAACATAGCATCATAATGATGAAACATTTCGAACGATCTGAATTCTCCAGTCTTGTGAAATATTTTGAAGACATGTTGCACAAGAATCAGTACCTGTCAAACCCATACAGCCCCTCAGAACTCATCCGAATTTGCTTAATCAAATTACCTGAACATTTACGACATATTATTTCGGCAGGAAGTTACAAAGACGACATTGAAGCTTTTCAGGGACTCTTACAAGAATTAGAAATTGACACAGACAGTCACAGGATGCGAAAATAGGAAAACAATCACTACAGGTCACATCCGTCACAATTCCGTGGCGTCAGAAACAATAACTGGACACGACAAGTCTATCCTTACAACGCAAATCGTGACCAAAACAGACACCACCCATATGACAACCACTAGCAGAGTAACAATAGTTACAGAGAAAGATCGCATTTCCGTAGTAATGAATATGACAGAGATTACCATAGAAACAGACAATATGGAAACAAAAACAATTATTATCAAGGGAGACAGAATAACGTCAGACGCAACAGTTCAGCGCGCAGTTACGATTCAGGGAAAAATTCTCCACCACGTGACCGACAAGGAAGAAACTGTGGAATCTACCGACATGACGACAGACGATATGATCGTAACGACGGACCTGAATTGCATCAGAACTGGCAGGATTCAAACAGAGCAGGGCACTCTCGACAAGGTGAATTTATAGAAGTTAGGTCTCCTAATCCCAATAACGACGCACGCCAACAAAGAGACAGACAATGACTTACACCGCAGGCAGCCGCGTGCGCCAGCTGGCTCAGAGGAAAATAATATAGAGGCTAACCTTGAGAAAAATTCCAGTATTCTTTACCTACGTATACCGCATAATAATTGCGTTGAAGTTGAAACTCTGTGTACTAGGAAAAGTAAAGGTGTACACCACATTTCACATGTAAAACCGTTTTGAAAGATAATCTGCCTTTTTACTTAGTGTTTGGCATAAAATCTTTCACTTCACGTTACTGGTACTCTTTGTCACACTTACAAACTGTTAACATGCAACTATGTTTTAAAGTTAAATATCCAGTCAAGAACCAAGAGAACTTATTTAAACAGAAATTACGAATGCATTGTTATTGTGAACAGACGACACAGTGTTATTGTGTGTGTACATTCTTGCTTGTTAGTTGCACGATTACGTAACGACTATAAGGCTTACATACTTAGAACATATATTGGTACTGCTAATGAGATTTTAATGCAACATTTTGGTTTACTTGAAAATACATTCTGGATTTAAAATACTTTCTGCGAGATACCAGATGACACAGTGGTTAGTTTATGTGACAGCTACACGATTTTATCACGACGCTAATAATGAGTGACAATTTACAATGTTGCTTTTGCGATGTTTCTGTTTTATATCTGCACAGTTTTTCTGAATTCTTCTGGAAAGTAAAACATGTTTTAGTAGTAAGTTTTCTGGTGTAGCTACAATGAGACAGCCTTTTTTGTAGCACAACAATAATTTACATCGTAGTGCTTTCTTGATCACGACAATAAGCGTAATAAGTATCTATACGCAAAGAATTTCACTTTCGTTTATGATGAGGTAAGTACATTGACTTCTGCAGAACTTAGCTTTCGGAGGACGATAACTACGACACTTCCACAGAGATTATCTTACAACAAGACGCACGGTTTAGCGCTACAGTACACGGATTTGAGTGATTAATTTTGTACTTAAAACATTTATTTTTAAAGATATTTGAAGTACATTGATACATAGTTTTTCCGTGATACATTTCATTCCATTGCAATAATCTGTAACACCTGAGGGTATAATTACATTAATCCTCAGGGGGGTACACGCTTACTTTGTGTACCGTGTGTGTGGCAAGCACAAGGAGCCCTAGCTAATATGGTATTTGCTTATACAACTTTACACATCGGTACCATATTTCTCCAACACAAAATACACAGCTACCTGATTATTTAACAGAGAAACAAACGTTTTTTTTCTACGTCAGTGATAGATGTTTACGCAATTACACAGTTGGGTAACTTCAATCCTCAGGGGGGTACACGCTTACTTTGTGTATCACGTGTCTGGCAAGCACAAGGAGCCCTAGCTAATATGGTATTTGCTTATACAACTTTACACATCGGTACCATATTTCTCTAACAGATCTATCTGATCATTTAACTGAGAGAGACACACATTTTTTTTTCTACGTCAGTGACAGATGTTTACGCAATTACACAGGTGGATAACTTCACACTAATGGAATTGTATTTTGTCTGTATTGTGCGAACCCTTCATATTTTTCAGAACCATTGTGAAAATATGAGGGCTTTGAATGATGTATTTGATATGAGATCATGATTTTTAAAGTACGCTTGAGGTAGATGAAACTTTTGACAATAGCAGAGAATTTTTTTTAGGTTTTGAAATTATTGAAAGAAGCTGCGACGATTCTGAGATGTGATTGATCTGTTATGATGTTATTATTGCGATGGTGTGGAAGGAGAACAGAATTCCTGAGGATTGGAAGAAAGGAATTATAGTCCCGATCTTCAAGAAAGGGGATAAAAGGAGATGTGAGAACTACAGAGGAATCACCCTGCTATGCCACTGTGGAAAAATCTATGAAAAGATCCTGGAGAAGAGAATAAGAAGCAGTATTGAAAGTAGACTGCGAGAGGAGCAGTATGGTTTCAGACCAGGAAGATCAACAACGGACCTCATGTTTGCGGTAAGGCAACTGCAGGAAAGGCACTATGAGTACGGGAAGGACCTAATCATGGCATTTTTAGATATTGAGAAGGCGTATGACAGTATCTGTAGGGACAAGCTCTGGGATGTGCTGAACGCAAAAGGGATAGATGAAGAGATAACACGAAAAGTCAGAAAAATGTATGAGGGAAGTGAGAGTTGTGTGAAAGTGGGGAGGGAACGTACTGCATGGTTCAAGCTGGAAAATGGGCTGTGACAGGGAAGTGCACTTTCGCCTTTATTGTTTATTATTGTTATGGATGAAATCCTACAGCAAGTATCAGATGCAATTGGGGATCATAAAATGAAAGCAGTGCTTTTTGCCGATGACCTGATGTTATTGGGAAATTGCGAGAAGGAGGTGCAAGAGCAGTTAGATGTATGGGAGGCAACGGCAGCACAATATGAAATGCATTTCTCTGCAAAGAAAAGTGAAATAATTGTCACAACAAGGAAGAAGAATAGGCCAAATGTGGATATAACTTGTGGAGGGGAAAAACTACAAGTGGTAGAGAACTTTAAGTACCTGGGAAACATGATTGAAAGTAAAGGGGGAAACGCAACGGAAATAAATGAATGGTGCAGAAAAGCAGGGCAGTTCTACAAATGCATTAAGGGGCTTATTTGGAGCAAGGAGGTGCCACAGAAATCCAAGGGAATTATATACCGAACCTACTTTGTCCCCATATTGGCATACGGAAGTGAGACATGGGTAATGCACAAAAGCGACAAAAGTAGAATACAGGCTAGTGAAATGAAGTTCCAGAGGAGCAGGTTGAGTGTAACAAGACGAGACAGATTGCGAAATGTGTATGTGAGGGAAAGACTAAAGGAGGAACCAGTACAGGACAGGATAGAAAAATCAAGACTGCAGTGGTATGGACACATGAAGAGAATGGATGAGGGAAGAATTCCAAAGAGGATGTTTGATCTGCAACTGGAGGGGAAGAGGCCCAGAGGAAGACCAAGAGATAGATGGGTGAAGGGAGTGAAGGAATGTGTGACAAGAAGAGAACTGAACGAAGGTGGAAGAGGGGGAATGGTGGAAAGACAGAACACGGTGGAGAGGCTTGTGTTCCCGACAGACCCAGCCAGTGGCTGGAAACTGTCCAAGATGATGATGATGATTGTGATGACGATGTGTATTATGCTGTTGAGGTACGTTTATGATCAATAAGCTGAGAATCGTACTTTAAAGAATTAAGAAATGTGTGTACATGCGTGAATGTATCACAATTCCGCCGAAAATTTTTTGGACACTGTTATATTTACAGGATTTTGTTTCTACACATTTGTAACGTAAATTTTCGACCTGTGAAATTTTCATATGAGACTGTCACTGTAGCGGAAACTGGTGTCATAAATATTTTGGTAAGAAAGTTAAGTGACCACCTGCACGTAATGAGTCGTGGGCACCCAGCTGCGCTATAGTCGCCTGGAAAAAAGCCATTAGTGTGTGCCTCTCAGAGGCACAGTTGGAGAAAAAAAAGGGAGGCCATTATCCTCGCTATTGACATTCCTTTGTAGAAAGCACCGCAAATACGACACGCTCAAACTTGAAAACATATGATTATACTGTGGAGCTGTTAATTTATGATATTTACTAAAATGCCTGATGAAACGATGAGAAACATTTCACGGCTATTGTCTTGCTAGTTGAGAGAAACGCCATATGGCTTGCTTTATGTATTTATTTACTCAATTTGTTTAAGCTCTAGTTTCTAGCTGCACTGCAGCATTGGTTAAAATAAAATTTAATTGATGTACTAATATAGTTACTTTATGCCTACAGATCCAGTCAATAAGAAATTTATGATCTACTTCCAAGAAAACGAGGGCGCATAAATAGACATTTCCCTTCACAGGAATTGCATAAATAATTTTTTTACGATTTGGTAACTTATCTGCTAGTGTAAGTTCTCGTGATGCATCACACTAGTGTTAAGATGTGACATAGGTATTAAAAATGGCCACTTTTACTGTAATATATTTTCTGCTTGAGCTATGTCATGTTTAGGTATAAGTTATTGCATTTGCTGCTGCTGTTTGCCAGGCATAGTCCTACTGATTTTTACATTGTATTAAGCTAGTTGTACTACTGATTTATTTTTCTTGTTTGCTGCACATTGCCTTATATTTGTTGTAATGTTGCTTTGCTTTGCTAATTTATGCTGCTTGCTTTGCCAATCTGAAATTTTGTCATTGCTGTTTGTGTTAATTTGTTATGTGCTGCTGCATTGCCTTGTCCCTTGGTATATATATATATATATATCTCAGCTCAGTAGATTTAAGTTAGTTTAAGAGGGGGTAGACTATATAAGAAACTAACTATGATGAATTGGAAGAACTGCATTGAGAAGCTATAAGAAAATGGTTTGGCCAAAAAAAAAAAGTAGTGTACAGTGGAGAAAAACTATTTTTGAAAGAGGATGTGAACAGAATACAGGAAGCAGGCTTAGATAGGACTTTTGGGAATAATGATGAACGAAGGGAGATCTCCATGCATAATACTGCAGTAAAACAAACCCTGTCCTTTCCTTTTGTGTCATCCCTCTATGTGTTTGTGTACCCTTGTGTATTTGTGTTTTTCCTGTCTTTATGTGTTTAGCTAATATGATTTATGTTGTAGAATTTTTCTAGTACTAAGGTACATTCACTATGATGAGGAATACTGTTATCCTCAAATATAATTTGCAATAATAATATGTTATTCATTTTGTAAAGATGTTTAGACATTATTAATTCTGTTCTGTTTCAATGCTCAAGTGTGAAATTAATGTTTCGAAAACTATTTTCATTATTTTATATATTTACTTATGTCATAATTCCTGTAACACTGATGTATATGTTATTTCGATTCGTCTGTAAAGCCTGCATTACCACAAATGTTATCTGTATTGTTATGTTCTTTAATGATGTATTTTGTACCTTTGTTATTGTATTTTTATGTTATCAAATTGTAATTGTTACCAGTTCTTCAAATTAAGTATCATTTCACTGCACACGTTTCTGTTGGTCATAATATATGCACAGTATGTGAGAAGTTGGGACTGTTAGTGCTTGCACGTGTGTTGATAATTCAGCAAGGGACTGGATAACAGCATTGCTGGTTCTAAAGACATTTCAAAAAAATTTTTTGTGAGTGCACAAGTGGTGGTTTATGGACTTGCTATATTGTCCGCAAGACTCTTCGATGGTGATTGTGCACCTGCACAGTCGCAACAGATGGTTGCTGGCCGTCTCTACAAGGACTACAGTGGGTCTACACCTTTGATGACTCACCAACACCATTATTTCTACAAGGACTGCAGTGGGTCTGCACCTCTGGTGGCCCACCAATACCGTAATCTCTAACAAGACTACTCTGTGATGACCTACCTACCAATATTCTTCGAAACTTCGACTGACTCAGCTGTGGGTTTGCTCTGTTGTGGCCCATTACCTGTCTGCATGTCGAGAGTCAGCACTGTCTTTCCGTTGGAAGGACACCGCTACTTCTTCAAGACTGCATGGAAATCCACTACTTCCATGTGCATTTTCTTTTACTGCTGAGACTTTGAGAAAAACACTGCAATTTTACTGTGATGAACGATCAGGACTGTCTTTATGGACTTTGACCAACATTGTATCAATAAGTGTGTGCATTTGATTTCTTTGTTATTGTAATTATGAAAAATTTTTTCAAATCTGTATTGGCAACTGCCCAAAACAATTTGTAAATTTTTTTGTGGGGAGCATGGGGGCTAGTATGAAACGTCCCCTTTGAACAATTACACATGACTGTGTTTAAACTGACAAACAATATTTTTAGCGCAACGCAATCTGACCTTCAAAAATCCCTACAAAAGAATGGCCCTGACTAACATTAACCTATACCTTTCACAAATCACTTACCTCACAAAAATCTTCGTTACTCGAACTACTGCAATACAGCGAGCGCCACTACTGCCAGCTAAATAAAAGATTCAAACTATGGAAAGCACTAACTACTGATAGGCATAGTTAGCAAATGAAAGATTTTAATAGAGAACAAACAATGTATTTACCTTAATAGTGTTGAAAAATCATAATATACATAGCAGTTCATGACATCCAGTCTTACAAATTTAAAAACTCCGCCATTTCTCTCCCCACATCCACCACTGTTGGCGGCTCACCTCCAACTGCGCAACGCTGCGCAACGCTACGCGCTGTTAACAGCCAACTGCCCAACGCTACAATGGCAGACAACAATGCAAACTAGCCACAGACTGCACACAGCACAGCCAGTGATTTTCATACAGAGCGCTACGTGGAGTTACCAATAAAAAAACCTAAACAGCCTACTTACAGTTTGCAAATGGTGCAAGCTGTTCGAAGATGTTCATTATGAATGAGAAGAGTTGAGAACTTGATGCGATCGCAAAGGATCCATGTCGAAGTAAGGTAAGGGATACAGATGGGGAGTTCATAACTTTCAACTATTTGGATACACTGATAAAATTTCAATTGAGCAGATAACCATGCAAATTTGCGTACATGATCATATAAAGTTTTTGTAAATGTGGAGGATGCGCAGAAGGTTGTAATCGTCCAATTCGGCCAGTTATATGTTTTAGTAGTATTAATCTAAGATGGACGGTCAGTAAGTGAGACTTATAGCTTAGTTACCAGTCGATGTTTAGTCCAAGATATTGTAGCATATTATTTAACTAAATAGGACAGTTGTAAGTCGTGAGGTTGAACTGTCAGAGGAAGCTGCGGGTGATGCTTCCCACAGTTATTGCCTGGGTTTTAGTGGGGTTGTTCTTGTTGAGCCATTGGCTGCACCAGCATGGAAACTGAATGAGAGGGATTTGGAGGGCCCCTTGGGATTTCTGAAATGTAGGGGAGAGATCTAAGAGAGTAGTATTATCAGCAAGAAAGAGGTGGACTTGTGATAATGGTACTTTTGGCATATTGGCTGTACAGCGGAGATAGCGAGGACGCAGCCTTGTTCTGTAGTGGGGTGAACTAAACAAACGGTAACACAGGAAGGATGATTAGACAAAAAGGATGCAGTAAGGCGGACTTAGTTAATTGGAGGTACACAGATCTGGAATTTGAAAAGAGGACCAGAGTGCCATAAATGCTCAAAGGCTTTCATCAGGTCGAGGGATACCGAAATAGAAGAGTTTTGGTTGAGTAAGTGGGACTGCTGATGAGTGAGTTACACGAGTCGGTTATCAGAGGTAAAGCTGGGATGGGAGCCACACTGGCTAACATGACGGTGGTGGGCTTGGTTCAAGTGTTGTTGTATGTGTCGGGATAGGATGGACTCAAAGACCTGCTAAACACTTGGGTGAGGCTGACGGGGTGGTAACAGGAATTACCAGTAGCACGTTTACTTTACTTGAGAAAAAGTAGATTTCTGGAGGTTTCCCACAATTCAGAATTGTAACCCACAGATACGATCGTGTTGTAAAGGGTTTCAAGTGTAACTAGAAAGGAGAAGCGACGTTCTTATAGTTGTAGATAGGTTATGCAGCCCTCACCAAGGAAACTACACTACTGGCCATTAAAATTGCTACACCAGGAAGATGACGTGCTAAAGACGCGAAATTTAACCGACAGGAAGAAGATACTGTGATATGCAAATGATTAGCTCTTCAGAGCATTTACACAAGATTGGCGCCGGTGGCGACACCTAAAACGTGCTGACGTGAGGAAAGTTTCCAACCGATATCTCATACACAAACAGTAGTTGGCCGGCGTTGCCTGGTGAAACGTTGTTGGGATGCCTCGTGTAAGGAGGAGAAATGCGTACCATCACGTTTCCGCCTTTGATAAAGGTCGGATTGTGGCCTATCGCGATTGCGGTTTATCGTATCGTGACTTTGCTGCTCGCGTTGGTCGAGATCCAATGAATGTTAGCAGAATTTGGAATCGGTAGGTTCAGGGGGGTAATACGGAACGCCTGCTGGATCCCAACGGCCTCGTATCACTAGCAGTCGAGATGACAGGTATCTGATCCGCATGGCTGTAACGGATCGTGCAGCCACGTCTCGATCCCTGAGTCAACAAATGATGACGTTTACAAGACAACAATCATCTGTACGAACAGTTCGGCGACGTTTGCAGCAACATGGACTATCAGCTCATACACCATGGCTGCGGTTACCCTTGACGCTTCATCACAGAAGGAGCGCCTGCGATGGTGTACTCAACGACGAACCTGATTGTACGAATGGCAAAATGTCATTTTTTCGGATGAATCCAGGTTCTGTTTACAGCATCATGACTGTCGCATCCGTGTTTGGCGACATCGCGGTGAATGCACATTGGAAGCGTGTATTCGTCATCGCCATACTGGCGTATCACCTGACGTGATGGTATGGGGTGGCACTGGTTACACGTCTCGGTCACCTCTTGTTCGCATTGACAGCACTTTGAACAGTGGACGTTACATTTCAGGTGTGTTACGACCCGTGGCTCTACCCTTCGTTCTATCCCTGCGAAACCCAACATTTCAACAGGATAATGCACGACCGCATGTTCCAGGTCCTGTCCGGGCCTTTCTGGATACAGAAAATGTTCGACTGCTGCCCTGGGTCCGCAGCTCGTGGTCGTGCGGTAGCGTTCTCGCTTCCCACGCCCGGGTTTCCGGGTTCGATTCCCGGCGGGGTCAGGGATTTTCTCTGCCTCGTGATGACTGGGTGTTATGTGATGTCCTTAGGTTAGTTAGGTTTAAGTAGTTGTAAGTTCTAGGGGACTGATGACCATAGATGTTACGTCCCATAGAGCTCAGAGCCATTTCGACTTTTTTTTTTTTTTTTCTGCCCTGGCCATCACATTCTCCAGCTCTCTCACCAATTGAAAACGTCTGGTTTTGGTGGCCCAGCAACTGGCTCGTCACAATACGCTAGTCATTACTCTTGATGAACTGTGGTATCTTGTTGAAGCTGCATGTACAGCTGTACCTGTACGCGCCATCCAAGCTGTTTCACTCAATGCCCAGGCGTATCAAGGCCGTTATTACGGCCAGAGGTGGTTGTTCTGGGTACTGATTTCTCAGGATCTATGCACCCAAATTGCGTGAAAATGTAATAAAAAAATGGTTCAAATGGCTCTGAGCACTATGGGACTCAACTTCTGAGGTCATTAGTCCCCTAGAACTTAAAACTAGTTAAACCTAACTAACCTAAGGACAACACACACAACCATGCCCGATGCAGGATTCGAACCTGCGACCGTAGCGGTCTCGCGGTTCCAGACTGCAGCGCCTAGAACCGCACGGCCACTTCGGTCGGCAAAATGTAATCACATGTCAGTTCTAGTATAATATATTTGTCCAATGAATACCCGTTTATCATCTGCATTTCTTCTTGGTGTAGCAATTTTAATGGCCAGTAGTTTATTTTCTTTAGATTTTCACATTGTACGTTTGGTACAATAATAAGTATACTGCAATTGCTTCAGCAATTTAAACAAGTTCATTACTTAGTAGCCGACATAATTATTCCAGTTGACCACATTTATGCAGCACACAGTGAAAGCAGAGAAAACTTCAACCGCTAAGTCACAACGCCAATGAAACGTGTATTCAGTGATCGGTTGGTGTTTGAAGATGATTCCGGTGAAAAATAACAGGACGATAGCTGCAAAACTCATTGCAGAACTCAGTGTCACTCTCGTGAACCCTGTCAGCACCAAGCATCACGAAGGGAGCTCCGCAAGTAGGGAATTGCATGGCGCGCTAGAATTCCAAAACCACTTACCAGTTATGCAAATGCCCGTAACAGGAGAACGTGATGCCGAACCCATAAAACTTTGACTATAGTCGGATGAGTCTTATTTCACAGTGTTTACAAGTTCTTGCCGAGTTTACGTTCCAAGACTGAAACATCGCCAGGGTTCGGTGATGATTGGGGTAGCCGTATCGTGGTATTCCCTGGGCTCCAAGATTAAGCTGCAAGGTCGCAGCACTTCCAAGAATTATGTAACCATTTTGGTTTAGTAAGTCCATCCCTTGGAACAGTTCTTGTCCTCCAATGGTGATGCTGCGTTATAAGAAGACTGGACACCGGTTCACACAGCTCGCATCGTCCAGGACTGACTTTGTCAGCACGAGGATAAACTGTCGCATCTTCCCTGGCCAGCACAGTCGCCAGACATCAAAACTATCGAGCCTTTGTATTCTACGTTGGAGATAAGGGTTCGTGATCCCTATCCACTTCCACCATTGTTATCTGCACTAGCCGCTGCTTTGCTAGAATCATGGTATAAGATTACCTTGAAAAATATACAGCATTCCGAGACGACTGGAAGCTGTTTTGAATGACAACGCTTTTCCTACACCGTATTAGGCATAGTAATAGTGGGGTCTTGTTCACTCGTCTGGTATAGGGTGCCTAAGGTATGCTGCGTTCCCGGAATGCTGTATAACAATTCAAGCAAATAACATTAGTAGTTTCATTTCAAAAAAGCAGATCGACAATGATCAACTTTGAAATCACAATGATATCGCAAGCGATGGACGACATGCAACATAAATATGAGTCCTTTGCTGTATACAGGGTGGTCCATTGATCGTGACCGGGCCAAATATCTCACGAAACAAGCGTCAAACAAAAACACTACAAAGAACGAAACTTGTCTAGCTTGAAGGGGAAAACCAGATGGCGCTATGGTTGGTCCGCTAGATGGCGCTGCCACAGGTCAATCGGATATCAACTGCGTTTTTTTTTAACATAGGAACCCCCATTTTTATTATATATTCATTTAGCACGTAAAGAAATATGAATGTTGTAGTTGGACCACTTTTTTCACTTTGTGATAGATGGCGCTGTAATAGTCACAAGTACGTGGTATCACGTAACATTCCGCCAGTGCGGACGTTATTTGCTTCGTAATACATTACCCGTGTTAAAATGGATCGTTTACCAATTGCGGAAAAGGTCGATATCGTGTTGATGTATGGCTATTGTGATCAAAATGCCCAACGGGCGTGAGCTATGTATGCTGCTCGGTATCCTGGACGACATCATCCAAGTGCCCGGACCGTTTCCCGGATAGTTATGTTATTTAAGGAAACAGGAAGTGTTCAGCCACGTGTGAAACGTCAACCACGACCTGCAACAAATGATGATGCCCAAGTAGGTGTTTTAGCTGCTGTCGCGGCTAATCCGCTCATCAGTAGCAGACAAATTGCGCGAGAATCGGGAATCTAAGAAACGTCGGTGTTGAGAATGCTACATCAACATCGATTGCACCCGTACCATATTTCCATGCACCAGGAATTGCATGGCGACGAATTTGAACGTCGTGTACAGTTCTGCCACTGGACACAAGAGAAATTACGGGACGATGAAAGATTTTTTGCACGCGTTCTATTTAGCAACGAAGCGTCATTCACCAACAGCGGTAATGTAAACTGGCATAATATGCACTATTGGGCAACGGAAAATCCACAATGGCTGCGACAAGTGGAACATCAGCGACCTTGGTGGGTCAATGTGTGGTGCGGCATTATGGAGAGAAGGTTAACTGGCCCCCATTTTATCGATGGCAATCTAAATGGTGCAATGTATGCTGATTTCCTACGTAATGTTCTACCCATGTTACTACAAGATGTTTCACTGCATGACAGGATGGCGATGTACTTCCAACATGATGGATGTGCGGCACGTAGTTCGCGTGCGGTTGAAGCGGTATTGAATAGCATATTTCATGACAGGTGGATTGGTCGTCGAAGCACCATACGATGGACCGCAAGTTCACCGGATCTGATGTCCCCGGATTTCTTTCTGTGGGGAAAGTTGAAGGATATTTGCTATCGTGATCCACCGACAACGCCTGACAACATGCGTCAGCGCACTGTCAATGTATGTGCGAACATTACGCAAGGCGAACTACTCGCTGTTGATAGGAATGTCGTTACATGTATTGCCAAATGCATTGAGGTTGACGGACATCATTTTGAGCATTTATTGCATTCATGTGGTATTTACAGGTAATCACGCTGTAACAGCATGCGTTCTCCGAAATGATAAGTTCACAAAGGTACATGTGTCACATGGGAACATCCGAAATAAAATGTTCAAACGTACCTATGTTCTGTATTTTAATTTAAGAAACCTACCTGTTACCAACTGTTCATATAAAATTGTGAGCCATACGGTTGTGACTATTACAGCGCCATCTATCACAAAGCGAAAAAAGTGGTCCAACTAAAACATTCATATTTCTTTAGCTACAACAATACATGTAATAAAAATGGGGGTTCCTATTTAAAAAAAACGCAGTTGATATCCGTTTGACCTATGGCACCGCCATCTAGCGGGCCAACCATAGCGCCATCTGGTTTTGCCCCTTCAAGCTAAACAAATTTCGTTCTTTGTTGTTTTTTCGTTTGACACTTATTTCGTGAGATATTTGGCCCGGTCACGATCAATGGACCACCCTGTATAATGTTCATTCAAGTTCGACACACAGTTTGTGGATCACTAACAACTGCTATCATAGCACTCTCTGCTAGGCGGTGCTAATACTCTGCGAATACTCCACTAATCTCCGGCCGAAGCTCGCAGGAGCGGAGCTTGTATTCACTTCGGCTAGATGCTGCCCCTTTGGTGGTGACGTCCTGGTCAGCGCGCTATTGCCCGACGTCATCTCACCGCCTTTTCTTCTCTTGCGTTCTTCATCTTCGTTCCGGCGCTCGTAGTTATGCCAGAACAGTAATGTGTTGTGCTTTTGGTGTTTCCATATTTTTATCCTCTCTTTGTATATAGTACATACTTTTATCCGTTGGTGCATAGATGGAGTTGCTGCCCATGAATATGCTACTGTGTATCCTGGTTAACGTCATACATCCCAAAACTTGTTTCGTCGTATGGACTGACCAGAAATTGATGTGTTCACGGTTTACATTAGGGATATACGTCATTCAAGGAACAGGCATACTACAACATTACTGGACAGACCAAAATTAGAAAATAAAAGAGTTATTGCTACATCCTAAACAGAACTCCCTGCCGCCGTTGGATAAGCAGCTGCCAGCAGCAAGTCGTATACCCCTAGCTCACTCATTTGTTACATAGTTTAATTCTTAATTTCTTTGCGCGTTTTTGGTACTTACATTGTTTAATTCATAAATTTCGGGCGTATTATAGTATTTGAGAGTTGTAGCATCGCGTTTTAGTACCTGAATAGTGTAAAATCGCGTAGTCTCCTTCCGCC
Source organism: Schistocerca nitens (assembly GCF_023898315.1). NCBI lineage: Eukaryota > Metazoa > Arthropoda > Insecta > Orthoptera > Acrididae > Schistocerca > Schistocerca nitens. Next base: position 751,918,665 of record NC_064618.1, on the reverse strand, counting down.
ACCGAGCAGTGTGTCAGCAGTGCGCAAGTAGCAGCATTACTGCATTTACTAGGCAATCTTGTATTTTAATAACCGTTTAAATTTTGTGTCGATTTGTTTGCGCTCTCTGAGATTAGTTCAGACGTTCTTTGCACAACAGTTTTTAGCATGGTTAGGGACTGCAACTGCTGTGTTCGGCTGCAGGCTGAGTCGGCATCCCTTCGCTCCCAGCTTCAGGCAGTGTTGGCTTCGGTCACACAGCTTGAGGCTGTTGCCAATGGGCATCACTGTGGGGGTCCGGATGGGGGTTTGTCAGGGACGGCCAGCTCGTCCCACGCACCCCCGATCGGACTACGACTGTGGTTGCCCGGGATACTGCCCGCATTGAGGCTGATCCCTCACCTGTGGTAGAGTGGGAGGTCGTCTCAAGGTGTGGCAGGGGGCGAAAGACATTCCGGAGGGCTGAACGGAAGGCCTCTCCAGTTTGTCTGACGAACCGGTTTCAGGCTCTGTCTCAGGCTAATACTGATCTTCGGCCTGACACGGCTGCTTGTCCTGTTCCAGAGGTTGCCCCTCAGTCTGCAAGATCCGGGCGGTCGCAGAGGGTGGGCTTACTGGTAGTTGGGAGCTCCAACGTCAGGAGCGTCATGGGGCCCCTTAGGGAAATGGTAGCAAGAGAGGGGAAGAAAACCAATGTGCACTCCGTGTGCATACCGGGGGGAGTCATTCCAGATGTGGAAAGGGTCCTTACGGATGCCATGAAGGGTACAGGGTGCACCCATCTGCAGGTGGTCGCTCATGTCGGCACCAATGATGTGTGTCGCTATGGATCGGAGGAAATCCTCTCTGGCTTCCGGCGGCTATCTGATTTGGTGAAGACTGCCAGTCTCGCTAGCGGGATGAAAGCAAAGCTCACCATCTGCAGCATCGTCGACAGGACTGACTGCGGACCTTTGGTACAGTGCCGAGTGGAGGGTCTGAATCAGAGGTTGAGACGGTTCTGCGACCATGTGGGCTGCAGATTCCTCGACTTGCGCCATAGGGTGGTGGGGTTTCGGGTTCCGCTGGATAGGTCAGGAGTCCACTACACGCAACAAGCGGCTACACTGGTAGCAGGGGTTGTGTGGCGTGGGCTGGGCGGTTTTTTAGGTTAGATGGCCTTGGGCAAGTACAGAAAGGGCAACAGCCTCAACGGGTGCAGGGCAAAGTCAGGTCATGCGGGGACCAAGCAGCAATCGGTATTGTAATTGTCAACTGTCGAAGCTGCGTTGGTAAAGTACCGGAACTTCAAGCGCTGATAGAAAGCACCGAAGCTGAAATCGTTATAGGTACAGAAAGCTGGCTGAAGCCAGAGATAAATTCTGCCGAAATTTTTACAAAGGTGCAGACGGTGTTTAGAAAGGATAGATTGCATGCAACCAGCGGTGGAGTGTTCGTCGCTGTTAGTAGTAGTTTATCCTGTAGTGAAGTAGAAGTGGATAGTTCCTGTGAATTATTATGGGTGGAGGCTACACTCAACAACCGAGCTAGGTTAATAATTGGCTCCTTTTACCGAGCTCCCGACTCAGCAGCATTAGTGGCAGAACAACTGAGAGAAAATTTTGAATACATTTCACATAAATTTTCTCAGCATGTTATAGTCTTAGGTGGAGATTTCAATTTACCAGATATAGACTGGGACACTCAGATGTTTAGGACGGGTGGTAGGGGCAGAGCATCGAGTGACATTATACTGAGTGCACTATCCGAAAATTACCTCGAGCAATTAAACAGAGAACCGACTCGTGGAGATAACATCTTGGACCTACTGATAACAAACAGACCCGAACTTTTCGACTCTGTATGTGCAGAACAGGGAATCAGTGATCATAAGGCCGTTGCAGCATCCCTGAATATGGAAGTTAATAGGAATATAAAAAAAGGGAGGCAGGTTTATCTGTTTAGCAAGAGTAATAGAAGGCAGATTTCAGACTACCTAACAGATCAAAACGAAAATTTCTGTTCCGACACTGACAATGTTGAGTGTTTATGGAAAAAGTTCAAGGCAATCGTAAAATGCGTTTTAGACAGGTACATGCCGAGTAAAACTGTGAGGGGCGGGAAAAACCCACCGTGGTACAACAACAAAGTTAGGAAACTACTGCGGAAGCAAAGAGAGCTTCACTCCAAGTTTAAACGCAGCCAAAACCTCTCAGACAAACAGAAGCTAAACGATGTCAAAGTTAGCGTAAGGAGGGCTATGCGTGAAGCTTTCAGTGAATTCGAAAGTAAAATTCTATGTACCGACTTGACAGAAAATCCTAGGAAGTTCTGGTCTTACGTTAAATCAGTAAGTGGCTCGAAACAGCATATCCAGACACTCCGGGATGATGATGGCATTGAAACAGAGGATGACACGCGTAAAACTGAAATACTAAACACCTTTTTCCAAAGCTATTTCACAGAGGAAGACCGCACTGCAGTTCCTTCTCTAAATCCTCACACAAACGAAAAAATGGCTGACATCGAAATAAGTGTCCAAGGAATAGAAAAGCAACTGGAATCACTCAACAGAGGAAAGTCCACTGGACCTGACGGGATACCAATTCGATTCTACACAGAGTACGCGAAAGAAGTTGCCCCCCTTCTGAAAGCCGTGTACCGCAAGTCTCTAGAGGAACGGAAGGTTCCAAATGATTGGAAAAGAGCACAGGTAGTCCCAGTCTTCAAGAAGGGTCGTCGAGCAGATGCGCAAAACTATAGACCTATATCTCTGACGTCGATCTGTTGTAGAATTTTAGAGCATGTTTTTTGATCGCGTATCATGACGTTTTTGGAAACCCAGAATCTACTCTGTAGGAATCAACATGGATTCCGGAAACAGCGATCGTGTGAGACCCAACTCGCTTTATTTGTTCATGAGACCCAGAAAATATTAGATACAGGCTCCCAGGTAGATGCTATTTTTCTTGACTTCCGGAAGGCGTTCGATACAGTTCCGCACTGTCGCCTGATAAACAAAGTCAGAGCCTACGGAATATCAGACCAGCTGTGTGGCTGGATTGAAGAGTTTTTAGCAAACAGAACACAGCATGTTGTTATCAATGGAGAGACGTCTACTGACGTTAAAGTAACCTCTGGCGTGCCACAGGGGAGTGTTATGGGACCATTGCTTTTCACAATATATATAAATGACCTAGTAGATAGTGTCGGAAGTTCCATGCGGCTTTTCGCGGATGATGCTGTAGTATACAGAGAAGTTGCAGCATTAGAAAATTGTAGCGAAATGCAAGAAGATCTGCAGCGGATAGGCACTTGGTGCAGGGAGTGGCGACTGTCCCTTAACATAGACAAATGTAATGTATTGCGAATACATAGAAAGAAGGATCCTTTATTGTATAATTATCTGATAGCGGAACAAACACTGGTAGCAGTTACTTCTGTAAAATATCTGGGAGTATGCGAGCGGAACGATTTGAAGTGGAATGATCATATAAAATTAATTGTTTGTAAGGCGGGTACCAGGTTGAGATTCATTGGGAGAGTGCTTAGAAAATGTAGTCCATCAACAAAGGAGGTGGCTTACAAAACACTCGTTCGACCTATACTTGAGTATTGCTCATCAGTGTGGGATCCGTACCAGATCGGGTTGACGGAGGAGATAGAGAATATCCAAAGAAGAGCGGCGCGTTTCGTCACAGGGTTATTTGGTAACGGTGATAGCGTTACGGAGATGTTTAATAAACTCAAGTGGCTGACTCTGCAAGAGAAGCGCTCTGCATCGCGGTGTAGCTTGCTCGCCAGGTTTCGAGAGGGTGCGTTTCTGGATGAGGTATCGAATATATTGCTTCCCTCTACTTATACCTCCCGAGGAGATCACGAATGTAAAATTAGAGAGATTGGAGCGCGCACGGAGGCCTTCAGACAGTCGTTCTTCCCGCGTACCATACGCGACTGGAACAGGAAAGGGAGGTAATGACAGTGGCACGTAAAGTGCCCTCCGTCACACACCGTTGGGTGGCTTGCGGAGTATAAATGTAGATGTAGATGTAGATGAACTCTCTGACTTGAATATTCTTCCAAAACTTTCTAGCCACTATACTAAATTAACAGCACAGGTACATACTTGAATGCAGATTATTGTTGTATGTGTGATTAAAGTGCTATACCGAAAGTATTCACAGAACGAAATTATGTTGGATACTCTTTGTACGGGTTGTATGTAGGCTAGGAACAGCGCTGTGTCGTCCGAGTAGGCGAAATTTCGCTTACCCTGCTTACAATAAATTTTTGCTATGCATAGTGGTACATCTTTCTACAAAGTTGGTGTTAATTTTGAGACTCGTATCTTACAGCTAAGATGTGCTTAATGGTTTACTTACGGCATGGATGTAGATATACACTACTGTCCGTTAAAATTGCTACACCACGAAGATGACGTGCTACAGACGCGAAATTTAACCGACAGGAAGAGGTTGCCATGATATGCACATGATTAGCTTTTCAGAGCATTTACACAAGGCTGGCTCCGGTGGTGACACCTACAACGTGCTGACACGAGGAAAGTTTCCAACCGATTTCTCATAAACAAACAGCAGTTGACCAGCGTTGACTGGTGAAACGTTGTTGTGATGCCTCGTGTAAGGAGGAGAAATGCGTACCATCACGTTCCCGACTTTGATAAAGGTCGGAATGTAGCCTATCGCGATTGCGGTTTATCGTATCGCGACATTGCTGCTCGCGTTGGTCGAGATCCAATGACTGTTCGCAGAATATGGAATCGATGGGTTCAGGAAGGTAATACGGAACGCCGTGCTGGATCCCAACGGCCTCGTAACACTAGCAGTCGAGATGACAGGCAACTGGCTCGTCACAATACGCCAGTCACTACTCTCGATGAACTGTAGTATCGTGTTGAAGCTGCATGGGCAGCTGTACCTGTACACGCCATCCAAGCTCTGTTTGACTCAATGCCCAGGCGTACCAAGGCCGTTATTAAGGCCAGATGTGGTTGTTTTAGGATCTATGCACCCAAATTGCGTGAAAATGCAATCACATGTCAGTTCTAGTATAATATATTTGTCCAGTGAATACCCGTTTATCATCTGCATTTCTTCTTGGTGTAGCAATTTTAATGGCCAGTAGTTTATTTTCTTTAGACTGGCACATTGTACGTTTGGTACAATAATAGGTAGACTGCCATTGCTTCAGCAATTTAAACAGGTTCATTACATAGTAGCCGACATAATTATTCCAGTTGACTACGCTAGATTTAATTGCTTATTTAAGTCACTTCAAAAGCCACATTACGACACCAATGCTGTCTGAATTGGAAAATGTAATAGGATTACGCGGCTGGCATGCGTAATGCGCTAACTAACGCTCTATTTGCAACAAATTAACGACTTTTCGTCGGCATTCATAAACTGTAATTAAACTGTCAGCCAATGTTCTGTTTACGACGGCGCTCCGTTTGACAATGAGCCCAATAGCAACCGCCATTCATGCCGCGGACCGCGAGCAGACAGCGGAACAGGACAGCGTCTAATGAGTTCCTGTCGCAACTGTAGCGTCGGCTGCAGTCTGCGGACAATATTACACGCTATTTAAACTACCCGAGTTTCCATGGAGGACTAAATAAACGACATTGTAGCATTTATTGAATCATCATGCCACCTCAGGTGTATAAAACAGCAGTTTAATTACTGTTCTAGAACAGAGGAAGTCACACGTCAGTCCTGCAGTAGTAGCGAAGAAGTATATTTTGTAGAGAGCGTCATTAATGTGTGTTTCCAGTAAAGAAGCAGAGGTCACCTTTTCGTACACCCGAATTTCACAGTACGCGGTGTGTCTTTCTTAAGACTCGTCAGGCGAATTTTCTCTGGTGTTTCGACAGGGATGTAAAATTTCGTGTTTTCGAGAGTCATCTCAAATAAATACTGCTCATCACGTCTTTCATGAGACACACAGTGTAGACGGGGCGGCGTCTGTTTGTTCTCCGTTACGAACAAAATTAAACCGCTCGCTCCTAGAAACATCCGTACCCGAAGACTGGAAAGTTGCGTAAGTCACACCAATATCCAAGGAACGAAATAGGAGTAATCTACTAAATTAGAGACTCATCTCACTAACGCCGATTTTCAATAGGATTTTCGAAGATATACTGCATTCGAAATTGTGAATGACCTCAAAGAAAACGATTACCTAATAAATAGCCAAAATTTACTCTCACGAAGTAATGAGTGCTGTCGAAAGGGGACCTCAAATTGATTTCGTATTTTTAGATTTCCAGAAGGCTTTGACACCGTTCCCCACAAACGACATCTAATTAAATTGCGCTCCTGTAGTGTGTCGTCTCAGTTGTGTGATTAGTCAGTAATAACTGACGGTAAGTCATCGAGTAAAACAGAGCAATTGTCTAGCGTGCTCCGGGAAGTGTTATAGTCCCTCTGTTGTTCCTGATGTACATAAACGATTTAGGAGACAACCTGGCGGCCCTCTTAGACTGTTTGCAGATGATGGTGTTATTTACCGTCATGTAAAGGCATTAGACGATAGAAAGGGGCTCTGAGCACTATGGGACTCAACTTCTGAGGTCATTAGTCCCCTAGAACTTAGAACTAGTTAAACCTAACTAACCTAAGGACATCACAAACATCCATGCCCGAGGCAGGATTCGAACCTGCGACCGTAGCGGTCCTGCGGTTCCAGACTGCAGCGCCTTTAACCGCACGGCCACTTCGGCCGGCAGACGATAGAAACAATTGAGAAGTGATTTAGACAGGATATCTGTCTAGCGCAAAAAGGGGCAATTAACTCTAAATGATAAAATGTATGAAATCATCCACATGCGCACTAAAAAGAATCCGCCATAAATCACACACATCTAAAGGCTATAAACTAAACTAAGTATTTAAGAATTACAATTACGAATAACTTAAACTAGAACGATGACGTAGGTAATGTTGTGGAGAAAGCAAACCAAAGACTGTGATTTATTGGCAGAACAGAAAATGTAACGGGTCTACTAAAGAGACTGTTTACATTACGCTTGTCCGCCCTCTTCTGGAGTAATGCTTTGCGGTCAGGGATCCGCATAAGACAGCACTGACGGAGGCCATCGAAAAACTTAAAGAAGGGCAGCTCGTTTTGTATTATAGCGAAATAAGGGAGACAATGCCACGGATATCATACACGAACCAGGGCAGCAGTCATTACAATAAAGGTGTTTTCCGCAGCGGCAGGAACCCCTCAAGAAATTTCAATCACCAACATTGTCCTCAGGCTACGAATATATTTTGCTAACACCCACCTGTATAGGGAGAAATAATCATCATAATAAAATAAGAAAAATTAGGACTCGCACGGAAAGATTTAAGTGTTCGTTTTCCCCGCTCACTATCCGAGAGGGGAACGGTAGAGAAATAGTTTAAAGGTGGTTCTGAGAATCCTCAGCCAGGCACTTAATTGTAAATTTCAGAGTAATCATATAGATGTAGAAGCGGGCAAAAGCGGAAATTTACGTTCCCATTAGCTAGAGTGGTCCCAAATTAGTCAAATGCAATATTTGTTTCTTTGATGCGTGTTAATAGGAACAGAAAATTATGAAGAATAACCAGTATTCCAACAGCAACACAACCACCCTGGCCCGCGCTGACTAAGATCCATATGTTGGAATGCTTGTATAATTTCCCGTTGCTGTGGCATCAGCGAAAATAACTGAAGAAGTGTGATACCTACCCATCACAAACGTAAGTGTCTGCTTCATTTATTCATGCTCTTACTGTTTTCAGTTGTCTCTCTTACTAGATTTTCATTCTATGCTCTCAAATACTCAGTAAAACTTCTTGGAATAATTCTAGACCATTACATTTATTCATGTTTCTGTTGTGGTGTATTTGAAACTCCAGCTAGTTTTTGAACACAGCTTTGTTTCATTTGAGTCTTTCTTTCCTTTTTCCTCCTTATCTGCAAAATCTTAAATTGGAAGGGACACATAGAAAATGTTGTGGGGAAGGCTAACCAAAGACCGCGTTTTATTGGCAGCACACTTAGAAAATGTAACCGATCTACTAAGGAGAGTGCCTACACTACGCTTGTCCGTCCATTTTTATAATACTGCTGCGCGATGTGGGATCCTTACCAGATTGGACTGACGGAGTACATCGAAAAAGTTTAAAAAAGGGCAGCTCGTTTTGTATTATCGCGAAATATGGGAGAGAGTGTCACAGAAATGGTAAGGGATTTGGGCTGGACATCATTAAAAGAAGGGCGTTTTTCTTTGTGACGGAATCTGCTCACGAAACTCCAATCACCAACTTGCTCCTCCGGATGCGAAAATGTTTTGTTGACACCGACCTACATAGGGATAAACGATCACCTCGATAAAATAAGGGAAATCGGAGCTCGTGCGGAAAGATATAGGTGTTTGTTCTTTCCGCCAGCTATACGAGATTGGAATAATAGAGAATTGTGAAGGTGGTTCGATGAACCCTCTGCCAGGTACATAAATGTGATTTGCAGAGTATCCATGTAGATGTAGACGTAGCTGTAGATGAATTATTACCTTCGTCTATGTATACAAGTCTTCAATAGTACTGTGGGCACTCCAAGCCACAGTTCAATTTCGTTTTGGTGGATGGCACTTTCGTTACAATACTGAAGTTACTTGCAGTGACGGATAGTTAAAAAATCCAAGATGGGAGCGAACCACAGTCTCTCATCCATCACATGACAAGTCATGTTTCCCTAATCTGTAACGACACAAACCAAGATATCAGTAAACCACATCTCTCTCCTCCAATTCGAGTGTAGCATTTTGCCATGAAACAGTTAATCACAGTGCAATATTACTGTGGCCATGGTCACCGTTGTGATTTACAGTTCAAAGGCACACATAAGTACATGATTATCACCACTTGAATCTGTTTTTCGGGTCGTTCCGAACTGGGACTCATCAGTGAAGACATTTCTACACCAGTCGAAGAGATTCCAGGCCGTAGACGTGTCTGGAAACGCCCTGGACTGCAGTGGGATACAAACTTGGCTGTTGCCTCCGTACAGCCCGACAACCAGGAGTCATGGGCTGCGGTGTCATTTCATTTCATGGCAGGAGGCCTTAGGTTCAAATGGCTCTGAGCACTATGGGACTCAACATCTGAGGTCATCAGTCCCCTAGAACTTAGAACTACTTAAACCTAACTAACCTAAGGACATCACACACATCCATGCCCGAGGCAGGATTCGAACCTGCGACCGTAGCAGTCACGCGGTTCCGGACTGAAGTGCCTAGAACCGCACGGCCACCGCGGCCGACGGAGGCCTTAGGTTGTCATCTACGGCGCCCGTACAGTACGGCGGTACGTTGACGACATTCCACACCCTGTTTTGTTGCCCTTCATGGTAAGGAATCCCGGGCTTACATATCAGCAAAATAATGGCTGCCCACACAACGACAGAGTTTCTATTGCTTGTCTTCGTACTTAGAAAACACTATCTCTGCCAGCAAGGTCGCCAGATCTCTTGGTAATCGAGAACATTTGGAGCACTTTGGCAGGGACCTCCTATCAGCTCGGTATTTTGACGATTCTACGTAATTTGGCATGGTATCTCTCAGGAGAACATCCAACATCTATTAATCAGTGCCAAGCGGAATGTCTGCTTGCATAAGGGTTAAAGATGGCCCAATAGGTTAGTGATTTGCTGAACTTCTGAAACTCTTTCTCTTAATACGAGGCGTGTTTTTTAAGTAAGTACCGTTTTGAAATTAAAAATAGACGTGCTAAGATACCTCAATAATTTTATTTTTACATGAAAGCCTGTACCTTAATCTACTTTTCTACATAATTTCCGTCAATATTGAGACACTTGTCATAACGTTGTACCAGTTTTTGAATACCCTCCTCATAGAAGTCTGCCGCCTGACTTGTTAACCACTGCATCACCACTGTTTTGACTTCGTCATCGTCTTGAAGCCGCTGGTCGCCCAGGTGTTTCTTCAAGTGCAGGAACAGATGGTAGTCACTGGGCGCAAGATCGGGGTTGTAAGGAGGATGGTCTACAGTTTCCCATCGAAAAGATGTGATGAGACCTTTGGTTTGATTCGACACATGCGGGTGGGCATTGTCTTGCGCTAAGACGATGCCCTTGCTCAACTTGCTACATCTTTTGTTCTGAATTGAACGGTGCAGATTGTGCAATGTCTTATGGTAGGCTGCTGCATTGATTGTCTCATTATGAGGCAGAAATTCCACAAGCAATACTCCTTTTCTGACCCAAAAGACTGTGCCCATGATTTTTCCGGGCGGAAATTGTTTGCTTAAACTTCACTTTTCTGGGTGAACCTGAATGCCGCCATTCCATGGACTGTTGCTTTGATTCTGGTGTGACCTAGGCCACCCATGTTTCATCGTTCATAAGAATTTGGCTTAAGAAATCATCACCGTCGTTGTGATACCGCTCAAGGAAAGTCATTGCACTGTCTAAACGTTTGGTTTTGTGCACATCTGTCAACATTTTCGGTACCCAACGTGCGTACAATTTTCGGTAATTCAAGTACTCGGTCACAATGCCATACAAAGCACTACGAGAAATATTAGGAGAGTCATCCCGCAAGGAGGAAATCGTAAAGTGTCTGTTTTCTCTCACATTACTGTCCACTTCCTGCACCAAACTTTCATTAACGACCGAAGGACGCCCACTCCGTTGTTCATCATGCACATTTGTGCGGCCATCTTTAAATGCTCTCACCCACTTTCTTACCATTCTATCACTCATAATGTTTTCTCCGTAAACTGCACAGATCTCATGATGAATATCTATCGCCTTTAGACCTTTAGCACTAAGAACACTTATAACAGCCTGTACTTCACAGTCGCCGCGACTGACGATTATCAGAGGCATCTTAAACACTCAGTATACAATGTAAACAAGGAAGAATCAGACTGTAATGGCATCAGTGCATAGACAACAGATGCAGCTACCCAGTGAGCATGTGCAGAACGCCGACCGCAGCGCTGAAGCTGCGGTGTGGCAAAACGGTACTTACTTAAAAAACACGCCTCGTAAATCATCCAATGTTTCGGAAATATTAAACTCTTCACGTACATCACATACACCGATTTCAGACCCATTCGGATAATTTCTTCGCGGTGCCTTATTTATTTTTGTCTTAAAGAGTTTTACGCTTCAAGTTTAAAGATTCTTTAATGAAAAGTATTGAAACCCTGTTCAGATTCATGTGATTGAGAGTACACAAGGTACTGCTGATAGCACGACATAAAAAGTCCTACACACTGCTCTCAATTTCTGAGTTGCTACAGCACTGGGCTGAGCGAATTGCCACCTGTCTCACAAAACTAGTACATGCCTTAGGGGCATTGTCAATCTGTTCCACACCAACATACACATGTTCGACATCCAAGCGAGATAATTGCAGGGAAATACTAGTTCTTCCAAGAAGCTGAGTCGCAATGGAACTTTTAAATTTCGTTAGCAACTTTCTATAGTCAAGTGCTAGGTGCCAGCTTATACAGCAGATTTCTTCAGTTTGAAATATTTGATGGTTTTGTTGAGCGTCTCCTACATATCTGTGTCTCTTGGAGATTATTTGTTGTAACAGAAGCAATGTTTTTCTACCTACATCGAAATTGTTCATTTCAAATGTTGTAGTGACAAGCTGATTATGCTTTTGCTTCGGCTTGATAAGGCTCCACTCGTCGAAACCGGTAGTACTGAGCAAAACATAAGCAGCTGATGATCATCTACTATGTTCACAGGTTAATATTTCGTAGAAAAATAATACTATTATTAAAATTCGTGCCCGTCTGGAGCTGTTAGTCTTGCTTTCGTCGCAAACCTAATCGGAAGAGCCCCACGAGAAAATGTTAGAAAATCAAGGTGACAACATACTACGAAATAATTACAAAACTTGAAGACTGATGATTTTATTTTTTGTTCAAGAAGATGTATTGAGCGTACACTTCTCTGACTGTTATCGGAAGATTTCGAGCAGCTTATATTACCATCGCTAACTCTGTCTCCATTGTTTAATGCTAGCTGACAAGCAGTGTAATGCCCGCGTATTCATTTTGTCGGTTTTCTATTAGAAACTGAAAGAAAAAATGACCTGTGTTCGTATTGTAAAATCGAAAAAATATCATGTCTATGTATTCGTGGAAACACCTTTGAAATTATGAGACAGTAGTACAAAGAAATATGCATAATGTACAAATGTATAAGTACAGCCGCATCGCGTGTCTACAATGCGATTTTCTGAACGTCTCTATGGCAACACTTGATCACAGCACTAAAGACGGCTATTATTTTCGCTAACAGCCGTCTGCGCACCGCAGTTCAATGCTGTAAAAGGCGCTGACAAGTGTCAGGATAGTAGTAAATAATACCTGTAACAAAACTTCATGTATGACACGGCATTTTTTCATGCATCTTATTATTTGTGACGCCATATCTATTGAAGTACCTGTCGTACAAACCTATATTTGTGCAGGAACATTCAGTGGTATATGTGAATACTGACTGCGAGATATGTTGTGAATATAGTTAGCAGCCAAGATGTAATAAATGCATGATGAGGCAGTTTTTCATGTATGTTTATGACGTCATATCTCCTGATATATCTTATATCAAATTCTTAGGCACATTTAGCGGCATACGTGGTTATCGTCTGCAGTATGTATTGCGAATAGACTTTGTAGCAAAGATGGAATAAATATTTAAACATCGTACATTATGCGTCTGTTATTCGCGCATCTCATTGTTTATGACGTCACACCTCCAGATCTATAATAGGTAGGTATTTCTTACCCCAAGTCGATGGTTGCTTGACGGGTAGAGAAACGTGTACCAAGTTTGTTTGAAATCGGTCTAGTGGCTTAGGAGATGTGGAACACACGCACACACACACACACACACGCACACACACACACACACACACACACACACACACACAAACAATTGTACATTTTTACAAAATGAGTGGATTGTAGTAGAATGAATTATAGCTTTGAGGCTGTCATGTTTAGTAAGCTTATGCTAGGAAAGTAAGGGAAATCAACACAAAATTTCGAAAGGTAATTTAATTTCAGGGAGAAGTAATAGAGACTTTGAAGTCGGCCGATAATATCGTAATTCTGTCACAGACGGAAGAGAACATCAGGGAGGATAGCGTCCTGAAAAGAGGTTGTAAGGTGAATATCAACAAAACAAAACCGAGAGTAACGTAATGTATTCGAATTAAATTATGTGATGCTGAGTAAGTCAAATTAGGAAATTACAATAAAAGCGGTAGATGTGTTTTACTGTTTTGCGAGGAAAGTAACAAACACTGGCGGAAAAAAATTGAGTGTATGTGAAATGCAGACTGGCAATAGCAAGATGACCGTTTATGTAAAAGAGAAATCTGTTAACGTCGAATATAAACACAATTGTCAGCAATTGTGTTTTGAATAAACGTAGTCTTGTACTGAAGTGAACCTGGACAGTAAACATTTTGGACACGATGAGAATAGAAGCTTTTGAAGGGTGGCGCAGTAGAGTAGATGAGTAGGTCGGATAAGTAATGCTGAAATAAACTGTGGAGAAAAGTAAATCGTGGCACAACGTGACTGAAAGAAGGGATCAGCTGACTCCACCCATTCTGAGGCTCCAAGGAGTCGTCACTTTGATACTAGAGGGAGATGTTGGGCATAGATTGGCGTGGAGAGAAGCACAAAACTACAAGACTAAAATAATATGTATGAAAATCATACTTCTGCAGACTTTCTCACGTATTAGGTACACATTTTTTCGAAACGTTAACGGAGCGCTCCGTCATATTTATGGCCTTGAATAGTAGAGCTTACGCTCCACGTTAGACCACATGGCAACTGCTTTGTTCACATTGTTCAGGAAACTCCATTATTCTTACTGTTTAACGTCTAGATCTAGGTATTTCTTATCCCCACGGCGATTGTTGCTTGACGGGAAGAGAAACGTGTACCAAATTTCGTTGAAATCTCAATCCAAAACGACGAGTTATTGGGTTGTTGTATGCAGAACATGTCATAAATATTCTACAGTTAAAATAACACGCCGTAATTTTACTGTACTAGTATAATCTTCTTGTACTTTCGGTCATATTTCCGCAGAAGTTTAAAAATCCTTTTAACTTTTTTCGTAGAAAATATACATGTGACGCATAGTACTCTTCCGCCGTGAAAGGTTGGGAGAGTAAGGAGGGGTGAGGGAGGGGAGTGAGTCGATTTCTCTTACAATCAGGTAAGGTAATTCGTCTCACTCTAGTGTATAGCACAGGCTGTCTCTGACGAGAGAAACTATTAAATATGCATCAGGTTACGCATGGTCGTTATCAATGAACTGAAAATGATGTTTCTCATAGTTTCCGAATGGAGCGTTATTCCTTCCGCAACACGATTCTGTTTAGTACGTGGAAGAAATTTCCTGCTCTGCGCCTGGAGGATAACGTAATATATAATTAATGATCCATTAGAACGTTAAAAATGTCAGAGGACCGCCGATACACAATGAATGGATGAAGCTAAATACAGACTGAAATTGTAATGAATATTATGGTCGTTGACAGAACACCTGCTAGAAACGACGTTCTTTTAAAACAAATGACAAGTGCCAACGGAATAGTAGATGGTATTTTTGCTTATAACTAACATAAATTTTCCCTTAAACACTCCATGCTTGGAGATCTTTTGTGATCTCGTAGAACCTGAACACCGTTATGTGAGAGATTCCCGCATAAAAGCACAGACAATTAATGAAATGAAATCAGTACTGCGAATGGAATAGACAAGGTCTGTGATTCGCTGCGCCGAATTTTCTTTTTCAACCATTATTAAGTCTACATTGTGCCCTCGATATCAGTGATTTATGTCACAATGTGTGCTTCGAAACAAGTTGGGAACTTGGACAGTCGTTAAATTTACTAGTAATTCGCAGCATTCTTCAGTTCGGTTATTGGCTTTCAGAGGTTTTTTAATGATTTTCGTATTAAAAGTTCATATTTTATTACCATAAACCAAAACTTCATAAACACACTGCTCGTAAACTTACCGCTTCATACGCATCACTAATATAATTTCGAAAATTCTGTTTTGCCTACAAAAGTTCGCTCCACACCTTTTTGTCTCTTTCTTTTTTATTTATTTATTTTTCTTCTGTATTTTCCTTATCTTGACTATCCGTTTTCAGTGACCTAAACGCAAATACTGGTTCTAAATAATTTATTGTTAATTGGTGCTGATGGTTCTGTTGTACTGTTTTGCATTACTGTATATTGATTTTAATGCTTACTTTTAAATTATTTTAAATAATTGGATTCGTTGTTGAACGTCACATGCGGTAAACAGTCATAAGTAAAACGAAGTTGGCTAAGGTGCATTGAGTTAACACGGAATCCATCTGCTGTTCCGGTCTTCAGTCTGAAGACTGGCTTGATGCAGCTCTCCAGAGATGGATGCCTTTCAAATTTACTACAGAGGAATACGTCGACATGGTGTTTATTTACGGCAAACGTGATGGTAGTGCTACACGTGACGCATTACTTGCTCGCATTGTAAATGTAATAGACGAAATTAAGAACAACCCTGTGAAACTGAAACGAGCAACAAAATCTGTTCATACACGTGCAGCTAAATGCATTGAAACCTGTGGAGACATGTTTGAACACTTATTGTGAATGTATTGTGAAATTGTATATACACTGTTCAACTTCCTTAACACTGAGCCTTTTTTTTCCGGTTTAACATGAATTCACGTGTGCTATGGTATTTATAAAAGCAGATTATCTGACACATTCATACAGTTTAAGTTAACGTTATTACCATCATTTTCCCAAATTAAATTCTCTACAACTTCTGTTCAAAACTTTGTGCAATTATCTGAAATTTTAAAAAAACAAATTGGGCTAAGTAGTAAATAAATTAAAAATTTTACGAAATTACGTCTTTGCTTCTCTGGATATTCTGGAAAACTACTGCAGATACACGTCTGGGATATGTTTTATTAGATTCACCCGATCAATAACAACAAAATAAATGGAAATCGTGCTTTACTTCAACCTCGTTCAGTTTTGCAATGGCTTCACATTAGTGGAGTTGCTAAATTTCAGGCTAAATCTTTTATTAGCCGTAACTCCGTAACTTAACATTTGCGGACCTATGTTTATATGAACTTTTTTCTTTAGTTTTACTTGTAGAATAACATAGTAAAATATTTGCATATCTTCGTGAATAACCCTGCATATCCGCAGTGTCCCGCATACTCAATGTACAGACTTAATGACATTGGGCATAGTCTAAAACACTGTTTCACTGCCTTCTCAACCACTGATTCCCATTCACGTCCTTCGACACTTTATGACTAGTCTCGTTTATGTACAAGTTGTAGACAACCTTTTGCTCCCTGTAGTTGATCCCTTCTTCCTTCAGAATTTCAAAGAGTTTAGTCTCCTTAAAATCACCAAAATCTTCTTTGAATCCACATCGTATCTTCTAAACCAAGTCGTAGGTTAAGTATTTCCTCATGTGTTCCTGCATTTCTCCGGAACCCAAATTGATCTTACTCGAGTTCAGATTCTGCCACTTCTTCTGTAAATAATAATTCGCATCAATATTGTGAAATGCATTTGATACATTCTTCATGAAATCAGAGGGTATTTTGCCTTTTTCCAAACCGTGCGCACCAGATGAAATTATTTTGTCATGGGTGACGTTCCCAACGTTCTCATTAATTCTGAGGGAACGCCATTTACTCCCGTGAATTTGTTTGAGTAACGCTGATTAATGGTCTGTCATATTCTTCTCACAGTGCGGTTTCTACCATTTCATCTTCTTTTACTAGCTCTTCTTTTTCTACAGTATTATCTTCATTTTCTCTTGTACAGCCCTTCTGCATATTCCTGCCACTACTCTGCTTTTCCTTCTTTGCTTAGTATTGGTTTAAGCTCTTTTTCCTACAGTCTGTTTAATTTTCCTGCTGGAGGCGTCCATTTTGCCACTTGTCATGCATGCTTCCGCAGACTTCCATTTGTCCTCCAGCCACACTAAAAAGCGAAATAGGTAGGCTGAAATTAGATAGAGCCGGAGTTAGTGAGCTGCAGTGACAGGACTTCTGGTCAGTTGAGCACACCATTATAAATACAAAAACAAATAGAGGTAATGTATGAGTAGGTCTGGCAATGAATAACGAAATAGGAACGTTGATAAGCTATCATGAACAACATAAAGTACGGATTATCGTAGCCAAGGCAGATATGAAGTCAACGTACACCGAAGTAGTACAGGTTTACATGGTTCAAATGGCTCTGAGCACTATGGGACTCAACTGCTGTGGTCATAAGTCCCCTAGAACTTAGAACTATTTAAACCTACCTAACCTAAGGACAGCATACAACACCCAGCCATCACGAGGCAGAGAAAATCCCTGACCCCGCCGGGAATCGAACCCGGGAACCCGGGCGTGGGAGCCGGCCGAAGTGGCCGCGCGGTTCTGGCGATGCAGTCTGGAACCGCGAGACCGCTACGGTCGCAGGTTCGAATCCTGCCTCGGGCATGGATGTGTGTGATGTCCTTAGGTTAGTTAGGTTTAACTAGTTCTAAGTTCTAGGGGACTAATGACCTCAGCAGTTGAGTCCCATAGTGCTCAGAGCCATTTGAGCCCGGGCGTGGGAAGCGAGAACGCTACCGCACGACCACGAGATGCGGGCAGGTTTACATGGCTCCGATCAGGCAATGAATAGAGTGAAACTAGGTGTGATGAGACAAAATAATGAATTCAGTTAACGGAGATGAAAATTAAACTGTGTTGAAAAGTGGAATTCAGTAGTAGGAAAAGAAAGAAAACGAATAATAGTAGGACATGGAGTCGGGGAAAGGAATGAAAGCAAAGCCGTCCATTACAGTTTTGCGTAGAGCATAGTTTAATAGTTATTAATATTAGGTTTAAGAAATATGGAAGCAGTTTGTTTACGGAAGAGACTTGGAGACATCGGAAGGTTTTAGAAAGGTGATATAATGGTAATACAGAATTTAGAAACCAGATTTTAAACTGCTAATCATTTCCAGAGGCAGATTAGGACTCCTATCATATTTTATTGATTACGAAAATCCAATAAATTGAAACATTGGGTGGCTGTAGCGAATTTCATAGGGAGCATTAACCAACGGTTGACGGGACAAGAATAAAGAAATACACTGACGGAAAAAACTCACAAGAAGGAGTTGTACGATATAAACGAAACTTTGACTTTGTAACCGAGTTACTATATCTGATAAAAAATGTCTCTTCAACTTTCGCGCCAGTTGCATAAGAGCTGATGTTTCCAGTACTGTCTTTAACGAGACAAAGACGCTATATCAATGACTTAACGAATTTAGTCGAGGTCTTTTAATAGGGCTACGAGAAACTGAATGTTACTTCTGCGGTATTGCAGAAAGACTTGGAATGAATGTAGGCACCACCATGATTGCTGGCAGCGAAGATCACGAGAATGTAAGGTCGCAAGAAGAGTGGGCTACGGACGGCACGTGGCACTACCGACAGGGAAGATTAAAATGGCTCTAAGCACAAAGACACTTAACATCTGTGGTCACCAGTCGCCTAGACTTAGAATAACTTAAACTTAAGTAACCTAAGGACATCACACACATCCTTGCCCGAGGCAGGATTCGAACGTGCAACCGTAGCAGCAGCGCGGTTCCGGTCTGAAGTGCCTGGAACCGCTCGGCCAGAGCGGCCGGCGACAGAGAAGATCATCGGTGTACAGCTCTGGCGCATCGTACTGCATCTTCAGCAGTTGGCGCCACAGCGACTCGACTGTTACTTCAAGGACACCTCCTACCATACGCCCTGTAGCGTGCAGTCTAAAGATGCCAAACCACCGCTACTTGCGACTTCAGTGGTGTCAAGCGAGAGCTCATTGGAAGGCAGGGTGGACGTCTGTCGTGTTTTCTGATGAAAGCTGGTTCTGCCTCGGTGTCAGTGATGGCCGTGTGTTGGTTAGAATGATACCAGTTGGGGTTCGGCGGTCAAAGTGTCTGCGCGCTAGAAACACTGGAACTATACCTCAGTTATGGTTTGGGATGCGATTTCGAATGACAGCAGGAGCACTCTCGTGGTTATCCAACGCACCCTGACTGCAAATTTGTACATCAGTCTGGTGATTCGATCGGTTGTGCTGCCATTCAGGAACATTTCAGGCGATGCTTTCCAACAGGATAACGCTCGCCCATGTAACGCTGTTGTAACACAACTCAGAGTGTCGACTTGTTGCCTTGGCCTGCTCGATCACCAGATCAGTTTCCAATCGGTAAATTCGGAACAACATCAGGTGACAACTCCAGCGTCTTCCACGACCAGCATTAACCCCCCCCTCCCCCCCACCCCCTCCCCCCCACCACCCCCGGGCGACCGTGGACCTTTGCGGCCGAGCGATTCTAGGCGTGGAACCGAGCGACCGCTACGGTCGCAGGTTCGAATCCTGCCTCGGGCATGGATGTGTCTGATGTCCTTGGTTTAGTTAGGTTTACGTAGTTCTAAGTTCTAGGGGACTGATGACCCCAGATGTTAAGTCCCATAGTGCTCAGAGCCATTTGAACCATTAACTCCCCCTGTATCGACCAACTGCTACAGGTATGGAGCTCCATCCCAGAGACTGACATCTCACCCCGGTACAACAGATTGCATGCAGGACTGCATTCTTCGATTCAACATTATGGCGGATATTACTGTACCAGCATTTGATATTTGCAATGGCTTATCTCGCGTTTACGTTAACCTCTGATCTTCCAATGTTAATCACTTCAATATATCACCTAGACAAATATATTCCAGAAATTTCATTACTCTACATTAATTATTGTTTGGCGTTGTGACTTTTTTTCATCAGTCTACAAATGAAGATCACTGTGTAAATAGTGATAGCGGAAACAGTGAAGAGAGGAACGGGTCAAATAGGTAAGAAGACAAGGACCGGTAGACAGTTCGAAGTGTTTTTCCTTGATTCTGAGTATACTTTCCCCTTTTTTTTAAAATCTTTTGACTCTTTCTCATTCTCTTCCACTTTGATATTTACGCTGTTTTTTCATTTGAGTTCTTTTTGCATTGGCTGTTGCTGAACTTGTTGCGTAATTTAACTTTGTATATCCTCCGTTACTTCATTCGATTTCATATACAGCCCTTTATTCTCATTATTGTCATCATCTTAATTTTTGATTTCTATTTGATAAACTGTTCGTTCCCTGTTACCTGTAATCTTTAACTATGCATTAGTTAATAATATACAGTCATTTTATTTTCATTTCCCGTTAGTTGCATCCCAGTTATTTTCTATTGCCTTTCTTCTGGAATATTGCAGGCTGTGCGCTACAAAATAGTACTAAGTAATCTACATGGAAACGAGGATAAGCTTTTAACTTTCAGAGGCTCTCTACCTAACCAATAAAATTGTGCTTTGATATCGACTGGAGCTACAGTAGGCATAGAGAAAGAATATAAAGTAAAAATTAAAAAAATTGTAAAGCTTTAGGCTACGTTTGCTGTTACAGAATTTCTTATAACTATGTTAAAGCCACCTATTTTTAAAAAACTCACTGAATTAGTTAAAATTCTAAAGACAAACATAAAATTCTAAAGACATACATCTCTTAGTATGCCCTCGTTCAACCTTGTTGACGCCACTACTCCAAATCCTAACCTCCTTTTTCTTCACAGATGACAGTCGTACGTGCTAAACTGCATTTGTATATGGTACTGCTTACAATCACCGTCAGCGTCCTGCATTTTCTGCCACAGCGCAAGATCGTGACCCAGGACTTCCACGATTGCCACTTTTCTACTTACAGGGGAACCTCCCCATCGCACCCACCTGAGATTTAGTTATAAGTTGGCACAGTGGATAGGCCTTGAAAAACTGAACACAGATCAATTGAGAAAACAGGAAGAAGTTGTGTGAAACTGTGAAAAAATAAGCAAAATATACAAACTGAGTAGTCCATGGGAAGGTAAGCAACACCAAGGAGACTGCACACGCAGGAGCGCCGTGGTCTCGTGGTAACGTGAGCAGCTACCGAACGAAAGGTCCTTAGTTCAAATCTTCTATCGAGTAAAAACTTTAATTTTTTATTTTCAGTTTATGTGACAAACTCTTATGTTTTCATCACTTTTTTGGGAGTGATTATCACATCCACAAGAAAACATAAATCGGGCAAGGTAGAAGAATCTTTTTACCCATTCGCCAAGTGTACAAGTTAGGTGGGTCGACAACTTATTCATGTCATGTGACGCACATGCCGTCACCAGTGTCGTATAGAATATATCAGTTGTGTTTTCCTGTGGAGGAATCGGTTGACCTATGACCTTGCGATCAAATGTTTTCGGTTCCGATTGGAGAGGCACGTCCTTTCGTCTACTAATCGCACGGTTTTGCGATGCGGTCGCAAAACACAGACACTAAACTTATTACAGTGAACAGAGACGTCAGTGAACGAACGGACAGATAATAAGTATGCAAAAATAAAGAAAGTAAACTTTTCACTCGTGGGAAGACTTGAACCAAGGACCTCTCCTTCTGCAGCTGCTGACGCTACCACGGGACCACGGCGCTCCTGAGCTCACGCTCTCCATGATGTTGCCTATGTAGCCCATGGACTACTCAGTTTGTATATTTTGCTTATTTTTTCACAGTTCCACACAACTTCTTCCTGTTTTCTCAATTGATCTGTGTTCAGTTTATCAAGGCCTATCCACCGTGCCAAGTTATAACTAAATCTGAGGGGGGTGCGATGGGGAGGTTCTCTTGTTAGTGCATCCGCATTGCTGTGCTTTTCCCTGGCTTGTGTAAGACATCTTAATTAAACTCACTAAGTCTTAGAGCCCACCCTGCAAATCTATTACTTGTATCCTTTAGTCCCATTTCAGAACAGTACGGAAATTTTTTCCTGTACAAATAACACTTAAAATATGTAGCCCCATAAGCCATACTAAGAATTTACCTCTCTGTTATCGATTAATTCATATCCACTGCATTTAAATGACTCAATCAATAGGCCACAGGATGATCCTTTCCATCAATTTCCTGGCTAAGAACACACATCAGTGCCCGACTAGGTCCTCCGCAGGCCAGAATAAACTCCTTCTCAAAATCTGAAGAAACGAGAACTGGACTCAATGTCAACTTTTCCTTCAATTTGTCAAATGCTTCCTGACATTCCCCTATCTATTCAAACTTCACACCTTTTCGTAACAACCGTGTCAATGAATGCGATAGGTCGGCAAATCCCGTTACAAATTTTCAATAGAAATTCGAGATCCTGAGAAAGAACTAAACGTATTTAATTGTTTTTGGTTCTGGAAAATTTCGCATTGCTTGTGGCAACCATGGCTCCCACCGCACTCCAGCCTTACTAATAATATGGCCCAAATATCTCACCTCATCCAACGCAGAATGACACTTCTCCAGACTCAACGTCTAATGTGACGCTCACAACTTCTTAAACACTCCTCTTAGGCGCTGCTTATGCTGTTTCATGCTGCACGGAAATACTATGATATCATCCAGACGACACACTGCTGTGGCTTTAAACTCCTCAACACACTGTCCAACGATCTCCGAAACGTTGCTGGAACATTTATAGATCGGATGACATACTTCTATACTGATAGTGGCTTCCAGGTGTGGAGAATGAAGTTTTCAAGACGATCCTCTGGATTCCTTTCATGTTAATTGCTTAAATCTGTTGTCATTTACGGCATAAATTCCTCTTCTAATTTTACTGTGGTGTTTCTGACTATCTGGGAGGAGACTGAGCAGTGAAACGTGTTACTTTTACACATAAACAAGGACGATCTGTCACACTACTACACTTTAAAACACAGTTTATATGTAATTCATGTCACACAGTCTCATACGGAACTTACATCCGCTTTCTTTTATATACTGTATATGATAAGATACTGTCATCCCCCTTCCCTTCTGTGTGAAAGAATGAATGAGCAAATGTATTTCTAGTTGCATGCTGGATGGTAGCAGACAAGCCTGTCTGCTAGAGAACAGTAGGACCAACGTCGGAACAGGTAGCTACGCTTTCAAAAAGCAATGAGGTTTCTATGCTTAGTATGGTCCTGTCCGTCCCTTGTCATGTTGGTATAGGAAGCTGCCTCTCTGGTCACTTCCGTTTGTATTTGGGAAGCACGCTCGGTAGGAGCGCAGGTCAGTCTGTCCGCGGTGAGCGTCTGAAGTGGTAAGATCTCCAGCTATGCGCGTGTCTGCTAAGTGCGTAGGACAATGGATTTCTTAAGTTCAGCCTAACTGAAAATTTAATCACCTTAATTTCAGGTTTAGCTCTAAAATATCTAATGTTATCTTAAATTGCAACGCAGTGTAATTCTCGTGTGAAGTTCAGAATATATTCCGGTAGTTGCTTTGTCACTACTTTGTGAGTAAAGTGGAACCACGTGTTGATCAGTAACTCTAACTAAGTTCATCAATCTTAAATGCAAATGTGCGTGAGATTATAACGTCTCATCTTGACAATATTTTTCAATATAGCAACTTTTCTTTATGTTCAACCCACATGGGGTGTACTTTGTGAGACCAGTACCACGTGCTTATACAATTGTTTGACCCATCAGGTTAAGAGTAAGACGATAGTAACCAGTTCGAGGTTTTTCTTTTGTAAATTGCTTTTTGATGTAATTTATTTTAATTATCAAAATTATTGTGGAGTTACACTCTTTGTGTAAACCAAGTTGACCACATGAAGCATGTGGTGAAAGCATCAAAGTAGCCCTCAGCTATTCTTTTCGGGAAGATTTCACAGAGAGTTAGTATGAATTTAGTATACCAGTGTGTGGTAATTTCATGACGGACAGGATTGCGCTACGAACGTAACTTCTTTGGGTGAAAATTGAATCGGTTGGTTGTGGTTAATTTCCTCTTGCATATGTTTCACCGTTCTTTGTGTGTTATTTTATGAATGCAGTGTTGTATGCAGTCTCCCAATCTTGGCTCCATATTTAATGTGTTCCGTAAGATTACAAACTCACATTTTCACAATCCTAAATAAGGCACCAGCTTAGTTATGACTCAAGTTTAATACGCTGAAATTTCAATGATCAATGTTAAAATAAATTTACAAATATAAACTGATTTATTTCTTTTTATTTAAATTCTCTTTTATAAATATATATCACCGGTTGTTGTATGACTATTAAAAAATTATAATTAATGTTAGTCTGGTTGGGAATTTGGTAAGCAAGACTGGATACCTGGTGAAACAGTTGCTCAGTAATGCAAGGTTAACTTCCCCAGACAGCTCACAGCTTTTAAACCGTTTTTATTGTTTATCAGTACCGCTATAATAGCAAATTAATGCAACAACATTACACATGGCGACCCTGTTCTGTGATTCCGCTAGACTCTGGAATTTCTGAAACGTTAGATTGCGAGCGTTGAATAATCTTAATTTTTTTCCCCTGCAGCGCTCAAACAACTTCTGCGTTGTTTCTGAGCAGACTTTCAAATGATTCACGGCGTTGTTGAGCGGTTGTGTTGTTTATCTTGTTGTTTTGTTTTCTATATTTGTGTGTTTTATATGTGTGTGTGGTTTTTTTTCTCGCTTGTAAATTGCACTGCTTCGATCAAAGATGAAAATTTTGTTTTGCATGTGAAAAAGTGCGTACTAGGTTGGGTACCTTTCGCGTAACTGTCGTAATTTTTGGGGGATATATTTATTGTGATTAGTGTGTTGCGTACCGGGTATAAATTGAACTAATGCAGACATGTAACCAAGCTAAAAGTAGGCGGTCCAACAACTTAAGCAATATGGACCAAGGGGATAATTTGATTTCGAATATTAACGCGTCGGTCGGTTCCGAAAATGCAATGGGGAATACTTCAGACGAAATGCAAAACAGGACGAACGGGCTTACACCAGAGCCAGAAATTAATTTGGCTCCTACTAACCAAATTGATTTGGCAGA
Source organism: Schistocerca nitens (assembly GCF_023898315.1). Classification (NCBI taxonomy): domain Eukaryota; kingdom Metazoa; phylum Arthropoda; class Insecta; order Orthoptera; family Acrididae; genus Schistocerca; species Schistocerca nitens. The sequence continues at coordinate 751,893,696 of NC_064618.1, read as the reverse complement.
GCTCATGAAAGCCTTATTGCAACAAAATAAAGAAAACACAGAGAAATCAAAAAAACCGTTCCGAGAACAAAAAGAATCATCTGAAAAATCGATCCGAGAGCTAGGCGAACAAATGACGCAGAAATCCGAAAAATCGATCAGAGAGCTAGGCGAACAAATGACGCAGAAATCTGAAAAATCGATCCGAGAGCTAGGCAAACAAATGACGCAGAAATCTGAAACATCGATCCGAGAGCTAGGCGAACAAATGACAGAGAAATGTGAAAAATCGATCCGTGAGCTAGGCGAACAAATGACGCAGAAAACTGAAAAATCGATCCGCGAGCTAGGCGAACAAATATACAAAAAACTAATCCAGCAGACAAATAAAGTCGACAAGTCGATGCAGAGAGTGTCCGATGATATCTCACAGAGAATAAACAATCTGGCAAGTGAAATAAAAAGTGATATTATGAAAGAATTAGGCCATACATTTGAACAAATCGATGATCGTCTGCAAGCCTTAGAACAGGGCAAGCTGAGGCGCGATGCGGAATCGAAAGAGAGCGAGGAACAGCTACTTAGGAATTTCCAAGCGCTGAGAGAAGAATGCCAAAGCAAACACCAGCAAGTACTCTCCAGGGTCCAGGAGGCGGAAACGCATTGTCCCGCGTCCGTTAGCAACACAATAGCGGACAACAGTCAAGCGATTCACGCAAGTAGAAAAATTGAAGCAGACCGGGGCGGAGGACAACAGACAAATACATGACAAGATTGCGGCATTAGCAGACATCGTAGGCACGATGAAGGTGACGGAGAGCGATAACAATACTACACAGGTAGCGGCCGCAGAGACCGAAGAAGTGCGTTCGCTTCTTAGATTTCAGAAGGGACCGTTCGAAGTGAACAGGCATCGCAAAGCTGTAACAGGCGAATTACAAGAACGCGTGGCGCATCTGGAAAGCCGCATGGGGTGTGATTCTGAACTCGTCAATAGCACTAAAAATAGCTGTACGAACAGTGCAGAGAGGGACTCCGGCCACGAGGGATATTTTGACGACAGGGAAGAATTTATTTTGAGGGGCAGGCATGAGAAAAATAGAAACATTCAAGGGCCTCGCCGGGAGGAAATGCGGGGATTTGATTTCAAACAGTTTTCTTACGGTGAGAAAGTTTGAGATATTTCGAAATTCACAAAAAGGAATACATCCACGAGCATGGTTCGAGCAATTTGAGTTCTGTCTTCCCCCTGACTGGGCAAGTTCACATAAGATAGAATATATGTGTGGCTATTTGGAAGGCGAACCGGCGATTCGCATGAGGTCGGCAGAGCGTCACAGCAACTCCACTCGGGAGTTTCGACAAACGTTTCTGTCCTCCTATTGTTCGGAAGCGGCACAAGACAGGGTCAAGCATGGCATAATTATGCTGCCAAATTTGAACCAGTCTGGTTTCAGCAGCCCAGCACGCCTATTCGACGACATGCTGCAGGCAAATCAATTTCTATACGACCCATACGGGCCTGTGGAACTAATTAGGATATGCATCACCAAATTGCCGATGCACTTGCGCCACGTCATCCTTGCGGGACGATGCAAAGAGGACGTGGAAACGTTTAAGACACTTCTCCAAGAGTTGGAATATAATACAGCAGAATGCCCGCCTAATCAGACACAAAGTTATTACGGGGCACAGCAGCGCGATCGCAGTCGTGGCCGTAGTACTAATCAACATCGTGACTGGTCGTCGCGCCGCGAACGGAACAATAATCAGGACCGGCCGTATAGAAACTGGGGTAACAGTCGCGAACACAGGTGGAACAACGGAAATGATTGAGGATGTGGACAGGATCGTGAACGCAACAGTTACGGCAACCAGAATCGATACTACGGTGAACACGGTGGGAATAGGATTGTAGGCGGAGCACCTCATGATGTTGAAATTCGGCCGGCTAACCCTAGACATAATCCAGCAAATGGAAATGAACAAAATCGGCAATGACAAACGATCAGCGCAGAAGGCGCCCAATCGGAACAAATGAGCGACATGGCAAATGAGTGCATGAGAGGGAAGATATTAGGGAGGATTTGTTGCAAGAAACTACGAGTGCTAAAATTTCGGGAATAAATCCAGTCGTGACAGTTGCAGTAAACGAAATATGTTTTAAGTGTGTCATTGACACTGGAAGCCCTTTCTCCATAGTGAGCGAGGCAGCATTTCAAAAATGCGAAGGGACTGGGACGTGGCCCGTTTTTCAAGTGCGAGGAATAAAGGTGAAGGGCGCAATCTACGGTAAGAGCGTAGAAATCCGGAGGCAGACACGGCTTAATTTTACCTGCTAGGGAAGAGAGTTTGAGTACAACTTCTTTGTGCTCCCAATGCTGAATGCGGCAGTGATTTTAGGAAATGACTTCCTGAATGCCCACCATGCAGTAATTGACATGGGTGGAGGAGTAATGACAGTTCAAGCTGGGGATCAGCCAATGAATTTAGTATTTGATGAATGCATATTACGTGTCGAGTCAAAAATAGTTGCCTAAAATTTCAAGCTCAAACCGAGTCGCAACCCAGACTGGAGCTACTCGTGAACTATGTAAGTGAGTCGTGCTCTACGTCTTGTGAGCAGGGGAAAGATGTTGTTTTTGCTGATGCACTGAGAAAGAGCATCGCGGGTGTCAGAATCACGGACAGGGAAAAGGAGAAATTGTATTGCCTACTTAGGAATCATGAACGGGTATTTTCTGAGACTCCGGGGGCGATTAAGGGTTTTACTTACCAATTCAGAGTACGTGACCATCAGAAGTTTTCTGTTAGACCATACCCTATTCCCGTGGCGCATAAAGCCCAGGTGGAGAAGGAAATAAACAAGATGTTAGAACAAGGAATAATTGAGCGGGCAGTAAGCTCATACAACTCACCCTTGCTTGTCGTACCAAAACGCGACAACTCGGTTCGTTTGGTACTAGACTCGAGACAGATAAACACAATTATTATGTCGGAAACGGACAGGCCTGAGAGCCTTGAGGAACTCTTACAACGTTTCCACGGGGTAAAGGTACTATCATCTGTCGACCTCCGTTCGAGTTTTTGGCAAATCTTGCTACACCCATCTTGCAGATTATATACAGCGTTCCTGTGTTACGAAAATTGTTTCCAATTCCGGCGTCTCCCATTCGGACTAAACGTCTCATCAGCTGCTTTTATAAGGGGATTAAATAGCATTTGGCCTGATGATTTGAAACAGCGAGTGACAATTTACGTGGATGACATATTAATTGCGGAAAAGTCGTGGGAGGATCATAATGACGTTCTGAACAAACTACTGGATGTTTTTGAGAAGGCAGGTGTAACAGACAACTTAGATAAGTCACAGTTCGGACGAGAGAACATAAAATTCTTAGGCCATATTGTCTCAGCAAATGGAATACAACCTGACCCGGAGAAAATTGCGGCGATAGCGGAGTGTGCAGTGCCGACAAATAAAAAACAATTGCGAGCATTCTTAGGACTGTGTAATTTTTATAAGCAATTTATAAATTTTAGTGTACTTGGTACACCCCGTCTATGTGGACTAACAGGGAAGAACGCTTTGTGGGTCTAGGATCAAGAGGCACAGGATGAATTTTATAAACTGAAAAAGGCTTTGGTAGAGGATCCCATCCTCGTGCATCCCGAACTGACACAAGAATTCTGTTTAATGACGGACAGTTCCTTGTCAGGATTAGGTGCGGTACTGTTTCAAACGGAAGGAAATGATGATATTACAACTTGGAAAACAATCTCGTTTGGGAAAAAAATTATTCAGTGACAGAACTCGAAGCACTCGCGATAGTTTGGGCATTCTCGAAATTTAGGTATTTCTTATTTGGGAGGACCACCAGGGTATGCACTGACCATCGTTCACTCCAATTTCTTATGAGCACAAAAATCACGCATGGGAGACTAGGACGCTCGGCACTATACCTACAGGAATATAATTTCACTGTAGAATACATTCCGGGACAGAAAAATGTAATTGCTGACGCTTTATCGCGCATTCCTGTAGTTTTGGTTCACACGGAAGAAGGGGAACTCGGTGAAAATAATTTTAGCATCCTATACTTACAGAATGTTGCGTTCGAGAACTTTGTTACCACCTCTTTAGGGACTATAGCGGACGAACAGGATAAGGACGCAGTATTGAAAGATATAAAGAAGAAGTGGGAGGACAAGGAGAATGTAGGAATACGCCAGTAATACCTAGTGCGCAATAGAATACTATTCAAGAAACGAGCCCCGGACGACTCCAGAAGGGTGTTGGTGACTCCGGAGGAACTCGTAAACAAAATTATATGGTACATACATTTGAGTTATGGTCACTTCGGAGCACAGAAATGTTGTGAAAAACTACAGGAGACATGCTATTTTAATAACATGCTACGGCGTATTCGTTGTGTACTTAGAGTGTGCGGACCTTGTCAGCGAGCAAAGGCTGCCACAGTGACGTATGCTGCATCATTGCACCCGATAATACCAAGCAAACTTTGTGACCTCGCGGCCGTGGATCTATTTGGGCCACTAATACGATCTAAAGCAGGTTTTGCATATGTTTCCGTAGAGGTGGAGCTAACCTCCAAGTTTGTGTGTCTGACTCCGTTGAGGCGAGCCACAGGAAGGGCAGTGGCAACTGCATTTGCAAAGCAGTTTCTGCATGAAGTTGGGTGTGTGAAAAGGGTTATCTCGGATAATGGACCACAATTTAGATCGCAATACTGGCAGCGGATGCTTCGAAAGAGAAGAATTAAACCTATATATATCTCTGTATTTCACCCCAGCTCGAACCCCAGTGTACGTATTAGGCGTGAATTAGGAAAATTATGTAGGCTATACTGCAGTCGTGATCAACGATCGTGGGACCTACACCTAAAAGGATTTCAGAACATAATTAATGAGTTGCCTAATACGTCAACAAACCTTCCGCCAATCACTGTGCTAAAAAACAAGGAGCCCCCGAGCAAAATCAAAGAGGTGGTGCCTTGGCCACTAGAGCCGAGACTACGCCGGAACGCAATTGTTGACTTAGCTTTACGCAACATCAAGCGTGCAGCAGAATCCAGAGTCAAGGCGTATAAAAAAAAAAAAAACGTGAGAAAAACAATGTTTCATGTAGGACAAAAAGTTCTTATCCGATCACACAAGGTGTCTAGCAAACGGTCAGGTGTCTGCAAGAAATTATTTTAATCTCTTTAACGGCCCGTATCGGATAAGGAAGATTCCCCATGAAAACGCCATTCTTCGATCGAAGAAATCAAAAGGGCTACACCATGTGTCAAACGTAAAACCATACATTGAGTAGAAAGGACAGTGAGGAGTAGAGAGGACGGTGAAGAGAAACAATTGATTAGCTTACATTTGTGATAAATGCATTTTGAATAATATGTTGGGAAAAATAATGATAAAGATGTTTCTATGTGATTGATTGAAGTGACGTTTTTAGTTATTTTTCTTTCCTTGAGTTATTAGGATTTAGATTGGTTCAAATGTGAAGATAAAAGGTTTCTTTGTGAACGAGTGAAATGCTGTTTATGTTTTTTTGTGTAAATTGAAAAGAGTCGCTCCTGAGAGAAGCAAGATCTGTGTTGAATTAATGCAAAACTCAGGGGAATGTCCGATCTGTGGGTATTATGGGTCTGGCAAACCCAGGTCCCCAGCTGTTAGTAGCCTTGTTTCCGATTTTCTGCTTTCAGTGCTACTATCTATGTATTACTATTCTATATCTGTCAGTATAAATGAGGATCTCTTACTATAGTATGAGTGCTGTATGAATATTTTAAGATAGGAGAACTCTGAGAGAGGAAAGAGTAAGTTTGGAATCTTGAAAACAGGATGCGATGATACGATTGTTTAACCAATGGCTTCCCAATATGCGCTAATATGTTAATATTGATGATATATGTCTTTTTTGTTCTTTATAGCTGAGTACGTAAAGTGCTGTCTGTGGATTTCGTAAGTAGATTGAGTCCCTTCAAGGTGAAAGAAGAGTTGTGGTTTGTGTAATTTACATGGCCCTGAAATAGTATTGTTGTTGTTGTGGTCTTCAGTCCTGAGACTGGTTTGATGCAGCTCTCCATGCTACTCTATCCTGTGCAAGCTTCTCCATCTCCCAGTACCTACTGCAACCTACATCCTTCTGAATCTGCTTAGTGTATTCATCTCTTGGTCTCCCTCTACGATTTTTACCCTCCACGCTGCCCTCCAATACTAAATTTGTGATCCCTTGATGCCTCAAAACATGTCCTACCAACCGATCCCTTCGTCTAGTCAAGTTGTGCCACAAACTTCTCTTCTCCCCAATCCTATTCAATACCTCCTCATTAGTTACGTGATCTACCCACCTCAACTTCAGCATTCTTCTGTAGCACCACATTTCGAAAGCTCCTATTCTCTTCTTGTCCAAACTGGTTATCGTCCATGTTTCACTTCCATACATGGCTACACTCCATACAAATACTTTCAGAAACGACTTCCTGACACTTAAATCTACACTCGATGTTAACAAATTTCTCTTCTTCAGAAACGATTTCCTTGCCATTGCCAGTCTACATTTTATATCCTCTCTACTTCGACCATCATCAGTTATTTTACTCCCTAAATAGCAAAACTCCTTTACTACTTTAAGTGTCTCATTTCCTAATCTAATTCCCTCAGCATCACCCGATTTAATTTGACTACATTCCATTATCCTCGTTTTGCTTTTGTTGATGTTCATCTTATATCCTCCTTTCAAGACACTGTCCATTCCGTTCAACTGCTCTTCCAAGTCCTTTGCTGTCTCTGACAGAATTACAATGTCATCGGCGAACCTCAAAGTTTTTACTTCTTGTCCATGAATTTTAATACCTACTCCGAATTTTTCTTTTGTTTCCTTTACTGCTTGCTCAATATACAGATTGAATAACATTGGGGAGAGGCTACAACCTTGTCTCACTCCTTTCCCAACCACTGCTTCCCTTTCGTGCCCCTCGACTCTTATAACTGCCATCTGGTTTCTGTACAAATTGTAAATAGCCTTTCGCTCCCTGTATTTTACCTCTGCCACCTTCAGAATTTGAAAGAGAGTATTCCAGTTAACGTTGTCAAAAGCTTTCTCTAAATCTACAAATGCTAGAAACGTAGGTTTGCCTTTTCTTAATCTTTCTTCTAGGATAAGTCGTAAGGTTAGTATTGCCTCACGTGTTCCAACATTTCTACGGAATCCAAACTGATCTTCCCCGAGGTTGGCTTCTACTAGTTTTTCCATTCGTCTGTAAAGAATTCGCGTTAGTATTTTGCAGCTGTGACTTATTAAACTGATAGTTCGGTAATTTTCACATCTGTCAACACCTGCTTTCTTTGGGATTGGAATTATTATACACTCCTGGAAATTGAAATAAGAACACCGTGAATTCATTGTCCCAGGAAGGGGAAACTTTATTGACACATTCCTGGGGTCAGACACATCACATGATCACACTGACAGAACCACAGGCACATAGACACAGGCAACAGAGCATGCACAATGTCGGCACTAGTACAGTGTATATCCACCTTTCGCAGCAATGCAGGCTGCTATTCTCCCATGGAGACGATCGTAGAGATGCTGGATGTAGTCCTGTGGAACGGCTTGCCATGCCATTTCCACCTGGCGCCTCAGTTGGACCAGCGTTCGTGCTGGACGTGCAGACCGCGTGAGACGACGCTTCATCCAGTCCCAAACATGCTCAATGGGGGACAGATCTGGAGATCTTGCTGGCAAGGGTAGTTGACTTACACCTTCTAGAGCACGTCGGGTGGCACGGGATACATGCGGAAGTGCATTGTCCTGTTGGAACAGCAAGTTCCCTTGCCGGTCTAGGAATGGTAGAACGATGGGTTCGATGACGGTTTGGATGTACCGTGCACTATTCAGTGTCCCCTCGACGATCACCAGTGGTGTACGGCCAGTGTAGGAGATCGCTCACCACACCATGATGCCGGGTGTTGGCCCTGTGTGCCTCGGTCGTATGCAGTCCTGATTGTGGCGCTCACCTGCACGGCGCCAAACACGCATACGACCATCATTGGCACCAAGGCAGAAGCGACTCTCATCGCTGAAGAAGACACGTCTCCATTCGTCCCTCCATTCACGCCTGACGCGACACCACTGGAGGCGGGCTGCACGATGTTGGGGCGTGAGCGGAAGACGGCCTAACGGTGTGCGGGACCGTAGCCCAGCTTCATGGAGACGGTTGCGAATGGTCCTCGCCGATACCCCAGGAGCAACAGTGTCCCTAATTTGCTGGGAAGTGGCGGTGCGGTCCCCTACGGCACTGCGTAGGATCCTACGGTCTTGGCGTGCATCCGTGCGTCGCTGCGGTCCGGTCCCAGGTCGACGGGCACGTGCACCTTCCGCCGACCACTGGCGACAACATCGATGTACTGTGGAGACCTCACGCCCCACGTGTTGAGCAATTCGGCGGTACGTCCACCCGGCCTCCCGCATGCCCACTATACGCCCTCGCTCAAAGTCCGTCAACTGCACATACGGTTCACGTCCACTCTGTCGCGGCATGCTACCAGCGTTAAAGACTGCGATGGAGCTCCGTATGCCACGGCAAACTGGCTGACACTGACGGCGGCGGTGCACAAATGCTGCGCAGCTAGCGCCATTCGACGGCCAACACCGCGGTTCCTGGTGTGTCCGCTGTGCCGTGCGTGTGATCATTGCTTGTACAGCCCTCTCGCAGTGTCCGGAACAAGTATGGTGGGTCTGACACACCGGTGTCAATGTGTTCTTTTTTCCATTTCCAGGAGTGTATTCTTCTTGAATGTGGGTATTTCGCCTGTCTCATACAACTTGCTCACCTGATGGTAGAGTTTTGTCATGACTGGCTCTCCCAAGGCCATCAGTAGTTCTAATGGAATGTTGTCTACTCCCGGGGCCTTGTTTCGACTCAGGTCTTTCAGTGCTCTGTCAAACTCTTCACGCAGTATCTTATCTCCCATTTCATCTTCATATACATCCTCTTCCATTTCCATAAGATTATCCTCAAGTACATCGCCCTTGTATAGACCCTCTATATACTCCTTCCACCTTTCTGCCTTCCCTTGTTTGCTTAGAACTGGGTTGCCATCTGAGCCCTTGATATTCATACAAGTGGTTCTCTTCTCTCCAAAGGTCTCTTTAATTTTCCTGTAGGCAGTATCTATCTTACCCCTAGTGAGATAAGCCTCTACATCCTTACATTTCTCTTCTAGCCATCCCTGCTTAGCCATTTTGCACTTCCTGTTGATCTCATTTTTGAGACGTTTGTATTCCTTTTTGCCTGCTTCATTTACTGCATTTTTATATTTTCTCCTTTCATCAATTAAATTCAATATTCCTTCTGTTACCCAAGGATTTCTATTAGCCCTCGTCTTTTTACCTACTTGATCCTCTGCTGCCTTCACTACTTCATCCCTCAGAGCTACCCATTTTTCTTCTACTGTATTTCTTTCCCCCATTCCTGTCAATTGTTCCCTTATTCTCTCCCTGAAACTCTCTACAACCTCGGGTTCTTTCAGTTTATCCAGGTCCCATTGTAACACCACAGCTCTTATGCTGTATGGATTTACTTTGTTTTTTTGCTTTATATAATGTTACATTGTTGATCGTCTGTAAATGTGTTTGAATCGATAACATAAAATTGTATACTCTTTTCTTTGTCAAGCCTTTTATGTCGTGATTTTATTCTATGCAAAGTTGCGTATCTGTAATTTAAAATTCTTAGTCCCATTTGGAGGGAACAAAACTTACTGTATATAATTGTAATTTTGTGTGAATAATTTTTTGTAGAAGTGCCAATATGTGAAAATGTTCTGTCTTATTTAATGTATTTGATTGCTGTTATGTAAACTGCTGATCCTCACTTAGGGCTCTTAGTTATTCTGTATGTAAACGGTGTAGTGGTTCCCCTCGGGAACGGAACTGTGTAGCGCGCGCAAATTGTGGTTGGCCTAGGTGGAAAAGGTGGAACAAGAGTCAGTCGGGGACGAGCAGTCAGTCGGGAACGAGCCAGCAGTCAGAGATGAGCTACGAGTCCGTGCACTGCTGTGTAAAAGTTGCATAGTGCTGGTTTCGAGAGAGGCTTTTATGTTATTTTCCAATGCCTCGGATGGATGGATGAATAGCTGGGCTATTCTGGAATTTGTATCTATCATCGCCACCAAGAAATGACAGAGTCCAGCAATTCTGCCTGCAATTCCACCTACCAATATGCAGTTGCCACCACATTGCGCAATCATTGCAACGTAACACGGTAATGATGTACAGTGAAGGATCAGCTTAATGGATGTGTTATTGTGCTGAAATATAGGGTAATTTGTATCTGAATTTGTGCACCTACCTTGACTTTTCTCCTCATCATAACACCTCTCAGGGTCCTATCCGTTTGAACTAAAGTGATTACCGAGTATCCTTACTGAAAGTACGTAAACACTCAGTTTTCTAATTGATGCCCTTTGAACATAGTAAAGAGAAAGTTAAAGTTAATATGTCAAGTGAGTGAGTTAAAGTTAATGATGCTTGCTGAAATAATTTTCCTAGTAAAACTGCTTATTAATGTGTTGTTGCCAACTTCAAATTAAAATCTCTCAAAACTGAGGCTTATAGAGTTTTGCTTAGCAAATGATCACATTACTGCCTGTTGTAAATTGCAGAAAGTGAGTCAGTATCTTACATAAATGTTAATTTTATGTCTCACGATAGTAAAAGTGGTAAACTGCATAGAAGGAAATTATATGTTCATGATTACTAAGTGTTTGTCTCTCTTGTGTGCATATTAACAGTATAAAGACCACTCGGTTTGTGTAAGCCCTGAAAGTGATAGTGTTTTCCTGTACGTGTTATAATTTTGCAAATAGTTTGTGCTGCTCCAACTGTTAGCTTCAATCTTAAAACATATGTGTGTCAGAGTTCATTGCACTCGCGTGTGGCCAAGTCTAGGTTGTGTTTGTCCGTTATAGTTACTTATACCTACTTTCTTAAACGAGAATGTTAATTATTCTCTTGCCTAGTTAGGCTGGCGGCCGTTTTCTTTATCCGTTGAACAGTGCAGATAGGCAAAATTTTGTTTGGTACTGTTCAAATATTTACGTAATTCTGACTTTCATTTCCGGTAAGCCATTTCCGTTAGGTACAACACGGTCAACTTAACAAAAAATCCTCCCAGAGGGTAACACTGCCCTGTTGCTTTATACCATAATTGCTATAACAAAATAGTTTTATGTCACAACCTGTTTCTAGCATTGAGGTTATGGTGCAATAGTAACAGCAGAGTGGAGTGTTATACGTGGCTGTTCCGTGACAGGACTAATTGTTCTGTTGGGGACATACTACGCAATAAACTAAACTTGGTACTTCATAGTATAAGCTACGTAAATACGCTGTTGGAGTGTTATACCAACTCCTTAAATTACCACCCTTTTGCAGTTTCTTCAGTTTCAACCTGCAGTTCATAACCAATAGATTGTGGTCAGAATCCACATCTGCCCCTGGAATTGTCCTACAATTTAAAACCTGGTTCCTAAATCTCTGTCTTACCATTATATAATCTATCTGATACCTTTTGAAATAGTATTATGGCAGTCAAATGTTGAGCAGTTTTCCAGCAAATGGAGAATGGAACGGAAATATGGATCCTTTCGGTAGTCTTGATTGATGTTGAGCCAAAGCCTGAAAAATTGTTCTGCGGTAATACTTGTCCTAGAAAAGCGACGTTTATGTGTTTTGCTGATGCTGTGAGCATTACAGCTTACTGTTTTCGCTGGTGCGGGATGCACTGCAGCCTACATGATTTGTACTGAGGAAATTTCCCTCTTGAAGGTAGAGGAAGGTTAAATAATTTTGATTATGGGACCGAAGGAAAGCTTGGTTTAAGGTAATAAGGATGAAGCAACACATTTGTCATTTCAACTACAGGAGGATTCTGATCTTTTGTGTCTGTTGTAAGTTCAATATGTTAAGATGAAACTGTTTTACAGAATAGAGGAGACCACAATTTTGCCATTAATGAGAAATGGATCCAGAATAACCACCACAGGCGAAATAACTGATTTAGAAGCGAAAGGTAACTTAAAGAAGGAACGAAATTGGAGCAAAATGGGTAAGAAAATGTAATATAACTTGTAGGATAAAAAAAAATTTTTTTTTACCCTTCACAGAGTCATCTGCGTGATTAATTCTTGTGATAACGTAACTTTAGATGAAATTGTCTGACTGTTTTGTGTGTAAACATATGAGTATGATAAATGTATAACTGCGAGTCTCTTTTCAGGTGTGTCAACTGGTATAAATGTTTTGAAGTGCAAATAACCATTGTTCTTTCTACTATGTATGTTTAAGGAACGTTTCTCCATTTTTATCATGTGACAAGACGTATGCCATGAGTGTCAAGAAGAGGACGAATTAGAACAATGTTGTAGTGGTATAAACGCTGTGTTGAAGTAGCATTGAAGTAGCTTGTTGGATTAACTAGTAGTGGATTGAAGTAGAATTTTGAGTAACACATGTTTATGCGTAGTTAGTTTGTAGTATAGACAACAGGTGTGCATGTGTGTGTGTGTGTAAATAACATGTGAACCCTATGCTGTCCTGACCTATACTTGCACAAGGCGTAATCCTATTCATTTTAGTGAATTAATAAGTAGCATCTGATTTATTAAAACTCAAGTGAACCACATTAGTGATGTGGATTTAGATATTATATTGTCAGTTCATTTAATTTTTATTTTTATACTGTCAAGTCATTTCATTTTTATTTTTTATATTGTCAAGTCATTTAACTTTTATTTTTATATTGTTGATTCATCTAACTTTTTTATTTAAAAAAATTCTCACTTTTGTTCTTAAAAATTGTGAAAGACAATACTAAGTGGTATTATGTATGACATTTTGTAATCACATAACTATGATGAACAATTTCTGTGAATGCAGTTGAGAACGTGAAAGCGAACCTGCTAACCTCTTACGTGACAGTGGGAGCAGCCGAGGAGGAGAGCTAGTTGTAAACTGGCGGGTTTCCCAGCAGGACACACTGTCAACCGGGCCACTTTGGGAGCACGGTCACAACAAAAGAAGGGTACGGGACAAACACTTTCCCTTGCACCCGGAGCTAATGGCCGGCCGCACCAGTGCGACCCTTCGTGGAGGCGATGACCTGAGATGGGCGAGCGGTCCACCGCGCGGAAATCCAACTGCTAGCAACGCACCACACGCACGCGGCCGTGACGAGATGGCCGCGGTGAAACGACAGAAGACAGGGGATAAAGGGGCATGGAGCCTTTTGACAGGTACTGTCCAGAGAAACTTGCAGACATCAACGACGACTATCAACATTTCTTGGCGGAACCCCATTGTCAAGCGACAGTAAATCGTGGTTCGGTGTTCTCTGGTTGCTAAGGGTGGCACAAAGAAGAGCCATTAAGTGTCATCCTTGCCCAGGAATATCAACCTGGCGTGTCAAACGAGGATACCGCACGAATTTGACAACAAAACATGGAACGAAATCGAGATGTACGTGACACGGGCCACGAAGAGAAACTTCATGAGAGGGCAGAGACGGCGGGATTTCACGCAACAGATGGACAAAAATCCCTACTGACAGCTGCGGCGACGACCCCCCCCCCCCCCCTCCCCTTATCTTGTGCCTCGGAACAGTGGAACTACCGAGTGTGTCAGTGAACAGTGATTATACGGTTCTTAGTTCAATGCATATACGTGTGTTTCTGTCAGAGAAACTTTGACTCGTGTGTTTTGCAGGGGTTCGATTTATTGGTGTTTATTAGACTGACTTGTATTTTGCAGGTGTTCTATTTACTGTTTTTTTTAGACTTTGACTCTTGTATTTTGCAGGTGTTTTATTTATTGGTGTTTTTTTTAGACGTTGACTATTGTACTTTCAGAGCTGTTTTATTGATCAATGTTTCTTCTTGTGTGATATATTAGATTTGTGATATTTTGTTTCGTAAATTATAATTGTATTTTCAGTATAATGACACAGTGTCATTGTTTGCTAACTAACTGAAATATAGTAGAGTGATTAAATTAGTGCCACAAAGTTATTTTAATTCTACAGATTATTAGTTTTATAAGATATAGAATTTTTTTGTGATAACCACTTTGTAAAACATGTTTTTTTTTCTCCTATCACTTTTTTGCTTTTGCGGATTGTGCATTGTAATGTTCTGCTTTATAATACTGATGTTATTTTCATGTTATTTTTTAATTGCTGTGCCACCTTTGCTATTTTCATAAATTTTACTTGTTAAAAAACAGTCATAAATTTTCCTGTGATCAGTTGGCTCTTGCAATGAGCAAATACTGGTGAACTCCATAAGGGTAACAACCAGAAACTGTTTTCATATTAATGACACAGGAACCATAGTTTTTACTTGCTGACCGAATTAGGTCTACACTATCTTTTAAATAGGTGTCACAGATTGTTTTTTTTTCTCTTTGAAAATTGGTAGATTCTAAAGATGTGTTGAAATTATTGTGTTTTAGCAAGTAGCTGGTGACCTTTTGCCTTTTCTTTACATTTTTGGTTTAAGTTGGGTGTGAGAAGCCTGCTTGGGAATGTCCTAGCATGGCCAGAAAATTCCCTTCACAGTCTTTTCCCGGAGCATTGGGGTTGTGAAAGGGTTCTGTTGGATTCCTTTCATGTTAAATTCTTAAATCTGTTGTCATTTACGGCATAAATTCCTCTCCTAATTTTACTGTGGTGTTACTGACTATCTGGGAGGAGACTGAGCAGTGAAACGTGTTACTTTTACACATAAACAAGTACGATCTGTCACACTACTACACTTTAAAACACAGTTTATATGTAATTCATGTCACACAGTCTCATACGGAACTTACATCCGCTTTCTTTTATATACTGTATATGATAAGATACTGTTATCCCCCTTCCCTTCTGTGTGAAAGAATGAATGAGCAAATGTATTTCTAGTTGCATGCTGGATGGTAGCAGACAAGCCTGTCTGCTAGAGAACAGTAGGACCAACGTCGGAACAGGTAGCTACGCTTTCTAAAAGCAAAGAGGTTTCTATGCTTAGTATGGTCCTGTCTGTCTCTTGTCATGTTGGTATAGGAAGCTGCCTCTCTGGTCACTTCCGTTTGTATTTGGGAAGCACGCTCGGTAGGAGCGCAGGTCAGTCTGTCCGCAGTGAGCGTCTGAAGTGGTAAGATCTCCAGCTATGCGCGTGTCTGCTACGTCCGTAGGACAATGGATTTCTTAAGTTCAGCCTAACTGAAAATTTAATCACCTTAATTTCAGGTTTAGCTCTGAAATATCTAATGTTATCTTAAATTGCAACGCAGTGTAATTCGAGTGTGAAGTTCAGAATACAGGGTGATTCAAAAAGAATACCACAACTTTAAAAATGTGTATTTAATGAAAGGAACGTAATATAACCTTCTGTTATACATCATTACAAAGAGTATTTAAAAAGGTTTTTTTTCACTCAAAAACAAGTTCAGAGATGTTCAATATGGCCCCCTCCAGACACTCGAGCAATATCAACCCGATACTCCAACTCGTTCCACACTCTCTGTAGCATATCAGGCGTAACAGTTTGGATAGCTGCTGTTATTTCTCGTTTCAAATCATTAATGCTGGCTGGGAGAGGTGGCCGAAACACCATGTCCTTAACATACCCCCATAAGAAAAAATCGCAGGGGGTAAGATCAGGGCTTCTTGGAGGCCAGTGATGAAGTGCTCTGTCACGGGCTTCCCTTGCACAAACACCCATCCTCTGTAAACTGTTTATACCAACGTTTAATACACTACCTATCAGGAGGTTTAACACCATACTTCGTTCGAAATGCACGCTGAACAACTGTCGTCGATTCACTTCTGCCGTACTCAATAACACAAAAAGCTTTCTGTTGAGCGGTCGCTATCTTAGCATCAACTGACGCTGACGCCTAGTCAACAGCGCCTCAAGCGAACAAATGTACAACTAAATGAAACTTTATAGCTCCCTTAATTCGCCGACAGATAGTGCTTAGCTCTGCCTTTTGTCGTTGCAGAGTTTTAAATTCCTAAAGTTGTGGTATTCTTTTTGAATCACCCTGTATATTCCGGTAGTCGCTTTGTCACTACGTTGTGAGTAAAGTGGAACCACGTGTTGATCAGTAACTCTAACTAAGTTCATCAATCTTAAATGCGAATGTGCGTGGGATTATAACGTCTCATCTTGACAATATTTTTCAATATAGCAACTTTTCTTTAAATTCAACCCACGTGGGGTGTACTTTGTGAGACCAGTACCACGTGCTTATACAATTGTTTGACCCATCAGGTTAAGAGTAAGACGATAGTAACCAGTTCGAGGTTTTTCTTTTGTAAATTGCTTTTTGATGTAATTTATTTTAATTATCAAAATTATTGTGGAGTTACACTCTTTGTGTAAACCAAGTTGACCACGTGAAGCATGTGGTGAAAGCATCAAAGTAGCCCTCAGCTATTCTTTTCGGGAAGATTTCACAGAGAGTTGTATGAATTTAGTATACCAGTGTGTGGTAATTTCATGACGGACAGGATTGCGCTACGAACGTAACTTCTTTGGGTGAAAATTGAATCGGTTGGTTGTGGTTAATTTCCTCTTGCATATGTTTCACCGTTCTTTGTGTGTTATTTTATGAATGCAGTGTTGTATGCAGTCTCCCAATCTTGGCTCCATATTTGATGTGTTCTGTAAGATTACAAACTCACATTTTCACAATCCTAAATAAGGCACCAGCTTAGTTATGACTCAAGTTTAATACGCTGAAATTTCAATGATCAATGTTAAAATAAATTTACAGATATAAACTGATTTATTTCCTTTTATTTAAATTCTCTTTTGTAAATATATATCACCGGTTGTCGTATGACTATTAAAAGATTATAATTATGTTAGTCTGGTTGGGAATTTGGTAAGCAAGACTGGATACCTGGTGAAACAGTTGCTCAGTAATGCAAGGTTAACTTCCCCAGACAGCTCACAGCTTTTAAACCGCTTTTATAGTTTATCAGTACCGCTATCATAGCAAATTAATGCAACAACATTACACCACTTCCAACTAAAATTAACCACTCGTCATATCCATGGTCGAAAAGTAGTGGCACTCTCCCAAGTGATCCAAAGTCTCATATTTCCAACGGGATATGCACTCATCACTCGCTTGCTGTTGAGATAACGATAGTCACAACAGAACCTGTACTTCCTTAGCCTATCCACAGGCTTTTTTGGCACAACCACGAAACCGGCTCCCCGAGCACTATCAGGAAGTTCTATTATACCGACATGTAGCTGCTGGTTAGTAAAATTCTCTTCTATCGGTGTTAATACCTTGATATGTGATAGGGCTTACGATAAACTGGTGGTACCTTCCCAATTGGTATTCTGTGCTGAATTACCGAGATTGAGGGAATACCAAATCCTCAAATTCCCATACCAGTTCTTCCATCCGCTCCTTCTCCACTCTTTTCAAATGTTCAATTTTCTTACATAATGCAGTTCTATCAGCGGCTCATGGTTGTTTTCCACGGGCAACCATCGTGCACCAGCCCTCCTCATCCAGAACATCTAAATTCGCTGTCAGCACCCTATTTCTCAGATTCACTTCCATGGCGCTATATCATCCATGTTCACGGGTACTACGCACCCGCCATTCCCTTCCTGCATGCGTAAAATACTACATTCCTCAAAACAACCTAGTGGACCCAAGACTTCATTTTTTTCTAATAGTCGACAAAACACACCATGCCCACAGGAAGACTTGACTCGACATTAACCCAAAGTGACTTTCTGGTGCACACAATCATGGGTATTGAACCTTAATGCTAATAAACATGGTTCAGTTGGTCTGCTCATTATCTTGAATGATCGTCGCGACATTTCCTTATCGACATAGGTTTTCCCTAGCTCCAATAACATTTCACTAAGCTCCACAGTCGATGCCCGACGTTAATTTTCGCATGATGCTGAAATCATGTCAGAGCCTTCGTTCACAAGTGGTACAACCTCCATGCACCCTATTGAACCTTCCCTGTTCGAAAATCTACGTGCACCGACCTCCCTGACCCTACTCCACACAACCTATAACATGATTGGTTCAGTTTCCTTTAACTACAAGGCTCTTACTAGCCACGGACACATTCGCTCCTGTGTGGAACAAAAATTTCTGGTTCCTATAAATCCTACCACTAAACATTCCACCTCTGCATACGTACTTGTAGCATTGAAATGAAATGGGAACTCCTTTAGGTCGATCTTAATATCCCTCTGCATTTACTGATTGCTTAACTTCCACGTCCACTTCCACGTCCACCGCTCCATTCTCCAAATTGATGATTACCACCTCTACCCCTATTTCCTGGTACCTGGCGACACTGCTCTTGAACACGTCCCATACGACCACACTTATAACACGTTATGCTAGTCAAAACCAATGTCCGCTTATCACGTACCCTGTTGCTACGACAATTTCCGCTTACTCAATTGGCAGTTCAATAGTAGAATGCAGATCCCTAGGAGTCCTTTCAAGCAGATTTCTGGAAATATTCGCCGGCAGCTGCCTGCAAAAGACATCCAGTGCCCTCTCCTCGGCTTCTTGTGCGGAACCTTATCTCCTCATCGCTTTGCCCCAATTCATAAGTGCGCTCGTTCTTCTCTCATATCCTATATGCGAGGGTCCCGCCGTTTCCTCTTGCCTCTTTAACATCGTACCCAGCCACTCCCGACAGTCCCGTGCGGTTTTCTGTTTATTAGCCACATTTCAGCTTAGCCAAGTGCAACAACTGATTACCAGTCCATCCATTCATCACAGCCGACGTCTCTAGATCCTCTACAAAAGAACGCACATCATCAGATGTTATACCCGAAAATGCCACTATCAACCCTGCACCAGCCGGATCTGTCTCCTGTTGTGGCACCTGAGGAAACGACAATTGCTCACCTCTTGCTGCTAACTGATTACTTAAACGCATGTTATCCGTTGTTAACTGACCTACCTTCCCAATAAAATCTGCACACGCCTTGCGTTCCTGACTCTGCCCCTGCACTGCTTCCACCTTTAAACATCCGCAATCACGAACTGCACAACCACAAGAAGAAAAGCTCCTCCACCTGGTCATGCCACTATTCCTCACACTTGCTATAGCAAACCACTCAAATGCAACAATTCTTACAGCTTACCACTTAGACTCAAAACACTGATTCGCATTATGGCCGAAACGATGACAAATATAACACTATCGCAGCAAACCCTTGCAGATTATTTAGGCGGTCGGTGCAAACACTGTACCGCAAAGACGACGCCCCACTACTCCTGACACCAGATGAAGTCACCCAACGTACAGGGATGGTAGAGTGGAGGCTGTGGGTAGGTCAAGGCTGCAGAGAAACGCTGCGGCAATCTATAAACATTTTATTTTGCTTTGCCTCAGCCGGTACAGATATCCGTCGTCCCAATCACTTCACTCGGCGGTTTGGCCGCTCTGCGTTGCTGATGACACAGCCTCGCTGCCCGTTTCCCATTTGCGACAGCCACGGCGAGGCACGCCACCCCCAGCAGCCAACCCTTCGCTGACGGCCTCGTGCCGGCTTCCGGTGACAAGCGGCTTTCGCGCCACGTGGATCCAGATGCTGGTAGGTGGACTTCAACTGCAGCAGCCAAGAAGCGACTCATCGGCCTCCGGGCGGAGTCGAACATGCTGCTGGAAAGCGTGGTCTGGCCCACTGATGGCTGACTCCGAGTCCTTGCGAACTCAAAGGGTCGTACCGTTACCGCACCACAGACTGGAACTGTGGTCCTCCGTCGAAAGCTTCACGTGGCCACCCGTGCAGCACAACACCGTCGTTCAACAGAGCTTTGGCAATAAAGACACTGGCATTAGCTGACTGCCTCCTGTTTATATTTGGCAGTGCGCATGTGTTTCGTGAATGCTCCTCTTCAAGTCTCGTACTGACACACATTAGGTTAACACCAATGCGATGGTTTCGATGTCAGCTTGCTCCAAG
Source organism: Schistocerca nitens (assembly GCF_023898315.1). Lineage (NCBI taxonomy): Eukaryota > Metazoa > Arthropoda > Insecta > Orthoptera > Acrididae > Schistocerca > Schistocerca nitens. Next base: position 751,873,671 of record NC_064618.1, on the reverse strand, counting down.
AGTTATTTGCAATCGTGCTGAGCACGCTGTTTCGGCAGCTCTTGCTCCCATGTCAGCCCGACATACTGTGCTACTTCACGTTGCACGAAATTCTCATCAATAAGCCCGCACTTGACTTACGGGTACGGCTGCAATCCACTGCCGCAAACTGAGGTGAAATGAGCGTTTGGCGTCATTGGCCGGTAAGCACCTTATGGGGCAGGTCCGACCGCCTTGGTGCAGCTATTATTACATTCGACGCCACATTGGGCGACCTGCGCGCCGGATGAGGATGAAATAATGATGAAGACAACACAATACCCAGTCCCTGAGCGGAGAAAATCCCCGACCCAGCCAGGAATCGAACCCGGGGCCCCTTAGGACGGCAGTCCGTCACGCTGACCATTCAGCTATCGGGGCGGACAAACTGACGGTGACGCACAAGAAATAACAGTAGTCAGAATGGAGTTAGCTAACAGTAAATTATTTGTTGTTCTCTTCTCTAGACTACGTTACCATGAATCTGCATCAGAGACAGAAAACACAGGCCAACGACTTTTTTTTTTAAATTATTTACTTCGATAGCTGATCTTTATAGACTTTTATGAGGTGAATCCATATCTAGCCTTAGTTTTTTTGTATCACCCATAGTTTTCGAGAAATATGCTTTGTATTATATCGTATAAAAATCCCATGCTGTATAGTAAACGGGGACAGTAATGAAACGCTTCGTTACAATATAAGCATGGTTTGTATTTACAGTAAGCTACTTAAAAGAATGATATATGTTAATAGAGGTTTCACTTGTCAGCAGGAATTGGTTTGTATTTTCTTTATCTTTTTTCTTTGGAGCTTTTTGTGTAGCTTTTTCTACGATGAGTCGCTTGCTGAACTCCTCGGTGAAGTGACCAGCAGCAGTCCCCCATCATGTTGGTGTTCCAGCGGCCTTGGTAGCGTTTTTCCATCACTTTGATGTCCTGGTGAAAACGCTCTCCTTGCTCCTCTCTAACACCTCCCATATTGTCCGGGAAGTAATCAAGGTGACTGTTAAAAAACTGAACCTTCAGGCTCAGTAAACATCCTAAAGTTTTAAACTTCTTCAACATTGTAGCTATAATAGAAACATATTCTGGGTCTTTTTCATGTCCTAAGAACTTCGACACTGCTTGCCTCAATTATACCCATGCCCCTTTCTCATTTAAGGTCATTGTGGATTCAAAGTTAACATCAAACCTCAATTTTCTAATGTCGGGTCCGACAAAGACGCCTTCCTTTAGTTTAGCTTCTGAAAGGTGTGGAAACTTTTGGCAGAGATACTTAAATCGTAGTCCATCTTTAGCCAAAGCCTTTACAAACTGTTTCATTAGGCGTCACTTTACATGTAGAGGCGGTAGGAGTACGGTTTTCGGATCTACGAGGTTTTTACGTAGAATGTTCTACTCGCCAGGTTTTAAAGACTCCCTCACAGGCCAGTTCTTTCCGCACCAGTGTTGATCCCCAGCCCTACTGTCCCATTCACACAAGAAACATGGAAATTTGGTAAAGCCACGTTGCTGGCCAAGGAGCATGCATGTTACTTTTAGATCGCCACATATCATCCAACCACGAGCAGAATAGAGTATTTTATTTAGCACTATTTCTAGGTGTTCATAGCTTTCCTTCATATGTACAGAATGTCCAATAGGTATAGATGCATACATTTTACCATTGTGTAATAAAACAGCCTTTAAAATAGTTTTCGATAAATCAATGAACAGCATCCAGTCTTGCTTATTGTATTCAATACCTAACTCATTCATCGGACCGGGAATGTCTGAGCAGTACGCTAAATCACCTTTGTGTTGAAAAAACTTGGAAAATTGCTGCTCTCTCTTTCTATACATGTATATGCTGGTTCCAACTGCCAATAAGTTCTTTTCTTTTAATCTAGAGCCAAGCAATTCAGCTTTTCTTTCGTTAAGCCCAGATCCCTAACCAAGTTGTTAAGCTCGGTCTGAGTAAACAATTTGGGCTCTAGACTTTCTGGATTACAATGGAATTCATCATCATCTGATTCCTCAATCACATTGTACATCAGAAAATACTTCTGTTGGAATAGAATTTAATTCATCTGGTGGTTCAGGAACCGGCAAATCTACACCATGCCCTACTGGTCGGATGACGGACGGAAGGTTAGGGTAGCTTATTACCTTCTTGTATTTAGAATTATGACCAGTAATATCAACACTGCAAAAGTAGCAATCATCGGAATAATTTCATGGCTCCCTCCATATCATAGGAACAGCAAATCTAAAGGCTTTTTTTTTCTCCTTTTTGGGCCATTTTCTAAGATCTTCAAAATGGTTCAAATGGCTCTGAGCACTATGGGACTTAACAGCTGTGGTCATCAGTCCCCTAGAACTTAGAACTACTTAAACCTAACTAACCTAAGGACATCACACACATCCATGCCCGAGGCAGGATTCGAACCTGCGACCGTAGCAGTCGCACGGTTCCGGACTGCACGCCTAGAACCGTGAGACCACCGCGGCCGGCCTCTAACATCTTCAACACACACATAACATACGTTATGCGGCGCACAAGATTTATCTTGATCACCAAGTTTAGATCCAAAGTATGATAGATAAACCTTTTTCACAAAGTCTGTAATGTTCCTTTGTGTTTTTTAATCACAATTTCACCACAAATATAACCAAAACTGTCAGCAGAGTTTTTACAACCACGAATAGACAGTGTACTGAGCACATTTACAGGAAACGGGAAATTGAGGTTATGTTGACAGTAAACAAAGCACCATCTGTTAACACAAAAACAGAATCAACCTTATCTTGCCAGAAAATTTTTTTCAGCAGTGCTACCAACATCATCTAAATTCGTTACGCCTCAATTTTAAATTATTATAAAAGCTGTTAAATTCTTTAAGAAATCGCTTAATTTAATAAATGTAACTGTAAAATGTACATAAATGGAGGGTGATACAGTTTTTTAAATATCTTATTCGGATTTCCCACCCTAAAAGCCATAAGAATAAGGTATTTTCATCAAAAAAGTTTCTCCATCGTTGGCCAGTGAATTTTTTTGTAAATCAATGTCGAACTGGAAATGAAATAGCTGGAAATAACAATAGTGTATACAAATTTAAAAAGTATCAGAGTTCGTGAATTATCTGCATGAAGTCAGTACTGACGATGATATTTGTATTTACAAGGCTATAGGAGGAATTAATGGTGCTAACACAAGCTTTCTAAAATTTACAGTATCGCCAGAAAATGTCTGACTGCTGGGAGTTGTTGTGGGTCTCCTCCATAGAGTGAACAATCTTTAATGCAACTGCCTGACGTGGATTTTTTTTTACCCTGCTGGCAGCCAGCCCGATGCTGGCGGGGACTATGTTTCCCCTCCGCTGCCAGCTCTTTGTGTGTACAAATCTTGTTCCGATGGGTGTTCATTAGGCGATGCAGTACACTCTACTGAGGGAAAGTGTTTCAAGTGAAATGGCGAAATACAAGTATTCTATTCGTCAAAGACTATTCGTGTAAGATTCATACGTGAATACAGAATAAGAATGTGCAATAAGGAGATTGTTTCAAAAGAATTTTCTGATCTTCATGTTCCGAATAGGAATACAATTAGTCGAGTGATAAATAAATTTTGTGAAACAGGAAGTATTGTTGAAAGGATATACAGGCAACCACTTACATACTCACAGAAGAAACTTAGGATTCCGTTTGGTATGCTCTGAAAAGGTCTCCTAGAAAATCATTTCGACGTCTTTCTCAGCAAATAGAAATTTCCTATGGCTCCAGCCAAATGGCTACAAAGTTACTGAAATCACAGTCCTATAAATAACTGAAGTGTAACCCCGACGACCCTGTGAAATGGTTGTAGTTTTGCGAATGGCATGCTCTGGAAAGGTCTCCTAGAAAATCATTTCGACGTCTTTCTCAGCAAATAGAAATTTCCTATGGCTCCAGCCAAATGGCTACAAAGTTACTGAAATCACAGTCCTATAAATAACTGAAGTGTAACCCCGACGACCCTGTGAAATGGTTGTAGTTTTGCGAATGGATTTTGAAGAGGGTGCATAAAGGAGAAATTGACTCTCAGCTTCTTCCAACTGAGTAGATATGTTAATTCTCGAAATAACTATTATTGGAGTTCCGAAAATCCTAACATAATACACGAGGCATCCCTGCATGATCAGAGAATAAGAGCGTGTTGCGTTATTAGCTGTGAGAGAATAATAGGCTCTGGGTTCCAGGAAATAAATAACGGTGGGAGATATGTGGAAAATATTTTACGACCTTTTTTTAATTAACTGTGAGAGAACGTGCTTTTGCAACCTTTCAGCAGGACCCTGCCACAGCACTACAGCCAGCTTCTCATTACAGGAATTTCATGAAGTCTTTCAAAAATGGTTCAAATGGCTCTGAGAGCTATGGGACTTAACATCTGAGGTCATCAGTCCCCTAGACTTAGAACTACTTAAACTTAACTAACCTAAGGACATCACACACATCCATGCCCGAGGCAGGATTCGAACCTCCGACCGTAGCAGCAGCGCGGTTCCTGACTGAAGCGCGTAGAACCGCTCGGCCACAGCGGCCAGCCAGATCAAGGCAACACGTCGACACTCTGTAGAGAACGTTGGGGTACAACAGTGGTATATGGGCGAGCGTTATCCTCTTGGAAAACACTCCCTGGAATGCTGTTGACGAATAGTAGCACAATAGGTCGAATCACGAGACTGACGTACAAATGTGGAGTCAGGTTGCTTGGGATAACCACGAGAGTGTTCCTGCTGTCATGCGAAGTCGCACCCCAGACCATAACTCCTGTTATAGGTCAAGGGTGTGTAGCACTCAGACAGGTTGATTGCAGACTCTCACCTACTGTCCTTCTAACCAACACACGGCCACCGCATGGACACCGAGGCAGAACCAGCTTTCGTCAGAAAATACAACAGACGTCCACCTGCAATGAGGTCTCTCTTGACATCAATAAATTCGCAAATGGCGGTGGTTTGGGGTCAGTGGAACGCATGTTACAGGGCGTCTGGCTCGGAGCTATCTTTAAACTAACCGATTTGTAACAGTTTGTTGTGCCACTGTGGTGCCAACTGTTGACCAAATTGCTGCTGCAGATGCAGTACGATGCGAAAGAGCCATGCGCCGAACACGACGGTCTTCCCTCTCGGTAGTGCCTCATGGCCGTCCGGAGCCTAGCCTTCTAGTGGCCGTACATTCCCGTACCCAACGATTCCAGCAGTAATGTTCAGTGGCAACATTCCTGCCAAGACATTCTGTAATATCGCGGAAGCCTCATCCAGCTTCCCGTATCCTCATTACACGAACTCTTCCAAACTCTTTGAAGTGGTGAGAGTAGCGTCTTTGTCGCCTTGAAGGAATACTTGATTAACATCAACTGGTCACGCCTAATCTCAAAGGTAGCTATCGTTCACGATAATTTCAGAAACTATTTCCAGCAAACCTGACTTGTATCCTCGTAGCGCTGCTAGTAGCACAACTCTTACGTGACTGTTGCGAAATTTTAATAGACGTAATTTTTCAGAAATACGCCTACTAACGTCCGTTTACGTTAAATAACTCCGTCTTGTTGTTACGATTCTTTCTTCGTGAGTGTAGTTAAAGGTCGAAAAAGATACGTATTACTTCGAATATACACTACTGGCCATTAAAATTGCTACACCAAGAAGAAAAGCAGATGATAAACAGGTATTCACTGGACAAATATATTATACTAGAACTGACATGTGATTACAGTTTCAAGCAAATTGGGTGCATAGCTCCTGAGAAATCAGTATCCAGAAGAACCACCTCTGGCCCTAATAACGGTCTTGATACGCCTGGGCATTGAGTCAAGCAGTGCTTGGATGGCGTGTACAGGTACAGCTGTCCATGCAGCTTCAACGGGAAACCACAGTTCATCAAGAGTAGTGACAGGCGTATTGTGACGAGCCAGTTGCTCGGCCACCATTGACCAGACGTTTTCAGTTGGTAAGAGATCTGGTGAATGTGCTGGCCAGGGCAGCAGTCAAACATTTTCTGTATCCAGAAAGGCCCGCACAGGACCTGCAACATGCGGTCGTGCATTATGCTGCTGAAAGGTAGGGTTTCGCAGGGATCGAATGCAGGGTAGAGCCACGGGCCGTAACACATCTGAAATGTAACGTCCACTGTTCAAACAGCCGTCAATGCAAACAACAGGTGACCGAGACGTGTAACCAATGGCACTCCATACCATCAGGCCGGGAGATACGCCAGTATGGCGATGAATAATACACGATTCCAATGTACGTTCACCGCGATGTCGCCAAACACGGATGCGACCATCAGGATGCTGTTAACAGAACCTGGATTCATCCGAAGAAATGACGTTTTGCCATTCGTGCATCCAGGTTCGTCGTTGAGTATACCATCAAAGGCGCTCCTGTCTGTGATGCAGCGTCAAGGGTAACCGCAGCCATGGTCTCCGAGCTGATAGTCCATGCTGCTGCAAACGTCGTCTAACTGTTCGTGCAGATGGTTGTTGTCTTGCAAATGTCCCCATCTGTTGACTCAGGGATCGAGAAGTGGCTGCACGATCCGTTACAGTCATGCGGATAAGATGCCTGTCATGTCAACTGCTAGTGATACGAGGCCATTGGGATCGAGCACGGCGTTCCATATTACCCTCCTCAACCCAAAGATTCCATATTCTGCTAACAGTCATTGCATCTCGACCAACGCGAGCACCAATGTCGCGATACGATAAACCGCAATCGCGATAGGCTACAGTCGGTTCTTTATCAAAGTCGGAAACGTGATGGTACGCATTTCTCCTCCTTACACGTGGCATCACAACAACGTTTCACCAGGCAACGCTTGTCAAGTGCTGTTTGGTATGAGAAATCGATTGAAAACTTTGCTCATTTCAGCACGTTGTAGGTGTCGCCATCGGTTCCAACCTTGTGTGAATGCTCTGAAAAGCTAATCATTTGCATATCACAGCATTTTCTTCCTGTCGGTTAAATTTCGCGTCTGTAGCACGTCATCTTCGTGGTGTAGCAATTTTAATGGCCAATAGTGTATTATGATATTTATAATATAGCCAACCGTTCGCTACAAGTATTTACTTCGCCTTCTATGGGTGTCTTCATCAGAAATGATCGAGAAACAGTTACCTATAAAACATTAAAAAACCTTTCATGTAGAGAAAAAACTGGATAAATGTATGAGCGTATGATATTCACATGTGGTGGCAGTTGAAACCCAAATTCTTGAAACGATACTTACAAAAATATGAAATGTAGCTAGACATTAGAACTGACATAATAATGGCGCTTGTAAATAAACATATAGCTACATGGCGTGGCAACTGTACGCCACTAAGGGCTGTACGAGCAATCAGGCACAGGAGGTCGCATTAGAGCAAGCGGCTCAAAAGCTGAAGTCGTCACAATGTGGACACGAAACAACTCGTGCCATCTATAAACAATCGGTGAAATCAGCTGCTTACATTAACAAAACTACACTCCTGGAAATGGAAAAAAGAACACATTGACACCGGTGTATCAGACCCACCATACTTGCTCCGGACACTGCGAGAGGGCTGTACAAGCAATGATCACACGCACGGCACAGCGGACACACCAGGAACCGCGGTGTTGGCCGTCGAATGCCGCTAGCTGCGCAGCATTTGTGCACCGCCGCCGTCAGTGTCAGCCAGTTTGCCGTGGCATACGGAGCTCCATCGCAGTCTTTAACACTGGTAGCATGCCGCGACAGCGTGGACGTCAACCGTATGTGCAGTTTACGGACTTTGAGCGAGGGCGTATAGTGGGCAAGCAGGAGGCCGGGTGGACGTACCGCCGAATTGCTCAACACGTGGGGCGTGAGGTCTCCACAGTACATCGATGTTGTCGCCAGTGGTCGGCGGAAAGTGCACGTGCCCGTCGACCTGGGACCGGACCGCAGCGACGCACGGATGCACGCCAAGACCGTAGGATCCTACGCAGTGCCGTAGGGGACCGCACCGCCACTTCCGAGCAAATTAGGGACACTGTTGCTCCTGGGGTATCGGCGAGGACCTTCCGCAACCGTCTCCATGAAGCTGGGCTACGGTCCCGCACACCGTTAGGCCGTCTTCCGCTCACGCCCCAACATCGTGCAGCCCGCCTCCAGTGGTGTCGCGACAGGCGTGAATGGAGGGACGCATGGAGACGTGTCGTCTTCAGCGATGAGAGTCGCTTCTGCCTTGGTGCCAATGATGGTCGTATGCGTGTTTGGCGCCGTGCAGGTGAGCGCCACAATCAGGACTGCATACGACCGAGGCACACAGGGCCAACACCCGGCATCATGGTGTGGGGAGCGATCTCCTACACTGGCCGTACACCACTGGTGATCGTCGAGGGGACACTGAATAGTGCACGGTACATCCAAACCGTCATCGAACCCATCGTTCTACCATTCCTAGACCGGCAAGGGAACGTGCTGTTCCAACAGGACAATGCACGTCCGCATGTATCCCGTGCCACCCAACGTGCTCTAGAAGGTGTAAGTCAACTACCCTGTCCAGCAAGATCTCCGGATCTGTCCCCCATTGAGCATGTTTGGGACTGGATGAAGCGTCGTCTCACGCGGTCTGCACGTCCAGCACGAACGCTGGTCCAACTGAGGCGCCAGGTGGAAATGGCATGGCAAGCCGTTCCACAGGACTACATCCAGCATCTCTACGATCGTCTCCATGGGAGAACAGCAGCCTGCATTGCTGCGAAAGGTGGATATACACTGTACTAGTGCCGACATTGTGCATGCTCTGTTGCCTGTGTCTATGTGCCTGTGGTTCTGTCAGTGTGATCATGTGATGTATCTGACCCCAGGAATGTGTCAATAAAGTTTCCCCTTCCTGGGACAATGAATTCACGGTGTTCTTATTTCAATTTCCAGGAGTGTATTTTAAATGGCATATGTGTTGATCTCGCAACTCAGCACACAGTATTACGCAAAATAAGCATTTATATAGGATAACACAATAGCAAATATTCTGTACATTTTTGTCTGAAAACGAATTGCAATGTAATAAATGAAAAGGAGAGAGGAAGACCATATTTTAGAGTCTACCCCGAGGAAAATTCAATTTTAGACATTTGTAAGTAAGGGCTCTATTCCACTAAAGAAAATTTTTAATACGCAGCTCATGGACTGTGTGGCTGGCCCCGGCGGAGGTTCAAGTCCTCCCTCGGGCATGGATGTGTGTGTGTGTTTGTCCTTAGGATAATTTAGGTTAAGTAGTGTGTAAGCTTAGGGACTGATGACCTTAGCAGTTTGAACATGTGAACATTTGACATCAAGTCTTTCTTTTCTGGGTGCAAGATACTAATGTCATGAACTACTTCAGGCTTATAGTCTGTAATTAATGCATGATCAGCAAAGGACGGGAAGTTTTGTTTGTTGTAGGAGAACTTACCGAAAAATACAAGTACATTGTTCTTCTCGGCAAATTGTCTTCATCACACGTCAGAAGCATAACAGAAGAACATGACTGCACGCAAACATTAAATGTAAGTTGTAGCACATCCTGAGAATCTCGATGATATATATATATATATATATATATATATATATATATATATAATCGAGATTCTCAGGATATATATATATATATATATATATATATCACAACTATTGAACTGTATGAAATAAAATAACTTCTGAACGATTTGCGTTAGGACGTTCAAATTGCACGGTTGGCCGTGGGCCATGATTGTTTGCTTTAGTGACGAAGTCCACTTTCATTTGGAAGGGTTCGTCAATAAGCAAAATTGGTGCGTTTGGGGGACTGAGAAACCGCATTTTGCGATCGAGGAGTCTCTTCACCCTTAACAGGCGACTCTGTTGTGTGCAAAGTCCAGTCACGGAATAATCGGTGGGATATTCCTTCATGGCACGGTGACTAGCGAACGGTACGTGAATGTCTTGGAAGATGATTTCATCCCCATTATCCAAAGTGACTTTGATTTGGACAGGATGTGGCTCATGCAAGTCGTTGCAGGAGAGTGTCCGATGTACTGGACGAGCACTTTGGGGACCTCAATCTGTCTGTGTGGTACCCAGAGGTTAATGGCATGGGCCTTGGTTGGTCGCCATATTCTCCGGATCTGAAGACATGCTACTACTTTTTATAGGGCGATATCAAAGACAAGGTATGGAGCAATAACCCCACAACCACTGCTAAGCTGAAAATAGCCATTCAGGGGGTCATCGACAGCATCGGTGTCCCGAGGCTTTAGCGGGTCATGCAGAAGTTCGCTATTCGTCCGCCAAGGATGGCAGGCACATCGAAAATGTCATAACCTAAATCCGAATATCTGTAGTGACGTTTATACGTTGAATAAGGTATGTGCACCTCGTAGCTTGTAATTAATTTACTTTTTTTTTGTAGTGTAGGGAAGCAGCCTACTCACGCTGTAGTAAATTCACATCAGTCTTTCCATTGTGTGACAGCCAGTCCGCTGTAACTAGCTCTGACGTCATCAATGTTGCGCAATACTTTAAAAATCAAGTGAATAACCTGAAACGGTTCTAGCATGTCAGGAGTAATACTAAATTAATATGTGTTGAATATCAGTTCGATAACTTTAACCATTTTCGAAATTTTGACGTTTTTCTGTAATAATCATTGGCGCAACAGAAAAGAGCTAGAGATTTAAAAATTTATATTTAGATTCCTTTTCCATAATAATTTAGTAGAAACAGTACTTTGTATCTCACAAATTAAGATTTTTGTTGAAATTCATAATTTTCTGGTTTTTGTCTTAAAAATTAAGGAAGCAAGATAGATTAAGTAGGCTAATAAATAAGGCTAGGATGTTTATATTTAAGTATAATGGAGATCCGCTATAACCATAAAGATGTGAGAAGTTTCATTTCAATAACTATAAAACTATAGCGATAGCGTATCTCCAAAGGGCAAGTTCAGAGCTCGTCTACTGCGTGTAGTGTAATTAAATTAATTCTCTCGCCCAAAATATTTAACTTAGCCACGTCAAACTTTTATTATGATTATTTACCTGTGTGTTGAATGCACATTTAAATTGAGAGTTTCATCGGCCATCAGCAAAAGAAGCTATGATTTATTCGGTAATTACACTACTGCGTGTAGTGTAATTAAATTAATTCTCTCGCCCAAAATATTTAACTTAGCCACGTCAAACTTTTATTATGATTATTTACCTGTGTTTTGAATGCACATTTAAATTGAGAGTTTCATCGGCCATCAGCAAAAGAAGCTATGATTTATTCGGTAACTTAATGCGGTGCATTACTAACCCAGCGGCTAGTCGGGAGAGCCGATTTGATATATATATATATATATATATATATATATATATATATATATATATATATATATATATATATATGGTGACAATTATTTACCTACTGTGGGGTGGCGGGTAGAATTTTAATTGCTGTTAAAAATTTTGTAGAATGTAGAAACATTTCATTTCCCGGCCGATTAACCATATGTGCGGCAGCGGGTGGAATTATTGTTGTTAAATGTTCCTATTATTTATGCTGTTGTTTTGCCGTTCTCAACACTGGCTCTCTAACTACAATATTGACAACCAGAAAGTGATTAGCAAAACGTGAAGCCTATAATTAGAATTCCTAGTGCCCACTTCATCTGAGAAACACACTTATAGCTGCAGCTTATAGCTCTGAGAAATTAGATTGTCTGGGACTCATAATCAAAAAACGATTTTCTAAAAATTCTCTGTATTCTGAAAGTCACAGATAAAAAAAAAAAATCCACACAATCTAACAGAGCCGTTCAGAGTCTAATGCGCTGATGCAACTATAACTGTCCAAATTAAATGTTTAAATGAATGCTCGCCATAATTTGATGATTAGGTTCATCAAACGCCACGCTAAATAATGGTAGAATGTCTGTCCCGCGGCGACATGTGAAAATACGACATACGCAAACTGAAGCTAGATAATTTAAAATCATCCCAGAATCTCAGTACGCAAGTCCTACTGGCACTTGGCCAAATTGTTTGTATTAGATTTTGCTGTACGAGCCTGTATGTATGTATACCATTTACGACTTCAGAGTCCACAGATCCTGTCTCACGTCTCCGGTTACATTTCCCGACGTAACCGTAACGCGAGTCATAGCCGGGTGTGCCTTCCGCGTACCGTTACAGCTTTCACTTACGCTGCAAGGAGTTCTGTCCCAACACTCGACACGCCAGCAATCGTGTTCTCTGACCGCGTTTAAACCTGCTTTATATATGTAAGATTTGATACAGAGTCACCTTTTGAATCAATTACTTTCGTTAGTTTTCTCTTTATAGTAGTTTTTATACTGTGAGTGTTCCGGCAACCAGCAAAACGTAAATGAAAAATTTTTTTGAGGTATCGTTACTTAAAATTGCGATACATACTGATTTAAGGCCTTCGAACGGCAGTCCTTAATACACTCCAAAAGACTAGTCACTGACTTAATCAAAAAAAATGTTTATTGCTCTATTTTACACACCTTCTCGATAAACGATTTATACGGAAAGTTTGTTGTGGTCTTCAGTCCTGAGACTGGTTTAATGCAGCTCTCCATGCTACTCTATCCGGTGCAAGCTTCTTCATCTCCCAGCACCTACTGCAACCTACATCCTTCTGAATCTGCTTAGTGTATTCATCTCTTGGTCTCCCTCTACGATTTTTACCCTCCACGCTGCCCTCCAATGCTAAATTTGTGATCCCTTGATGCCTCAAAACATGTCCTACCAACCGACCCCTTCTTCTAGTCAAGTTGTGCCACAAACTTCTCTTCTCCCCAATCCTATTCAATACCTCCTCATTAGTTACGTGATCTACCCACCTTATCTTCAGCATTCTTCTGTAGCACCACATTTCGATAGCCTCTATTCTCTTCTTGTCCAAACTGGTTATCGTCCATGTTTCACTTCCATACATGGCTACACTCCATACAAATACTTTCAGAAACGACTTCCTGACACTTAAATCTATACTCGATGTTAACAAATTTCTCTTCTTCAGAAACGATTTCCTTGCCATTGCCAGTCTACATTTTATATCCTCTCTACTTCGACCATCATTAGTTATTTTGCTCCCCAAATAGCAAAACTTGTTTACTACTTTAAGTGTCTCATTTCCTAATCTAATCCCCTCAGCATCACCCGATTTAATTTGACTACATTCCATTATCCTCGTTTTGCTTTGTTGATGTTCATCTTATATCCTCCTTTCAAGACACTGTCCATTCCGTTCAACTGCTCTTCCGAGTCCTTTGCTGTCTCTGACAGAATTACAATGTCATCGGCGAACCTCAAAGTTTTTACTTCTTCTCCATGAATTTTAATACCTACTCCGAATTTTTCTTTTGTTTCCTTTACTGCTTGCTCAATATACAGATTGAATAACATCGGGGAGAGGCTACAACCCTGTCTCACTCCTTTCCCAACCACTGCTTCCCTTTCATGCCCCTCGACTCTTATAACTGCCATCTGGTTTCTGTACAAATTGTAAATAGCCTTTCGCTCCCTGTATTTTACCCCTGCCACCTTCAGAATTTGGAAGAGAGTATTCCAGTTAACGTTGTCAAAAGCTTTCTCTAAGTCTACAAATGCTAGAAACGTAGGTTTGCCTTTTCTTAATCTTTCTTCTAAGATAAGTCGTAAGGTTAGTACTGCCTCACGTGTTCCAACATTTCTACGGAATCCAAACTGATCTTCTACCAGTTTTTCCATTCGTCTGTAAAGAATTCGCGTTAGTATTTTGCAGCTGTGACTTATTAAACTGATAGTTCGATAATTTTCACATCTGGCGACACCTGCTTTCTTTGGGATTGGAATTATTATATTCTTCTTGAAGTCTGTGGGTATTTCGCCTGTCTCATACATCTTGCTCACGGAAAGTATTGGTCTATTAAAGAGACTAACTAGCTGTCTTGGACAAGAAAGATCAAACATTAGGCTTCTTGTATATTACTTATTGATATGATGAAGCACTTTGTATTCGGAATGCAGCCACACAGAGAAATGGTCGACAGCCTTACTGGAAAGATACTGTAACCGTATTGTTAGTTCAAGTTCGAAATGCGAGGACGTGCTGAAAATTAGTGCCCCCGAAATCTTTATGTGATAACTCTTAAAACTTTTTGTACAAAACAAATGTTGTTAACATTCCACGTCTTTATTCTTCACGTCTACATATTTGGAGCCCTCTGCCGGTGGAGGACTCCGAATTGTAGCGTGTAACATGGCGCTGCGTAATATAAATACATCGGTGCTTGACAAACAGCGTGCTGTAATCGAGTTTCGACTGGTAGAGTTCGTCCACACGTGGAGCACCGTCTCATTCAGCATGACATGTCAGACCACACACGAGCGCTGCGGCATCTGCAACGATACGACACCTTGGGTTCAATGTCATCGGTCATCCTCCATGCAGTTCCCACTTGACCTCATCCGACTTTCATTTGTTTCCAAAAATGAAAGAACATCTCCGAGGAGTGATGAACCAGTGCAAGCAGAGGTGACGTCATGGCTCCGTCAACGAAGTCACACATTCTTCAGTGACGGCATCCACTAAGTGGTATCTCGTTGGAAGAAATGTGTTCGTCGCCAGGGTGACGGTGTTGAGAAATATTCACGCAGACGGGAAGAATAAGGAAGTAGCATGTTAATAACTTTTGTTTCAAATGAAAACCTTCAAGATTTTTCACTTAAAGAAGTAGGAGACACTACTCTTCAGCACGCCCTCGTGTTTGAGTGAAGCCATTGTCAATTGCCATTGTCAGTTTTACTGAAATAATGCTGAAGACCAATTTCGATATTGATGTCATTATAATTCATAACGTGTCGCTACACTTCAGAATAGGCCGAGCGGTTCTAGGCGCTTCAGTCGGGAACCGCGCTGCTACTACGGTCGCAGGTTCGAATCCTGCCTCGAGCCTGGTTGTGTGTGATGTCCTTAGGTTAGTTAGGTCTAAGTAGTTCTAAGTCTAGGGAACTGTCCCACAGTGCTCAGAGCCATTTGAACCATTTTGAACTTAAAAATACGTTGTTGTTGTGTTGTTGTGGTCTTCAGTCCTGAGACTGGTTTGATGCAGCTCTCCATGCTACTCTATCCTGTGCAAGCTTCTTCATCTCCCAGTACCTACTGCAACCTACATCCTTCTGAATCTGCTTAGTGTATTCATCTCTTGGTCTCCCTCTACGATTTTTACCCTCCACGTTGCCCTCCAATGCTAAATTTGTGATCCCTTGATGCCTCAAAACATGTCCCACCAACCGATCCCTTCTTCTAGTCAAGTTGTGCCACAAACTTCTCTTCTCCCCAATCCTATTCAATACCTCCTCATTAGTTACGTGATCTACCCACCTTATCTTCAGCATTCTTCTGTAGCACCACATTTCGAAAGCTTCTATTCTCTTCTTGTCCAAACTAGTTATCGTCCATGTTTCACTTCCATACATGGCTACACTCCATACAAATACTTTCAGAAACGACTTCCTGACACTTAAATCTATACTCGATGTTAACAAATTTCTCTTCTTCAGAAACGCTTTCCTTGCCATTGCCAGTCTACATTTTATATCCTCTCTACTTCGACCATCATCAGTTATTTTACTCCCTAATACGTTACATGTGCTAAATACACTTGGTAGGTTTCCGGAATAAGTGGGACCATATGTCTACGCACAGATCACGCACCCCGTAAATTATGGACCGATGGTTTGTGGGCGCAGAGCTGGCGCGCAATAGCATTCCAGCTGTGATACGTTGGGTGGGTGGCTACAGCGAATTCGAATGAAATATTATTGAACGTATTTATTTACGATCGCGACTTCGTCTATTGCGTGATTTTCGAGTTACAGCTTGCTATGTAGTAAGTCAGTGTCTATTCTTTCCCTGTTAATAGGACTTTGACCTTCAGTTACATCAACTACGGTTACACATTTCATGCCATATGTACAGGAATCCCCGTCAGCTGCGAAGGGTGTATCACAATCTATCCAACGTGAAAGCATCCGCCAAGAGAAGCAGAAACGTTCCACTGAACACGGGACCGCAAACAAGCCGTTAGCGAGATACGACGTAGCAAGGTGCTTTCGGTTGCAGTGTGGCATACTGCCCTAGTTACTAGCGGACTTCATCGAAATGCTTACATTTCAAATACATTTACCTTACCTAGACAATGTTTCATACTGAAATCAGTCACGGCCCGTAACCACACATTCGCAGTTATCCTGAAATATTTGTATATCTTTAATTAAGCCAATGAGTTCCTATTTAAATACAATACTGGTTGCTGTGGAATTAGATTTGATACATTTCATATATATGATCGTTTTATATATCAGCTAGTATGATTGTTAGGTATGGTACATCTCAAAAGTCATTGAAAAGTAGAACATTACCACACTTTATACTCGCCACGCACACTTCTTTTTCGTTTTTAGTAGTACACAATACATCTTTCTGTGACATTATTTCTTCTCATCAGCAGGGTAGCCCGTGCTTTTACATGAACTCTCTTTTTTAAACTGATCTTATAATATACAGTGAAGGAGTTGATAATGCACATATCGAGAAGATAAAAATATCATTCTATACCCGTTCACTGTGACTTGCGTGATTGCGAAGAGAAGTTTAATCTGGTCTTCTGGGTCTAAGCCACCCATTCCGTCCTGATTCTCTGCTTTTTAATCATCCACAAAATGCGTGAAACATGAAACAAGAAGGAATCTCTCTAGATTCTTTGTTTCATGATAAACAGATATCTCTAAACGCCTGTTTTTGCTCCAGTATACTAAGATTTCAGATTTTAGCACTTCTGACATCAAAGTAAGTTGTTACTTATAATCCGTCCTGATTGCAAAATGTTTATTCGTATGACCGGTTTCGGTTCATCTAGAACCATCTTCAGATCTGATATTTCGGTTACAGAAGTATGATGTGACGCAGCATGTGAAAGTTGCTGTATTTGGATGGGTTACTCCTGTAACCGAAATATCAGATCTGAAGATGGTTCTAGATGAACCGAAACCGGTCATATGAATAAACGATTTGCATTCAAGACTCATTACAAGTAACATTGTAAAATCACTAATTGCGGCTATCCTATCAGACATTATGTCTGTTTTTGCAAAATCAAAAAAAGTAATGCAAAATACGCTCTAATCTCTTTCAGTGTCGTTTCAAACCACTTATCGTCATCTTTTAATTTTTGTCCATATTGTTTCGAGCGTAACATTGATCTCGTCACAAAAAAGACCGAACAATGCTCAACGAATTCTAAAAATACATAGTTCAAATGCTGCTTGTGATTTATATTTGTTCAGCAATTCTTTATAAAACCCACTGCAAACAATCGATGGGAATATGACAGGGTTATTATCTTTATTCTCCCAGTCCCATTCACTTTGTTTAGACTGCGTCGTAGCACGAAGACGTTTTACTCGTAAATGAGCTAGTGCAAACTCATAACCAGTTTCAGCACTAGATCACTTTGACGTACTGCTAACGTTTCCAGAGAATGTAAAACAGTGAAAGACAAATCGCTTACTTCATTATCATTGTTGAAAACACTTCTCATTACCACCACTATTGGTGGTGCTAATGAGAAGTTGGGTGTCTACTCAGATCAGCTATGAACCTACAAGAGCGGTCTGTGGTTCGTTTTAGAACATGTTTAAGTCATTTACTACATTGAAATTGAAGTCAATTTGTTCATGTAGTGAAACGCGCATTGCGATTTGAACTCGTCATACAATTTGAATGTCATAGCAACGTCGTGCGACTGTAGCTCGTGTTTGGTGCGACTGGAGAAATGGAAAGTTTCACCGTTTACAATCGTACGATCCGCCGCGTGAGTTTTCGCCCTTACCCTGTACGAATAGAGGTAGCATTTCATGCAAGAATTCCTCTCGAATTCGTATCATACTGTACTCTCATTCATCGGTCTGCGTTTATCATTATCCATGTGATTTGAGGTGTGGAAGCATAGTAAATCGAAGTCGATATGCTCGTAAGAGTAATGCAAGTGAACTGATTCGCTTCATAGTGAGAGTCTCCTTTAAAAATTCTTTTCGTTTGATTTGATTTTTGAACTTGTACTAGCTTGGCTGGTTGGTTGTAACTTTTCTGTTGTTTAGCTTTGTATGACTAAGTGCATTTTCAACTGCGAGGGAAACCAATTATTTGTGCCTGCGAAAATAGAACGTGAATTTGGAGCTGTTTTATAATCTTTCTAAAACCTGTGCAAACTAATTAAATCCAGAACGTTACTATAATTATATTTAATTAATGACCTTCCAAATAATGCTGGTCATGACATGGTCTCTGTGCGTTGATAATTTTCGTAATAAATTGATCCCGAAATGAAAAACATAACCTCGTAATGTAATTGCTTGGAAACGCGGTGCTTGCTACTCTCCGTACGCCAGCTGCGGATTTCTAACTACAGTTGCTGAGAGATTAGTGAAATACTCCAGACAACAAGTAAGCTATTTTACACACATCACTGTGTGAGACACTCTTTAAATAAAAATGACTTGGATCGAGGATGTGGACAATGTTGCAACATCGATGTCATCGATATCAAACTCTTACTCTCGAAAATGTTAGACAAATCAGTAATAGACATGAAAAATGAGTTACAGTGAAAATTACTCGATTTTAATGAAAACGAGACCGGAAAAGAGCTGAAGAGGAATGAAGGTAATAATTTTATTTAGTGGCACTGTAGTCCCGCTGCGGCGGCGCGGTTCTTACCGTCCCTTTACGACGACCTTGCACCTACCTGTGAACATTGCCTCAGCAGATCATCAGTAGAAAAGCCGAGTGAAACCTACTGTACTTCGACGTGAACCAGGCTGCAATTTATGTCACTAATCTACGTTTCGGGAGAAAGTTTTCACACAAATGAAAGGTTGGAACTTTTGTCCTCAATTAATACTCGTATATTGGGAAACTTAGGTGAACAAGTATCACTGCCAAGCCCGTGCTAGTCTTAACACAGTCACTCACAATCCCTTTCACTCACGTTAGCACGTTTATGGTGTTGCATTTCCCGAAAACGTAATAGCTACAAAAATACTGATTGTTTTTGATTCAGAATGCTCGCCAAATATTAAGTCTGTCGGTACCAAGTGCAGTCACAGTTTTTAGCCACAGACCTGCTCAATACGCCACGCGGAATATATGTCTTTTCTCGTCACAAAATTCACTTAAAAATTCCGAAATTTCTACATACACATCGGAATAATTATGCCGTCACTTTCCAACACTTTTGATATATGAAACACTGCTAGATCCGGCAACTTATCATTTCCATTGGAACTACTACTACAAACGTCCGAACTGTTTCATGGCTACGCTCCGACTCCTCTCTAGTAGACTTGGCCACTGTTCCTATGTTTCGATACAGAGTATCGATACGTGGAACTGTTTCAGTGTTTCGGAACGGCTGTGGTTCACTGTTTCGAAACAGTGGTGTTTCATTCCGCCCCTGTCTTGGATAACCGGACCAGATTCGATCTCGAGCCAGACACTGAAACTGTATCGTTATTTCAAAATAAGGCTGTTTCAGTCCACCTGTGCTTGGAACGGACTAATTGTATCGAAACAGTGATGTTTCGCTCTGTGTCGGACGAGATTCGGGCTCGGCACAGGTATGAAACACAACATACCACTTCATGAAACACTTTCAAGAATGTCGAAATCGTTTGGACAAGCAATAGCATGAAGCTTAAGATATCCGAAAATAAAGCACCGTTTCTAGGTGACTGTCCTATTCCGAAATGGCTTTATAAACACTAACCAAACAATAAAACAACGCATACTATTCACATTCAAAATAATAAATATGTGAAAATCATTCAGTTAAATTACGCTTCTCTGTTCATGTACAGCAATCATATTAAGAAACGCAAGTAAGCCTACAACATTTTGAATAAAACAAGGCGTAGAGTGACAGTTATTAGACATATACATAAATTTGATGTAGGTGTAATTGCAAGCAATCTGTTTGACATATCACTGATAGTGTAATGGTAAACGGGAAGGGCTGGGAAGAATGGGGAATTTATAGTAACGGTTCGAAACACCTTGAAAGCCAAAATTTTTTCTGTTATATTTTGTTATTTATTCGAATTATTTGGCGTTATTTGTGAGTCTATAGTCACTGTGCCTATTATCCACAATGATTCCCTTTGTGTGCATGGAAATTAGCAGGATGGGTATATTACCCATACTAACGGAATATGGGAATCCCAGTAGCATATCCGTTGTTTCTGCAATTTGCTCCCACCTCCAGTTTCGTTCGTGGTGGTTCTTCTGTCTTCAGCTATGGCTGTCATCAGCCAATTGAAAAGTATGAAAGACACACAACACAAAAGCAGCGCATTTGCTCCAGGAAATACAAAACTGCCAAGACGCCTAAGTGATAGTTTCATACTTTCTGCGATATCATTAGCGCTCTCGCACCTCATTTGTGTTTATATGGACATACATATACAGTAGACATTCAAGATGATAAAATGTGTAGGTTTATTAAATTACAAAACACGTACTGTTTCACTGTTTCGAAACACTGTACTGTTTCATTTGTTTCGAAACAGTTACGTGTTTCAGTTTGCCCATCTCTACTCTCTAGAATACTCTAAGTCTTCTCTACCAGCAGAGAAAGGCGTGCGAAGAATATTGCTTTACCATTGGTCAGTTTACTCAACAGCCAATAGCAAAACAACATTCTCCCGTGTGAATCCGCGCTTTTCATCAATAACCAATCGCCAAGTATTAAACCTAACGACTGCATTTTTTACCGACATAATTATCTAATATGCTGAAGTTTTGTTTATGCATAAAGTTATTTACTATTGTTATTTATATCTGAATTAACTTTCCCTTTACCATAAAGTTACTTTACAAATCTATTCTACAAAAATCCCCTTTGTCCATATCTATACTTCTTCGAAATGACCCCACACTAAATCTTACTACATAACTCGTTAAACAATTATCTTCATATTAACCTTAAACCACACGCACGCATCATTCATACTGCTAAAACACATTTATAACATTTTACATACACAAAAAGATATAATAACACTTTATGAAAATACTAGAACAGTTTATGAAAAACATTCTATTACTTTAGTGCACTCTAGTGGGCACAATCGAAACTAAAATCACAGTCCCCCTATCCAATATTGTCCTCTGTCGGCTGATGCATAAACTACGTGCGCGTCCAGTCTCGCGTCACCATCTGTGACTGTCCAGCTCTGACAAGGGAACCTCCCCATCGCACCCCCCTCAGATTTAGTTATAAGTTGGCACAGGGATAGGCCATGAAAAACTGAACACAGATCAATCGAGAAAACAGGAAGAAGTTGTATGGAACTATGAAAAAAATAAGCAAAATATACAAACTGAGTAGTCCGTGTCCAGGATAAGCCACATCAAGGTACGTGTACACTGATGAGCACCGTGGTCCCGTGGTTACCGCCAGCAGGTACGGAGCGGAAGGTCCCTAGTTCAATCATCACTCGAGTGAAAAGTTTTAATTTTTTATTTTCAGACAATTATCAAAGTTCCAACTTCGCTCTCCAAAATTCCAGGACATGTTCAGATTTGCTTGGACACATGCAGGATTTGACGGTCTACACACGGAAAAACTTGAAAACGTTAAAAACGTATGTTTTGACAGAGCACAGGGAAAACTGTGCGACTGTGAAACTTGCATTCATTTGTTGCAGTTTATGTGACAAACTCTTATGTCTTCATCACTTTTTTGGGAGTGATTATCACATCCACAAGAAAACCTAAATCGGGCAAGGTAGAAGAAACTTTTTACCCATTCGTCAAGTGTGCAAGTTAGGTGGGTCGACAACATATTCCTGTAATGTGAAGCACATGCCGTCACCAGTGTCGTATGGAATATTTCAGACGTGTTTTCCTGTGGAGGAATTGGTTGACCTATGAATTTGCGATCAAATGTTTTCGGTTCCTATTGGAGAGGCACGTCCTTTCGTCTACTAATCGCACGGTTTTGCGGTGCGTTCGCAAACCACAGACACTAAACATATTACAGTGAACAGAGACGTCAATGAATGAACGGTCAGATCGTAACTTTGCGAAAATAAAGTAAGTAAAATTTTTACTCGAGGGAGGACTCGAACCAAGGACCTCTCGTTTGACACTAAACTTATTACAGTGAACAGAGACGTCAATGAATGAACGGTCAGATCGTAACTTCGCGAAAATAAAGTAAGTAAAATTTTAAATCGAGGGAGGACTCGAACCAAGGACCTCTCGTTTAGCAGTTACTCACTCTAACCACGGGACCACGGCGCTCCTCAGCTTACACAGTCCTTGATGTTTCATATCTTACACTTGGACTACTCAGTTTGTATAATTTGCTTATTTTTTCATAGTTCCACACAACTTCTTCCTGTTTTCTCGATTGATCTGTGTTCAGTTTTTCAAGGCCTATCCACTGTGTCAATTTATAACTAAATCTGAGAGGGGTGCGATGGGGAGGTTCCCTTGTGACACATTTCTCCCACTTAACCGCCTCCAAGGCAGGATCGCTATACGGCGCTACGCCTCACCTCGTGGTTCAGAATAAATTATTACCTTCATTCCTCTTCATCCGCTTTTCTAGTCTCGTTACATCTCTTTTCATTCTAAATCACTAATCAAAACGTTCTCCTCTGTTTCACAATATTCCAACACAAATCCTTTTACTTAAACACAAATACACTTAACTTCACGTCTACATTGCCAGGAGTTATCTTCTCGGCGTCTTTTTCATAACCCTCCAAGCAGCGAGAACAAAAACAAGTAAATCTTCCAGCGACACAGCTACTCTGACCAAAGACTGTGCGCGAATAATAAGCGATTGAAAATTGTCGTTTAGCGTTTGAGAATACATGTTGTTGCTGTTGTGGTCTTCAGTCCTGAGTCTGGTTTGATGCAGCTCTCCATGCCACTCTATCCTGTGCAAGCTTCTTCACCTCCCAGCACCTACTACAACCTACATCCTTCTGAATCTGTTTAGTGTATTCATCTCTTGGTCTCCCTCTACTATTTTTACCTACCACGCTGCCCTCCAATGCTAAATTTGTGATTCCTTGATGCCTCAGAACATGGCCTACCAACCGGTCCCTTCTTCTAGTCAAGTTGTGCCACAGCATTCTTCTGTAGCACCACATTTCGAAAGCTTCTATTCTCTTCTTGCCTAAACTATTAATCGTCTACGTTTCACTTCCATACATGGCTACACTCCATACAAATACTTTCAGAAACGACTTCCTGACACTCAAATCAATGCTCGATGTTAACAAATTTCTCTTCTTCAGAAACGATTTCCTTGCCATTGCCAGTCTACATTTTATATCCTCTCTATTTCGACCATCATCAGTTATTTTGCTCCCCAAATAGCAAAACTCCTTTACTACTTTAAGTGTCTCATTTTCTAATCTAATTCCCTCAGCATCACCCGACTGAATTCAACTACATTCCATTATCCTCGTTTTGCTTTTGTTGATGTTCATCCTATATCATCCTTTCAAGACAGCCGGCCGGTGTGGCCAAGCGGTTCTAGGCGCGTCAGTCTGGAATCGTGCGACCGCTACGCTCGCAGCTTCGAATCCTGCCTCGGGCTTGGATGTGTGTGATGTCCTTAGGTTAGTTAGTTTTAAGTAGTTCTAAGTTCTAGGGGGCTGATGACCTAAGATGTTAAGTCCCATAGTGCTCAAAGCCATTATAACCATTTGAACCTTTCAAGACACTGTCCATTCCGTTCAACTGCTCTTCCAAGCTCTTTGCTGTCTCTGACAGAATTACAATGTCATCGGCGAATCTCAAAGTTTTTATTTCTTCTCCATGGATTTTAATACCTACTCCGAACTTTTCTTTTGTTTCCTTTACTGCTTGCTCAATATACAGATTGAATAGCATCGGGGAGAGGCTACAACCCTGTCTCACTCCCTTCCCAACCACTGCTTCCCTTTAATGTCCCTCGATTCTTATAACTGGCATCTGCTTTCTGTACAAACTGCAAATAGCCTTTCGCTCCCTGTATTTTACCCCTGCCACCTTCAGAATGTGAAAGAGAGTATTCCAGTCTACATTGCCAAAATCTTCTCTAAGTCTACAAATGCTAGAAACGTAAGTTTGCCTTTCCTTAATCTTTCTTCTAAGATAAGTCGTAGGGTCAGTATTGCCCCACGTGTTCCAACATTTCTACGGAATCCAAACTGATGTTCCCCGAGGTCGGCTTCTACCAGTTTTTCCATTCGTCTGTAAAGAATTCGTGTTAGTATTTTGCGGCTGTGACTTATAAAACTGAGAGACATACATAGTACGTACAAATTATAGAAATACGAATAATAAACTCCCAACTGACCTGTCTCAACAGTAAACAATTACTTAGAAACGGAACAACAGCCAAAATAGTGATCATAAGTAAAGTCATCTAACTCACGTCATACCGAAATCAGAGGTAACACAGACGCGAGAATGCTCGAGACACAAACGGCACCGTCAGCACTGTGGCAGGATCGATGGGCGGGTGTCGACTTGTCCGCAGATCGACTGCCCCTTCCCCGCAGAGCCATAGAGGCCGCAGCCAGCCGTTGCGGGTCGTGTCAACACGCCGCCCCACGGTGGGCCAGGCAGCCGTGTTTGCCGACACGGAGCAGGTAGCCGCCGGCCCTTCAATGGCGCGCGTTTGTCGATGCTCACTGCCGACGACCCGAAAACATGGCTAGCGGTGATTGCCGAAACTGCTACCCGTGTTTCCGCACCGGAGACTGCACCTGTGGGGAAAACCGTCAGGACGGCAGGGGCTACGAGAATTCCCAACGGTAAACATTATCGTGGTCGGTATATTTTACTTACCGCTCTATTTGAGTTACACCAGACGAGAGCCTTCAGACCCTCTTTCACGTAGGACCAGGACCAATAAGTGTTACAAATACAAGGTAATGGTAGAACTTGATTACATCGAGAAACACTTTTAGCCACTGCTTGCGCCAAATATTGGTTTTTGCAACGTAGTTTTCGAGTTATTATTCTACTACATAGCAAGATATTATTGTATATAATGCTACAAACGTAAACAGTAAACAATGTGCAGTCGTAAAATTAATTAACTGCTAATACTAAATATATAAAATAACACAGTTTTAGTAATACAGCGCGTACTAAACTCCGTCCGAACAGGCCTCGGAAGGCCCAACTATACTGACCGACCGCCGTGCCATCCTCAGACTTTCGGCGTCCCTGGATGTGGATATCGAGGGGTATATGGCCAGCACACCGCACTCTCGCCCGCTGACAGCTTATGAGACCGGTGTCACTACTTCTCAGCCAAGTATATACTCAATTAATCATACAATACTAAAACAAATATGTGGAAAACCTGTTTAGCCGGCCGAGGTGGTCGAGCGGTTCTAGGCGCTACAGTCTGGAACCGCGCGACCGCTACGGTCGCAGGTTCAAATCCTGCCTCGGGCATGGATGTGTGTGAAGTCCTTAAGTTAGTTAGGTTTGAGTAGTTCTAAGTTCTAGGGGACTGATGACCTCAGAAGTTAAGTCCCATAGTGCTCAGAGCCATTTTTTAAAACCTTTTTATAATGCGATACAACTTAACAAAATGGGATTTGCCAATCAGTCAGTTTTACAAGCGTCATAGAGTGGAACACTCTGAAGTCTGCTTGCTCATTTTCATCTATATCTACATCTACATGATTACTCTGCAATTAACAATTAAGTGCCTGACAGAGCGTTCATCAAACCACCTTCATGCTATTTCTCTACCGTTCCACACGCTAACAGCGTGCGGGAAAGACGAGCACTTAAATTTTTCCGTGTGAGGTTTGATTTCTCTTATTTTATTATGACGATCGCTTCTATGTAGGTGGGGTCCAACAAAATATTTTCACATCCTAAGGAGAAAATTCGTGATCGAAATTTCATGAGAAGAGCCTGCCGCAACGAAAACCGCCTTTGTTTCAATGATTGCCACCTGAATTCCAGTAGCATATTCGTGATACTCTTACCCTTGTTTCGAGATCATACAAAAGGAGTTGCCCTTCTTCGAACTTTCTCGATGTCATTCGTCAGTCCCGTCTGATGCTGATCCCACATCGCACAACAGTACTCCATAAGAGGAAGGACAAGGGTAGTGTAGGCAATTTCTTTAGTAGAAGAGTTGCATTTTCTAACAAGGGAACCTCCCCATCGCACCCCCCTCAGATTTAGTTATACGTTGGTACAGTGGATAGGCCTTGAAAAACTGAACACAGATCAATCGAGAAAACAGGAAGAAGTTGTATGGAACTATGAAAAAAATAAGCAAAATATATACTGAGTAGTCTATGTTCAAGATATGCAATATTAAGGAGAGTATTAGCTCAGCAGCGCTGTGGTCCTGTGGTTAGCGTGAGCTACTGTGATACGAGAGGTGCTTGGTTCAAGTCTTCCCTCGCATGAAAATTTTAATTTTTTATTTTCAGACAATTATCAAAGTTCAGGCACACACAATCAACTTCGCTCTCCAAAATTCCAGGACATGTTCAGATTTGCTTGGACATATGCAGGATTTGACGGTCTACACACGGAAAAATTTTAAAGCGTTAAAAACATATGTTTTGACAGAGCACAGGGAAAATTGTGCGACTGTGAAACTGTTGCATTCATTTGTTGCAGTTTATGTGACAAACTCTTATGTTTCCATCACATTTTTTGGCTGTGATTATCACATCCACAAGAAAACCTAAATCGGGCAAGGTAGAAGAATCTTTTTACCCATTCGCCAAGTGCACAAGTTAGGTGGGTCGACAACATATTCCTGTCATTTGACGCACATGCCGTCACCAGTGTCGTATAGAATATGTCAGACCTGTTTTCCTGGGGAGGAATCGGTTGACCTATGACCTTGTGATCTAATGTTTTCGGTTCCCATTGGAGAGGCACGTCCTTTCGTCTACTAATCGCACGGTTTTGCGGTGCGGTCGCAAAACACAGACACTAAACTTATTACAGTGAACAGAGACGTCAATGAACGAACGGACAGATCATAGCTGCGAAAATAAAGAAATTAAAATTTTCGCTGGAGGAAGGACGTGAACCAAGGACCTCTCGCTCCACAGCAGCTCACGCTATCCACGTGCCCACGGCGCTTCTGCCCTCATGTTCTCCTTGATGTTGCCTATCTTGCACACAGACTACTCAGTTTGTATATTTTGTTTATTTTTTCATGGTTCCACACAACTTCTTCCTGTTTTCTTGATTGATCTGTGTTCAGTTTTTCAAGGCCTATCCACTGTTCCAACTTACAAGGAAATCTGAGGGGGGTGCGAGGGGGAGGTTCCCTTGTAAGAGTTCTGTAAATAAATCGCAATCTCTGGTTTCCTTTCCACACATGGTTATCTATGTCATATTCCCAGTTTAATTTATTAGTAATTGTAATTCCCAAGTACTTATTTGAGTTCACAGCCTTTAGATTTACGAGATTTATCGTGTAAACGAAATTTAACGCATCCTTTTAGTATTCATGTGAATGACGTCACATTTTTCATTATTAGAGTCAATTGTCACTTTTAGCATCATAGATATACTTCACCACTACTTAACTGTGATCTGAGTCTATTTCTGCCCCTGGGTACGCCTTACAATCCAGTATCTGATTTCGGAATCTCTGTCTGACCATGATGTAATCTAATTGAAATCTTCCCGTATCTCCCGGCCTTTTCCAAGCATACCTCCTCCTCTTGTGATTCTTGAACAGGGTATTCGCTATTACTAGCTGAAACTTGTTACAGAACTCAATTAGTCTTTCTCCTCTTTCATTCCTCGTCCCAAGCCCATATTCACCTGTAACCTTTTCTTCTACTCCTTCCCCTACAACTGCATTCCAGTCGCCTATGACTATTAGATTTTCGTCCCCCTTTACATACTGCATTACCCTTTCAATATCCTCATACACTTTCTCTATCTGTTCATCTTCAGCTTGCGACGTCGGCATGTATACCTGAACTATCGTTGTCGGTGTTGGTCTGCTGTCGATTCTGATTAGAACAACCCGGTCACTGAACTGTTCACAGTAACACACCCTCTGCCCTACCTTCCTATTCATAACGAATCCTACACCTGTTAATACCATTTTCTGCTGCTGTTGATATTACCCGATACTCATCTGCCCACTGCAACTGCAGTGAAACTTGTTTGGATCAAAAAACAAAATTGTGTTTCGCTAAAGTTCGGTATTAATTAATTTTTCGTGTAGTAGCTACTATAGGATTAATCATGACCCAGAATGGATAGTTACTATCAAAATGAAATCACTCATGATCTCTCTCAATTACATTCCTGGAGATGGCTTACATGATATTCAGATGATATTGATTGCACTCTAGTGCATTGCTTTAAAGTGTCTAATACGTTCTGACGCATTTAAATGAAGAATTGATACTGCGACAATGCGTGGGCGCATACAGAGCAAGCAGTGGCTGCTCTGTTCGGTCGATGGGACTGGGAAGTACTGTACCATCCACCATACTCCCCGGACTTACGTCCTCGTGACTTTGACTTGATTCCAAAGATGAAGGAATCACTTCGTGGCATTCGCTTCAGAACTGCTCCAGAGATTCGACAGCTGTAGACCGCTCCATGTGCACCATCAACTGGACAGGCTCTGCTAACGGTATACTACGCCTTCCACATCTCTGGCAACGGGTTCTACACAACGCTGGTGACTACAGGACAGTAACAGGAGCAAGTATGGAACTCTTTTGTATCGGTTGTGAGTAAATAGTTGCCACTATGTAAGTTCCAACCCTCGTACTTTCATATCCAACTTCTTTGGTCACTTACTCCTCCTGACTAGTCTCTTAAAAGTCAGCCTACGTCCGTCATTACCAAATTGTGATCTCAGTCTATATCTGCCCCTGGGTGCGCCTTACAATCCAGTATCTTCGAAATCTCTGCCTGACAATGATACAATCTATCTGAAATCTTCCTCTACGTCCAGACCAAGTATACCTCCTCCTCTCGTGATTCTTCAACAGAGTATTCGCTATTACCATCCGGAAATTTTTGCAGAGCCCATATTCCCTCGTATCCATTCTTCTACTCCTTCCGCTATAACCGCATTCCAGTCACCCATGACGAATAGATTTTCATCTCCCTTTACCTAGTGAATTATCTGTTCAATAACCTCAATATTCTGTGTCCTCATCTTTTGCTTGCGACGTCGGCATGTGTACCTGACCTACTGTTGTCGGTGTTGCTTTGCTGTCAGTTCCGATGAGAACTGATGAGAACTGTTCACGTTAACTCACTCTCTGTCCTATTTTCCTATTCATAACGAATGCCGCTCGCTTTACACCATTTTCTGTTTCTGATAGTTTTAATCTATACTCGTTTGACCACATTTTTTTTTCTTCCCATTTAACTTCACTGACGCCCACTATATGTATATTGAGGCTTAGAATATCCATTTTCTGATTTTCTAGCTTCCCAACCAGTTGCAAACTTCTGATATTCCACGTCCTGACTCTTAGAACGCTATCCTTTCGTTGGTTATTCAATCTTCATCTAATTATCATCTCCCCGTTGGCGGTCCTCTCCCGGAAAGTCAAATTGGGGACTAGCTCGGAATCTCCTGCCAATGGAGAGATCGTTGAGACACTTTTTCATTTACGGACAGTCTTTAATTCAGTGGTTTCCATTGCCTTCTGCATCGTCAGGCCGTTGATCATTGCTGAATCTTCGGCCTTTCGGGTGTGTTTTCCCACCCGAAGGGCAAGAGAGTGCCCTGAAACTGTCCTCTCCTCCACCCTTCGTTGACGATACCTTTGGCAGAATGAGGGTGACTTTTTATGTCGGTAGTCTTCGGCTGCCACTCTTGATAATTTTTATTGAAAATTGAAGCAGTGGCATTTGTTGTGGTAGACGTCACATGACACCCATTCGCGTTGATTCTTTCACTTAGATTTTTTATTGTAGAGGGCAGCAAACCCTCTAATCGAACACAGAAAAATAAAAATAAATATAATAAGCATGAGAGAGTTTGGAACGCGGATCCTCCGCTTTATGGTCCAACAACGTGACCACTTTATTTTATTTTTTTTTAATTTTTTTTTTTTTTTTCATGGAACAGGAAAGCAGGGTAAACAAACAATCTTTATTCGTACAGTTGTTCTGTCCTAGGGGGAGCTGAACTACCGTGCTGACATCTGTAGACCACGAGTGGTGGTGACTCCGTAATGTTGTGGGTTTTGTTTACGTGGAATGGACTGGGTAAAAAATGGTTCAAATGGCTCTGAGCACTATGGGACTTAGCTTCTAAGGTGATCAGTCCCCTAGAACTTAGAAATACTTAAACCTAACTAACATAAGGACATCACACACATCCATGCCCGATGCAGGATTCGAACATGCGAGCGTAGCGGTCGCGCGGTTCCAGACTGTAGCGCCTGGAGCCGCTCGGCCACCTCGGCCGGCTGGACTGGGTCCTTTGATCCAGATGAACCGATCGATGACTGGAAATAGTTATGTTCGGCTACTTTCAGACCATTTGTTCCTAAACGATAATGGAATTTATATGGATGAAAATGCGCCGTATCAACAGGAAACCATTGCTCGCGATTGGTTTAAAGATCATTCTGGACAATTAGAGTGAATAGTTTGGACACTCAGGTCGCCCGACGTGAACCCTGTCATACATTTAAGGGACAAAATAGAGAGGTCAGCTCGTGCGCAAAATCCTGCACCAGCAAAACATTCGCAATTATGAACGTTACAGAGACAGCATGGCTCAATATCTCTGCAGGGGACTTCCAACGACATCAAGTTCCTGCACTACGCATGACAAAAGGAGGTGCGATATGATTTAGTAGGGACCCCATAACTTTATCACCTCAGTTTATGTGCTTAGCAACCACTGTTGACAATGTCCTTCTTAACTCAAAACATCTGTGAACTTTATCCCTTATCTTCATTTCTGAATAGTGGCGCTATGGCTAAAATATGTTACCACTGTGTTTGATCAAGAGCATGGAATATTTAACGTTGTCATGTGTATCAGTTCAACCTGATTTTGAACTGTTAACTGCCTGTTGTCATAGCACGGCTTTTAAATTATGCACCATTCTACAGTGTTAGGTGTCATCTTTCGTGAACTGCAATCCCATAAAAAATCTGCAGTTGTAAGCTATGTACTCCCTTGCAGGAGATTGTAGACCCATTGCTGTTAAATATGGCGGTTTTATGAAGCTCAACTTCACTAACACACAACTCAACTTTTTACGTATAGATCTGCAAGCCAGTTATTTCTGCCTCATTCACATACAAATCGAGAGAAAAGTTACTATACACTTCGGTACGCACGGCTATCTCCGTTATGTATCCCCTTGGTATTTTTTTTTTTTTTTTATCGTATGGCTAGTGGCCCCCATCGGGCAGACAGTTCGACGGGTGCCGGTCTTTCAATTTGACGCCACTTCGGCGACCTGCAGTCGATGAGGATGATGATGAGGACAGCACAACACCCAGTACCTGGGCGGAGAAAATTCCGCGACCCAGCTGGGAATCGAACCCAGGCCCAGAGGATTGAAAATCCGTCATGCTGACCAATTTTTTTTTTTTAAATCTCGTTTTGTTCGCTTTTGTTCGTTGCATCTGGTCGGGGCGGACGTCCTAAGACATCCATTTAAGTTCGTTGGTGATCGATTAACTCAGTTTTTTTGTTACAGAGGGCAGCTAACCCTCTGACCGAAGACGCTTAGCTACCGTGCCGGCAACCATTCAGCTACCGGGGGCGGACATCCCCTTGGTACCTACATGGGATACTCGACAGAGGAAGCATAGCTGTTGCATAGTCGTCATAAAATATCTCCATTTTTTTCTCAGCATGATTCCGTGAACAAAACATCGTTTTTCTTCCAAAGATTCCCATATGTATTCACTATATATGTTCGTTAACACTTTGTACGGACTGAATTGTAACGGTGCTAGCAGGACGTTTCAGAAATCGTCTGATGTCTGCTGTCAGGCTTAGCTGATGTGGGCTCCAAACATTAGCCAAGCACAAGGTGACCCAAAAGCCCGTGAACACGTGAAAATGCACTGATTCACGGAGTACTGTAGGTACAAAGGTAAAACTTGACGTACGTCACTGAAATGACGTGAGGTTTCATTGAAACCAAAAGTGAGTGCAAAATCCGACGCACAGATGGCGCTGGACAGCAACACGCCACTGACGCCGCATGAGGATCATGTATAAAATGAACTATAGTGAGAGAGGGAGACGGATGCGCCAGCCATCGCGCCATGTTGATTTAACCAGAAAAGACGCCGTTAGTGAAGCTTCACTATCAGAATGGAGAATCCGCTACTGCAGCTCTACGATCCTTTAGCCAAAGAAGGGTATTCGAACGGGTAAAGGTCCTGTGAAAAGTTTCGATGTGAAAGAAATAATCACGAAGTTCGATAAACACCTGTTTAGAAGGCACGACTTTCATGCCGGATGGCGCACCACATCCCTGTTGCTACTCGTGTGCAAGATTTCTTGTGCACATCGTTTGATGAGGATCGTGTGCAGAGCTAATGGATGACGGCCGACGTGTTGAGTATTTGTTATAAACAACATCGTCTTTCATACAATGTAGGCTTTCACGGCCGGTGTTGTCTTCAGTTGAAACTTCCGCGCTCGACCAATTTCTTTGCTCCAGAAGTCAAGAGCAACAACGGTCACCTACTGGAAAAGTTTTGCTGCCGTTCATTAATAAAGTCACGGACCGTATCGGGAAAGTTCTGGCCAATTCAGACCCACCAAGAAGATTAAGGAATATTTAAGAACTGCAAAAGACGCCCGACACCCCTAGCAACACCTGGGGTAAACAAAATTTCATGCAGTTGTGGACAAGTATATACTGGAACAACGAAAAGAAGTATAAACACCCGTTTAGCCGAACATAAAAGAAACTGTCGCTTAGGACACATCGAAAAATCGGCCGTAGCTGAGCATGTTTTTCGAGATGGCACCCAAGAAATTAAATTTAATGAGACAAGCGTTCTAGCACGAACATCCCATTATCATGTGCACATGTATAGAGAAGCAATAGAGATTCACAAACACCATAATAATTTTAATAGAAAAGAGGAAGTTTTAAAGTTGGACAAAATATGGATGTCGACATTGCGCCAGCAGAATGACAATCGATTACTCTTAATCGAGAATGATGACGCCTTCTAAAGATATGAATACCGTCAGCATCATGTGACGAATGGTGGTGCCCTCTATGCGCTCTATAAATGCGAGAGTACTTGGAGCCTCAGTGGCAGTAGTCGGACGATATCAGAAGATGCCTCCCGCAGATGGAGACGAAACGTTAGGTGGAAATTTTATACATCTAAATTAGTTGTTATACTAATAACTGTATTTATATCACATGAAGCGCTATCTGTTTGTCATTTTGTACACTTTTTCGGTTTCAGTAAAACCTCATGTCATTTCACGTATGTGTGTCAATTTTTACCTTTCTCCCTACATTATTCCGTGAAAATTTTCAAATGTTAACGGACATTCGGGTCATCCTGTACTTTAGAATTGCTTTACTAGCGCCTTGTATGGTTTCCTGACATATGCGCTGAACTCTCTCAGTGCATATTCGCCTTTCCTGCTATTGATTTTACGCGTTCGTCCTGACGTCAATCCATAGTACTACTCTGAAATATTCAGACATCGTGACGGATTGCAGAAGTTTACGGCTAATATTGTAATCTGATACTGCTGAAATCGTTCTACTTGTTACAGACAGTGTCTTACATTCGTCCAAATTCAAAGAGAGCTGCCGTTCTTAAACTAAACGAAAATTTTCTCCCTTTTTTTCTTTGCGTTTCCCTACGATAGTGTAATGGCGTATCTCTCCTGTAAGCAACAGCTTAAGCAACGAACAGTCTGACAGTATCCTTGCCTGTGATAAATTTTTAGTTGAAAATTGTTCTCCTCAGTCTCATACCTGTGTTGATACTCTGGCCGATCGTATCTTGGTTAGTAGTCAACGACGCCTTTCGAAAATGTACTGAGATTGTGTCTCCTTGTTCATCTCCAGAAATTGTTTGCTATGGCTCGTGTGTGAGTAAATCTAATCTCATGGTGATAATGTAACGGAAGCTTTAATTCCTCCAAGAATTTTATAATATTTGAACTTTCTTTTCAGTGGTTTGATGATTTCTCGAATTATTGCTGTTTCTCCAGTTTGCCCCTACTTTATATACTTACTTACTTACTTACTGGTCATACCGGACTCGAAATTTCATTACTGCAGCAACATATTTTCGCCATCTGTCCCTGTCTTGGGCTATTTCCTTCCATTCACCTTCAATACCTAGGCTTCTCAAATCAGCCTTCACATTGTCCTCCCATCTATGCCTCGGTCTCCCCTTAGGACGTTTTCCTTCTAGGTGCCCTACCAGTACTTTGCGCGCTGCCCTGCCCTCATTCATTCGAGCTACCTGGCCCGCCCATCGCAGCCTACGTGATTTAATAATACTGATTATGTCAGGGCTTGAATAGAGTTCGTGAATCTCTTCGTTATGCAGTTTCCGCCACTCTCCGCTAATGTCATCCCTTTTTGCTCCGAAAACTTTTCCTCAAAATTTTGTTTTCAAATACTCGAAACGGCTTTTCATTTTGCACTGTGAGAGACCAAGTCTCACACCCATACAGCATGACTGGTAGAATAATAGTTTTATATATTCTAATCTTTAAATTCCTAGACAATATCCGTAATGAAAGTAATCTATTCAGTGAGAAGTAGCACGCATTCCCCGCTCGTAATCTCTTCTTCAGTTCGGATTCAATCTCATTTCTCGAAGTGATGTCCACGCCTAGATACTTAAATGTGTCCACTTTTTCAAACTGCATGTCTCCAACTCTTAACATTTCCTGATCTACTGCTGTTGGCATTCTAGTAGTAACCAGGAATTTAGTTTTGTCTTCACTTATCCAGTATATAACTGCAAGAGACAGACATTACAAAAAGACTGGTCCAGTACAAACTTAATTATGTATATACACATAATTCATCCATCCTGGTAATTGAGAATCTCAACGAGTTTTGGCTGTCATCTTATCGATGCTGGCAAGAAATTGGTCCCGGGGATTCAAACACCATATCAAAATCTCTATTGTAGTTCTTCAGACTAGCTCGGACATACAAAAAGAGAGGAGGGAACTTCATTTTATGTATGCAAAAAGATAAGATTTAATAAAACATTTTATTTACTTACTAAAATGTGACAATACCGTATATTCTATGTCTTCATGCAGTAATGTACGTGTATTACGCATTTGACGGATGATGAATGTAATGTACGTAAAAATTGTGAAAATATATTTTTATGTGACATAATTACAATTTAACAAGTTCCTGGTTCTTTTCAATTTACTTGTACTTTCAATACTAGCTTCATCCCAATTTTTTTGATTCTAGGACAACGGGAAGTACCCTACAGGTTTTGATTAGTGAGTTTGCAAGCATCAAAATATGTGACATAAATGACAGAACATTTTGATTGCATTGACTTGAAAGCTTAAATGTTTTCTCTGACAATGGACAATAGACTTTATTAAGTGACATAAATCTCAACTTACGCCAACCAACTGTTCCAGAGAACAGACAAACGGATGAAAAATAAAAATTACAAATTAACCAATTTCGGATTTTTTTCCTTTACATGTACTACAGAACGCTGCTTCCTGCAAAATTTCATGATTCTGTAGATTTTGATTAGTGACGTTCTGAGTATAAAAATATGTTACATAAATGGCAATCTCTTTTGATTGCATTGACTTTGAAGCTTAAAAGTTTTACACCGACAATAGACATTAATACGTAATATAAATTTTTACTTGTTACCTCTGCATGTTCCTGAGAAAGCGGGTTTCTAAAAGTCGGATAGACAGAGAGACAGACAGACAAAGCAATCCTGTAAGAATTTCGTTTCTACGGATTGAGGAACTGAAACCCAATAAAGAAGCATTTGCTCGATGTTCTATAAGCAGCGTATCCAGCAAATATTTAATTACTAACAACTTCACTTCGATCTTTGGAATTTTGTGGCGAGCACCGCAGCATACCACGCTTAATTTCACCTTCATGTATCCCGTCTTAGCGCGCTCCCTGTATCGAGAATATGGGGAAGAGCCTAGCGGCTCACTAATGCCTCATTACCGACCGAGGCAAAATTTTTAATTAAGAAGCCGAGAAGAGCTCGTAACGAGCACACGGCTTACTGAGTAAAGTCTGCGGCACGAAGGAGAAGTTCCCTAAACAAAGCGGATAAGAGGCATTCAAGTTTTAGACACAACAGAGAACAAAGATTTTTACAAATATAGACTAACATCGGCTCGAAGTTGTGTGCTCTCGGCCGCAAATGTCAGACACGCATATTATCGTTGTGTTTATGTTAGATCTTTGTATTTTTTGGTCCTGTTATGGATGCTTATCTTCTTTACGACATTTCGATACAATTCATTACATTAATCATACGTCGCAGTTTTCAACGTAAGAGATATTTTGAATGTGGAAAAAAAATCAAATATGTACGTTTTCTTTACGCACAGTTCAATAGGACACAATAAATAATATCAAATGTTGCAGGAATAAACTACTACTATGAATTACAACAAACAAATAACTTACCTAAAACTGAATTTATTCTCCAGTCATTGGCAGAAGTCCTGTGAAATCACTCGTTTGCGAAACAGACGGCGCTAGACCACAGAAAAATTTACCTTCAGGTCCTCTATTTCTCCTACTTACCTTTCATTGGGCCTTTCAAGCTGTTGAAAACGAATATGCATCCATGTATGTGGTCCTTTTTCTGAAGGTGTTTCTACGGATACAGTTCAACCTCCTGCCATTAAATCATATTTTGTAATAGTTTTCCCATTACAAACCAAAAATAACGTTAATGTTTACTCTGAAAATACAAAGCCGTATAAGAAAATAGATATACTACAAAAAGAAAATGTTTGCAAGCCGGCCGTGTAACCGAGCGGTTCTAGGCGCTTCAGTCCGGAACCGCGCTGCTGCTACGGTCGCAAATACGAATCCTGCCTCGGGCATGGATGTGTCCTTAGTTAGGTTTAAGTAGTTATACGTCTAGGGGACTGATGACATCAGATGTTATGTCCCATAGTGCTTAGAGCCATTTGAACCATTTTAATGTTGATGAAGAATACACCAGGTCATTTAAAGAGGTACATATACGGTGGTGTTGGTCTAGTATCAGATAAAATTGTTATACACGTTTCTGTATTTTGGACGGGTTAACTGAGACCTCAGTTTACCATGAAACCCAAGCTCTAAGTCATTAGTGGGTGGAAATACGCAAGTTAAATTGGAGTCCTCACATTCAAATCATCGTTTGTTGCTTATATAACCATTGAGGTTAGACAAGAACGATATTTCGCTTCATTTTTATGTTCGGAAGTCGATTGACTGCTAAGATTTATGTGTGGCTCTTACATAGTGGCGGTCTAGCTTAGTATGAGTGGAGTGGCGTCATCTGGGAATGGGATTTACAGGTGCAAGAGCAGAATATTTTCGGGGTAGCTCATCATGTCAAACTAATATTTTGAGAGTCCAAAACGTTGGAATGTGAATTATTTGTGGAGTGAACTGAAAAACGCTCTGCAGAGGCCTACCCAACATATCTTGTAAGACAAAAGAAGAAAAAAGAAAAAAAAGCTTTGCACAACAATGGAATTATCCGATTACAATGGAAACCGTTAAATGTGACATACATGAACAGACAAACAAATTGTTACGGTTTTAAAAAGATTGGATGATAATTGGGTCATTCATTCAAAACAAGGAGCTTCACACAATGAGGCATTCAATAGCGCATTGGTCCACGTCTGCGCCTTATGCAGCTAGTTATTCGGCTTGGCATTGATTGATAAGTTTGTTGGAAGTCCTCCCCAGAGACGTCGTTCCAAATTCGGTACAGTTCTACATCTACTTCTACATGATTATTCTGCAATTCACATTTAAGTGTTTGGCAGAGGGTTCATCGAACCACAATCATACTATCTCTCTACCATTCTACTCCCGAACAGTGCGCGGGAAAAACGAACACCGAAACCTTTCTGTTCGAGCTCTGATTTCTCTTATTTTATTTTGATGATCATTCCTACCTATGTAGGTTCGGCTCAACAAAATATTTTCGGAAGAGAAAGTTGGTGACTGAAATTTCGTAAATAGATCTCGCCGCGACGAAAAACGTCTTTGCTTTAATGAGTTCCATCCCAACTCGCGTATCATATCTGCCACACTCTCTCCCCTACTACGTGATAATACAAAACGAGCTGCCCTTTCTTGCACCGTTTCAATGTCCTCCGTCAATCCCACCTGGTAAGGATCCCACACCGCGCAGCAATATTCTAACAGAGGACGAACGAGTGTAGTGTAAGCTGTCTCTTTAGTGGACTCGTTGCATCTTCTAAGTGTCCTGCCAATGAAACGCAACCTTTGGCTCGCCTTCCCCACAATATTATCTATGTGGTCTTTCCAACTGAAGTTCGTAATTTTAACACCCAGGTACTTAGTTGAATTGACATCCTTGAGAATTGTACTATTTATCGAGTAATCGAATTCCAACGGATTTCTTTTGGAACTCATGTGGATCACCTCACACTTTTCGTTATTTAGCGTCAACTGCCACCTGCTACACCATACAGCAGTCTTTTCTAAATCGCTTTGCAACTTATACTGGTCTTCGGATGACCTTACTAGACGGTAAATTACAGCATCATCTGCGAACAACCTAAGAGAACTGCTCAGATTGTCACCCAGGTCATTTATATAGGTCAGGAACAGCAGAGGTCCCAGGACGCTTCCCTGGGGAACACCTGATATCACTTCAGTTTTACTCGATGATTTGCCGTCTATTACTACGAACTGCGACCTTCCTGACAGGAAATCAAAATCACGAATCCAGTCGCACAACTGAGACCCCATAGGCCCGTAGCTTGATTAGAAGTCGATTATGAGGAACGGTGTCGAAAGCTTTCCGGAAATCTAGAAATACGGAATCAACTTGAGATCCCCTGTCGATAGCGGCCATTACTTCGTGCGAATAAAGAGCTAGCTGCGTTGCACAAGAACGATGTTTTCTGAAACCATGCTGATTACATATAAATAGATCGTTCCCTTCGAGGTGCGACCTGCGCAATTTTCCAATCTGTAGGTACAGATCTATCGGTGAACGAGCGGTTGTATATGATTGCTAAGTGGGGAGCTATTGTATGAGCGTAATCTGAAAGGAACCTAATCGGTATACAATCTGGACCTGAAGACTTGCCCGTATCAAGCGATTTGAGTTGCTTCGCAACCCCTAAGGTATCTACTTCTAAGAAACTCATGCTAGCAGCTGTTCGTGTTTCAAATTCTGGAATATTCCATTCGTCTTCCCTGGTGAAGGAATTTCGGAGAACTGCGTACAATAATTCCGCTTTAGCGGCACAGTCGTCGGTAACAGTACCATCGGCACTGCGCAGCGAAGGTATTGACTGCGTCTTTCCGCTTGTGTACTTTACATACGACAGAATTTCTTCGGATTTTCTACCAAATTTCGAGACAATGTTTCGTTGTGGAACCTATTAAAGGCATCTCGCATTGAAGTCCGTGCCAAATTTTGCGCGTCTGTAAATTTTAGCCAATCTTCGGGATTTCGCGTTCTTCTGAACTTCGCATGCTTTTTCCGTTGCCTCTGCAACAGCGTTCGGACCTGTTTTGTCTACCATGGGGGATCAGTTCCATCTCTTACCAATTTATGAAGTATGAATCTCTCAATTGCTGTTGCTACTATGTCTTTGAATTTGAGCCACATCTCGTCTACATTTGCATAGTCAGTTCGGAAGGAATGGAGATTGTCTCTTAGGAAGGCTTCTAGTGACACTTTATTCGCTTTTCTAAATAAAATTATTTTGCGTTGTTTCTGGTGGATTTGGAAGAAACGGTATTGAGCCTAGCTACAACGACCTGGTGATCACTAATCCCTCTGTCAGGCATGATGCTCTCTATTAGCTCTGGATTGTTTGTGGCTAAGAGGTCAAGTATGTTTTCGCAACCATTTACAATTCGCGTGGGTTCGTGGACTAACTGCTGGAAATAATTTTCGGAAAAAGCATTTAGGACAATCTCGGAAGCTGTTTTCTGCCTACCACCGGTTTTGAACAAGTATTTTTGCCAACATATCGAGGGAAGGTTCAAGTTCTCACCAACTATAACCGTATGAGTGGGGTATTTACTTGTTACGAGACTCAAATTTTCTCTGAACTGTTCAGCAACTATATCATCGGAGTCTGGGGATCGGTAGAAGGAGCCAATTATTAACTTAGTTCGGCTGTTAAGTACAACCTCCACCAATACCAATTTGCACGGAGCATCTACTTCGACTTCACTACAAGATAAACCACTACTGACAGACACAAACACTCCACCACCAATTCTACCTAATCTATCTTTCCTGAACAACGTCTGAGATTCCGTAAAAATTTCTGCAGAACTTATTTCAGGCTTTAGCCAGCTTTCTGTACCTATAACGTTTTCAGCTTCTGTGCTTTCTATTAGCGCTTGAAGCTCAGGGACTTTCCCAGCACAACTACAACAATATACAACTATAATTCCGACTGTTGCTTGATCCAAGCACGTCCTGTATTTGCCATGCACCCTTTGAGATTGCGGCCCATCCCGTACTTTCCCGAGGCCTTCTGACCTAAAAAACCGCCCAGTCCACACCACACAGCCTCCGCTACCCGTGTAGCCGCCAGCTGAGTGTAGTGAACTCCTGACCTACTCAGCGGAACCTGAAACCCCACCACCCTATGGCGCAAGTCAAGGAATCTGCAGACAACACGGTCGCAAAACCGTCTGAACCTCTGATTCAGACCCTCGACCCGGCTCTGCACCAAATGTCCGCAGTCGGTTCTGTCAACGATGCTGCAGATGGTGAGCTCTGCCTTCATCTCGTAAGCAAGACCGGCAGCCTTCGCCAAATCAGATAGCCGCTGGAATCCAGAGAGAATTTCCTCAGATCCAAAGCGACACACGTCATTAGTGCCGACATGTGCCACCACCTGCAGCTGGCTGCACCCTGTGCTCTTCATGGCATCCGGAAGGACCCTTTCCACATCAGGAATGACTCCACCCGGAATGCACACGGAGTGCACACTGGATTTCTTCCCCTCCCTAGCCGCCATGTCCCTAAGGGGCCCCATTACGCGCCTAACATTGGAGGTCCCAACTACCAATAAGCCCACCCTCTGCGATTGCCCGGACCTCGAAGGCAGAGAATCATCCTTTGAAACAGGGCAGGCAGCTGCATCTGGCTCAGCCAGAGACAGCCTGAAACCTGTTTGTCAGACGCACTGGGGAGGATTCTGATCAGCCTCGGGGGACGTCTTTCGCTGCCTGCCACGCCTTGGAATGACCTCCCAATCAACCTATGGCGAGGGCTCAGCCCCACTGCGGGCAGCAACCGGGGCAACCACAGCGGCAGACCGATCTGGGGACAGACGGGACGAGGTTGACATCCCCGTGATACCCAAGTCCGGCTCCCCACAGTGGTGCCCACTGGCAACAGCCTCAAGCTGCGCGACCGAAGTCAGCACTGCCTGCAGCTGTGAGCGACGGGATGCCAACTAAGCCCTCATCTGAACACAGCAATCACAGTCTCTGTCCATTCTAATCGATGTTGAACAACAGTTACTGAAACACGAGTCCGTGCCTAGATAACGCAAGGGAAACACGCAAAGAATGTATGAACTAACCTGTACAAATGCCTAACGACTGCGCTACAATCTGCCTGAATTTACGATTACAGTAACTAAAACTCGAAATTATACCTCCTATACGAAACTCACACGCAATTTAAGTAAGAATCTACGAAGTAAACACAGAAAAGAAGCTATATACGTATCTTTCTGCGCCATCTATGTGCACCAACTGGGAGCTCAGGCCACACTGGTCTCTGAGAGCCTACTAGACAGACAAGTGCGTTGTATCTTCAAAATGCCACGGATGACAAGCAAATGGGACCTGCTATGGAAAAAAATGGCGCTCCAGGGATTCACTCTTGGTTTTCAGGACAGTATGGCGAATAACAGTCAGTTTGGTATCCCACTGCTGACTGTAGCATCTCCAGGCACGTCTTCGGCCTGGAATATCATTGACTGGACTACAACTGTCTTCAGTGATAAGTCCCACTTCGAACTGAGCCCTGATGACCAGCCACATGTGTGTGGACACGCCCCGGACAGCCGCGTCACCCGTGAAACGCCCCACAAACGAAGAGTCATGATCTGCGGCGTCTTTTCATTTCATATCATGACCCTTCGGTTGTCATCTGCATCACCCTTAGAGCGGAGGAAATGGTCATGTGTATTATACGCTCCGTTTTGTTGCCCTTCATGGTATGTCATCCTGCGCTTACATTAGAGCAAGAGCCGGGCGTTGTGGCCGAGCGGTTCTAGGCGCTTCAGTCCGGAACCGCGCTGCTGCTACGGTCGCAGGTTCGAATCCTGCTTCGGGCATTGAGGTGTGTGATGTCCTTAGGATAGTTAGGTTTAAGTAGTTCTAAGTTTGGGGGACTGATGATCTCAGATGTTAAGTCCCATAGTGCTCAGAGCCATTTGAACCATTAGAGCAAGATTATGCCCGCCCGCACTCGGTGATAGTTTCTACTGCTTGTCTCCGTGCTTGCGAAACCCTGTCTAGGCCAGCAAGGTCACCGGATCTCTCCCCCACTCAGAAGGTATGGAGTATCACGGACTGCGTCTTCTTAATCAGTTCGTGGTTGGTTGGTTGGTTTGGGGAAGGAGACCAGACAGCGAGGTCATCGGTCTCATCGGATTAGGGAAGGATGGGGAAGGAAGTCGGCCGTGCCCTTTCAAAGGAACCATCCCGGCATTTGCCTGGAGCGATGTCGGGAAATCACGGAAAACCTAAATCAGGATGGCCGGACGCGGGATTGAACCGTCGTCCTCCCGAATGCGAGTCCAGTGTCTAACCACTGCGCCACCTCGCTCGGTCAGTTCGTGATTTTTGACACTCTTACGCGCCAATTGGACATAATTTGTCACGATATCTGTGAAGAAGACACCCAAGAACCCTCGCCATCAGTACCAAGCCGAATAAATGCTGGTGTGTCAGTGATGGGTCAATGAGTTATTGACTTGCCCTATTTGTGAAGCTCTTCCTCCAGAATAAATCACCCAATTTTTCTGAAATTGCAATAATATGTTTGTCTGTACACGTACCGACTTTCGTACCATTCGAATAATTCCTTCGTGGTGCGTCGTTTTTTCTCTTGTTCCACAGTGATCTTGTCATAAATAATTAATATACACACATCAAAAAAGTTTTGCATCTGTCCGGTTCCCAAAACTCCTGAAGATAAATGCTGACTGTGGATATTGTATCACAGACACAGTCCCTTTGACTGTTCAGAGATGTCACTAAACCTGCCCAAAGATGTAAACAACCATGCTCGAGCAGCGCCTATTAGACCGAGGGTGTCCGACAGCCGATCAGTTTTAGTCATTGCCCCAGGAAGGAGGTACACGGCTCGTGTTGTCTGTAGTTTAAAGACGGTCAACACCGCGGTTCGGTCGCGTCCGCAATTGTACCTTGTGCCAGGAAGGGCTCTCAAGAACGGAAGCGTCCAGGCGTCCCGGAATGAACCAAAGCGATGTTGTTCAGACATGGAGGAGATACAGAGAGACAGGAACTGTCGATGACATGTCTCGCTCAGGCCGCCAAAAGGCTACTACTGCAGTGGATGACCGCTACCTACGGATTATGGCTCGGGGGAACCCTGACAGCAGCGCCACCACGTTGAATAATGCTTTTCGTGCAGCCACAGGACGTCGTGTTACGACTCAAACTGTGCGCAATAGGCTGCGTGATGGGCAACTTCACTCCCCACTTCCATGGCGAGGTCGATCTTTGCAACCACGGCACCATGCAGCGCGTTACAAATGGGCCCAACAACATGCCGAATGGATTGCTCAGGAGTGGCATCACTTTCTCTTCACCGATGAGTGTCGCATACGCCTTCAACGAGACAATCGTCGGAAACGTGTTTGGAGGCAACCTGGTGAGGCTGAACGCCTTAGACACACTGTCCAGCGAGTGCAGCAAGATGGAGGTTCCCTGCTGTTTTGGGTTGGCATTATGTGGTGCCTACGTACGCTGCTGGTGGTCATGGAAGGCGCCGTTATGTCTGTACGATACGTGAATGCCATCCTCCGACCGGCAGTGCAACCATATCGGCAGCCTGTTGGTGAGGCATTTGTCTTCATGGACGACAATTAGCGCCCCTATCGAGCACATCTTGTGAATGACTTCCTTCAGGATAACGACATCGCTCGACTAGATGGCCAGCATGTTCTGGAGACATTAACACTGTAGAACATGCCTGAGATAGATTGAAAAGGGCTGTTTATAAACGACGTGACCCACCAAC
Source organism: Schistocerca nitens (assembly GCF_023898315.1). Taxonomy (NCBI): domain Eukaryota; kingdom Metazoa; phylum Arthropoda; class Insecta; order Orthoptera; family Acrididae; genus Schistocerca; species Schistocerca nitens. Next base: position 751,829,107 of record NC_064618.1, on the reverse strand, counting down.
CATTCTGAGGGATCTATGCCAAATCGCCGTTGAGGAGTGGGACAACCTGGACCAAGAGTGCTTTGATGTACTTGGGGATAATATTTTCTTTGGGGATGCATTAAAGACGTTGTCTATCGCGATATTCCAACAACACAGAACATGTAGGAGCGTATCGTGCTTGCTTGTAATTCTCTTCAGCAGGCAACACTGGAAGCAGTAAATAATTCTTTCATGCAACGAGTGCACCAGTGTATCGCTGTCCAGCGTCACCACTTTGAGCACCTTTGAAAGTTCTACCTCTGGGCAGTGGTACAGGAGAGTCAAAGTCAACTTTGTGTAATGTTTTTACTTGGTTTTCATTTTGTTTTCTGACAACTCCAGCAAGTGGACGATTTCGTGATCCCAGGCTCAAAGTCAATGTTGTCTTATGTAATTAACGTTGTGTTTCAGTGAATGGTAGACTGTGATACAATTTTGAATAGGTCTTTAGGAGAGGAAATGAATTACCGAATAAAAATTTTAATGTGCCATTTAAAAGAGTCATACCGCTGTTCATATCTTTGTGAAAAAAAAAAAACAAAGCTACAACGAAGGCAATCATGCTGATTGGTGTCCCCCTGACGGCTGAAGAACGTTTGCTTGAAACATTTTGTAATTTGCATCTGGACAAACAGTTATTTAGGGTGGTCAAGATAAATGAGACACCCTGTATGTAAGTGCCGTACCCACGGTAAGAAACATACTATTACTGCAGGCTGGGCGCATCTGCTTCGTGTGTCTACAAAGCGATTTTGTAAACGTCTCTATAGCAATGCTGCTTCATAGTTCTGTAGGCTGGTATTGTTTTCGCCTACAGCCGTTTGCGTTTCGCATTTGCCTCGACTGTCGCAGTGTCTTAGTAATAAAGAATAAATGTATTTGAACTTCTTGCATGACGCGGAATTTTTTCATGCATCTCAATGTTTATGGTATCACATGTCTTGAAAAATGTGTCATACAATGATATATTTGTGTTGGTACATTCAGCAGCATATGTGGATACTGTTAGCGAAATATGTTGCAAATAGAGTTAGTGTAAAAGAAATAATAAAATTAAATCTCATGCATGATGCGGCAGTTTTTCACACCTCTCACTGTTTATGAACGATGACAGGTAAGTGGTTCTTATCGCTGCAGCGATTGTTGGCTGACGGCAAAGGATACGTGTACCAAGTTTGGTTGAAATTAGTCTACTGGTGGAACTTAGGTACAGACACATACACACAAATACGAGGTTTTTGTAATATGTATCGATTGAAACTGTCAGCCTTTTCTTTTTTGATTAGTACCGGGTTACCGTCTCAGTTCTTAATATTTACACAGGTGCTTCGCTCCAAGGAACTCTTTAACTTTCGTATAGTCTTCTATAGCCTCCGTTACTCCTCTAGGCATTCCGGCTTTGCCCATCTGCTTTTCCTCACTGTCTCGTGTTTTTAGATTGTGTTCGCGTTCGTCGTCTCCACGTGCTGTCCTTTTTCATTTCCTCCTTATCTTGTTTGGGATATTTGACTACGTGACGTGAATTTGAAATTTACAAGCTGGGGCAGCGAGGTTAGGTGCGTGCAGGCGATCTGCTCAGATCGCAAAGAGGAACATATCGTTCCAGAAGTCAGGGACGTGATCACGGTGTCGCAGTCAGGAAGCGTGTCACTAACGGTCAACACGGGGCGTGTCCTGTATGGAGGCGGCGAATGTGGTTGGTGGAGGCGAAGCAGGAGGTGCAGCGACATCTACGAGAGCCCCAGCTGGAAACCACGGTGTGAGCGACGGACGAGTCGTGGTACGCCATGTCTCATGTGGGGCTCTGGACAACTCGCTTGAAGTGATGTGGCAGGCCTGAGGCGTCGCACTGGGTCGCAGTTGCTGATGTGAAGACAGAGGAAGACAACGAGTCACCCAGTGGAGCGTGAACTAGAGGGAAGTCGATGGCGAGTGGGTGGTCCATGGTGTCAAGCAGGACATTTGGAAGCGCTAATTGTCGGAGCAGAGTATAGCCCACTGGTGTGGAAACAGGTCAGGTGAGCTGCTGGGGTCTACATCTACATGGATAATCTGCAAATCACATTTAAGTGCCTGGCAGAGGGTTCATCGAACCACCTTCACAATTCTCTATTATTCCAATCTCGTACAGCGGGCGGAAGGAATAAACACCTATATCTTTCCGTACGAGCTCTGTTTTCCCTTATTTTATCGTGGTGATCGTTATTCCCTATGTAGGTCGGTGTCATCAAAATATTTTCGCATTTAGAGGAGAAAATTTGTGATTGGAATTTCGTGAGAAGATTCCGTCGCAACGAAAAACGCCTTTCTTTTAACGATTTACAGACCATATACTGTTTCATTTCTGTGGCACGTGCTGCCTTTCTTTGAACTTTCTCGATGTACTCCGTCAGTCCTGTCTTGTAAGGATCCCACACCGCGCAGCAGTATTCTAAAAGAGGACGGACAAGCATAGTGTAGGCAGTCTCCTCAGTAGGTCTGTTACATTTTCTAAGTGTCCCGCCAATAAAACGTAGTCTTTGGTTAGCCTTCCCCTGAACATTTTCTGTGTGTTCCTTCCAATTTAAGTTGTTCATAACTGTAATACCTAGGTATTTAGCTCAATTTACGGCTTTTAGATTAGTCTGATTTATCGTGTAACTGAAGTTTAACGAGTTCCTTTTAGCAGACCTCACACTTTTCGTTATTCAGGGTCAACTGCCACTTTTCGCACCATTCAGATATTTCTTCTAAATCGTTTTGCAGTTTGTTTTGATCTTCTGATGACTTAATTAGTCGATAGACGACAGCGTCATCTGCAAAAAATCGAAGACGGCTGCTCAGAGTGTCTGCCAAATCGTTTATATAGATAAGGAACAGCAAAGGGGAACGCCAGAAATCACTTCTGCTTCACTCGATGACTTTCTGTCAGTTATTACGTGCTGTGGCTTCTCTGACAGGAAATCACACATCCAGTCACGTAACTGAGACGATATTCCATGAGCACGCAATTTCACTACGAGCCGCTTGTGTGCTACAGAAATACGGAATCGATCTGAAATCCCTTGTCAATAGCACTCAACACTTCATATGAATAAAGAGCTAGTTGTCTTTCACAGGAACGATGTTTTCTAAACCCATGTTGACTGTGTGTCAATAGACCGTTTTCTTCGAGGTAATTCATAATGTTCGAACACAATATATCTTCTAAAATCCTGCCACATACCGACGTTAACAATATGGGCCTGTAATTTAGTGGATTACTAGTACTATCTTTTTGAATATTGGTGTGACCTGTGCGACTTTCCAGTCTTTGGGTACGGATCTTTCGTCGAGCGAAGGGTTGTATATGAGTGTTAAGTATGGAGCTAATGCATCAGCATACTCCGAAAGGAACGCAATTGGTATAAAGTCTGGACTAGAAGACTTGCTTTTACTAAGTGATTTAAGTTGCTTCACCACTCCGAGGATATTTGCTTCTACGTTACTCATGTTGGCAGCTGCTCTTGATTCGAATTCTGGAATATTTACTTCGTCTTCTTTTGTGAAGGCATTTTGGAAGACGGTGTTTAGTAACTCCACTTTGGCAGCACTGTCTTCGATAGTATCTCCTTTGCTATCGCGCAGAGAAGGCATTGATTGTTTCTTGCCGCTAACATACTTCACATACGACCAGAATCTCTTTGGATTTTCTGCCAGTTTCAAGACAACGTTTCGTTGTGGAAACTGTTATAGGCATCTTGCATTGAAGTCCGCGCTAAATTTCGAGCTTCTGTAAAATATCGCCAATCATGGGGATTTTGCATCTGTTTAAATTTGGCCTGTTTGTTTTGTTGTTTCTGCAACAGTGTTCTAACCCGTTTTGTGTACCAAGGAGGATCAGCTCCTCGTTTGTTAATTTATTTGGTATAAACCTCTCAATTGCCGCCGATACTATTTATCTGAATTTAAGCTACATCTGGTCTACACTTACATTATTAATTTGGAATAAGTGGAGATTGTCTCTCAGGAAGGCGTCATGTGAATTATTATCTGCTTTTTTGAATAGGTATATTTTTCGCTGATTTTTCGGGGATTTGGGGATTACAATATTCAGTCTCGCTACGACAACCCTGTGTTCACTAATCCCTGAATCGGTTTTAATGCTCGTTATTAACTCCGGATTATTTGTTGCTAAGAGGTCAAGTGTGTTTTCATAACCGTTTACTATTCACATGGGCTCATGAACTAATTGCTCGAAATAATTTTCAGAGACTGTTTTTAGCACAATTCCGGATGATATTTTATGCGTACCTCCGGAATTAAAGATGTATTTCCGCCAACATATCTGGGATAAATTAGTCACCACAAACTATTATTGTGTGAGTCGGGTACATGTTTGAAATCAAACTCAAGTTTTCTTTGAACCTTTCAGCAACTGTGCCATTTGAATTGGGAAGTCGGTAAAAGGATACAATTATTATTTTATTCCGGTTGCTAACAATGACGTCTGCCCATCCTAACTCACAGGAAGTATCTACTTCCATTTCGCGACAAGTTAAACTACTTCTGAGAGCAACAAACACGCCACCGCCAAACGTGTTTAGCCTATCCTTTCGGAACACTGTTAGGTTCTTCGCAAAATTTCGGCTGAGCTTATATCCGGCTTTAGCCAGCTTTCAGTGCCTATAACGATTTGAGCATCAGTGCTTTCTATCAGCGCTTGGAGCTACGACAATTTACAAATGTTATACTGATGGTACCTTTATCTACGTTCTTCCTGTGTTCAGCCTGCTCCTTTTGTGACTGAAGCCCTTATTGTGTTTTTCCGAGATCCTCTAACCTAAAAACCCGCCCACTCTACGCCACACAGCCCCTGCTACCCGTGTAGCTACTCCATGCGTATAGTAGACACCTGACCTATTCAGCGGAACCCGAAACCCAACCACCCTTTGACGCAAGTCGAGGAATCTGCAGCCTGGCTAGAACACGGCGAGAAGACGGTGACGCCAAGAGAGATTTATGTTTCTGGTTCTTTTGATTGTAGTATTAGCAGCAGTCAGTAGGTGGTGAATGAAACGGTTAGTAGAAATAAAGGTAAATTTATTATCACTGAATCTACGTCCTATTGTATTGTCTGAGACCTGCAAATGTAATTTTATGGTTGCTATTATTTTTTCTCGGGTAGAGGGCGATTATTTTAAGTAGTTAGCTATTTTTGTTATTGCCCCCAATTTTGCTGTTACTGGGGCGGTATTTAAATTCACATGGGCTTTCTATTGCACTTGAGGAAAATTTAATTTTTTTGTCTTTGCTTGGTGCCAAGTTTCCCAAGACTATAGCTAAGCAAGATACTTGAGCTCACGTTTATTAACCCTAATGTTTTGTTAATTGTTGGAGAATTTGTGCTTGTTGTTGTTGGTTTGTTGCAGCCCTCCACGCTACTCTATCCTGTGCAAGCTTCTTCATCTCCTAGTACCTACTGCAACCTACATCCTCCTGAATGCGTTTAGTGTATTCATCTCTTGGTCTCCCTCTACGATTTTTACGCTCCACGCTGCCTTCCAATACCAATTCTCTTGATGCCTCAGAATATTCCCTACCAACCGATCCCTTCTTCTAGTCAAGTTGTGCCACAAATTTCTCCTCTCTCCAATTCTATTCAATACCTCCTCATTAGTTATGTGACCTACCCATCTAATCTTCAACATTCTTCTGTAACACCACATTTCGAAAGCTTCTATTCTCTTCTTGTCCAAACTATTTATCGTCCATATTTCACTGTCATACATGGCTACACTCCATACAAATACTTTCAGAAAGAACTTCCTGACACTGAAATCTATACTCGATGTTAACAAATTTCTCTTTTTCAGAAACTCTTTCCTTTCCATTGCCAGTCTATATTTTATATCCTCTCTACTTCGACCACAAATGTGTGTTTAATAAACGTTTATTGCTATGATAGGCCCATGTCTGCACAAATCCCAGCTCAAACCGCGACTGCCCCCAAAACTTACGCTAAAACTACATTGCAGTTCAAACGCATCTACTTCATGATTCGGCAATTGTGATACTAATTCTAATACACAAAGATTTTTGCTTAGTTACATCTATTTCGCTGGATTGAAAGATAATAATGTAATGTGAATGTAATTAACTATTACATTATACATAATATGAAAAGGAGTGTAGTCGTCAAGAGGTGCACATACCACACTATTTCATACTCTGAACAAATTGCACGACATATCACATATCGGTCGTTATCGGTTTCGCCTTTAATAAATCACTTGCACTCATTTTTCCCTGGTACGCCAGATGGTATGTGCCATGTGTATACCGCACCAAAGAGGCTGGATTCAGACACCATGTGACCTGTTCGAGAAAATGCTGTGCAATAGCAGTACCAAAACAAAGTCTGGTGATTGTTCGCATGAAACACAGTGTAAGAGTACTGAGACCAGAGACATAAGTAAAGGAAAGATGTAGAAAAGGGAATAATAGTTGTCTCACCACCAAAATTGGGAAGAGCAGAGTAAGCGAAACAGTTCTAACTAAATAGCAAAGTTAGATAGGATCGTTGAAGCACGGAAGGTATCAGCAGTACACCGGCAAGAGCGAAGAAAGTTTTCTTCGACAAAAGAGTTCTACCGATGTCAGCTATCCACATGGAAATGAGGAAGAAAGTCCTGAGTGTACATTTCGAGAACGGCGTCGTATGGAAGTGAAACGTGGGCCATCAGCTATCTGGAGAAGCGGGAACTCGATACACCTGAAAATCTGCGCTTTCGAAGAATGTTATAAATTAAGTGGACAGATAACGAGGACTTACTAAAATGAATAGGCGCTGATGGAAGTCTGTGGGAGACATTCACCACAAGAAGTGACATTCTAATTGGAGCCGTCTGCTACGGCATCCGTGCCTAATTGATCTGGAGACAGAAGTAGCGGTACAGAGGAAAAGTTGTAGGGGCAGACAATGACTACAATATGAAAAGAGGTTATAGAGGACATAGCGTATTCTAGGTACCAACAGATGGAAAAATGTGGAAGAGATGGAGAACAGCAGCAAAACAGTAGAGTGGATGATTACGTAAGGAAACTAGAGTGGAAAATGATCTCTACTACCAACTGTTAAACCTGTCTGAGGCTCAGGGAGGAGATCCGTATGCAACAATAAAAATTTTTCATCATTTTCCCAATAACATAAAATGCCTGCCATATAGCGAAAGAAGATCTATATCTAATTTAAAATCATTTGTCCTGGACAACTCCATCTTATCCATTGGAAAATTTCTGCACAAAAAGTCGTAGTCAGTAAAAAAAATCAGTCAATTAAGTATAGTTGCATGAGTAGGACTCAAATTAATAATGTGTACATTAATGTTAACTCCAATCATGTATACGTATCCTGTCAACCGACTCGTTACACGTCACGTCGATAAAAAAAATCGTTCAAATTATATATAGACCATGTAACTAAACTAAAAACTTTAAAGACAGTTAGTAAAGTCGTGAACTTTGGATGATGTCTGAAATTTTGTTCGATTTGAACTATGTAACGTAGTGGAAACATGAAGAGAGGAAATGAAAGATATTCTAACTGTCCATCTCACATTTCTCAGGAGAATAAAAAACCGATGTATCTCTCTTTGTTCACAACTTATTTGTATTCAAAAAACTAACAAGATATTCTCATGCCAAAGAACTATGCTGCCGACGTCATCATTGTAAAAAATTGCAAGAGAAATGAGAAAATAAATCATTTATGAAGGAAGTTCTAAATGATACACCAGGAAAATGACTGGTTCTAAGTGTCAATAAGGAAGTTTTTGTTTCCAGCGTCATTAATACAGGGGCACTACGTTTTATTTGTGACGCTACAAGTACAGAAATACAGCACCTATTGTTTAAGTAGTAGAACCGTAATCAACAAAAGTCATTTCACATTTATTTGAAATTTTATACAAAAGAATAACATAAACTGAAGAAAAAAATACTCTCGTTAGTGATTTGTTTCCTTCCACGAAAGATGTTGCAACGTTTATTGTCAAAGGCCCTCCGCTGTTGAGGAAGACATGGCAACGTCGTCAAGGGCTCTTTCTGCTTTACAACTGATAAACATGGATGGTTTTCGAATGAAATGCGACATGGCACACATCCACTATTGTTTTCCTCTTTTGAACACCCTGATATGTCCCCTTTCTTCTATGTCAAAGTAAGAATTTTTGTATAACTACTTGAGATCGATGAGTATGAGATACTTTGATCATACTGCATATGGAGATCTTACAAGCTTGCAACGACAAAAGTGTTTGCGCAGCAACTTGGAATTCAGAGAACTCAGCTATGTGCATTGGAATTACATGGAATGCCTTCACTCAACAATCTTGTGCAAATATGGCGGAACAAATGACTTTTTTATCTACCTTTTTTTCGCTATAATTGAAAAATCTCCGTCGCAGCTCAAAAATCTGTGCCCACCCATCAAAAACTTATGTTTTATCTCTTCAAACCATCCCAGGCTAAATGAAGGAGAGCTTGACACATGGCATTTGGAACTCCACAGAGAAGAACTACTTGGCACAAAGAGCATGCGCCATCTAGCAATGAGTGCCTGAATCATTTTCTCCGTGAATTGACACTTGGACCTTGTGATGGCCTTTCTCGGTGTAGAAAAAGCGTTTGATAATAGAGTCTGTAGAAGAAAGGTCCGGGAAACACTAAGAAAGAATGGAGAAAGAGACAACAAGCAGAGTGGAGCAGTTGTGCTGTAGAAGACATAGCTAAGTGATAGTGGGAAATTAAAGGGCAGACTGATTCCAGCAAACAAGTGGTGTGAAATAGGCAGTGCATTGTCACGTTTCCTCATCAGTGTGGTTTTGGGTCAGATAATGACTAAGCTGACAGAAAAAACTATACAACACAAGACGAAGGCAGTGGTTTTCGTGGGTGACTTGGTGGTTTGGGGGAACAGGGAGGAGGAAATGCAAGAACAGCTGGATGCTTGGGGAGAAACTGTGAGTCAGTTTGTAATGAAATTCAATGTAAACAGTGAGATCCTGGTTACAATTAGAAAGAAAGATAGACCTTGGACGTGAACAGTTGGAGAAGCTGGGGAGCGTCAAGTACTTGGAAAGTGTGATAGAGGAAACTGGAAGAAATGAGAAACAGATCAGTGAACTTGACGAACAGTCAACAGCATTCCTCTGAAGTTTTAGGAGCCTCGTTTATAACAAAGACGTCCCACAAAAAAGGTTCCCACAGAAAAAAGTAATATATAGAAGTCCCACCATACCAGTACTGACCTACGCATCTTAAACACGGGTAATGAGGAAAACACGTGTAAGGAGATTACATGCACGCGAAATGAAATTTCTCAGAAATGGAATAGGAGTAACAGGGAGGGATAGGATGAGGGGTGAAAGAGTGGGATAGCAATCTCAAGATTAAGATTAAGATGGTATGGGCACTTAAAGAGAATGGGAAACAAGTGGATTCCCAAGAAGATACATGAAATGGAATAGCGAAGGAAACGACGAAGAAGAAGGCCAAGGGATAGATGGCTGAAAGGTGTGGATGAGCGTGTTGAAAACAGCGTCAGAGTGAACGTGGAAAGATGGTGACAAAACAGGACTAGATGTCGAGGCTTGTGTTCCAAACAGATCCAGCCTTGGCTCAGAAACAGCTTGAGACGATGATGAAGATTTGTCACTTGGAACAAATCTAGGGACATGTAACAGAATACCGAGGAAAGGAAGGGAAAAAAAGAGATTTTCATTTTCATTCTCGAATTATTTATGTCATGTTTAATATCATCTTTGTGGAATATATACATGCTTATGTTCTAGTGCGAAGGATACTCAGATGTTTCACACCGTAAATGTTCACTCACGATGCAGAGACGGGCCTCTCATGAAGGCTGCCAACTACGGCTCCCAGCTGTTAAATATTTGCTGAACGCAGCGATTGCATGAATCTGAAATGTGATTCCGCGTGGAACAGCGGAAGGACCAAGTCGATAGAGCTGCATAACAATTCTGTTTCGGGCTTACGCAAGCAGCGGCCGGCGGGTCAGTTCAAAGGTCACGTGACCTGTGACGTCACAGGGCGTTGTCTGGCCACCGTTGTTACCCTGAGCCTGCTGCCACCCTTGTGCGTGTCCGAAGATACGTCTCCCTGACGTATTTACTGTAATTATATTCGATCATTGCGAATAATGATTTGCTAGCAGTAAAGTGGAGTTAGATTACTGTGGTCCTCAACTTAGATACGAATCGACATTTTGTTTCTTAATTTATAGCTGAAAATGTAATTATTAATTTGCATTAATTGTTGTTCCCTAAGATAAGTAAATTGGAATGCAATTTCGTCTAAAAATCTGGTGCATATAATATGTTAGTCAGTTTCAGAAAAATGTTTGTACGTTTTAGTATAGCTATAGTGGCGAAGTACTTACAATGTATACAGAGTGTATTAATAAATAAGCAATGACTTGACCTCACTATCAATATTCATCAAATCATAGGAATTATAAAAGCAAACAACGAAACACCCATCAAAATTTGATGAAAATGAAACAAATTACATAGGTATCGTAACTGCAAACGAAAACTGGTGACGTTCGTAAATTACAAAATGAATTGCAGTAGGAAAATAGCGTCTTACATATGGAACGCACGTAGTAATAATAAAGACTGTATTTAAAGCATGAAACTGTTCAGATGTTCGTTTAGGGCTGTGGAAACTGGACTCTGTTTATAGCAGAGAAGGCGTACTTGGAAGTGATGGAGATATTGATCTGGAGAAGTTTAATGAGAACCAGCTTTACAGACAAAATTAAATGATTGTGTTGTAAAACAAGTAAAGGAGAAAAGCCAGTGGCTATTATATAGAAGAACAAACAGGCATTTTACTGATTTCTCTGAGAAAGAATCCGATACAAAATAAGAGAGAGGTCATCACAGAATCTAAAGTATTCTATGGGTAACAAAATGTCACATTTATCAACACAGGAACGGCGTAACATAAAATGTAGTTGCATGGCTCTAAAAAAGAGGAGTTTTTAAGTGTCAGTGACGATTTTACTATAGCATTCATGAGCTGCAGCAATTGGATCACGTACTCCCGTCACCTACGACACAGCGTCACAGCTGATGACGAATAACCCCAAGGTAAAGAGTTGTCGGCAGTCTGTCATAATCCTTAATATTGGAAGAAGATTATATGGTTTAGGTTAATTGCATTGTTATTTGCTTTTGCTGCAAAGTTAGCCAGTTCGCAGTGAAATAAGCAGCGACTAATAACGCGGAGATCTGAGAAGCAAGGCAAATTAAATCCATTTTCTTTCCTTTTTTACACTCATCAGTCTTCTGAATGGTTTGATGCGGCCCACCATGAATTCCGTTCCTGAGACAACCTCTTCACCTCAGACATAAGTCCTAAATTACTTGCTGGATGTATCACACCCTCTGTCTTCCTCTACAGTTTTTACCCTCTATAACTCTCTCTAGTACCATGGAAGTTATTGTCTGATGTCTCAACAGACGTCCTATCATCCTGTCCCTTCTTCTCGTCATTGTTTTCCATGTATTTCTTTCCTCTCCGATTCCGAGAAGAACCTCCTCATTCCTTACCTTAATTATTCCATTCTTCTTCTGTTCCGTTCTTCCCACAGTCCAAGTTTTGCTACCATACAATACTGTGCCCCAAACGTATATTCCCAGAAATTTCTTCCACAAAATAAGGCCAATGTTTCATACAAGCAGACTTCTCTTGGCCAGGAATTCCGTTTTTGCCAGCGCTAGCCAGCTTTTGATGTCCTTCTTGCTCGGTCCGTCATTGGTTACTTTGCTGCCTAGGTAAAAAAGTATCTTAACATCATCTACTTCGTGATCATCAATCCTGATGTTATGTATCTCGCTGTTCTTATTTCTGCTACTTTCATTACTTTCGACTGTCTTAGATTTATTCTCAATCCATATTCTGAACTTATTAGACTCTTCATTCCATTCAACATATCTTAAAATTTTTCTGCACCGACGATAGCAATGTCATCAGCGAATTTTATCATTCATGTCCTTTCACATTGGATTTTAAATCTAGTCTTGAATCTTTCTTTTATTCCCTTCTTTTTAATACGAGCAGTTCTTTCTTGGTCTTCCACTGTTATTATTCCCTCTTGGTTCTTGTACAAGTTGTATATTACCCGTATCTCCCAATAGGTTACGCCTATTTTCCTCAGAATTCCGAACATCTTTCAGCATTTGATAATGTCGAATGCTTTTTGCAGGTCCACAAATCCTATGAAGGTGTCTTGAGTTTTCTTTAGTCTTGAGTCCATTGTCAAACCCAACGTCCAAACGGCATCTCTGATACCTTTCCTGAAACCAAAGTGATCGTCATCTAACACATCCTCAGTTTTATTTTCCTTCTTTCTTGTCAGCAACTTGTTAAGTTGATTCTTGAACTCTGCGGTTCTTACAGTCTTCGGAATCGTGTGTAAAATATTTTTCTGAAAGTCAAATAGTATATCGCCAGACTCATACATTCTACACACTAACGCGAATAGTCGTTTTGTTGCCCAACGATTTTAGAAATTCTGATAGACTGTTTTCCATCCCTTCTGCCTTATTTAATCTTAAACCTTTCATAGCTCTTTTAAAGTCTGTCTTTAATACTGGATCCCCTACCTCTTCTCTATCGACTCCTGTGTCTTCTGTCACGTCACCAGACAGGTCTTCCCCCTCATAATAGAGGCCTTCAGTATACTGCCTTCACTTATAGCCTTTCTCCACTGCACTTAAGAGCGGAGTTCCCATTACACTCTTAATGCACTACTCTTGCTTTTATTTCATTAAAAGGTTGCTTTGACTTTTGTATATGTTGAGTTAGTCTTTCCGACAATCATTTCTTTTCCGATTTCTTCACATTTTTCATACAGCAATTTCCTTTAGCTTCCCTCCACTTCCTGTTTATTTCATTCCTCAGCGACTGATTTTCCCAGAACATTTTTGTGTTTCCTTCTTTCATCGATCAACTGAAGTATTTCTTCTGTTACCCAAGGTTCCTTCGCAGTTACCTTCTTTGTACCAGTGTTTATGTTTCCAATTTCTGTGATTGCCCTGTTTAGTGAATCCATTCCTCTTCAACCGAATTGCTTACTGAGCTATTCTATATCACAAGGTCTATAGCCTGAGGGATCTTCGAGCGTTTCTTTTCATACCTTAGTATCCCACTTCTTTGATCATTGATTCTTAGTCAGTAGTCTTTTGAACTTCAGCTTACTTTTCATCACTACTAAATTGTGATCTGGGTCTATATCTGCTCCTGGGTACACCTTATAATCCAGTATCTGAAATCGAAATCTCAGCCTGACCATGATGTAATCTAACTGTAACCTTCACGTATCTCCCGGCCCTTTCCAAGTATACCTCCTCCTTTTGTGATTCTTGAACAGATTATTCGCTATTGCTAGCTGAAATTTCTTGCAAAACACAATTGGCCTTTCTCCTCTCTCATCCATAAAATCGCCATATTCTTAAGTTCGCGATGACTTTGTCTTCTTCAAAACTGTATATGTGAAATGAAAGTTTCTTTACCAGCTTTTAAAACTGATACATATTACCTAAAGACAAACGGAGACTTTGCCGTATGGTAAGCCTTAACACGATACATTAGCATTAATCTAATAAGATGACTAGAAATCCAAAGAGCAACATAGATATGAAGATATTCAGTATAGTGGAGATGAGTAAAGAGTGGAAAGAGGAAAGCCATCACACGCTAAGTGAATATAAAGTAACGTTCTTAATAAAAGCAATCCGTCTCTAAATGCTACAGGTTTAGTTTTGTTACTCATATTGATGTAAAACGTCTTTCATGTTGCATTTTCAGTTGTTACCGTTACATGTGGATACATCAGGTACTGTCACTTTCATAGTGTTAGAAATAATTTAAAAAAAATAAAACATGAATTTAGAAGGACTTTCTCCCTCATCATTATTCATTGCGTGTTTATCTTGAGGAATACGAAAAATCTTTGCATTAATGTATCAGTTTCTCCTATCTTATCTTTCCCACACGCTTTAAATCTGTGTTCATAACTTGCAATTTATAATAACAATTTGATCAACGTACGATTATTTTCCTTTATGGTACAATAAACTGTTCGTTAATAATAAAGTGAAACTCATTGCGTGTGGAATGGAGTGTTGAGGGAATGGCAGATGGGGAGATGAGTTAAAATTTTACACATCAGCCCCTCCCTCACCAGCATATTTCTCAAACATCATTATAACATAATGTTGCATAAAATTGGATTGGTTTTTGACAAATATCCCACCGAGCGAGTGGCGCACTGGTTACTACACTGGACTCGCTTTCGGGAGGACGACGGTTCAAACCCGCGTCCGGTCATCCTGATTTAGGTTTTCCGTGATTTCCCTAAATAGCTTCAGCAAATGCCGGGATGGTTCCTTTGACAGGGCACGACCGACTTTCTTCCCCATCCTTCTCTAATCCGATGGGACCGTTGACCTCGCTGTTTGGTCCCTTCCCCCACAACCAACCAACCAAATATCTAGACGAAAGAGGAAACTGTCACACCACGCACTACCGATATTTATTAAACATTGTGGAGATGTTCAACGAATAACAGGTATTAAATTGCTAAACATTCGTTCATTCTACACTCCTGGAAATTGAAATAAGAACACCGTGAATTCATTGTCCCAGGAAGGGGAAACTTTATTGACACATTCCTGGGGTCAGATACATCACATGAACACACTGACAGAACCACAGGCACATAGACACAGGCAACAGAGCATGCACAATGTCGGCACTAGTACAGTGTATATCCACCTTTCGCAGCAATGCAGGCTGCTATTCTCCCATGGAGACGATCGTAGAGATGCTGGATGTAGTCCTGTGGAACGGCTTGCCATGCCATTTCCACCTGGCGCCTCAGTTGGACCAGCGTTCGTTCTGGACGTGCAGACCGCGTGAGACGACGCTTCATCCAGTCCCAAACATGCTCAATGGGTGACAGATCCGGAGATCTTGCTGTACAGGGTAGTTGACTTACAACTTCTAGAGCACGTTGGGTGGCACGGGATACATGCGGACGTGCATTGTCCTGTTGGAACAGCAAGTTCCCTTGCCGGTCTAGGAATGGTAGAACGATGGGTTCGATGACGGTTTGGATGTACCGTGCACTATTCAGTGTCCCCTCGACGATCACCAGTGGTGTACGGCCAGTGTAGGAGATCGCTCCCCACACCATGATGCCGGGTGTTGGCCCTGTGTGCGTCGGTCGTATGCAGTCCTGATTGTGGCGCTCACCTGCACGGCGCCAAACACGCATACGACCATCATTGGCACCAAGGCAGAAGCGACTCTCATCGCTGAAGACGACACGTCGCCATTCGTCCCTCCATTCACGCCTGTCGCGACACCACTGGAGGCGGGCTGCACGATGTTGGGGCGTGAGCGGAAGATGGCCTAACGGTGTGCGGGACCGTAGCCCAGCTTCATGGAGACGGTTGCGAATGGTCCTCGCCGATACTCCAGGAGCAACAGTGTCCCTAATTTGCTGGGAAGTGGCGGTGCGGTCCCCTACGGCACTGTGTGGGATCCTACGGTCTTGGCGTGCATCCGTGCGTCGCTGCGGTCCGGTCCCACGTCGACGGGCTCGTGCACCTTCCGCCGACCACTGGCGACAACATCGATGTACTGTGCAGACCTCACGCCCCACGTGTTGAGCAATTCGGCGGTACGTCCACCCGGCCTCCCGCATGCCCACTATACGCCCTCGCTCAAAGTCCGTCAACTGCACATACGGTTCACGTCCACGCTGTCGCGGCATGCTACCAGTGTTAAAGACTGCGATGGAGCTCCGTATGCCACGGCAAACTGGCTGACACTGACGGCGGCGGTGCACAAATGCTGCGCAGCTAGCGCCATTCGACGGCCAACACCGCGGCTCCTGGTGTGTCCGCTGTGCCGTGCGTGTGATCATTGCTTGTACAGCCCTCTCGCAGTGTCCGGAGCAAGTATGGTGGGTCTGACACACCGGTGTCAATGTGTTCTTTTTTCCATTTCCAGGAGTGTATACAGGATGTTCATCAACAGTATTAACATGGCATGTGATGCTCCCCCCTCCCCCACGGACTCAAACATTCTCTTGTATGCATTTTGACATTCTGACAAGGAACGTTATCTTGAGGACTTCCTTCCCTTGGCTGAAAAACATGCTGTGTCGGTTTATGGCGTGGAAGCAAGTACACATCTTTCCGTCGCAGTCGAGTTCCATATGTGCTCTATGCGTGACAAACAATGGGACCAGGCAGTCCACTCAAGAACCTTTACATTACTCCAGACGTTTGTAGTGAAAATTTCAGTGTGTGTTCTTTCTTTAGCCTGGTGGATGACACCAATGTTACTCTGGTGATGATCGATATGACTGCAGGCACTACCACTCCTACCCCATCCACATCAGACTTCATACTGCCTTCAAAAAATACTAAATTGGTCCTATTGTCACATTTATTAGCTCGCTACACTATGATTCCCGGAGCTTGTACATACGTTGGCGTCGATGTGGTAACAGTAAATACAAGCGACACTCACCGCTGAGATCTGTAGACTGCCACTCTGACCCAGTGGGCTCTTGTTCTACACCATGCAACTCTCCGTTTCCTGTGGTATTGCGTCAACGGTAAACAACGAATGACAACTCGTGACCTCAATCCAGCTTCCAGCCGGTGGGTTAGTTCGAAGGTCAGGTTTCTCGCTAACACACTTCTTTGAACCTCTGCCCTGATTTCACCTGCTGTCTTCCATCTGTTCGTCAGAGCCAGGCGAACAATTGTGCTATCTTTTCGTGCTGCAGTCATTCTGAAAGGACCCCTGCCTATACTTCTTCGTATTCGCTCTGCAATCATTTGCACTACAGCCAGTTAAATGTCTTTGCGAGCTGTCGATATGATGCTCCATGTCCCTCATGCAAATGATTCGACCTTTCTCAAAGTCTGAAAGATGCCGTTAAACCACACGCGCATGTCCTCTGGGAGGCTGAAAAGTTTACGTATCGTTACACACATCAGCCACCAGACACGCACACCATTATTCATCCGTAAGAATGGCTTTTTTCTGTAGTGGAAATAAACTCGCTCATGGATGAAATTTTAGTCAACACTTCCGACTGACATGAAAATACAGGAGTGTCAGTTCGGCAGCGTTTGGTCAAGGTGTTCATGGTACAACATTTGCCATTTCTGTCTATGTAATAGTACTGAATTATTTCCGTTAGTTTTAAATTTTATTTCTGTATTGTAATACTTACACCTTGTAGTTTTCAGTTCTTATCTCACACAGTGAGTAT
Source organism: Schistocerca nitens (assembly GCF_023898315.1). NCBI lineage: Eukaryota > Metazoa > Arthropoda > Insecta > Orthoptera > Acrididae > Schistocerca > Schistocerca nitens. Next base: position 751,811,739 of record NC_064618.1, on the reverse strand, counting down.
GGATGACGTCGTTTAACTCTATTATCAGGATACTCGCATCTCTCTTCCCATCAAACAACATGTCTAGGCACAAACTGACGAGAGTATTTCTCCTTCCAAATTCAAGCAATACGAAGTAAAACAAATCATTCTGCTCCACACCTCCCCTGATGACTTGTAATTTAAGGGAAGCAGGAACCCCATACATCTTTGTTTAACGCTGCTGCTGATCGATTTTCTTTAGTATAATAACGTGACATATCATTGATAAACTATATTATTTTCTGGTAACCTAAGTATCTCGATAAAATGATTGAAATGTCACTTCTTATGACGTATTATGGAGCAACCTACGTTTCCTGGTTTCTTTACCAAACGGAGAGCTATTACATGCCTATAATTACATTATTGTAGACAACAAAATTAACGTCCGATTTGCAACACGTATACAATAATGGCACGCCACAACTCCTTTATTTCGTACCTTACACTACTTTCATCTGTAGCTGTCTGATAAATGCGGGATACGCATCTAAGTGCTAAACAATATCCAATGCTACTTATTTTCAGTGTGACACTCCGTGACTTGATATTAGCGTTGGTGATTGCTGTATTGTACCAGATCCTTATGCCATCTTTCTATTGCTCACAAAAATGAAAATTTTATGATACCTTCAGAAAGTACTAAGGCAAGCTACGCCAGTTTCGCGGTATACGTGATATATTCGTCGTATTTATCACAGTGTGGATAAAGCGTCGTACCGATAAATAGCTCGGAACTTTCCTACCAGTAAGTAAACAAATTTCGCAAAACGCACAAAGAAATGCCACCGTAAGGTCATGGTACGCACTGCGAATGATAAGCACAAGGCCTGTTGAAGTACAAGGTTTTTTTCTATCACGTTTTACTGCCGGACTTTGTGTCAGCTGGAGTTAAAGGAAAGTTTAAGGATCCTCGACAATCAACATACAAATCAGTAGTCTTCCTACTCCATAAACATAGCAGCAGGGGGCTAAAACCTCCAGTGTACCTTGACAAGTGCTACGCAAAGCTGATAAGTCATCTTATCACCCAAAAACAGTCACTCGTGAGTATCATGTGTGAGTCGTTATTGTTAGTGTGCGGGGGTATAAATGACAGCGTTCTCTTTCGTTCTCCAGTGCTCTACCAAGACTACTTCTTCTCGAACTACCGCCCAGACGCTACTCCTTGCATCGTATTTGGTAAGATTAATGAACCTTCAAAGATCTAATTCATCGTGTCCTAGTTCCTGCTCACTCGAGTGTGCTATATGAAATATTCACGTTGTCAGACTACATTTCGAAAAAAAATATGTTTTTCCCTATACATTTCACATGTTATTGCATCTACTAAAGTTAGGTACTTCTGTATACTAATGTCGCTGACCTGTTTCTTCTGCCTGGGAGGTATCAGTTGACATACAAATTTTCGTCGTCTTTTTCTACTTAACACCCCTCCGTTTTGTGCTGTGCGTGAACAACGCCGTTTATTATGCAGGGTGATCATGGAATGTTGCGACAAATTTCAAGGGGTTGTAGAGAATGTCTTGAGGAACAAATGGAGGATAGGAACCTGTTGTTGTTGTGGTCTTCAGTCCTGAGACTGGTTTGATGCAGCTCTCCATGCTACTCTACCCTGTGCATGCTTCTTCATCTCCCAGTACCTACTGCAACCTACATCCTTCTGAATCTGCTTAGTGTATTCATCTCTTGGTCTCCCTCTACGATTTTTACCCTCCACGCTGCCCTCCAATGCTAAATTTGTGATCCCTTGAGGCCTCAAAACATGTCCTACCAACTGATCCCTTCTTCTAGTCAAGTTGTGCCACAAACTTCTCCCCAATCCTATTCAATACCTCCTCATTAGTTACGTGATCTACCCACCTTATCTTCAGCATTCTTCTGTAGCACCACATTTCGAAAGCTTCTATTCTCTTCTTGTCCACACTAGTTATCGTCCATGTTTCACTTCCATACATGGCTACACTCCATACAAATACTTTCAGAAACGACTTCCTGACACTTAAATCTATACTCGATGTTAACAAATTTCTCTTCTTCAGAAACGATTTCCTTGCCATTGCCAGTCTACATTTTATATCCTCTCTACTTCGACCATCATCAGTTATTTTACTCCCTAAATAGCAAAACTCCTTTACTACTTTAAGTGTCTCATTTCCTAATCTAATTCCCTCAGCATCACCCGATTTAATTTGACTACATTCCATTATCCTCGTTTGGCTTTTGTTGATGTTCATCTTATATCCTCCTTTCAAGACACTGTCCATTCCGTTCAACTGCTCTTCCAAGTCTTTTGCTGTCTCTGACAGAATTACAATGTCATCGGCGAACCTCAAAGTTTTTACTTCTTCTCCATGAATTTTAATGCATACTCCGAATTTTTCTTTTGTTTCCTTTACTGCTTGCTCAATATACAGATTGAATAACATCGGGGAGAGGCTACAACCCTGTCTCACTCCTTTCCCAACCACTGCTTCCATTTCAAGCCCCTCGACTCTTACAACTGCCATCTGTTTTCTGTACAAATTGTAAATAGCCTTTCGCTCCCTGTATTTTACCCCTGCCACCTTCAGAATTTGAAAGAGAGTATTCCAGTTAACATTGTCAAAAGCTTTCTCTAAGTCTACAAATGCTAGAAACGTAGGCTTGCCTTTTCTTAATCTTTCTTCTAAGATAAGTCGTAAGGTTAGCATTGCCTCACGTGTTCCAACATTTCGATAGGAACCTGTGTTCAGAAAATGCGTCTTTTTGCGCTGGCGGACCGTGAGGGAAATATCTCGCAATTCTGTTTGTATTGAGTGGTTGGGACTGATGACCGCAATCGCCTGTGGAGAAGATGAAATTAGCTGCTGCATAGACAAGCGTTGAATCCTATGAATGCGATGCTACTTTGCCTTCGTAGATGATAGATTCGAACACGGGTTTCCATCTGTAGTTATTTTAATTATTTTACTCCCATGTACTGAAAAACATTGTAGATTTCAGTGAGTTACACGAGAAAAATAAACTGCAAATGGAAACTCATGTCTGAAAATATAATCTGTCGAAGCAACAGAGCATCACATTCATAGGAGACAAGGTTTCTACGCAGCAGCTAGCTACATCTCCTCCACTGGCTATCATGGCCCTGAATCGCGATTACTGAATAGCAGACAACGTCGCGAGACGTTCCACCTACGGTCTGTCAGCGTAGAAAGTCATATTTGCTGCCAAAGGGGCAGCCCAGTGGCAGGCGCGAGCGTCTATGGCTTCGACGCTCTGTGGCATCGTTGGATGACGTTCCCGGACACGGGTTCCTAACCTCAATTTGTTCTTCAAGGCACCCTCTACAACCCATCGAAGTTCGTCTCACCTTTCCTGGGACACCCTGTAGGCATAAATATATTTTCCATTTTCACTGATTTTAGAAATAATTCTTCTACATTCGTCAATTAGTACTAAAAGACTTGGAATAGAGCTTCAGAATTGGATAATGCTCCAGCTTCCTGAGAATCAGAGAGCTGCTAGCTGGCCATATTGTACCCCATGTATCAGTAAGTATGAAAACTGCATTCACCCTACTACAGAATTAAACTTGCTTGTTTGGCAGATCATAAATGACCCATTAACTTTCGTAAACATATGCAGAACGTATCGTAATTAGCAGCAAAAACTGACAGGTGAAAGAATCAAACAGGTTCCAGTACGCAGGGATCCACAAAAATGCTGTTTGTGAAATACCCGTGAATGTGAGGTTATGAGCTGTAATTGACATCACTATGGAATATCATCATGCTTGGTACAAATGTACTTCAAATGTACACTTGGCGATCAAGTCGCTGTCGAATTGCCCTGAATGGTTGGGGAACCAAATTAAAAAAGCTCACATTTCACATAAATATGTACTAAGCTGAGCAATATTCTGTGCTGAAGTCAATTCGGTTCACAGCCACACATTCGCAATCATCTCCCAAACGGGTCATTTGCGGATCCATGTTTACTGGAACGTTTTAGGGTCAGTGTCGCTATTAACTATTCTACAACCTACATTATTTAGGCAGATGGCCATACTATATGAAACTGACTAATGGTGAACTTGTACTCTTTTCCAGCACTTGAAGAAAATGTGGAACAAGAAGCTTATGTTCTTGGCAATGGCGACCCTCTTAGCCGGAGGGACCTCCTCGGCTGCTCCGCTGGCCAAACAGGAAGACACTAAGCAGGGCTTCCAGTACATGCCCGTCAATCCCTGGAGTACACTATACCCTGGTATGAACTACGGCTCCGGGCCTGCCCTCCCGCCTCCAGGCTACCCCAACTACCAGGGATTCGGTGCTGGCAGCTACATGCGCCCAGGAGGCGTGGGCTTCCCTCTGCCCTACCAGTATTTCCAGTATCCTGCACCAGGGATGTACTCTATGGAAAACAAAAGACCGAAGGAGCAGTAGTTCACGTCACTATCCATCACGAAATGTCGTTGGGTCGTTTCGTTCTAACCCTCACCTTAAGCATTCATTTCATTCTAGATTTAATTATAGTATCAGTAACTGCACAAAGTTATCGCCACATTAGCAACCCATTCTATATCTTACATATCAATAAATAATGTGTCAGTTGTGTCTTTTAAGATTTACTTGGAATTATGTTCTCTTATGTCATTCCCATTTCACGTTGTTACAGCCTGTCTGTATATACGTACAAATAAGTTGCAGCCATAGTTTGAAAAACGGTATTAGGCTCGGAACAAAGATTCATCCATTTTGTATTCAGTCATTTACTACGAAAGTGGACAGCGAAAATTTTGCACTCCAAATTGCATAATTAACATCGATCCATACGTTTTGAATTAACGACCAAATTTTCAATATATTTCTTCCGGTAATAACAATGGAGACACGTTAGTTGTAAATATGTTTTAATAGGACAACTGCAAAAGTCTTATATTTTTGGGCACTTTCAGCCTTTCTGTAGACTTAAGACTGATAATTTATAATTTAATTTGCTAACGCAATGTACAAAATTGTATTTTTTACCACTTTTATATGTATGTAGGAATTTATAAATAAATATTTTAGCAAACACTTCTTTTTATTTTCGCTCTTGAGAGTATGTAATACTTTGATCATTCGTACCAAGCAATATGACTCCCAAATGCGGAGAAGATGATATCTTTAAGCTCCATGTATACGTAGTATTGGCTTTAGCTGCCCACAAATATTGTCAAAAAGTAGAGTGATTTCGAGTACACAGGACAAGTGAAGATACAGTATGTATTTTTCCATCAAGTAACGAAGTTCTGCCCTACGACTGAGTTGTAGAATTATAGATTCAGTTACAAGAGCTGTAGTGGTGACTATAAATACACGTTTTCTTCCTTTTATCAAAAATGTTCAAATGTATGTGAAGTCTTATGGGACTTAACTGCTAAGGCCATCAATCCCTAAGCTTACACACTACTCAACCTAAAGTGTCCTAAGAAAAAACACACACACCCATGCCCGAGGACTCGAACCTCCGCCGGGACCAACCGCACAGCCCATGACTGCAGCCCCCAGACCGCTCGGCTAATCCCGCGCGGCTTCTTCCTTTTATCCCAAGTACAGTTTGAGTAAGAGTTTATCGCTACATTTACCAACATTGTTTAATATTTTCATTCATATGTTCACTAATGTTGGCACTGCATGCAGTTGGTCAGGCTAAAAATCAAATTATTTACTTGAGTCGTGTTTTCGAAAAAAGTGTTTTTCGAAGGAATGACAGTCGTATCCACCAGAGTGCCAATACCTCTTGAAGTTGGAACGAACGACAACTAGCAACGTAGTCGACACACTCCTTTCAGTCAGATCATGGCACCTTTTTTTCTTAACTGAGACGCCCTCCACTTTCCGATGTTGAGGCGTTAACTTTAAACCTACCGAAATGTTCACATTTACTCATGTTTCCCAGATGCGTTTTCAGTAACTTCTGAATGTACATTTACAGGGGAAAGAATAGCAATAGCACCTCGAAATGGCCATTTAACGGTGATCTTTACGCTTTGCATTCCTTTCGTGACATATGCATGTTTCATCTTTTTTTTAATTGCAAGTAATTGTAGCCTATTGCAGTTTCGTACTTATTGCACCATAGCACAATATTACGCGTTTCATACACCACACGTATTAGTGATAACGTTTTAGTCTCCCAATTATTCACTGTTCATTGTGCTAGGAAACTGCTCACTAACCGACTCCCTTCTTTCAGAATTATACACGAACGCCTTGCCTGATGCGTAATCTTAATTCTGTTATTCGCATCTTAAGTTTCCACTTTCCTGTAAATACTCGTGTAAAGGCCGAATTCAAATTGTTTCCATTTTACTTCTTTCGCTTGCCACTACTTGTTTATAAAATATTTGATATTCGTTTATTTTGTATTGAAAATGAATGTAAGATCAAGTTATTTATTAAAATTAGAACGAAATTAATATATGTTGGCTATCTTAAAATAAACGTAGTGATGAGAATTATTTATGAGACATGTTCCTGAGATATAGAAAGAGAAAAAAACGTCTCGTAAGTTAACGTATTTGAATGTTACAGTCATACATATGTTTATTGTTTTGGAACTACATATTGCGAGGGTTGCCCAGAAAGTAACACAACGAATTTGTTTTTCTTCAATAATTCTTTACTGAGCATAATGAGAGTGACACACACGAAAAAATGGTATTTTATCTAACACCCTATTTTTCCACGTAATCTCCATCCTGTTTCATGGCCTTCCTCCAGCGCGAAACAAGGGCTTGTTTGCCCTGTCGGTACCAAACCTTGCTCTGGTGGCGGAGTTAGTGCTTCACTGTGTGAATCACCTGCTCATCGTCCTCAAAATGTCTTCCATACTTAAGCCGTGACTTCCGTCAACTGAATCGTAGGCCTTTAGGAAGTCCACAAATGCCACTATTATCTTTTTTCCTTTCATTTGTCTGTGTTCTATTACCCTTTTTATTCCAAATATCTGTTCTGTACTGTTCCTTTCTTTTTTAAAGCCACACCGGTACTCTTCTATTATTGGCCCCAGTTGTTCTTCAACTCTGTTGAGCAAGATTCTCGACAAAACCTTGTACCCTGTGTTTAAGAGAGAGATGCCCCTTAGTCATCCAGTACTTTCTTGTTCCCTTTCTTGTGTAGTGGTATAAAAATGGCTTCTTCCCAGTCTACGGGTATTTTCTTATTTCTCCAGGTATCCGTTATTATATTGTACATATTTCTTTCTATTTCAGACCCGCCCCATGTGATCTCTTCAGCACAAATACCATCATTGCCTGATGGCTTTGCTACTCCTGCCTTGGTGGGTGTATTGTCTAGGCTATACTGACTATCGTCCCTAGAGCGTAAGTGTGTCCACTTTACCGTCGGTACTCAGCAAACCCTAAAATACCTAGTCATTTCCTCGCACACCTCTTTCTCGCCAGTTTTTATTGTGCCAACTTGTCCTATTACGAAGGGTTCTTTTGTCTCGAAGCCTTTAATTCTGATCTTCGCCGGCCGTGGTGGCCAAGCGGTTAAAGGCGCTACAGTCTGGAACCGCGCTGCCGCTACTGTCGCAGGTTCGAATCCTGCCTCGGGCATGGATGTTTGTGATGTCCTTAGGTTAGTTAGGTTTAAGTAGTTCTAAGTTCTAGGGGACTGATGACCTTAGAAGTTAAGTCCCATAGTGCTCAGAGCCATTTGAACCATTTTTTCTGATCTTCATTTCTCTGAAAAGACTCGTGATTTGTGTTTCTTGAAGGTTGTGTTTGCTTCTTCAAGTTTCTCATTCCATCTACTTCTCCTGGCATTTCTGATCGTTTTTCTAGCATTCTGGAATTTCGACCAGTCTTCTTGCTTTTTACGGGATTGCCATTCCATCCATGATTTCCTCCTGCTCTCGACTGCATTCTCACATTCATCCGTCCGTCATTCATGCTTCCTTTTCTTGTTATTAGTAGCCCGTCGCACTGCCTCTTCTTCCATCATATCTCTCACTCTCTTCCAATCACTCTGAACTAGAAGCCTCTTTGCATACTCTGCCCCGTGTTTTTTCAGAAGTTCTAGGTCGAGTCTGTGAATTTTTATGGTCCTACATTTCCTTGCTCTGTTGGGTGTCCATCTGCATTTTATTTCGACAAGGTAGTGATCTGATTCCATCGTGCTATTTTTCCTCACTTTCGTGTTCATAATCTCTCTGTGATTCTTGTCACGGATTGCTGCATGGTCTAGCTGTTTTTCCCCAATTCTGTTTCCAGGGCTGACCCACGTTGTTTTCTTGTTACCTTTAGCTTTGTAATGGGTGGTCGTTATTTTCGAGCACCATTTGTCAAATGGCTCTGAGCACTATGGGACTCAACTGCTGAGGTCATTAGTCCCCTAGAACTTAGAACTAGTTAAACCTAACTAACCTAAGGACATCACACACATCCATGCCCGAGGCAGGATTCGAACCTGCGACCGTAGCGGTCTCGCGGTTCCAGACTGCAGCGCCAGAACCGCGCGGCCACTTCGGCCGGCACGTTATTTTCATCTTGTGTATCCTACACAGGTCCATTAATCTCTCACCATTCTTGCTTGTTCGCTTGTGAGCTGGATAATCTCCCACAGGACCGCTAAACTTCCTTTCCTTGCCTATTTGCGCGTTAAAATCTCCTAGCAAAATAGTGGAACCTCTTTTATCCACATCTGTCACTACCTTATACAAAGTGGATCAAAAATGTTCAGTTCCTGCTTTTTTTTTTTGTTCTTATCATTTGTGCTTTTCTGCTGTATAGGTTTTGTTTCCTATTTTCATTGTCAAATATGACAGCCTCTCGTGTATTCCCTTCCACGCAGTGATCCTATCCAGGTGTCTACGATCCACTACAAAGGCTGTCCCAAACATAAAAGGTTACTTTGGGTTACTTTGGCCCCCCACCACCGGGTTTCCCTTTCAGAATTACATATCCCTCCGATTCCATCGTGCTTTCGTCCCTGAATCTTGTTTCCTGTAGTTCCAGTATGCCAACCCCAAGTTCTCTCATACCGTCAAGAACTTGCTTTATCTTTCCCACCTTCATCATTGCCTGCATGTTTATGTTTCCCATTTTAAAAGTATGTTTCGGTCTGATTTTGTGTCCTTGATTTAGACTGGATTTTGAGGTACTGGTGGGTTCGCAGTTTTGTTTCGCACATGATACAGGCTCCCCAGAATCCGACAGCCTGCTTGCGTTGACCTCGCTCAACGAGGGATTGGCCCCCTGGTGTATATCTGTAATTATTACATGCTTCATGACTGCTTCATAGGCCGAAGTTTCGACTTTGGCTACCGCATTTGCAGTAGCGTGGTTATAACTGAGGTGGCTAGCCATAAAGGATATAATCAGGCCCCCCACTGGGAACAGACGCCTACTGTGGCCGCTCCGCTGGAGTACAGACGCCACTCTGTTGTGAGAAGGTTCATCCGCCTTGATGATTCTCCAAATCTTCTTTTGGAATGACTGGCCATCTTCTTCCGCCCCTCAAGCCGTTGACCTTATCACGCTCCAATTTTGATTGAGAATCATAAGGAAAAAGGATAGGCTTAGGATAGGAAAGGACAGGATACACAATATCGATAATCCAGTGTGGGACACACATAGTCTGGCTCCTCCCCTTTTGCCTGTCCGGCTTGGGTGACCCTTCCTGCAGCTAAGGCTACCGCCGGCCATAGTCTTCCGGATCCACAGCACGCAAACCCCCTAGCCCGCACGGATAGTGCTACGTTAAGGTGGTGTCCCCTGAGGAGGAACATGCATTATGTAATTCATCATCTCCACTTATATCTCGAAAACTGTATGATTACTCACTCCGTTACAGTCAGTGTATTACAAGTCGTACCAGGGTTAATATCATTCAATACGTGCCTCCAATTTTTTCTTCTTTGAAAAGAATAATTACACTAGCATTGTGTCTAACGGACTGTTTTGGAAAGATGCTGTATGTTTGACATAGATGAAAGCTGTCTATAACGACCCTATGGCTAGTGTAAAAATATTGTATTTAACGTTCTTTTACATAATGATTCACTGCGTGTGTTGTGGATGATAGTAATAAATTTGAACATTAATTCACATTAACGTATTCAGTTTATAACAGAAGCATATTAAGCTTGGTCTCTTGTATTAACTATTTTCGTTTATAATATAAGTGTTTTCTTGATTTGTGCCGTTCTACGTTATTCGCGTCCCACAGGTGGCTTTACAAGACAAGTTTTACTTGTTTGATTTGAGCTCTTCACTCATATGGTTTTATTATCTCTCTACGCAATGTGAACCTATGTAAGTTATATGTTCTGTTTTTAAAACGTCTTGAGCTACTTACGACTTTTTAAATGTTTGTTAGGCTCCTGTCTTAATTAAAACATTTCATAGGTAACTGTAACTCATTGTGATGAAGATACCTTTACTCCGATCGGAACAGGTCAACGCAGTGAAATTTGTGCAAACAGTCAGCTGTTCTTATCCTTCACTATAACTTAAGTGCGGTTGATGAACGTCAGCTATATTCAAGATTCTATACGAGTACTTTCAGGAATTTAGAGGTGTTTATCACTCTTATGAACTTGAAATGTATGCGAGTTCGCAATTGATTTATAAACAGCTTAAGCGGAATGGGATTGTCGTACGTGCATTTGGGATGATATTGATCGTGGGAATATGTTGACGCTTGTTTCGCATTTATGATATCTTAACTGCATTTATTCTGTTATTGTTACTTATTTTATGCTTTATTCGCATACTTTGTGTAGGGCCACCATTCCATCTCATTGTTTGTTCATTATTGTGTATGATGAATCAATCATCAATTCGTTAAAATTCATACCTTTGTTTTAGGGTACATTTATTTATCTGAAAGGATTCATCTTTCATCTCATTTACTTTTTAACCATCAAAATTTTATTTTATGTTTAATTTTCATAAATTTTCCCATCTTAGAAAGAATTTAGCTGCAGGGTCACGTAGAAAACCAATATCTTTTGGAAAGTTCAGCTGCTGTTCCTAGATAACAGAACGCAGCATGTCATTCTCAATGGAGAGAAGTCTTCCGAAGTAAGAGTGATTTCAGGTGTGCCGCAGGGGAGTGTCGTAGGACCGTTGCTATTCACAATATACATAAACGACGTTGTGGATAACATCGGAAGTCCACTGAGGCTTTTTGCGGATGATGGTGTAGTACATCGAGACGTTGTAACAATGGAAAATTGTACTGAAATTCAGGAGGATCTGCAACGCATTGACGCATGGTGCAAGGAATGGCTATTGATTCTCAATGTAGACAAGTGTAATGTGCTGCCAATACAGAGAAGAAAGATCCTTTATCATTTAGCTACAATATTCCAGGTTAGCAACTGGAAGCTGTTAATTCCATAAATTATCTGGGAGTAGGCATTAGGAGTAATTTAAAATGGAATGATCATATAAAGTTGATTGTCGGTAAAGCAGATGACAGACTGAATTTCATTGCAAGAATCCAAAGGAAATGCAATCCGAAAACAAAGGAAGTAGGTTACAGTACACTTGTTCGCCCACTGCTTGAATATTGCTCACCAGTGTGGGATACGTACCAGATAAGGTTGACAGAAGAGAGAGAGAAGATCCAACGGAGAGCAGTGCACTTCGTTACAGTATCATTTAGTAATAGCGAAAGCGTTACGGAGATGACAGATAAACTCCAGTGGAAGACTCTGCAGGAGAGACGGTCAGTAGCTCGGTATGGGCTTTTGTTGAAGTTTGGAGAACATACTTTCACCGAGGAGTCAAGCAGTATATTGCTCCCTCCTACGTATATCTCGCGAAGAGACCATGAGGATAAAATCAGAGATTAGAGCCCACACAGAGGCATACCGACAATCTTTCTTTCCACGAACAATGCGAGACTGGAATAGAAGGGATAACCGATAGAGGTACTCAAAGTACCCTCCGCCACACTTCGTCAGGTGGCTTGCGGAGTATGGATGTAGATGTAGATGCTGGGCGACTTGAACCAATGACGCCTAACGAACTAATCTTTAAGCAGAATCGTACATTGGGCCACCCTTCTTAAACAGGTGTATTGTCCCATTGTCGAGCGAAGAGGTGCGTCAAAGGATTAGCCGAGCGTGCTTGAGCTAGGTGCTCCGACATGAGGGAAGCAAGCTCACAACTGTATGTCTCTCCTGGGATACAGTATGCGATAACAGCTCGTTACGTCGCACATTTCAAAATGAGAGGCATTATTTATTGTGAATTTCATTAATGAACATACAGTGTCGTTCCAACACATGGCCCCAAATTATGTATTATTATTTCATAAAATATAAGATGGATATGAATAACCTATACACGATTCGAAAAAAGAGCAAAACTTCATTTACTACTGCTAGAACGTCGATACCTGCGTAAACGACCACTAGAGATCTCACGCCAACACACAGACAGTTCACATGGGTTGTGAGGAATCTAGCATGCAGTATCAGGATTTCTGCGTTCTTGAGATCAGAAGTACTGTGTCGGCCATTTCAGGGAAGATGGAATTTAGTGTCCGATTCGCCATTGAACCACAAACTAGAAAAGCACGAGCCGTTCGTTAAAAGAATTAAAAAAAAAAAAAAACTGGATGTCCCTGCAAAGTTCGAAGCGAACACCGACTGCCTGCGTGAAAGGATACGTGAGATGAAATGAAGAAAGTTTCCTACGTCAACCAATAGAGCTAATAGAGAGTTATGAGTAATTCAGCTAACTGCACATCAGGTTTTGAAACACTGTTCACTGTACAATCGTTATCGCTTACATATTATGAATTGCCTTGTTGAAAATGATAAAGAAAAATATTAGTATACTGTATTGTGCGATGACACTGTAAGAAATGTGAAGGGAAACATTTCTTCTATGTTAAACTGTTAGCGACGAAGTCACATTTCATCTTACAGGGCGGGTGAATTGACAGAACTTCGTATATAGGGCGAAATCACTATAAAATATTGCGATACTAGAGCGTCGGCGAAGCTAAGCATGTTTTTTGTCTTACCACAAAATAAAGTTTATTGCGGAGGTAACTGTTAGTGGAATAAAATATACATGTTAGAACAATGGTTTTTTCCTCATATGACTTCATTTTTGAATCGGATCATGCTCCGCCCCATTGGAACCTCGATGTCTGATCAGTTTTTAATCACTCCCTTCATCAACGACGTACCGGTCGTACGGGTAAACAAGAACCGGCTATTACGTTCTGGGCGCCAAGACCTCATACTACGCCACGTGGTTTGTCCTTGCGAGGCTTTTTAAGAAGCTCTACCAATAACACTGGTGATCCTGCAGAACCTGTCACACCTGTAGTGAGCACTGTGACGCAATAGATGATTCTGCAGGTGTGGTACGAGTTCCACTGCCGCTTAGACGTTTTCAGTGTAGAATGCGGAAATATGTTGGTGATTCATAACCTGTATTTGCATACGTAAGACTTTCTTACTGTATTTGTTTGCCGAGCCATCTTTCGTAGAATCTGCTGCATGCGAGCTCGCTTGTGTGTGTCTCGGTATGTGTGAAAGAGAGAGAGACAAAGAGAGAGAGAGAGAGAGAGAGAGAGTGGTAGACAGAGAGGAAGAGACAGAGTGAATGAGGGAGGCTGGGAGGCCAAAGAAAGGAGTGTTGTTTCTCTCTCTCTCTCTCTCTCTCTCTCTCTCCTACACACACACACACACACACACACACACACACACACACACATTCACACACACAGAAACAACTATGGATAAAATTGCATTAATAATGTTGGCAATACTCAAAATCTACACAAAAAAGCAAATGAATTAGGGTAAAAACATTACTGAGTGTGGAATACATGAAACTACAGCACTGCTGCTTTTGTGAATTCACAAAAGAGAGAGGAAGTGGAAAAAAAAGAACAGCTTCAGCGAAATTAAAAACAGGTGAAACGTGCCTGAGCAACAAGGTTCTTCTCTGCTCCAACCTCCGCTAACAAGGAAGGAGAACTTCACAACTTCACAACAGGTAAACAAGAGTCAAGAACGCCGTACGGAATTGTATCTCAAATTTACAGAGAAATATTGTTCCATCTATAAACAGCTAAATATAGAGATATATTATGTGTACCATATTTACAAAATGAGCACTGAAGATGCTTCGTAAATAAAAGTCAAAAGTGTCGGTGAAAATACTCTTTAAAAGCAGTAACTGATATTTTAGACTTTCTGTGTTCATATGTATACAGATTATTCATATTTACATTTCATGAAATAAAGATTGAAGAGGGTCCGTCTTACTTGAATAACACCATATATCCATTGTAATTGTGAAGATGAACTAGGGAGGCGGTCAATAGATGATATTTGACCCTCTGTACTCGCTTTTATGCTGTATGTATTACCTTCCTAAGTGATGAGTTACCCCATAAAACTGTATCAAAAGACGTTAACCTACGTAAATGTGTCATATGTTAATTTTTTTTATTTAATTGCTACCAAGACAATCAGTTATGCGAAGAGCAAAGGTTCCTGCGCTAATCATTTTGGGAAGTTCCATTAACAAGTTTCTTCCAGTTCAGACATTCATAAATAGTTACTAATTAAATTTGCGCTCTCGTGCCTGAAGAATACGCAGAATGAGACCACGCGAGCCTTGCAGCAGACACCGCCAGCAAGAGGTGACTGACGCGCGACGCTATTGTTCGGAGCACAAAACAAATGGCGTGCTTACCTGGGAGGGCCGGAAACAATTCGTCGCCAGCCTGATGTTGTTCCTCAGCCGGCGACCAGAATAGAAATCAGACAGTCCGTCTCTCCGGGCGACACTGCACTGCAACAGCGCCTTCTCAATACCCTCGAGCAAATATTCTGCTCTCCTGCTGTCCGTATGGAGCCACGTAATCGTACAAATTGAGGTAACCACCAAATACCAGAAGGTGTAACCGCCTGCAAACGGTAAAACTGCCAAATTAAACTTATTTGTGGTATATCTAATAAGTATATCTAATAAGCATACTTAATAAGTTTAACAAACCACATCGAATGTTAGATAAGTGCTGAATAAAACCATGCTCTACAAATAGCAGTTGAAACGCTAAGAATCATACAAAATGGCTCTGAGCACTATGGGAATTAACATCTGAGGTCATCAGTCCCCTAGAACTTAGAACTACTTAAACCTAACTAACCTAAGGTCATAACACACATCGATGCCCGAGGCAGGATTCGAACCTGCGACCGCAGCGGTCCCGCGGTTCCAGACTGAAGTCCCTAGAACCGCTCGGCCACACCGGCCGGCTAAGAATCATGCGAGATAGCAATAAATCAATTCGCGAAAAAGTAAGGTTGACATCGCTCTAATAAGTTTTTAAAAAAGAACATCGCATGTTAGGTAGGTATTGAATAAAACCATGTTCTACAAATAGCAGTAGAAACGCTAAGAATCATACAAGATGGCAATAAATCAATTCTCGAAGGAGTAAGGTTTAGGGCGCTATCTCGTCATCCTCTTCCTTATATATTCCTGCATATAACTTAGATACCATAATGCAACTTTGCGAATGTTCCATTGCAATCTTGAGAACTGTGTGAAGCAGCATTTCGTCTGGATTTTAATTCTTCATCAGGGCTATCTTAATACTTCGGCAGAAGTATCATATACAGGGTGTTTCAAAACTGATGGTCAGTATTCAGGGATATATGAGAGGCAATTCTGACGTCGCGGTTAATAATGGAAGCAAGACTAAAGCAAAATCAAGACGCATTCATAGGATTTGTCGGCCTGGAAAAAGCGTTCGACAATTTAAAATGGTGCAAGATGTTCGAAATACTGAGAAAAGTAGGGGTAAGCTATGGGGAGAGACGGGTCATATACAATATGTACAACAGACAAGAGGGAATAATAGGTGTGGACGACCAAGAACGAAGAGCTCGTACTAAAAATGGTATAAGAAAAGGATGTAGCCTTTGGCCCCTACTGTTCAATCTGTACATCGAGGAAGCAATGATGGAAATAAAAGAAAGGTTCAGGAGTGGAATAAAAATTCAAGGTGAAAGGATGTCAATGATACGATTCGCTGATGACATTGCTATCCTGAGTGAAAGTGAAGAAAAATTACATGATCTGCTGAACGGAATGAGCAGTCTAACGAGCAGAGAGTATGGATTGAGAGTAAATCGAAGAAAGACGAAGGTAATGAGAAGTAGTAGAAATGAGAACAGCGAGAAACTTAACATCAGGATTGATGGTCACGAAGTAGATGAAGTTAAGGAATTCTACTACCTAGGCAGTAAAATAACCAATGACGGACGGAGCAAGGAGGACATCAAAAGCAGGCTAGCAATGGCAAAAAAGGCATTCCTGGCCAAGATAAGCCTACTAATATCAAATATGGGCCTTCATTTGAGGAAGAAATTTCTGAGAATATACGTCCGGAGTACAGCATTGTATGGTAGTGAGTCATCGAAGCATTTGAGATGTGGTGCTACAGACGAATGTTGAAATTTAGGTAGCCGGCCGAGGTGGCCCAGTGGTTCTAGGCGCTACAGTCTGGAACCGTGCAACCGCCTCAGTCGCAGGTTCGAATCCTGCCTCGGGCATGCATGTGTGTGATGTCCTTAGGTTGGTTAGGTTTAAGTAGACTGATGACCTCAGAAGTTAAGTCCCATACTGCTCAGAGCCATTTGAACCATTTGAAATTTAGGTGGACTGATAAGGTAAGGAGCAAGGAGGTTCTACGAAGAATTTGAGAGGAAAGGGAAAACACTGATAAGGAGAAGGAGGAAATTGATATGACATCTGTTAAGACATGAGGGAATGACTTCCATGGTACTAGAGGGAGCTGTAGAGGGCAAAAACTTTAGTGGAAGACAAAGATTGGAATACATTCAGCAAATAACGTACTGTGGACTGCAAGTGCTATTCTGAGATGAAGAGCTTAGCACAGGAGAGGAATTCGTGGCGGGCCGCACAAAACCAGTCAGAAGACTGATGAAAAAAAAAAAAAAAAAAAAAAAAAAAAAAAAAAAAAAAAAAGCTCTGTAGCGTGAGGGACGCAAACGTCATTTCCTCAAAACATAGTTTGAAGGGAAGCTTCATTATAATGGTTTGGAAAAAGGAGGGAGTCAAAATTCTGCAAGGAAAGTATACGACGCGAACGATTGGCGTGTAAAGTCACAGATGTTCTAATGTCCACAGCAAAAGAAGATATGAATTCAAGTATCGTTAGCGCTGAAAATTTAAGCAGTAGCCGTCTAAATAGAACTATTAATATTAAGGGTGTATCAAAAAGAATCATCCGATTTTTTTAAAAATCATAACTATTATGTTATTTGAGATATGTGCGTGAACAGGGTACTGTTGGAAAGAGGAAACTCTGGAGTTTTACACAATTCCCGCAAGGTAAGAGCAGTGTGAGCCCACTTCAGTTCTAGTAAAAATGATGTTGGAGTAAGAGAAAGCATTTTGTGATCTACATCTACAGTTATACTCCGCAAGCCACCCAACGGTGTGTGGCGGAGGGCACTTTACGTACCACTGTCATTTACCTCCCTTTTCTGTTCGAGTCGCGTATGGTTCGCGGGAAGAACGACTGTCTGGAAGCCTCCGTGCGCGCTCGAATCTCTCTAATTTTACATTCGTGATCTCCTCGGGAGGTGTAAGTAGGGGGAAGCAATATATTCGATACCTCATCCAGAAATGCACCCTCTCGAAATCTGGCGAGCAAGCTACACCGCGATGCAGAGCGCCTCTATTGTAGAGTCTGCCACTTGAGTTTGCTAAACATCTCCGTAACGCTACCACGGTTACCAAATAACCCTGTGACGAAACGCGCCGCTCTTCTTTGGATCTTCTCTATCTCCTCCGTCAACCCGATCTGGTAGGGATCCCACACTGATGAGCAATACTCAAGTATAGGTCGAACGAGTGTTTTGTAAGCCACCTCCTTTGTTGATGGATTACATTTTCTGAGGACTCTTCCAATGAATCTCAACCTGGTACCCGCCTTACCAACAATTAATTTTATGTGATCATTCCACTTCAAATCGTTCCGCACGCATACTCCCAGATATTTTACAGAAGTAACTGCTACCAGTGTTTGTTCCGCTATCATATAATCATACAATAAAGGATCATTCTTTCTATGTATTCGCAATACATTACATTTATCTATGTTAAGGGTCAGTTGCCACTCCCTGCACCAAGTGCCTATCCGCTGCAGATCTTCCTGCATTTCGCTACAATTTTCTAATGCTGCAACTTCTCTGTATACTACAGCATCATCCGCGAAAAGCCGCATGGAACTTCCGACACTATCTACTAGGTCATTTATATATATTGTGAAAAGCAATGTCCCATAACACTCCCCTGTGGCACGCCAGAGGTTACCATAACGTCTGTAGACGTCTCTCCATTGATAACAACATGCTGTGTTCTGTTTGCTAAAAACTCTTCAATCTAGCCACACAGCTGGTCTGATATTCCGTAGGCTCTTACTTTGTTTATCAGGCGACAGTGTGGAACTGTATCGAACGCCTTCCGGAAGTCTAGGAAAATAGTATCTACCTGGTAGCCTGTATCTAATATTTTCTGTGTTTCATGAACAAATGAAGCGAGTTGGGTCTCACACGATCGCTGTTTCCGGAATCCATGTTGATTCCTACAGAGTAGATTCTGGGTTTCCAAAAACGTCATGATACGCGAGCAAAAAACATGTTCTAAAATTCTACAACAGATCGTCGTCAGAGATATAGGTCTATAGTTTTGCGCATCTGCTCGACGACCCTTCTTGAAGACTGGGACTACCTGTGCTCTTTTCCAATCATTTGGAACATTCCGTTCCTCTAGAGACTTGCGGTACACGGCTTTCAGAAGGGGGGCAAGTTCTTTCGCGTACTCTGTGTAGAATCGAATTGGTATCCCGTCAGGTCCAGTGGACTTTCCTCTGTTGAGTGATTCCAGTTGATTTTCTATTCCTTGGGCACTTATTTCGATGTCAGCCATTTTTTCGTTTGTGCGAGGATTTAGAGAAGGAACTGCAGTGCGGTCTTCTTCTGTGAAACAGCTATGGAAAAAGGTGTTTAGTATTTCAGCTTTACGCCTGTCATCCTCTGTTTTAATGTCATCATCATCCCGGAGTGTCTGGATATGCTGTTTCGTGCCACTTACTGATTTAACGTAAGACCAGAACTTCCTAGGATTTTCTGTCTAGTCGGTAAATAGAATTTTACTTTCGAATTCACTGAACGCTTCACGCATAGCCCTCCTTACGCTAACTTTGACATCGTTTAGCTTCTGTTTGTCTGAGAGGTTTTGGCTGCGTTTAAACTTGGAGTGAAGCTCTCTTTGCTTTCGCAGTAGTTTCCTAACTTTGTTGTTGAACCACGGTGGGTTTTTCCCGCCCCTCACAGTTTTACCCGGCATGTACCTGTCTAAAACGCATTTTACGATTGCCTTGAACTTTTTCCATAAACACTCAACATTGTCAGTGTCGGAACAGAAATTTTCGTTTTGATCTGTTAGGTAGTCTGAAATCTGCCTTCTATTACTCATGTTAAACAGATAAACCTTCCTCACTTTTCTTATATTCCTATTAACTTCCATATTCAGGGATGCTGCAACGGCCTTATGATCACTGATTGCCTGTTCTGCACTTACAGAGTCAAAAAGTTCGGGTCTGTTTGCTATCAGTAGGTCCAAGATGTTATCTCCACGAGTCGGTTCACTGTTTAATTGCTCGAGGTAATTTTCGGATAGTGCACTCAGTATAATGTCACTCGATGCTCTGTCCCTACCACCCGTGCTAAACATCTGAGTGTTCCAGTCTATATCTGGTAAACTGAAATCTCCACCTAAGACTATAACATGCTGAGAAAATTTATGTGAAATGTATTTAAAATTTTCTCTCAGTTGTTCTGCCACTAATGCTGCTGAGTCGGGAGGTCGGTAAAAGGAGCCGACTATTAACCTAGCTCGGTTGTTGAGTGTAACCTCCACCCATAATAGTTCTACGTTTCGCGTAATGCGGGTTGGTAATAACTGTTCAGCATGGCTTTCGTGCTAAGTATGGGGTGGACCCTCCTACAGTACAAATCATTAGACGGTGCCATGAACAATTCCGAGCAACTAGTTGTTTCTGTAAATACATATAGCCGGGCCGTCCCCGAGTGTCTGATACAGACGTCGAACGCATCCGCCGTATGTTTGAGAACTGTCTTTTCCCACAGTTGGAGATTGAATCGAATAACTTCATTTACCAACAGGATGGGGCACCCCCACACTGGTATCTGGAAGTGCGAAAATTTTTAAATCAAAGGATTACTGAACGATGGATCGGTCGCACTGGACCAAACGATTCAGCATTACCTGACTATATGTGGTCATTTCTTGTGAGGGTTTATAAAAGACTCTGTTTATGTGCCTCCGTTACCAGCAACAATCAATGATGTGAGACATCGCGTAACGGCAGCTGTGGAAGCTGTAACAGTGTGGATATAATTTGAATACCGCATTGACATATGCCATGCATCTCAAGGGGGGCATGCTGAATACCTATAAAAAAGTATGAAAAAACTTTGAGTTTCCCATTCATCAAAAAACAAAATTCATTGTATATGTTTATTAGTTTCAGAAATATAGACGTGCCAAATCGGATGATTCTTTTTGATACACCCTGTAGTTTCGTCAGTTGCCAAAACCAATATATGTGAACTACGAAACCGTTATTTGTTGTGTTTTTACATCAGCCTACCTATTCTGTAAGCCACTCTACAGTAAATGAAAGTGTATACTTTCTTCTTTCTGTCCCATTCCGTTCACGTGTGGAGCGACAGAAAAATATCTGTCTAAACGTTTCTGTACGTACTGTAATCTCTCTTAGCAGTTCGGCACAAACCGTTCTAGCATGTACATTTTTTTCTTCTTAGACGTTCGTTACGTCTTGATGTGCAGCGCCAAGTGAAGTGTAAGGTAGTTTATCAGTGTCTGATAAGCAGTTAGTTTCCTTCAGATTGCCATCGTATTTGTTTTAGGGAAAGCGCGAGTGTGAAGAAAGTGGTGAAGCAGGAAAACGAATGTAGTGCTCGGTGTTACCAGGATTTAGATACCTGGTACGCCATTAGGCTGCGTCACTACGTCAATATTACTACTTCTTCTTCTTCTTCTTCGTTACTTACTTAAAAACATGTGCGACTTGCAGCTAGTCGCCGTGCGGCTGCAGCTTGCTTCACATGCAAGTAGAGACGGGCATGTAGCTGCATGCCTCTTCTTCAAGATGTGCGTGCGAGTGTTTCCATTCGCATCTGTGTTCATATTGGGCCTCACCAACTTCCGTGAGGAGCAATCTATAGACGCACGGGGACGAGGCACAAGGCACACAGGTGCAAACGCACCTTAGCGTCAGTTCCTTGTAGTGCTGAGTCTGTTACAGACAGAATTTGGAATTTTTTTTCTTTAATTTACCATTAGGACTGGGCGGCTTTCCTCTCACCGCAACCGGCAGTCACCTGACGTAGACAAATCGCGAGCGCCACCTATCTCTACACTTTGTCAACTCCCTTCATTGCGTGATCGTATTTTAACTGTTGTACATAGCATTTTCTGTGACGGAGAATGGAGACCAGGGCAGCATTTGCATGTAAACCATCGTCGATAATCGCCTAGACGGCCGCTGTGGCCGAGCGGTTCTAGGCGATTCAGTCCGGAATCGCTCCGCTGCTATGGTCCCAGGTTCGAATCCTGTCTTGGGCATGGATGTGTGTGATGTCCTTAGGTTAGTTAGGTTTAAGTAGTTCTAAGTTCTAGGGGACTGATGACCTCAGATGTTAAGTTCCATAGTGCTAAGAGCCATTTGAACCAGTTTTAATCGCCTAAAAACCATAGTCTGGCCCGTGCTCCAGTCACGGTCGTTAATCCACAATGACTGCTCGATACTGGTCTGGCTCAAGCCAGCGGATTTAAGCTATACGAGCAGGTCACTGCGTCATTACTGTGCTTACAATAAATTTTCATGAGATCAGAGAAGATTGTGAGGTAGAAGCTCTATGAAATGAAGCTCCTGTACTCACAAATTGCAGCTGAACAAAATACTTAGAGTAAAATCACAAGAAAAGGAGGCAAGTATAGGTGTCCATAAGCGGGCAAGAGGGAGAAATTGTACCCGCCTCCTCGCCCCCCCCCCCCCCCCCATGGAATATGGTGTACAGAGTTCCCATCCGTAGAATTAGTGGATAGACCTCAATTCTCCGGGATATAATAAATATTTTTTGCCACCAATAAAATTTAATTATGGCTGCACATATCTCGAAACTGACCAACTACGATAAAGAATGGCTACTTCAAAGTCCTGCTTTCCTCTGCAAATGTTTTTTGCGGGCGCACGCGGGAAGCAAGTGAAAGTTCTATAGAAAAATTTTTTACTTTGATTTCATTACCGAGTTTGGTTGTGTGGATCACAGAATATTACGGCAGAAGTTGGACCGTCAGCGAATAAGAGGTGTAGCTAAGAATTGGTTCTTCTCATACTTTAAGAACAGTCAGTATAGGGTAATTCTCCGCAATAATGAGAGCGGCTATGAGGTGGCTGGATGCCTCAATGATCGGTGCTGGGTCCGCTGCTGTTTTTTATATACCAGATACGTCTCCTAATCGTCAGGCGAATGTTGTCTGATGTTACGTCATGTATTTGCAATCTTGTTTTTGTAACGTGTGGCTGGCGTCAGCCCAAACAAATATTTCATGCGACATCCAGCGTCAACGGAATGCGGCGATTTGTTTCGCGTTTCAAACAAAATGAGTTTTAAATCGTAGTTTTACATATCCATTCGATGGAGCGCTACGGGATTATTCCAGTGCGATATTCGTTTTACAGATATGTATTAACAGGAACAGTAAAACACGAAGAACAAGCAGTGCTCCAGCGGCGACTACTGGTCAGCAGGCCTCTGCATGGCAGTAGGAGCCAGCGCAGGCAAGGGTGGTGCTGTCGCTGGTGGAGTACTCGTGTTTTACTGTTAGTTAGTTACGTGTTCCATTGATCAATAGCAGTGAAAACCGTTGTGTTGTGGAACGTGTCAAATGCACAAGAAATGCGCACAGGAACAAGGTTCTTTTTTACATTATAGAGTTATACGTAAATATTTTTATTATGTATCCCATTCCCTTAAGTGGCACAAAACACATATATTATATCTCCAGATTTATTTACTCATATGTCCCTGTTAATACTTAATCCTAAAGCGAATATGTCATTAGACTAATTTGGGTCCGCCCTGTCGAATGGGCACGTAAAATTTCATTCGAAAAATCATTTTGTATGTAGCGGGAAACAAACCGTCGTTTTCCATCGACGCTGGGCGCCGCTCAAAAGACACTGATGAATATTATTTGTCTGGGCTAATACCAGCTACACATTACAAAAACAAAACTGCAAAAATCTGCCGAAACGCCATAGAAAATGCGACTGACGACTCTTGGGAGAGACATCCAATATATAAATGATAGACCATCTAACATGACAGCTGGTTTTTAAATATATCTGTTTGCTGATGACACTATCATTGTAGTGACGAATTTTGAGTGCAACATAGGCAGTGTTTCCAAACGTCACACTGTTATTTTTACGATTTCTATCACAGAATTCAAGTAAAACTGACATTTTGATTACACAGAATGGGAATATGATTAGCAAGTCTGAACAGTTCAAATTTCTAGGTTTTCATATTGAAGAAGGGCGAAACAGTTCTTTTCAGAGATAAAATCACGACTGATCACTCACTGGAATGAACTAAATCTTTTTCATGACTCACCACTCATCATTCACTCACAAAAATAAATAAAAGGAAGTCACCTTGCCATTTTAATTCAGGTTATTACACTTGTAATTTTATCCGATTTAGTCCTGTTTCAAAAGATCATTCAAAGGGAAGTAATAAGTTTATGTTCTATCCCTAGTAGTTTTGAGATTTCATCTGCTGTAAAAATTAACAAAATCACAACACGATCCTAAATATTTTTTATCGAGGTAGACTGGTCCTTGCTAAGTTTCCAAAACACAGTATAAGAAATACAGCATAGCTGTAATTAATTTGAATATCTACAGTCAACATTTACAATCAGTATGACAATAAATGTACCCAACAAGGGGAAATTAACATTACGATTTATAAATAAAATTTGATCTGTTTTCCTCAAAGTGAAACAGTTTCTTTTCTGAGTGTCTTTTTGTCCTGCCGTTGGAAAGACATACTAACGAGGCACTGATGTAGCTGTGATACATAGTACTTTGAGCACCAATTGGTATATCGTTGGGAACAACAATTTTCTGGTTTCCCTACAGTTTAAGCAGTCACAGTTTCTAGGAAAATATCCCTCAGGTATATATTTGTCTAGTTCGTCAATCGCTGCAGTCCCAGATCATGACTTCCTTGGAACTGAGAACACACTCCAGACCTGTTAATATTTTATCCAGAACCTCTAAGGGACGTAATCTGCTTGAAACGTCAGATAAAGCAGAACTTACGTCTTTCAGGGTCCAGGAGCCAATTTCCAGCAAAATAATAATTAATGATAGGAAAATAGAAAAGACTGAAGCCATTCAGTGACTTAGACAATACTGTCTCATTCATGATAGAAATGGACATACAAAAGAAAGCAGAAATATTTAATTACATTAACATAACAGTATATAGAACCTTCAGCGCTAAAATGAGAATAGAAGCTCTACCTAAGTCCCACAAAACGAAATCAGAAGCAAGGGTGACATTTGGAAGTGAATTGTAGACTGTAGCAAAAAGAAATGAATAAATAATATAAGCAATGGACATGTGATTCCTAAGAACAGTTGCTGGGTACGCACTATCTGATGGAGGATGAATACTGACAGTGGAGCACAGAAAGCTTAAACGAGCAGGTTAAGGAGTACATGAATGGGAGATGACAGAATACGCAAATTAATGATGAATATTACCCAGTGCTTGTGAGATCTTTAGCAAAACCAAAGAGAAGGTGGAAAGATCAATAATTTCAACCAAGAAGGTGTTCTTGCAAATAAAAGAAGAAGAGACCTCATATTAAAAATATTATGGTTTTTTAAGTAACTGTGATTTAATAAGTTCTGAAATTACATATAAAACGCTGGTCCAATGTAAGAGGTGTCCTGAAAGCATTAATGTGATCATGTTAAATAAATAAAAGTAACATACATATGCACTGTCAAATTTGGTTGGTTCAGGGGGTGGGACCAATCAGAAAGGTTTTAAGCCCCATCAGATTAGGGAAGGATGGGGAAGGGAGTTGTTCATGCTCTTTCAAAGGAACCATCCCAGCATTTGTCTGAAGCTATTTGCGGAAATCACAGAAAACCCAAATCAGGATTGCCAGATTCGGGTTTTAACCGTCATCCTCCCAAATGCGAGTCAAATGTGCTAACCACTACGCCATCTTGCTCGGTATACCAAATATGTAGAAATAATTAGGTAAATACACACTGTTATTATGATAAAGAGCAATATCCAGTAAAGCCAAAGCCAGATGGAGAGGCACAGAGTGGAGGAACAAGCTACAAGCTAAATCAGTGAGTCAGCCAAGAGTGCAGAGAGCAGAGTGTCTACAGAGTGAATTTTGTAATCCACTCCATGTGATCATCCATCGAGCAGAATGAGCTGGCAATTAGTATCAGCTGTCAAGAGGGATCAGCAGGCGATCGGGATTGACTGGTGTGCAAGATCAGTTGGTGATTAGGATTCGCTGTCGAGTGGGACCAGCTGACGATCGGAATTGAGTGACAAAGCAGTTCAGCTGGCGCACGGAAAACAGCTGGTGATCGGGAACAGCCACTGAGCTGTAGAGAAGGGTCACTTTATGATCCATACTGTGAAAGTGGTAGCTGAAGACCGCTGCTTGTGTGGCAGACATGATCATCAACAAGACATTCAGTGCGCGCTATTGCATCGAAGGATAATTCAGTACCATGTAAAAGATTATTGAGCTTCTGAAATTTGAGATCTTCTCAAATCAAGAACAGAAATATGGGACATAAACGATAACTGTTTACAGCAGTGTAGAGAAAATAGAGAGGAACAAAAAAATGAAATGATTGTATGGCATTGTTGGCCGAGAGGTCCCAACCAGAGAAGTTCGGCCGCCGAATGCGAGTCTTATTTCAGTCGACGCCAGATTGGGCGACTTGCTTACTGCTGATGAGGATGAAATGATGATGAGGACAACACAACACCCAACGAGTGGAGAAAATCTCCAACCCAGCCGGGAACCGAACCCGAGCGCACTGCATGGGAGACAAGCAGCTTACCTTTTTTTCACTTGGTTCGATATTGTTCGTTGCGTTTGGTCTGGGTGGACGTCACAAGACATCCGTGTAAGTTGGTCGTTGATTTCTTTTCTCAGTTTTTTATTACAGAGGGCGAGCAGCCCTCTGACCGAACACGCTGAGCTACCGTGCCGGCCAAAACCACGCAGCTGAGCAGGCGGACAGAGACAAACGATTTGTCACATAACTCTTGGGGTCTGTCGACTTGGGAAACTACTTCAGATTTGCTAAAAAGGTACCTGAGCTAAGACACATGCGTCTCGCGCTATATTTTTTCGTTTTCTCTTGTTCTCTTCACACAGACTATTAGTCCTAGACAGAAAATGAACAGGTCCTTTTTTGTAGGAAATTTGATGTCTTTTACTTTTGAAATGGGATACGTTTTCGCTAGAGGCCACGTTTTTAGAGTTATTCAAGGAAAAAGTACAAAAATGACCTTCAAATCCACCACCACATTCATCTCTCACCAGTCAGGATTTCTAGTATGTAGTTCATGACACTCCCACCTACCACTGTCCAAAAATGTACGACTGCACAAATCATTTTCCGTATTCGAACCTTTTTAGTCTTCTTTGACTGGGCTACTAGGCCACAGGCTTAGTCGACTGTTTTGATAACATTAAACTGAACTTCTCTCTGAGAGAAATGAATGAAAAAAGCTTTTTGCAAACGATATGCAGAAAGTAATTACATTTACAGTTCAATCTAAACTTAACCCTTACAAGCACATTAGTTTCGTAGTAAGAGGACCAAACAGAAGTAACGATTTTATTGTTAATTTTATGCTGTCAAAATTCGCAAAATTATGAGGTAATAGTTTAAGAGACGTCCATTTGCGCAGTTAAGTTGGTGCTGTCCCAGCTCAGTCAACGAAGACCAAACAAGATCGAATATGGTAAAAAATTCTTGTATTCGCACAGTTTTGTGCAGTGGTAGGAGGAAGTGCCATCAACTACATACGAGAAATACTGACTGGTGAGGGATGATTGGTGGGGGTGGCTTTGAAGGTCACTCTTGTACATTTTTCTAGAACTGCTCGAAAAACACGGCCTCTGGCGGAAACCTATCCCAGTAAAAGTCAAACTCCGTTAAATTTCCTACAAAAAAGGTCCTATTCATTTTTTTCTCTAGGACTAATAGTTTGCGTGAACGGAGAGTGAGTAAGTGAGAGAGAGAGAGAGAGAGAGAGAGAGAGAGAGAACACTGGAAGCCCGCAACACTCACATGTGCTGTAGCTTAGGTAATTTTTGTAGGCCAATCTGAGGTCGTTCCCAGACCACAAGTGCCTATATCATGTTGTTTCTTCTTGACTTCCACTATGCCACCATGGAGCGTTGTAAACAGTTATTGTTTAAATACAGCATAGTGTTTTCTGCATCAAAGCAGTCTTCTGAATAACTTATATTTCTTCATTATCTATTCAGTGAGAAAATCTGCAAAGGTGTGCAAATCAATATATGCACAATTGTCTGTAGTGCATTTGTTTGCAGCGTGCCAGACGTTGCATTCTGCATGAGATGCGGGGTACAGCTGCAGCAGTATCTTGGCTCTGCTCACTGATGTTGTGGCGTCGCAGGTAGTGCGCAATCGCCCATTTGTCTATTAAAAGCTTTACTTCAGAATGTATGTGGGCTGCAAGGTAAGCCGGTAGAGTATTATACGGTCAGTTACGGACGAGTTGTGTCCTGCAGACTGACGTCACGACCATGCGTTGCAGCTCCGCGTGTGAAAGCAGTGGAGTAGCGCTGGCAGGCCACTTACATTATACGAAATTAAAAATATTAATAACTAATAAAGGAATAACCTGAGGAACGTCATATTTGATGTACATCCTTCTGTTGTGAAAACAAACAATATGTCAAAGTCCGAGATCAAAAATAGTTGTATTTTGGAAGTTAGTAAAATTCCATAAAAAAACGTAATTTTCCGACAGTCAAGAACTTAAATAAATACAGTGATGTAATAGTTCACCCTCAGTGACTATGTACGATGATCTGATAACACTGTCAGTGTTCATATATAAATTTGGAAAGTTTTTAGTTTCAGAAAACCTCTGTGACTTTTCTATAATAATAATTTCGAGAATTCTAAGTAAATATGTGTATTGTGTGTTAGAGTGCGTGTGAATGAGAATGCGGGCGTGAGAGTATGTGGGACGTTCGGCATTATTAAAAATCATTCATGTAATTCTCTACAGGAACTGGCAAGTGTTCCAACTCTGCAACGTGGAAACGAATCCACTAGTGGTTCCCCTACTAGTGAATGTCGGATGTCCAAGTTTGTATGCTTATGTATAAGACAGCCAGAACATTCGCGACTACATAATAAATTTCCAGATGTAGAGTAAAGCTTATAGTTCGTTTTGTTTATTTAGTTAGAGAGTATTGTGTTACTTAAGTTGATGACGTCAATGAACCTAGAGAAGTGGTTGGTACTTGCTAGATTTTGGCGCGAGCCGCGCCCTAGAAGTGAGTTCTCATTGGTCGTAAGTGCTGACAGCCAATGAGAAGCGAGACGGTTGGCCGCCTAGAGAGGAGACATATAGTTTGGAGTGTGGGAGAGTGAGAGGGGAGTCGCGAGCTGGCTTTGATTGGAGGCGGTTATGCTGGATGTGACTTTTCGCATTATGTGTAAGATGAAGTCCCGGGATGACTTCCGCGTTATGGTCCAGTGTTAATGGTATCTGGTAGTAACCAGAAACTGTTTATGAGAACTTTAGAGTGTTGTGATAATTCGTTCCGACGAAAATCGCGAGTGAACTTTGAATTATATAGCGTGGCGGTACTGAGTATATTCTTACTGAGTATTTTATGGCGAGCATAAACTTTTACTAAAGACAACCACTGAATATCGTGTGCAGAAGTAATTGGCCGATCATTGTGTTACAAGTACTTGGTTTCGGAATTTGGAAAGGTAAAAGTTCTGGCTGCTTTAGGTATGGTGTTTACTGTGAGCAGAAACTTTAGTAATTTTCGTAAATGTGGGCTGATGATATTGCTTAACGGCAATAAAGATCTATTGAAGGTTTAAATTTGAGCTTCATGTTTAAAGTACGAGTGACATCCCCTTTCCGAATCATTTCTTTAAAGTACATAGACAATTTTCAGCAAATTTTACTTATAGCGGCCTTCGGCGTGTAGCTATGAGGTTACAGTTTCCTCGACACTGCTTTTCTGTGATCTCGTAAGTAGCTGCAGTCAGGAGTTTACGTGCGAAGATCTACCGCTGTAAAGAGGTAGGTGAACAAAAATTATAAAAGAAATTGCATTGCAGCAGCAACGTATAATCCGTTGCAATTGGTGCATCGCACGCACGCACGTAAAAAATCCGTCGCAATGTCACCAAGGACACCTATTTTCACCCGCTTCTGACATACGGCATTGTATTCTGGGGCAACTGTTCCCATTCACAAAGGATACTCTTGGCTCAGAAATAGCCAGGTCGTGCAATATGTTGTGTAATTTGACGAAGGACTTGTCTATCACTGTTCAGCAATCTGGAGATTCTGATATTGATCTCTCAATATTTATTTTCTTTAATGTTGTTTGTTGTTTCCAATACGACCTCACTCCCAAGAAGTAGCAGCTTTCACTCAGTTAATACCAGGCACAGATCCAATGTGAATTTGGATCACACATCGTTGACTCTTGAGCAGAAAGGTGTGCAGTCTTCTGCTGCATACATTTTCAGTAGACTATCACAGCAATTAAAAATCTTAGCAGTAATCCTCGCACATTCAAATCTAATATGAAAAATTCTCATGAAGCACACCTTGCATTCTGTCAGGGAGTTCCTCGAAAAAGTAAACTAATTCTTGCGTTGTATTGTTAATACCGTATGCTCACAGCTTGTCATCTGCGTAGGAGTGGTCTACATTTTCTTTGTTCATGTTAATTTCTTGTAATGTCTCGTTCCGTGACCATGGAGATTTGCTCCTCAGTTTGCTTCTATGGAACTAGGCGAGTTAAATAAAAAAAAGAAATAATAATAATAAAATTTATATTACAGGGACTAGAACGGGCTGTTTGAGATCCGAACCATTAAATAGGAATTGATTTTTGCAGCTGAATGGCCCTGAAGATTGTGAGTGGGCCAGAGAAAAACCCTATTGGGAATCTGTGACAAGAGACGACCAGATCCAGCATTCGTCTGATGAACAAGGGAAACTTCACGAAAGCCTTGGTAAGAGCCAAGGGATTTGGAACCTTTTAATTTCTTTCTGGAAGAATGTTAACAACTGTCTCAAACAAATGTTAAAATATGCTGTATGGCTTTGTTATGCTGCCAGTTAAGGTTGTGTGAGTGGGAATGAAGAGAAAAATCCAAGAAAGCTCTTAAGGTCGACAGGGAGAGTGACAGTTGTCAGAAACGTTGGATAGATAACACACGAATGGTTCCTTAGACAGCTCTAGTAGACAAACAATTAATATCTCAAAATATATAGGCCAAGATTTTGTCCATAACTAGCGTAGATTTTAAGCTACGACACACATTTTGGAAGAGCCTGCTCCATGACCATGAGTAGAGCATTTAAAATTATATATTCTGAACACTGATGTCATGAATGTGTCTGCTTTTGGTAGAAATAACGTTAAAATGGAAATTACGCAAGGTGAAACCGCAAATCAGTTATTAAAGGAAAATACCGTACTCTATTAGACAATGTTTAGAAGTCTACGATCACATTTGCAGCAAGGGGAATGACCAAGTAAGGCGTGGTGGAGAACACAAATAACAGTAATGTATGTCTGCGTAAGTTACATAATTCCAGTGAAAAAAAAGGCATTAAACCTTGCGAAGGACTTCTGATTTTCCGAGAAGACGAAAAATACAATATTTGAAAGGAAGCAAGCTTGCGCTGTGATGTCCCGTCATTAGAGAGGGAGCAAAAAGGCGAATTGGGGAAGCTTGGGGACTCAATTTGCAGTTCCCTTTGAAAGGAACAATCTCAGCATTTGCCTACAGGGATTTAGCAAAATCACGGAAAAGTTAAATCTGGCTATCTTCGTATGTCCATCCTTGTGACAGATGGCTACAAGGACTTCGGCTGTTCAATACAAAATGCAAATTAAAACATCTGCAATCGTCTCTTTTTGCTTTCAGTTTATTTACTCACCGAGTTGCAATATTCCATTACACGTAAACGCCCCTTGTCCAACGAAAACTGGGAGCAATCCAATCTCGTGTGCAGTCATAACAGCAGCCAGTAAATAACTGGGGTCCGTATATCGCTAGTTTACACGACACTATCTTTGGTCAACGGGAGCGAAGACGGTGTTATGGAACACCGAAACTGATTTCGTAAATAAATTAAATGCAAAACAGACGGCTGCAGGTGTTTCAATCTTCATGTCATAAATCTATCAAGGTGGACGTGGATTTAAACCGTGTTCGTTCCAAATGGTAATCCAGTGTCTTACCACCACACTAACTCGCTCGGTTGTACAAGAAGCAGCTAAACATGAAACAGCCTATCCCACAGCTGAAGCAAGCAACTTGTTAATCACTAAAAATTACGACACTGTATTATACTGAACTTGTGTTAGAATTATCTGGATAATTTCAGCAACACTACCGTGCTGCAAAGTCATACAAATAGTACGAAATGCTAGCAAATGGGGTGACGCAATCCATGAAGTAAATGTAGGTCAACTAACAATACAAAGAGCCACCTACTGCCCAGGTATGACAACAGGAAAATAAACACCGAAACTCAGCAACCGGCCAACATCAGCATTGGCGTGCCTTAGGGCTGTTGATAAAA
Organism: Schistocerca nitens; assembly: GCF_023898315.1. Lineage (NCBI taxonomy): Eukaryota > Metazoa > Arthropoda > Insecta > Orthoptera > Acrididae > Schistocerca > Schistocerca nitens. Next base: position 751,779,654 of record NC_064618.1, on the reverse strand, counting down.
CATCGATATATAGATACTTTTCCAAAAGTATATATAGATACCAGCGATATTTTTTTTCGCCGATATGTCGATATATCGACACTGAAACGACAATAGCGAGTGCCAATATTTTTATTTTACATTATTTTTTCTCAATTTTCGTAAATATTTGAAGTTGTTCTTTTGAAATTATAGTAGAACATAATTTCACTTTCACTGCACGAAGGAGTCTTACTACGTTTTGAGCTTTCATCACGTCCAGTTTTTCCAAGTGTTCCAGACAAATTCGATATATCACGAAACCGAACGACGGTGAAGTGTTAAGTTGGCTGCAATTCACAACTTGTTCTCATTCTCAAGCACTGGATGAATATAATCTGGTTACTTGCGGATAGTGCGCTACGCTCCTTTATCATCACCAAACACACCGATTTGAAAGGTAGGTAGTTGTTACGCCACAGTGGTTCTTTTCAAACAGCAAGTGATGTATGTACGAAAGTTGGCTGAAACAGATAGAGTGGTTTAAGCGGAGATGTGGAACATACATTTGCACATACATTCATTTTTATAGTATACGTAAGGCTTGGTGCATGCATGTCAATCTGTTTTTGTGCGATTCAGAAGGATTTCGAAACAGATTAACGTTATTTCATTCTAATACACGCTGTCGCGCCAACAGCTGACTGAAGGTTGTACTTCGCCTTCACTTTTAATTGTCTTCTCGGAAGAAATTACTTCCATTACCTAAAATACCGAATTTTGTCGAATGTTTACCATCAAAAGCTGTAAGGGGTTTGGTAATCTTCAGATGTTCTGTATTTTTCCGTTAACGCGTATAAATAAAGTCTCAGAAGGGAAGAAACTGTACTTACCTACGATGTTTATTAAGAATACAGCTAGGCGTAACACTACTAGTATTCTGGAGACTCGGAAATCAACACCTTTTGTCGTTTTATTCTGTTAGAAATACGTGAGATTTGAATCTACGAGAACAATTATGAGATTCGCATATTCGCTGTGATTTTAAATACTTTCTCCGAAACTTTTGTTGGATTGTCATATTGAGCCATTTAGATGCATAATGTTTACCACTTCCATGTGATCAAAAGTATCCGGACATCTGGCTGTAAATGACTTACAATTTAGAGGCGCCCTCCATCGGTAATGTTGGAATTCAATATGTTGTGGCCCACCCTTAGCGTTGATGAAAGCTTCCACTCTCGCAAGCATACGTTCAGTCTGGTGCTGGAAGGTTTCTTGGGGAATCGCAGCCCTTTCTTCACGGAGTGCTGCAAAGAGGAGAGGTATCGATGTCAGTCGGTGATGCCTGGCACAAAGTCTACGCTCCAAAACATCCCAAAGATGTTTTATAGGATTCAGGGTAGGACTCTGTGCAGGAGGGATGTTATTGTCGTGTAACCACTCCACCACAGGCCGTGCATTATGAACAGGTGCCAACCTCGTCTGTTGACTGACAGAGACCGCCGACAGAGTGTCGTAACGTGTAATAGGCAGACATCTATCCAGAGCATCACACAGGAATTCCAAACTGCATCAGGATGCAATCGCCAACCCTGAATTGTTCTTCATCAGTGGGAAGCAAGAACGTGCTTGAAACATCAATGTAGGCCTGTGCTAGGATAGTACCACACAAAACAACAAGGGATGCAGGCCCCCTCAATGAAAAACACGACCACACCATAACACCACCGCCTCCGAATTTTACTGTTGGCACTGCACACACCGGCAGATGACGTACACTGGGCATTCGCCATACCCGCACTTTGCCATCGGATTGCTACATTGTGTACCGTGATTCGTCACTCCACGAAACGTTTTTCTAACGTTCAATCGTCCAATGTTTACGCTCCTTACACCAAGCGAGGCATCGTTTGGCATTTATCGGCGTGATGTGTGGCTTATGAGCAGCCACTCGACTATGAAATCACCTCCTGCCTAACTGTCATAGTACTTGCAGTGAATCCTGATGCAGTTTGGAATTCCTGTGTGATGCTCTGGATAGATGTCTGCCTATTACACGTTACGACACTCTGTCGGCGGTCTCTGTGAGTCAAGAGACGAGGTTGGCCGGTACGCATTTGTGCTATACATGTCCCTTCACGTTTCCACTTAACTATTACATCGGAAGCAGTGGAACTAGGGATGTTTAGAAGTGTAGAAATCTCGCGTACAGACGTATGACACAGGTGACACTCAGTAACCTGACCACGCTTGAAGTCCGTGAGTTCCGCAGAGCGCCTCATTCTGCTCTCTCACGATGTTTAATGACTGCTGAGGTCGCTGATATGAAGTACCTGGCAGTACGTGGCAGCACTATGCACCTAATATGATAAACGTATGTTTTTGTGGTGTCCAGATACTTTTGGTCACATAGTGTACATTCGCGATCATGTGAGATAGTGAGGTCTCAGTATAAGAGCTTCAACAGCAGGGCGTGCAACACGAGGCACATTGAGAATAACACTGAGAACCAGTTAGGTTGGTGCTTCAGAAAATTGGATCTTTCTAAAAAACATTCTGAGTGAATCTGTCTGGCTGGTCTTAAATGGTGGAGGTACCTTTCGCTCATACGGAGGAACATAGCTAATTTATTTATTTATTTATCGTATCCAAGACATCACCATTTTACAAAAAAAAAATTATATTACAATGCAAGAGAAGCAGTTATAATGCAATAATACATGGTTATAAGGTAAATTAACTACAATAATATAGAAAAGTATGTAACATATAATGATAAGCGCTAAGGATGCGAAACAGAGCGATTTTCATATCCCACGTGAAGCCCAATACACTGCAACTTGAATAGCCCTGTCATTTGCTTCAAGTAGGTCTTGAGTCGAACACTGGTTGTTTAGTTTCCTGCAGACCAGTAGGTGTTGTGGGTCTTGCTGTTCTCCACACTCGCAGGGCTCGTCTGCACAGATGTAGCCCCATTTTTCCAAGTTTGCTCTGCATCTTGATACGCCTGTTCGTAGTCTATTCAGGGCCTTCCAGGTCGTATATGGCAGTTCAGAGCCAGCTGTGGGTTCTTCCCTGGGGCTATTTCCTGGTCTTCCTGGGTCCACATTGTACCACAGCTCTTCTCGTCGTGCTCTAGGCGATAAAAGAGTTGCTTCAGTTGTTCGTAGGAAACTCTTCCTTGATTTAAGTCGGCGAAGTTGAAGATTGTATCCGAACATTGGATGCCTGGGATCTGTCTCCTGTTTATGTTTCTCGATTTCTGCGGCGGTCCTTCTTCTGATGTCTGGCGGGGCTATGCCCATGAGGTGGTACAGCTGCTTTGTGGGAGTTGGGCGGAGGCATCCAGTCACGATGCGTCCGGTCCCATTCAATGCTATATTTACTTGTTCAGCGTGGGTAGAATTTTGCCAAACGGGTGCCGAGTACTCCGCAGTGGAGAAACATAAAGCTAAAGCTGACGTGCGGAGAACTGTAGGTTGCGCTCCCCATCTGCTATTTGTTAGCTTGCGGATGATGTTGTTCCTGGCACTCACTTTCATCTTAGTGGTCAAATAGTGTTCCTTGTAGGTGAGAGCACGGTCAAGTTTAATCCCAAGATATTTTGGTGTGTCGCAGTGAGATAGATGTTGTCCCTTCCAGCTTATGTTGAGTTTCCTCCTTGCTTCCTTATTACGTAGGTGAAAATCACAGACCTGGGTTTTTGCTGGGTTTGGCTTGTTATTATCGTAATAGTCACCCAGCTTTTCAATCGCTAAAGTTAATTTACTTTCTACCTCTTCAAAGGTTTTTCCCTGGGTGGCAACGACTGTATCGTCTGCATAGATGAAGGAGCGAGCGTCCATGCTGATCGGTTGGTCATTGGTATAAATATTATACAGCAATGGGACGAGGACGCTACCTTGAGGTAAGCCGTTTTTCTGGGTCCGCCATCGGCTCTTCTTCGACTGCAGCGTTACAAAATACCGTCTATTCTGCAACAGGCACTGGATGAATTGCGCCAGTCGGTAGTCTTTTGTGGTGTTATATATTTTTGATATTAACTTATTGTGGTTTATGGTGTCGTAAGCTGCTGTAAGGTCGATAAAGGCTACACCTGTAATTTGTTTCCGCTCGTATCCATCTTCTATGTACTGTGTAAGGTTGAGGATTTGTCCACAGCATGACCTTCCTGGGCGCAATCCTGCTTGCTCTTTAATTATATTCTTGTCTACATGTTCTGAGATGCGGTTAAGGATCATTCTTTCTAAGACTTTATAGAGCTGGCAAAGCAGGGAGATAGGCCGAAAATTTTTAGGGTCTGTGGGGTTTTTTCCAGGTTTTGGTATAGCTACTATATTTGCCTTCCGCCAAGTCTTGGGGATTTTCATTTCAAGAACACATTTGTTCATCATATCTAGTAACCACCGTCTGGTAACAGGTCCGAACATTTTTATTTGTTCTGGGCGTAGATCATCTAGGCCAGCGGCTTTATTAATTTTCATTATGGAGATGGAATCTTCTAATTCTTTCAGAGTAAAGGGGGTGCCTAGATGGTCTTTGTCTTGAGTGCCTCTCTGTAGTTTCTTTCTTGGGTGCTTCCTGTTGGTTTTACCATTAAGTAGAAGTTGATTTGCTATTTGGTTTGGTGTGACCTTATACAAATTTTGATACACAGCTAATGATCATCGCCATATTGATAAAAATTAATAATTATAAGCTGAGGGGAATTCATTAAATTAAACTGATTTAAAAATGATTCAATGTACAACGTGAGAAAATTTCATTCTCACTCACTCATCTCAGAAGAACTCACAGATTTGTTATGTTAATTTCAGCACTTATTAACCAAGAATTGTGGTGTGAAATTGAATTTCACAGCTGAGTTGCCCTCCTTCCCACGCAGCTGGTCTTGGCAGTGCGGCTCCGGCGCTCGTAGTTTGGCCAGAGGGTGCAGTTGGCGACGTTTAAGCCACAGCAGCTCCACTCCAAGCTTAGCTGGAGTGGCGCGACGTGGAAGAGATTAATGAACAGTACCTCTTGGAACTGTCAACGTCTCCCAGTGTCCGGTGCCGGGCCGTGGTGTAGTGTCCGACAGTTCTGCAGTGCAACGCCAGTGGCGGTGTCTTGAGCGATGGCCAATGTCGGTGGAAGTACGCTGGGTCTGGAGATTGCAATATATACCGTAGTTTGGTAAATTATTTTTTCAGAGAAGATTGTTGAACTGCGCAATGACAGGACATTACGAAGCCTGCAATGGGAAAATAAATGATTTGGAATATTTTTAAAATAATATCTGTTGGTATTAAATTCCCCACTGTTGGTGATTCTGCGTGTACTGCCGCTTCTTTTGGCGCTGTTTTGAGGGGACAGACACAGAGGAGAATTCGCTGTTGGATAGTAATAAGTCGGATATGTGCGACCATGTAAAATTAGTGTGCAGTGCAAATAACTATATCACACCGGACGGCAGGAAGAAATCGTACTTTGAATGCAATGCAAATCAGACTGCAGGTTCTGAAATAAATAAACTGGTTTGTCATGTACACTGAGGTGCCAAAGTCACAGATTACCACTTAATATCGTGTCGGATTTCTTTTTGCCCGACGTAGTGCAGCAACACGACGTGGTTGGACTCAACAAATTGTTGGAAGTCCCCTGCATTAGTAGTGAGACACCCTGGCTATAGAGCCGTCCGTAGCTGCGAAATTGTTGCCAGTCCAGGATTTTGTGCACGAACTGGCCTCTCTTTTATGTCGCATAAGTGTTAGATGGGACGATCTGGGTGGCCAAATCGTTCTCTCGAATTGTCCAGATTGTCCTTCAGACCAGTCGCGAACAACAGTGGCCCGATGACGTAGCGCAACGTTGTTTGGGAACTTGAATTCCATGAATGGCTGCAAATGATCTCCAAGGAGCCGAATATAATTCAGCCAATGATCGGTTCAGCAGAGCAGACGACCCACTCCAATCCACGTAAACAAAGCCCACACCATTATGGAGCCACCACCAGGTTGCACAGCACCTTGTCAGCAACTCTTCATAGGGTCTGCGCAGCACTCGAATCCTGCCATCAGCTCTTACGTATGAAATCGGGACTCTCCCGACCAGGTCATGGTTTTCAAGTCGTCTAGGGTCCAACCGATATGGTCACAAGCCCAGGAGGGGCGCTGCAGAAGATCTCGTGCTGCCAGCAAAGGCACTCGCGTCGGTCGTCTGCTGCCGTAGCCAATTAACGCCAGATATTGCCACACTGAACTGATGCGTCAGTCGTACGTCCCACAATGATCTCTGCGGTTGTTTCATGCGCTGTTGCTTGTCTGTTAGCAGTGGCAACTCCAAGCAAACGCCACTTCTGTCGGACGTTAGAGCTCCAACTATCATTCAGAGTTCAAAGTCCGCTAATTCACGTCGTGCAGCTACAATCACGTCGGAAACCTTTTCACTTGAATCACCTGAGTACAAGTGACAACGCACTGTCCTTTTATATCTTGTGTACGCTACACTTCCGCCCTCTTTATAAGTGCATATCGCTATCTGCATCTACGTCTACATAGATACTCCGCAAGCGACCGCACGGTGCGTGGCGGAGTGTACATTGTACCACTATTAGTCATTTCGTTGCTTGCGTATGACCTAATTTCTCGTAGCTTCATGGTCCTTACTCCAAATATACAGAGTGTTTCAAAAATGACCGGTATATTTGAAACGGCAATAAAAACTAAATGAGCAGCGATAGAAATACACCGTTTGTTTCAATATGCTTGGGACAACAGTACATTTTCAGGCGGACAAACTTTCGAAATTACAGTAGTTACAATTTTCAACAACAGATGGCGCTGCAAGTGATGTGAAAGATATAGACGACAACGCAGTCTGTGGGTGCGCCATTCTGTACGTCGTCTTTCTGCTGTAAGCGTGTGCTGTTCACAACGTGCAAGTGTGCTGTAGACAACATGGTTTATTCCTTAGAACAGAGGATTTTTCTGGTGTTGGAATTCCACCGCCTAGAACACAGTGTTGTTGCAACAAGACGAAGTTTTCAACGGAGGTTTAATGTAACCAAAGGACCGAAAAGCGATACAATAAAGGATCTGTTTGAAAAATTTCAACGGACTGGGAACGTGACGGATGAACGTGCTGGAAAGGTAGGGCGACCGCGTACGGCAACCACAGAGGGCAACGCGCAGCTAGTGCAGCAGGTGATCCAACAGCGGCCTCGGGTTTCCGTTCGCCGTGTTACAGCTGCGGTCCAAATGACGCCAACGTCCACGTATCGTCTCATGCGCCAGAGTTTACACCTCTATCCATACAAAATTCAAACGCGGCAACCCCTCAGCGCCGCTACCATTGCTGCACGAGAGACATTCGCTAACGATATAGTGCACAGGATTGATGACGGCGATATGCATGTGGGCAGCATTTGGTTTACTGACGAAGCTTATTTTTACCTGGACGGCTTCGTCAATAAACAGAACTGGCGCATATGGGGAACCGAAAAGTCCCATGTTGCAGTCCCATCGTCCCTGCATCCTCAAAAAGTACTGGTCTGGGCCGCCATTTCTTCCAAAGGAATCATTGGCCCATTTTTCAGATCCGAAACGATTACTGCATCACGCTATCTGGACAGTCTTCGTGAATTTGTGGCGGTACAAACTGCCTTACACGACACTGCGAACACCACGTGGTTTATGCAAGATGGTGCCCGGCCACATCGCACGGCCGACGTCTTTAATTTCCTGAATGAATATTTCGATGATCGTGTGATTGCTTTGGGCTATCCGAAACATACAGGAGGCGGCGTGGATTGGCCTCCCTATTCGCCAGACATGAACCCCTGTGGCTTCTTTCTGTGGGGACACTTGAAAGACCAGGTGTACCGCCAGAATCCAGAAACAACTGAACAGCTGAAGCAGTACATCTCATCTGCATGTGAAGCCTTTCCGCCAGACACGTTGTCCAAGGTTTCGGGTAATTTCATTCAGAGACTACGCCATATTATTGCTACGCATGGTGGATATGTGGAAAATATCGTACTATAGAGTTTCCCAGACCGCAGCGCCATCTGTTGTTGACAATTGTAACTACTGTAATTTCGAAAGTTTGTCTGCCTGAAAATGTACTGTTGTCTCGAGCATATTGCAACAAACGGTGTATTTCTATCGCTGCTCGTTTAGTTTGTATTGCCGTTTCAAATATACCGGTCATTTTTGAAACACCCTGTATGTTGGCGGCAGTAGAATGATTCGGGCATCAACTTAAAATACCGGTTCTCTAAATTTTCTCAGTAGTGCTCTTCTAAAAGAATGTCACCTTCTCTCCAGTGATTCCCTTTTGAGATTCCGAAACATCTCCGTATCGCTTACGTGTTGCTCGATCCTGCTAGTAACAAATGTAGCAGCCCGCTTCCGAATTGCTTCGATGTCCTTCTTAAATCCGAACTGATACCGAATCCGAACAGTCGAGCAGTATTAGGTCGCACCAACGTCCTATACGCTGTCTCCTGTACAGATGAACCACTCTTTCCTTCTTTCTTTCGACGATTCCCCTTCCTTACCACTGTCCTCACATGCTCGTTTCGTTTCTTATCGCTTTGCAACGTTACGCCCAGATATTTAAACGACGTGACTGTGTGAAGCAGGACACTACTAATGCTGCAACCGACCACTACAGGTTTTTTTTCCTACTCATCCGCATTAACTTACATTTCCCTACATTTATAGCTAGCTGCCACTCATCATACAGACTACAAATTTTGTCTAAGTCAACTTCTATCTTCCTACAATCAACTTCCACGTCTTATCGTACACCACAG